>NW_028280892.1:115000-850000 GCF_059751285.1 Brachycentrus maculatus
AATAAAACTGAGTAATAGGATAAAACTATTTGATCTGATTATTTTATGCAAATTTTTAAATGATATTTAATTCTGTCCCTTGTTTTTGCAAATGATAAATATTTATGCCCCAACCAAAAACACGAGAAATCATCAGATATGTTATTGTTATAACAAACGGACAGTGTCTGGATCCAATACTCCTATACACCGAATGCAAAACCTCGGCGATGATTTCGCGGACCATATCGATATCTGGAATACGTCACTTCCTAAATATAAAGCGATAATAATTACAATATTTTAGGCTAATGCATAATTCCTTGTTTTATATCGCTCACTCCCTTCAAGAACGTCATAAATCAAAAATTGACAATTTTCGGTTGTGCATGTTTTCGGAATGCCCAGAAAATGTACTGTATCCCAGTAAAACAGGCATATTTTTAACTTAATGTTTACCCGCTACAGGGCAGAAAATGTTGTTTTTGCATTTTGAAGAAATGTTAGTTTTGAATTATTTTTAAAAAAATACTAAATATTTTTCAAATGGAGAAAAAAACATATTATTTTTTCATGAAGTATACAGCATGTAATGTATTATTTGCAAATCGGCTACAGTCGTTAATAAAGGGGAAAAATGTTCAAAACCCATATAAAATATTACATTCCCTTTCGTCGAATTTTATTTTCGGGTTTAGTGCTTGCCCGTGCGTGTAGCAATATAACACCCAACATAGTATTACAACATGTAATATATCAGGTACAAATTAGCTACGACTGTTAATAAAGGGAAAAAATAATTTAAAAATTGTCCGCCTCCGCAGTGAAATGGTTATCTCGCTCGGCTACCGTTTTGGAGGTCCCAGGTTCGATACCCAGGGGGTTCGAATAAATATTAATGATTTTTTCACTCTAATATTTATTCAATATTACCATGGACTGGTACCTGAAGTGGAGGGTTGATTACCTTTCCTTCATGTGTAAACGATCAAGATAAGACTGCGTTTATATGATGCTGTGCGCTTTGCACCATTGGGGTGCGGATAAGGGTTTGAAGAACTGTACGCAGCCACGTGTTATTATGGCTCATTCTGGTTAAATGGAAAATAAATAAAAAAAAATCTTGAATGATTTTCGCAGATACATTGTAGCACATTTTATAAACTTTATAAAGTTAAATAGCTTTGTTTTTACCACGTTTTCATTTGTACATTTTATCCAACCATTTTCGACAAGTACCTAGTCATCATCAGCGTTTATGTACTAAATTATAAAACATTGAAATACTCATGGTTGATTCGGGTGTCCAAATTTAAAACACAGTAAGGGACATTTTTTGTAGTACGTTTTTTTTGCATTTTTGGACTAAGTAGAGTCAACTTAGTCCATAAATGCAAAAAAAACGTACTAAAAAAGTAGAGTCAACTTAGTCCATAAATGCAAAAAAAACGTAGATACTAAAAAAATGTCCCTTACTGTGTTTTAAATTTGGACAGCCGAATTACCCCTCCCTCACCAAAAACTTCCACGCACTCCGAACACTATATGAAAATTTGATTTAAAAAATATAGTTTCAAAAATATGATTTAAAAATATGAAATTTTTTTATTGTGTATGGATTGTGTGGAAGTTTTTAGTAAGGGAAGGGTAATTATATATAAGTATTTCAATGTTTTAGAATTAAGTTTATAAACCCTGATGTCAAGGTTCTTGTTGAAACCGGTTGGATAAAGTGTACCAATAAAAACATGGTTAAAACAAAGTTGTTTAATTTTATAAAGGAAAATAAAGAAGCAGCAAAGAAATTAAACTAAATAAAAACATGATACTTACAAAAAGATGGAGTGCTTCATTGACCATATCCAAGAAGTGTCATCGCTCGTCTTCTTCACAGCTTCCATCTTCAGGGTCATGTTGTATACGCGCTGATGAAGCAGTATCCCAGAGTCGAAGTATTCCTGCAGCAGACCAGATACTTCTGTCTCTTTGCACGATGATGGAAGGCATAGTCCCAAGGTCACGAGATCCTAAAGAACAGAAATCAGGACTATTCAATGACAATTATTTTTGTTTTATTTAGAAAAAACGAACACTTTCCATTCCTCGCCATAATACATCATTCTTCAGAAATTCCTTCTCTGTCCAAGCAGCCAGACTATGGAATGAATTACATCTCCTTGTAAACAAATGCACCTTCTCTAATAACTTTTACGAAACTTCCAAAACATTACTTTTTATCTTTGGAATCCTAACTGTCCATCAAACTTCCTCCCTTAGTTTTTCCCTTTACCTCCTTCCCTAAACTCCCTTTTTCCTTTGCCTTCTTTATTATCATCTTTTGTAATTAGTTTATTTTTTAATGTCAATTTGTAATTTATGTTTTTTCACTTGTTCAAGTACTATCTACCCTCTGATTGCAAACAGCTATATATGGTATCAAACGTTTTGATCAATATCACTAGTCTGTTTTTGGTTGGTTGGAAGATACTGCTTTTTAGCAATAAGCCCGTTATTGTACTTATTTCTTTTCCGTACATAAAGTTTAAATAAATAAATACATTCGGAACAGAGTAGGAACAGCAAGTTATACTCATATAAAAGTTCTCAACAATTCTTCTCCATGTTATAATGGATAAATTTCAACGTTACGTTTCACTCTCTCGCTGCTCGCTGATAGTGATGATTTTTATTAGTATATTCTTTATTGTTATTGTACATATTTAAAAAAATATTTTCAACCCTTTCCGGTCCTATGTCGAATGTCATTCGACATCGACTTTATCCCGGTGAGTCCTATGTCGAATGTCATTCGACATTTTTTTTCTTCATCAGTTTAGTGTTAAAATACAAGCAAACATATTTTTTTCATCTATAGATGTCTATAAAATGTAATAATAAGAGACAAGATTGTATACATACAGAATATTTTTTTAACACAAGTGTTGTTTTATTAAAAAAAATGGATGTATTGTTTTACCATGTAATGCTGTAAATCTATTGTGGACCTGGTGGAATTTTTAAAATCTTTTTTATGGACCGGAAAGGGTTAAAGGCATAAGCCGTAGGATAAAATATTATAAAAAATAAATAAAATATGAGTATTACAAAACAAGCACATACTTGTACTGATCCATTACCAAAATTCTACTACTACTACTACTACCATCACGCCGTTTCCTGCAGGGCTAGGCAGAGAGGATGGAACGTCACACTCTTCTGTCCTGACGTACACTCCAAGCTTCCTAAACATCCATATATTTTGTCATGCATGCCCTTCTACGACGTAGACTTTTGACATCACTAGATTTTAAATTCTGATTGATCTGATCCTGCCAAGTCTTTCTCGGCCGTCCTCGTCCTGTTCTCCCGCTCACATTGGCCAAATTTTCTTCTTCTTCTTACCCTTATCCGCACCCAATGGTGCATAGGGCACTGCATCGTATAGAAACAGTGTTATCTTGATCGTTAAATGTACGAAGGAAAGATGATCAGCCTTCCGCTTCAGGTACCAGTCCAGGGTCATTTTAAATAAATATTAGACTGAAAAATCATCAATATTTACTTTGACTCTCTTGGGCATCGAACCCGGGACCTCCAGCATGGTAGCCTAAGCGGGCTGAACATTACACTACAGAGGCGGACCAAATATCTCTTCTTTCTTCTTTCGTTATCCATTTGTAAAAATAACTGTAAGGGGAAAGGGTCACATTTGTGACAGTCGCACTTGAGGTGCCAAAGACCCGCATTCAGCTCGCGAGCCACAGTTTGACGACCACTGGTGTTACCAATTACAAAATTAGTTCCACCTCTCACCCCAATCTAATTTTTCAAATCCGTATTACACCACATATCGCTCACTCCTTTCAACAACGCCATATATAAAAAAACTTGATTTTTCAGGAGATTGTTTTTAAAGTTTGAAAATATAATAAAATGTATTAAAAAATAAATATCAAGCATTTTATTGAACTTTTTACTGTGCAACACAGATCTTTTAATGTAAAACCTGAAGGTTTTTTTCTCCATTTAAAAAATATTTAGGATATTTAAAAAAATAATAAAAGAATACATTTTTTTCAAAATGCAAAAACAACACTTTCTGCCCTGTAGCGGGTAAATATTAAGTTAAAAATATGCCGCTTTTGCTGGGATATAGTACATTTTCTGGAAATTCTGAAAACATACATAGCTGAAAATTGACGATTTTTAATATATGACGTTGTTGAAAGGAGTGAGCGATATGTAATAAAAGGTAAGTATGAATATAATATTAAATATAGACCGTATGAAAATTCGCTGGGTATATCGTTAGTACCAACCTACGATAAAGTAACTTTACGGTTACTCCATTAATACTTAATTTCTCCGAATTCACTAACCACGTAATAGATGCTAACCAATTTGGTTAACAAAAAATGCCGAGTGACGTCGGACGTTTTTTTAAAGATGGAAATTGCATTTCTTATTTACCTTTCTTATTGTATCCTTTGAGTATGTATAAGGTTTATAAATATCTACAACATTTTGAGTGTGTCCACAGATCTGGATTATCTCTAATTATAAGAGTCTTTTGTCATATTATTTATTGACACCTCAACATAGATGAAGAAAAACATATCAACCTTCTTCATCTCACCAGTAGATGTCTCTAGTGAAAATTCAAGTGATTCAAGTACAATGTTTCGAAATTGGATCATATATATGTAATAAAATACCTGGTACCTACCTATACATTTTATTAAGTACCTACTTACATATAGTACCTACATAAAACAGTTCTACCACCAGATATCGCATACGTCGCACTGAATAAAACAAAAGACATCAGATAGAAAAAAATATAATGTTGTTAACTGTCAGAATCAGATAGATAGATAGATAGAAAAATATTGTAAAGATTAATTAAGAATAAACTTTTATTGTCACTTTAATTACAAAGCAACACATTGTTTATTTTATTATTATACACCCACTTTACATATTATTTACACCCAATTTACAAAAGAAAATTATTACCACGTTATATATATAGAACTTCCAAGAATTTGAGGTGTGTGGTTGTCAATCGCGGGTAGAATTGGTGAATGTTACACGTGTGTAAAGTGATCACTTAAACCAGCCAATGACGTTCGTAAGGCCCGTAAATATCCAGACTTCCATATTCTTCTTCCTCTATGTTGAGATGTCAAAAAATAATAGGTTTAAATATAAAAAAATGGATTTTAGATTCTTCCTAAAAAAACATGTTTTATTTTAACCTGTTATGGGAGCAGGAGGGATAATCTAATGTGGGCCAATCAGGAACTTCTGAGCAAACTCATTGCTGGCAAGAAGCCACGTTACATTCCTCAGGAAAAGTCGGACTGTCGACTGTCGTCAACAGGCCTTCCGTTCCACTAGAAGAGGGTTCGGCATTTCGTATCCTAGCTTTGTTTATGGTACCAATATCTATCACTATTTTTATCATAAATGATACCATTAAAGAAGATGCTAAGGGGGTCCCACAGACTTCATTTTGCCGCGCGTTTTATAACCAAAATTTAATCTGTTATATATCGATTATAAATGGATTAGATTATCGATTAGTATCTCTAGACTCATTGATATTAAAATTGTATGGTACATACGTAAATAATTACTCTCATTAGTTTTTTTCTGGATTAATATGCCGTTGTGTGTCGAAACTCCTATTCGCCAATTTTTGAACCTCAATTTAAAGCGTTTTTAGATGTAGCAAACGTCTTGTCCCAAAAATTTTATTATGAGAGATATAGTGAATTAATCTAAAAAGAGTAAACAATAAATACGAGAGCAGAACACTTCGATATAGTATTTTTCCATATAGTACATTTAGTCCCGAACATCTTTAATTTGTTGCCAACGGAGGTAAGAGGTCAAACTTAATGATTTAAGTATTTATATGTATATATAATTAATGATAATCGCATGGAATTTTAAAGATTTTCATCTGTAATCCTCGTTCGAATTTTTGATTTAGAGTGTTTCATCCTCAAAAAAAATTGTTAACGCGTAAGTATATGTCCTGCCAAAAATACAAATATTTTTTCCTGCAAATGCGCCTAAATTTGTATATTTGTATAAACTTCGCCGAGATGATTGAAGGCCCAATCAAAATAGCTCGGCCGGCCAGCGGTTGTCCATATATGCCTTAGAATTTAAAAAAAAACTTTTACGTCTAACATCTCGTCTTGCGTCGCTTCGATTGAATCGCCCGACCGTGGAACCATTTATTACGTAACTCGGGGTGTTACAGTTTTACTAACGCGAAAGTGGCCATTGCGTATTCACATCAATAAACATAATATATAAAAATAAACACTACCGAGCCTCGAGGTAATTGCCCAAGGCTATGAAACTCTAATACTCTCATGCTCTCCTGATCAATCCTCATTTTAAGATCTTTCTTAGCAACAGACCTTACCGTTTACGAAAAATTGAGTCATTTTTTCAATGAATCATCGAAACATGTTTGATGAGGCAAATACACCAAGCAAAAAAATACAATAATGCACTGAACTCCTTTTTCTCTGTGTCGTATATCTATGTATATACTCGTATATATATATATACATATAAATGAATTGCTGAATTTAGGATTTTTCCACTAGACGATTTCACTAAACTGTTTATTTTTATTTATATTAACTTATTACATACATAAGTCACATACACCCGATGACTTATATAATATTACAAGGTTTGTTGGATTAAATTGTACATTTATTTATGTATATGTTAATACGTAACGCGTTTTGTCTTCTTAGGACATTATCAAACACATTAGGAGTGTTAGATAATGTCCTAAGAAGACGAAACGCGTCACGTATTAACATATACATAAATTAATGTAGAATTCAATCCAACAAACCATGTTTTTACAACATTTTGAGTGTGTCCAAATACTTGGTCACAAAATCTGGATTTTCTCCAATTACAGGAGTTGTTTTCATATTATTTTGTAACATCTCATCAGGGATGAAGAAGAATATGGAAGTCTGGGCATTTACGGGGCTGACGACCGTCATCTCACCAATAGATGTCTCTAATGAAGTTCTAGTGATTCAAGAACAAGGTTTCTAAATTGGTTCATATATATATAGAACTTCCAAGAATTTGAGTAGTGTGGTTGTCAATAATGGGTAGAATTGGTGAATTTTACACGTATGTAAAGTGATCACTTAAACCAGCCGATGACGGTCGTCAGCCCCGTAAATGCCCAGCCTTCCATATTCATCTTCATCTTTGATGAGATGTTACAAAATAAACCATGTTTTATTTTGGATATATTTTCCAACAATTCAATATGGAATTCTACCAACTGTCTGTAGTTACCATAAATAAATTATATAATATTACTCATTTTGGGACATGAGGTTAAGGTTAACAAGACTGAAAAACAGATAATAAAGTAACAAACAAGAAAATACAGGGCAAAATGTAATAAAAGGTACAATAAATAGGCATATCGTAGTCGTACAGGAGAAAGTGAATAACTAACAAAATATAAAATGTTCAGGAGGGCCATTTAAGTCACTTTTGCTTGGCAAGAAAATAAACACCAATGCAGTTAGTCATTTTTAACAAGTCAATATATTATACTTCCGGGTTTAAAATCGCTTTGGGATTTTTTCAGGGCAATATTGAGCTAGTAAGATATCAAATAGTCAAGGATCACGTTTTTGTAAACAAATGCACTTGGTCACTTTCTCCTGTATGACTACGATATAAAAAACACAATGTAAGAAGGATGTTTATGCACAACATTTTTGGTTTATCCAAATTCTTGTTCACAAACCTGGGTTTCTCCATATACAGCAAATTGGTCAATATTGCGCTTCATGTACCTATCTAGGATACATTCAACCAATCTTCTTCTTATTATGCTTGCCACGTCGAAGGTTGGCAATCATTATGGCAATTTTTACTGTGTCTGGAACTCTAAATAGCGACGAGCTCAAATTGTAAATATGCAATTATCAATGGCCCACACATAAATAGACTGTGATTAAAGAAAACACTTCGTTTATTACCACTTGAGTTTTATTATAGACTACATGTTTCAGAAGTTAAACTTCCATCATTCAGGTCTGTATAATAACTAAAATATAAAATATAAAATTGTTCTATAAATAAGGAGAGGGGAAAGTAAGGGGAAGGGGTTAGTCAAGGAACGGAGTTTGAAAACAAAGGAAAAATAGAAAGCAATGGCGAAGGATTTTGAAACAATATATTATTTAATAAATTATTATTAGAATTCAGGTTTTTTTGTATTTCTAAATTTTCAAGATAATTCATAATTTGGCCTTTATATGGAACAAGGTGTAATAATTTTAATTTATGAGAGTGAAATGAGTGATTAGTATCTATTATTTGATTTGCAAATTCCGAAAAATAATTACTAACAAGACCGTTATTATTATTTATAGAACAATTTTATATTTTATATTTTAGTTATTATCAGACCTGAATGATGGAAGTTTAACTTCTGAAACATGTAGTCTATAATAAAACTCAAGTGGTAATAAACGAAGTGTTTTCTTTAATCATTGTAACATGTCTTACCACAAAGTTAATGCCGAAACAATAAATAAAATAAATTGACTGTCGTTAAATCTAACATTTAGATTTTGATTGACGTCTCAACATAGATTTTTACTGGCCATTTACATGGGTATTTACTGGGCTTGAGACTTGTCATGGGCTGATAACATTCAGTGCCGAGAACTAACACGAGAAAGCAGGTGTCAATCAAAGAATATTTATACAAATTTGAAATTTGAATAGTGTGGTTGTCAGTCATGGATAGAATGGTGAATATTACACGTCACGTAAACCAGCCTTTGATAAGTTGTTGTTAATAATAATAATAATAAATTTGGATAATTTATATAGCGCTATTTTCGGAAAACAGCGCTCGCGAGACGTCTATCAACCATTTCATCTGGAATACACAGCTCTTTTAGATACTTTGGAGCTCACACACTCAACCCATTCGGGAAAGCGTAACCAGTGCAGTTTGTGAAGTAGAGAGGTGATGTGACTGAATTTAGAAATTCTTAAATTCAGTGGTGTTGTTAATCTTCGCCTCTTCCACATTCATTCATCTTTTCGAACATACACGCCGATTATACCGACTCCTGACCTGTCCACTTTCAAGTATTTGATCATGCCAAGTTTTTCTTGGTCTGCTTCTATTACCAACCACATTCAACTTATAAATTTGTTTAAGGCCCAGCATTCGTCAAGTCGCATTCATTCCCCCGGAGACCACCGGAGAGGTCACTTGTCTGCTCACGCCCATTTTTTTAGAGAATGTATATTAGATATTTCTTTCTTTTTTAGAATATATATATATATATAGAAAAAATATTTACTCCTTACCATTCAATAACTCTTTTCTTTTCAAAACATTTAATTATTTCGAAGAAAAACTTATTTTTTCAATGCGAAAACGATGATGAAGAAAAAAATCAATTAGGTACCGTAGAACGAGGCTACTTGAACATTGATATGTTACTTGAGCCCAGTACAAAAAAAATATTTAGATCTGTATTTGATCTACAATAATGAACGTATCGACATGATTCATTGTTTCCCTGACAGGTGACACTTATACGTTCATTATTGTAGACCAAATATAGATTTTTTTGGCACTGGGCTCAAGTAACACATCAAAGTTCAAGTAACCTCGTTCTACGGTACGTTAAATGTTACCTGGGTTTAGAAAAAAATTGAGTTGTTACTTAACCTTTTCCAGTCCATAAAAAAATAATTAAAAATTCCACCAGGTCCACAATAGATTTACAGCATTACAGAGTAAAACAATACATCCAATTTAATTTTTTAAATAAAACTACACTTGTGTTAAAAAAATATATATTCTGAATGTATCCAATCTTGTCTCTTATTATTACATTTTATAGACATCTATAGATGAAGAAAAAAATTGTTTGCTTGTATTTTAACACTAAATTGATGAAGAAAAACTTCGACATAGGACTCACCGGAATAAAGTCGATGTCGAATGACATTCGATATAAGACCGGAAAGGGTTAACGAATGCTAGTCCTTAACTATCCTTTCTTCCATCATTCGATTCACATGCCCAAACCATCTCAACACATTTTCCTTAATTTTATCGATAACGCTTATCTCAGCCTTGAATTATTTCCTTATTTCGCCATTCGAACATCTGTCATACAACATTTTGCCGCACCTTAGTCTGTGAGAATTTAATTTAATTAATTTAAAGGTCTTAACCTTCATTTGGTATGATCATAATTTACAACATTTTGAGTGTGTCCAAATACTTGTTCACAAAATCTGGATTATCTCCAATTACAGGAATTATTTTTATATTATTTTTGGACATCTCAACAAAGATGAAGAAGAATATGGAAGTCTGGGCATTTGCGTAGATGCTCAGACTTCCATACACATGTTTCATATCAAGTTGAGACACTTTTGAAAAATTGATATCTCATCCGTAGGGTAAATAATCCAGTGTGTGATATAACTATAATGTTTTTAATTTAGAAACATTGTTCTAGAATCACTAGGAACTTCACTAGGAACTTCACTAGAGACATCTATTGGTGAGATGAAAAAATAATATGAAAAATAACTCCTATAATTGTAGATAATCCAGATTTGTGAACAAGTATTTGGACACACTCAAAATGTTGTAAATAAATAAACTGGTGAAATTATAAGCTAAAATAATAGAAATGAAAATGATACTGGCGTTTGTCATGTGTGTGATTATAATCCAGGATTCGAATCTCACATACTAATAAAAGAGTTTCTGCTCAATAAAAAAAACTTCTTATTATCTTACCAATAGATGTCTCAATGTCTTAAGTGAAGTTCTAATGATTCAAGAACAACGTTTCGGAATTGGTTCATATATATATATAGAACTTCCAAGAATTTGAGTAGTGTGGTTGTCAATAGTGGGTAGAACTGGTGAATGTTACACGTGTGTAAAGTGATGACTTAAACCAGCCTATCACGGTCGTCAGCCCTGTAAATGCCCAGACTTCTATATTCTTCTTCATCTTTGATGAGGTGTCAAAAAATAATTTGATCATAATTTGATGATAATGTGACTCATCAGATCTCATTTGCACATTAAACCATGTATCATTAAGCCGAGGGCATGACGGATTATTTTAACTCGTTACCGTACTGTTTACAGTAATCTACATTACCCACTGGTGTCGGTATTTTTATAAATAAAATATGGCGGTACCGTTAAAACGTAAAACCTTAGATTTGAATCTGCAATATCACCGAATATGAGTGCATCTATTGTACCAGCATGCCAGATGTTATTCGATTTCAACTCTTTTGCAAATTTTACTTATCATTAAATGTTATTCCGTTTGTTAATTGGAAGTTTTAATTATTATCAATTTAGTCTTAACAGGTTGAAAATTTGCAAATTAGAGTAACGTATTTTAACCAGAAATTATCAAATATTTATTTTCATTAATTGATTCGGCAGTCACTTTTTGATAATATTTATTAATTTTTTAATTATGTTTTACTTGGTACATGGCACTATTTCTTAAAATCTGTTGTGACACGTGTTTCGATGCATTCAATATCATTTTTTAACGCAGTGTTTGATGTTGAATGCGTCGAAACGCGTATCACATTAGATTTTTAGAAAAAGATAAATTTACCAAGTAAAATTTATGAACACGGTACACGTATTGAAATACGTATTACAATAGATTTTAAGAAAAACGTGATATGAACCAAATAAAATCTATTGTATTGATCTAATACACTTCGAAGTCTAAGAAAAAAAGACGAAATTGAATATTAAAAATATGTATAAAAATTTTAGTTTTAACTAAGAGGAAAAATTATACAATAAACAAATATACAAAATTTTGTTCACAAATTCTGGATTTGCTTTTTTGGATTGGATCTCAATACACATGAAGAAGAATACGAAAATTTTACAACCTGTCATTGGCTGTAAATAAAGCTTCCGAAATAACTGCAATACAACATCCGAAATTTAAGTGATTTTTATTTCACTCTAACTACTGCGCGCCACAACTGTGCGTAAGCGAGGCAGCAATTATAAGCTGCATACTTTCGATTCGATGAATATTATTGATAAAGTAAAATAAGTGTAAAATATAATTGAGGATTTAATGAGACCAATCATGAATACTTAGAATTAGAATTTTTAATATATTAATATCACAAATATTTATATTTCCTTCTATGGGAATCGACCTGGGCCCTTCAGCTCGGTAGATAAACACGCTAACTATTACGCCACGGAGGCGTACAAAATTACCAAACACAAAGTAATATTTACGTTACAAAGACAATAATAAGTGCGCTGTCTGAAATATCTAACAAGTTATCAGTAATTTTACAATCTTATCATTGTGTTCAAGTGCTGTTGAATTTTAAATGTCATAACTTTCTCATACAAGTATCTTGAATAACCGTTCAAGTGTCTCGTTAAAGGTACCTATATCGGAGATGAAGAATAATAGAAAGGTCTTATTTTCACAACATTTTGAGTGTCTCCATATACTTCACAAATCTGGGTTTCTCCAGTCAAGAGCTATTTTTACATAGATGGTTGTTTTGAACGCATATGTACTGTGGCATGAGATTGATTAATATATCTTCATCTGTGTGATTTTTAAAAAAAAATGTACCCAGTCATATATATAATCAAAGGGACAATCCAATCTTGATATATAAAAATTATAATAATTTTTGTTATTCTGATCTTCAGGTATTTTTTGTATTTTATATTAATACTATTATTCTAAAATTAAAAATATTATCGATAAAATTAAGAAAGGTGTGTTGAGATGGTTTGGACATGTAGAACGAATGAGTGAGAAAAGAACGTTAAAACAAATTTATTAGGCGAATGTTAGTGGAAAAAGAAGCAGAGGAAGACCGAGAAAAACATGGCATGATCAGGTATGCCAAATACTTGAAAGTGGTCAGGATAGGAGTCGTAACAATCGGCGGGTATGTATGAGGAGATGCATAAACGTGGAAGAGGCGATGAATGTTTGCAAGGACAGAGTGGTGTGGCGCTCTATTCTCTCTGCCTACCCCTGCGGGGAAGCGGCGTGATGGTTAGTTAGTTTTTTTTAGTTTTATTATTCTAGTTCTACTTATAATACCTATACACTTATACCCTTTGCTTTGACTAAATTATATTGTATACCCACACACAGGTCATGCCTTTGTGGGATCTTTTTTTGTATTTATATTTATATTTTATTCATATTTTTTATGTATTTGAATTAATGTCATGTAATGCAAAATAATTTAAAATAAAGAAAAAAAAACATTTCAAATTACTGCCGGTAGGTACGTGGAATATTGTGGATGAGTATCATCGTTGAACAACAAACTATACAAAAATATCGAATTCTTCTAGTACACAACAATGATACACGATTCACACATAACGAAGGTTTGATAGTCCCAAGAATCAACAATAAATATGGGAGTCGATCACTTCAATATATCGTTCCGAGCGTTTTTAACTTGTTGTCGACGGAGGTTAGATGAAGGTTAGCTCAAAATAAAGTATGGAACAACGGTAAAATAAAGGAATGGGTAAATGATCAAGAGTTCATTCTGGTATGGTTAAATCAGGTGTGTCAAATACATGAAAACGGCCGGGTCAGGAGTCGTAATAATCGTTGGGTATGTATGAAGAGATGCATGAATGTGGAAGAGGCGAAGAATGTTTGCAAAGACAGAGCAGTGAGGCGTTCGATTATCTCTGCCTACTTCTGTGGTGAAGAGGCGTGATGGTTAGTTAGTTAGTTAGTTTATTCTATTAAATTGTAAAATAGTTTACATTTAAAAAAAAAAACTCTTTATTTGTGTGTATATTAGGTTAAAATGGATAAAAACAATAAAAAAATGTATATAAAAAGAACTCCACCGACAAGACACATAAGGTGGCTTGGTGGGTCTCTGCAAAAAAAAATATTTTTAGTATGGTTGTAATTGTTTTTCAAATAAATTCATATAATTTATGTTAATAAAAACAAATAAAATAAATAATAAAAATGTTGCAATGTAAAAATAACTCCCAAGAGGAGGAAACCAAAAAAAGTATTTGGACACACTCAAAATGTTGTGGATAAAATTATAAGCTACATAAAAAGTTGAAAATCATGTTTTTCATGTATGTATGTAAAAATAATCCGGGGTTCAGATCTTGCATATCAATGAAAGGGTCTCTGCCGGATCAAAACTATTTAAAATCCAACAAAGATGGCTGTTGTGAACTTGTATATACTGTGTCTTGAGATTGATCATTCTCGTATATGTATCTAGGAGTTCCAAAAATTTTAGTGTGGTTGTCGGTAATAGGTAGAATGGTGAATGTTGCACGTGTGTAAAGTCATCACTTAACCAGCCTATGGCAGGTCATACGCCCTGTCATATCCTCGCTTTCGTAATCTTCTTCGCCTATGTTGAAATTCAGGCCTTAAATTCTATAAAGCATTACCCATTTTAAACGCAATATTTTATTGCATGCATACTTCAAGATATTGAAATAGGAAATAAACTGAATATAATTTAGATAGTAATAAATTGCGTAAAGTTATGTAAGCATTTGTCCGCCTACATAGTGTAATCGTAAGTGCGTTTAGCTACCGTGCCGGAAACCTCGGCTTCGATTCCCAGTAGGAGCAAAATAACGTTAGTTTCTTTCATCTAACATTTATTAAATATTACGCTGGATTCGTACCTAAAGCTGGAATCTAAGTTTCATGAGATTAATGATATATGTAGGAGTTCCAAAAATTTTAGTCAATCATGGGTAGAATGGTGAATGTTGCACGTGTGTAGAGTGATCACTTAAACCAGCATTTCCCAACCTTTTTTGGCTAGCGTACCACTTGGAGGTATATCGCGCTTAATTTTTGTATTTCGAGAAATTTGTTATTCCATCTGAATTATAAATTTTACAAAACTCAATTAATCTAAGTTTTAAAAAAAATACTAAAGTTTTTTTTTCCTGATAAAAATGAGGTAGGTATTTTAAGATAACATATCACAGTGTCCTTTTTTTTAAATAAAAGATAGTGAAGCTCATCTCTTGTCTAAATTCAAAACAGGACAAGTTTTTTTGTAACTGCCAATTTTAGAAAAAAAATACACAGAATGAAATTAAATTATTTGTATAAAATAAATTAAATGCGCAGCAGATAATTTTTTTCCAAAAATTATTCTTCTCTATCTATTTTGAGATGTCAAAAAAGGCTTTAAAATCCCCCACTTAGGTCCGAGAATGTTAAAAAAAAAAACAGATTCATAAACCGTTTTTCAATAACAATGTGTACCAATACAATTTTTCATTGTACAGTAAAACCTCAATATAACGGATAATCGTAGGGAGAGGGTGTCCGCTAAACCTGAAAGTCCGTTATATATATAAATAGGTTTAATAGAATAAAAAAAAAAACAAACAAAAACATATGTTGTTTTTTCCACATGAATTTTATTTGACCAGCAACCAGGTTTCGTCGTAACCGACATCATCAAACTGGTCACCAGTCGGTACATCCCCAGTCTGATGATGTCAGTTACGGCGAAACCCGATTGCTAGTTAGATACAGTTCATGTGGAAAAAACTACATACTTATATAGTTGTTATTTTATTGTAAAAAAGGCAGTTTTACCAAGAAATGTGTATAAATAAGTTTTTTTTTATAAATTTAAAATAAAAGGTTTTTTTAATATGAACACAGTGTTTATAAATAAATATTCAATACAAAACAGAAACAAAATTATATTTGGGTCGTGTTTGATATCGACGCACTTGCTTTCGGTAATCCAGCTTTAAAAAGGGAATCAAGTTTTGTTTGCACTTTTGAAGTTTTGAGACAATTTGCGATTATCATGGCCGCTTAAAAATGTTAACTTGCGGTGACATTTGAATTTAAGCATCCATAATGTTCGTTAAATAGATGTCCGTTATATCGGGGTTTAACTGTATAATATAACACGTATATAATTTTTAAAGCGTTTTTACGAAACTACCACTTACGAAGTACGGATATGAAATAATTTCCAAATGATACCGCCCGCTTTACATATATAAAGAATTTAGTTTCGTTAATAATGTAACCAGTTGCCATTTCTTACACAGCGAACGGAGGCGCTTCGAGAAAAGAATTATAATTTTATTTATTATGTGGAACGAATGTTTATGAAGAATTAATGAAACTCGTTCAAGGCAAATGAGCTACTTCAAAATAAAAAAAAATAACCATAAGATCTAGTTCTTTTAGATATATTCCAATACGTCCGATTTATCTGATTTGAAATGTTGAAAGTTATTTCTGTGTGAAGTGTATATTTAATATAAAATAATCCTACATAGCTGAAATACCGTACATTATTCTTGTCGATAGCCCCCAATCAATTCATTTTTAACTCAGGTAACATTTAACTTCTTAAAGTTTTTCTCCGAAATAAACACATGGATTTGAAAAGAAAAGAGTTTTTGAAAGCTGAGGAATCAAAGAAATACATAAAAAAAAATCAATATTTATTTAATCATTTTAACTTCATGTACACAAAAAAATACACTGGCGGGCTTATTGCTAAGAAGCAATATCTTCTAATCAACCAAAAACAGACTAGTGATATTGGTCAAAACGTTTGATACCTTATATAGCTGTTGCAATCAGAGGTTAGATAGTGCTTAAACATTAAGTGTATAGAAGAGAATGCATGTATGTATACTGTAAAAAATTATTTAAAAAAAAATAAATATAATATATTCAAAAAAATATATTTGCGGACACAAGGATGGCTCCTCTCACAGCCGGTCGCGAACTGAAATGATATATTTGCGAGTTTACCCTTTACCCCTACCTACATCCAATGGTGCATAGGGCACTGCATCGTAAATAAGCAGTGTCCTAAAAACGACATTTAGAAATTTATTCTTTGTTTAAATAAAATGATCATTATAAGACATAAAAAGTGTTCTAAGTTTAAATAAAATTAAAACGTTTAAAAGTTTGTTCTTAGTCAAAATAAAATGATAGTTTAAAGACGTTTAAAAATATTTATTGTATACATGTATTTTAAATGTTTATTATTACATTTATTTGACATTTCGCTAACTCCTTTCAAGAACGTCATAAATCAAAAATCGTCAATTTTCAGTTGTGCGTGCTTTCGGAGTTCCCAGAAAATGTACTATATCCCAGCAAAAGCAGCATTTTAACTTAATATTTACTTGCTACAGGGCAGAAAGTGTTGTGTTTGCATTTTGAAGAAAAGGTACTGTTTAATTATTTTTTGAAATATACTAAATATTTTTCAAATAGAGAACAAACCTTCAGGTTTTAACTAAAAAGATCTGTTGCACAGTAAAAAGTTTAATAAGTGGCTTGATATTTATTTTTAATACATCGTATTATATTTTTAAACTTTAAAAACGTTCTCCTGATAAATCAAGTTTTTTTTATTTATGACGTTCTTGAAAGGAGTGAGCGATTTGCGTTAAGCAAAGAAAAGCCCTAAAGAATAACTAGAAGTGTAAATATAGGCCATAAGAGATGGCGTGTTACTTCAAACATTGACAACGATCGCGAAATTTCACAGACAACAGACAATGCTTTGAAGTTACGTCATAACATCATACAATGAACAAATAGGGTCAAGCAATTTTCAAATAAATGTTGGGTGTTATATTGCTACACGCACGGGCAAGCACTAAACCCGAAAAGAAAATTCGACGAAAGGGAATGTCATAATATTTTTTTTTAACATGTTAGTAATATCAGTATATAACCACTCACCGAGATTTGTATGTCTACAGTTTTCGAGACGTACCCGTCTCTTCGTCAGGACAATCACTACCACAGAATGCAAATAATACTACCCTTCACTACCATAGCACTATTTACACACTTAAAACTACACAAAATGTTTAACACATCGCTCACTCCTTTCAAGAACGTCATAAATCAAAAATTTTAAATTTTCAGTTGTGCGTGTTTTCGGAATGTCCAGAAAATGTACTATATCCCAGCAGAAGCGGCATATTTTTAACTTAATATTTAACCGCTACAGGGCAGAAAGTGTTGTTTTTGCATTTTGAAGAAAAAGCATTTAATTATTTTTTTCAAAAAACTAAATATTTTTCAAATGAAGAAAAAAACTTCAGATTCTACCTAAAAAGATCTGTTGCACAGTAAAAAGTTCAGTAAGTGGCTTGATATTTATTTGTAATACATTGTATTATATTTTTAAACTTTAAAAACGTTCTCCTGAAAAATCAAGTTTTTTGATTTATGACGTTCTTGAAAGGAGTGAGCGACATGTGATTTCAGTTGACCCGAAGACCAACATGCACTAGGGGTATAAGTTTTTTTTAATTGCCTAACGTCCAAGTGACTCTGATATCTAGCTACGGCTTATGCAACACCGCTTATCATGACCTTACTCAGGCTTCAACTTTTAAAGTTTCATAGCCTATGCCTACTCGTGAGTGGATTTACTCTATATGTTTAAAGTTACTATAATTTCATGTATTTCATGAGTGAAAATTATGGGCAAAAACACTCGCCAAGGGTATAAGTTTCAATACGACGGATTTATATACTCGTATGTTGAAAGAAGTGCGCGGTGTTTGAATTGGATATTGTGGAAACTTGCTTAACCGATGTTGAATCAAATAATGGACTTTAAGTAAAATTTATTTGTTTTATTAAAATTAAACACTTGAATATACCACTTTAATGAGTTTTATTTATATTTACGACTAGTTTCGAAAACGACAGATGTTTTCATCTTCTGGTACAAATTAAAACGGTACAAATTAGTGTTTTAATTTGTACCACAAGATGAAAACATCTGCCGGTTTCGAAACTAGTCGTAAATATAAATAAAACTCATTTAAGTGG
The DNA here is from genome assembly GCF_059751285.1 of Brachycentrus maculatus. NCBI lineage: Eukaryota > Metazoa > Arthropoda > Insecta > Trichoptera > Brachycentridae > Brachycentrus > Brachycentrus maculatus. The sequence continues at coordinate 133,945 of NW_028280892.1, forward strand.
TTTATTCAAGTATTTAATTTTAATTCAATAATCATGTCATTCCACAAAGTTAATGCCGAATCAACAAATAATAAAATTTATTTAGTTTTTAATTCAATTTGTTTTGTCTTTTCTTTCTTTCATATTTAACCAGACTAATATGTAGATATATATATATATATATATATATATATATATATATATATATATATATATATATATATATATATATATATATATATATATATATATATATAATGGTCAGCGTGCTCGGCTACCTTTCTGGAGGTCCCGGGTTCGATTCCCAGGGGGGGTCAAATAAATATTAGTGATTTTTTTACTGTAGTATTTATTCAATATTACCCTGGACTGGTACCTGAAGCGGAAGGCTGATCACCTTTCCTTCATGTGTAAACGATCAAGATAACACTGCGTTTATATGAAGCAGCGCCCTATGCACCATTGGGGTGCGGATAAGGGTTATATATATATATATATATATATATATATATATATATATATATATATATATATATATATATATATATAAACATATATATCAATTTTACAGCTATCTACGATACTACGCAGTTATCTTATTACAGATATACATATTACATTTATACATATACGAGTATGTATGTGTGTATGTTTTTTAATTGAAAATACAACCATTATGAAACATGCCTCTTTATTACGTTATTTGATCGACGTCCAATCAAAATGGTTCCCCTTAATGATTTATTTATAACAGTTAAACCATTCTGCAACTTGTAATAAAGTACTTCTCCACACAGAGATGCAACTGCGAAGAATCCAATTTTTATAGCTGTTAATGATTTCAGACCTTAGTGCGCGAACGGCAGTAGTGGCGGTACGAGACCTCTTTGCATTTTTTGCGAACGAATCGCCAAGACCGTTATGCGATAACGATTCGACAGGGCCTTCGGATCTCGCAGAATGTGACTCGGCTCATCAAGTTCACGGCCACACTTGGGAAAGTATGGGTAGGGTTTATGGCCAAATAACATCTGGAAAATATTTGAAGATCTAGTACAGTGGTCGGCAAAATTATTAGACAAGAAGCCTGATTCGCACATAACATTTCAAGATTAACAATCTTGAGAGCCGAATATGTATGCAATTCTCTATTTTTCTTCTAACCCTTATCTCACCCAATGGTGCATAGGGCACTGCATCGTATTGAAGCAATTTTAATTGGTACCTACGAGGTGATCACTTCGGCGCTTCAAGGACCAGTCCATGGTAATATTAAATAAATATTAAGTGTAAAATCACAAATAATTATTTTCACCTACCCCCTGTGAATCGAATCCGGGACCTCCAGCACGGTAGCTTAACACGCTTACCATTACACCACGGAGGTGGATGCAATTCTAGTACACCTTTATTATAATTTAAGACATTTTTAATTTAACATTTGTTTGGTAAATTGCATTTACCACTATTTCTTAAAATCTATACACATCTTCCGGTGCATTCCGCATCATTTTCACAGTGTTTGAAGATGATGTGGAATACACCAAAACATGATTCAATATAGATTTTAAGAAAAAGTGGTATTTACCATGTAAAAGATAAATTAAAAATAGATAGATAATACCACAAAATGACTGCCAAATCAATTAATGAAATAATTCTAGACCTTTATTCGAGAATGCAAAGGTAGAGTAAAAATGACATTCTATTCTCTCTGCCTACCCATGCGAGGAAACAGCGTGATGGTAAATAAAAATTAAAATTAAAAAGTTTACAAAATTATTAGTCAAATTTCCTTACCTCACCCTCCCAGAAGACCATTTTCTGTATCTTGGAGTCGTGTCTGAAGTTAGCCGCGTAATACGCTATCGGGAATGGAGGGGTGGTGTCCCGGTAACTGACAGCCCTCGCGGGCTCGACCTCTATCCTCTTGGTAGACGTGTAGATCAGACATTGGGACTGCGACCCTAACCAGAACGTTCCTCCCCAATACAAGCCCGACTGAGGTACTCCAGATGCGTCCAGAACTAGAAGAAGATAAAAAAAAACAATAAAACTTATTAATAAGAGGTGATTTTCATTATGTAGAGATGCAATTAACCTTCCTATAACGCTATCGGAGGGGACGTTATAGACGAGATAGGTACCGCGTTGTTGGAGAGGACGTTATAGGGAAGTTAAGATATATATGAAGTGATTAGTCATATTTTCTTATTTTGTTTTTACCTTATGTTTTTTTTTATATTTTCTCATTTGCTATATTTTCTCATTTTTTATATTTTCTCATTTGTTTATTTTAAATATGCTTTTTTTCTTATGTTTTTCTCATTTATTGCTTTTAAATATGCTTCTTGTGCCTATTTATTATACCTTTTAATTGTTTTTACATTTTGCCATGTATTAGTATTCGTTTTGGTTATTTAAAAAAAAACATTTTTTGTTACTTTATTATTTGTGTTCCAGTCTTGTTAACCTTAATCCCATGTCCCAAAATGAGAAATACAGATTACTCATCGGAAATATTATATGTATATATGACTTATGTATGTAATATATTTTGAATTAAAAATAAAATTATTGTTTTTAAATTGCATTTCAATTTCAGTTATTTCCGCTAGTTGAAATGTAAAAATACAACTAAAAACATTAACTCCTTATAAAATTCCCTAAGAGAAAGGGGTACCAATATCAAAGCTGTAGGAGGGTTTACTGTAATTCAAGGATTCGGATCTTGCATACGTCCAAATAAAGTCGTCCAAAAGCAGAAAATATTGAAAAAATATAAAATATTGAATTCAACTATTTAAGGGTGAAAAATACTTGAATGTAAAGAAAAGTTCGTCTTCGAGATACCAATATGACTACAATACCAAAATACAAAACCAAACAACTCCAACAGAACTTTAAATATATGGGAATCAAGTACTTCAATGTCGAGAAAGTGAATTAAGGTAAAAAAGATATTAATTTCATTAATTTCACAAATATATTTTTAAAGTGCTAAATAAAACATTCCTCATATTATTTTTTGAAGTCTGGGCATTTACGGGGCTGACGACTATATTATTCTTCATCTTTGATGAGATGTCAAAAAATAATATTAAAATAACTCATGTTATATTATTCAATCTATTCTCATTTAGATGGCTGTTGTGAACTCATAATATGTCATGAGATTGATATCTAGGAGTTTAATGATATGATATATATATATATATATATATATATATATATATATATATATATATATATATATATATATATATATATATATATATATATATATATATATATATATATATATATATATATATATATATATATATATATATATATATATATATATATATATTTATATAAATAGTGTATGACAGAGTGTATGATTATATTGCATACCCATGCAAAGGCAATGCCTAAGTGGAATATTTTTTTTAATATTTTAAATAAATTTAAAAACTTGCATGTACCATGAAATAACGAGGAGTGGGATGTAATAAAAAATATATAAATAAATTTACTACCTTATTCTCTTGAGGAAAAAGAATCCTTAAACTCTCTACCAGTTTATACTCATATGGTATTTATTAAAAAAAAATTACTGTGGAAAACATGATCAAGTATTTCAAATATGTACAGGAGTCGGAGTAATCGGCGGGTGTGTATGAAGAGATGCATGAAGAAGAGCCGAAGATTGTTTGCAAAGACAGAGTGGTGTGGCGTTCTACTCTCTCTCTCTGTGTACCCCTGTAATTTAGGTAATTTAAATACACAAAATTGATTTCTTGTAATTCTGTGGGTGGATATTATAGCCAAGCAATAAACTAATTAAATGTATAAAAATTAATGAAGACACGATAAACAAACGACGTACGAGGTATTTATAAACTTGTCACTATTTCTTCAAACCTTAATCCGTACCCCAATGGTGCGTAGGGCACTGCATCATACAAATGCAGTGTTATCTTGATCGTTAATACATGAAGGAAAGGTGATCAACCCTCCGCTTCAGGTACCAGTCTTGGATAGTTTTGATTAGTATTAAAGTGAAAAAATCAATTATATTTATTTGACCTCCCCCTCGTAATCGGATCCGGGACCTCCAGAAAGGTAGTCGAGCGTGCCGACCATTACACTACGGAGGCGGACAATAACAAAAAATAATACATAAGTCACATATATAATATTCCCGATGAGTAATTTCCATTACTCATTTTTGGACATGGGATCAAGGTTAACAAGACTGAAAAACAGTTAAGAAAGTAACAAACAAGAAAACACATTTAGATCTGCCCAGGATAATATTGAATAAATATTAGAGTAAAAATTACCTTATATTTATTCGACCCCCCCCTTGGGAATCGAACCCGGGACCTCCAGAACGGTAGCCGAGTGTGCTGACCATAACACTGCGATGGCGGACAGAACTTTTACTTTTTAGGTATGAAATAAAGTTGAATATAAAAATATATCAAATAAATATGATTCCTCTAGAAAAGCATATTAGCAGGATATAATTTCCAATACGATATTTGTAGTCAAATGATCCGCGAATACATCTCAGATAGTTCCGTTTCTAATTCCATTTTCGCCCATTACTGACATCGTAAAATCATTCACGGATGAAAACATGAATATTTGATTATTCGAATGTGCAAAAATACGTTTATTATAATCAATAGTTTAAAAATCCTCACAATTTATATGCTATTAAAAAAAAGTCATTTAGTATAAATTTATTCATTTTATAGAAATCCACCTGTTTAGTATTCAAATCATAAAATATTTTACATCAATATTAGCTGATTTTAAGTTCATCGAGAATGAAGGCCAACATGGTATTATCTAAGGAATAAAAGAAAAATCGGGCTGAGTTATGATGTTATTTACTAACTAACTAACTAACTAACCATCACGCCGCTTCCCCGCAGGGGTAGGCAGAGAGAATCGAACGCCACACCACTCTGTCTTTGCAAACATTCTTTGCCTCTTCTACATTCATGCATCTCCTCATACATACCCGACGATTATTACGACTCCTGACCCGGCCGCTTTCAAGTATTTGACATACCTGATTGTGCCAAGTTTTCCTCGGTCGTCCTCTGCTTCTTTTTCCAACTACATTCGCTCCATAAATTTGTTTAACCGTTCTTTCTTCGCTCATACGCTCCACATGTCCAAACCATCTCAACACACCTTTCTTAATTTTATCGATAATGCTTATCTCAGCCTTACATTCTTTCCTTATTTCATCATTCGAACATCTATCAAACATCGTTTTGCCACACATTCGTCTGAGGGATCGCATTTCGACTGCATTCAGTCTGCTTTCATCCTTCTTTTGCCAACTCCATGCTTCGCTTCCATACATAAGGGTTGGAACCAGAACTCCATTGTGTACTGCCAGTTTAGCTTCCGCTGATAGATTTTTATTTGCTAAAACTGATTTTAGTGCACCATTCACTCTGTTCCCAGCATTCACTCTCCTTTCTAAAGGTTATTTATATATAAGTATATATATTATTTTTTGACATCTCATCAAAGATGAAGAAGAATATGGAAGTCTGGGCATTTGCGGGGCTGACGACCGTCATAGGCTGGTTTAAGTGATCACTTTACACACGTGTAACATTCACCAATTCTACCCATTAATGACAACCACACTACTCAAAGAAACATTGTTCTTGAAGCACTAGAACTTCACTAGAGACATCTATTGGTGAGATGTAAAGAAGCTCTTTAAAAGTATGTGAGCATAAAGCAAAAACTCTTTTATTAGTATGTGAGGTCCAAATCCTGGATTTCAATCACACACATGAGAAACGCCAGAAAATACCATTTTCATTTTTATTACTTTAGCTTATAATTTGACCAGACAATTTATTTAAAACATTTTGAGTGTGTCCAAATACTTGTTCACAAAATCTGGATTATCTCCAATTACAGGAGCTATTTTCAAATTATTTTTAAGTAAAGTTATCACTTAAACCAACCTACGACGGTCGTCAGCCCCGTAAATGCCCAGATTTCCATATTCTTCCTCATCTTTGAAATTAACAAATTCTTGAAAGTTCTATATATATGAATTCTATAATGTTTCTGAATTGGTTCATATATATAGAACTTCCAAGAATTTGAGTTGTGTGGTTGTCAATAATGGGTAGAATTGGTGAATGTTACACGCGTGTAAAGTGATCACTTAAACCATGTGTTGACGGTCGTCAGCCCCGTAAATGCCCGAATTTCCATATTCTTCTTCATCTTTGATGAGATGTCAAAAAATAATAAACAATAAATATTGAGTATTAGTTCTTCTCCAAACACAAGAGCTTAGCCTCTTTTTTTGAGAGGAACAACGTAACTAATATTAAGATATGTTAAGAATAGAAACATCTAGCAAATGAATTAAGTTAGAATATTTCACTACAACTTCATTAAATAAATAAATAAAAAATACATAAAAAAACTATGTCTCATACAATAAATATATTTATTGTAATTATTATCTATGATAGAATACTAACTGTATATCAAACCTCCTCCCTTAGTTTTTCCCTCTACCTCCTTCCCTTAACTCCCTTTTTCCCTTGCCTTCCTTATTATCATCAATTTCTAATTCATGTTTTTTAATGTTTCAGTACCATCTACCCTCTGATTGCGAACAGCTATATATGGTAGCAAACGTTTTGACCTATATCACTTGTCTGTTTTTGGTTGGTTGGAAGATATTGGTTATTAGCAATAAGCCCACCAATGTACTTATTTCTTTTCTGTACATAAAGTTTAAATAATATTATTTTTTGACATCTCAACATAGATGAAGAAGAATATGGAAGTCTGGTCTCCCATAATTGAAGATAATCCAGATTTGTGAACGAGTATTTGGTCACTCTCCAAACGCTTAAATAAAATATCTTCTTCTTCTTTTTTTTCTTCGTATTGGTGTAGGCCTCGTGGCCTGTTTTTAAGAGGGATTAGCAGTGCGGAGTCTGGATGGTTCCATTCTCCTCACACGCGCATACCATTGTCTCCTTCGTTGCCTTCCCCACCTAACGACATCTTCGATCTCGCATATTTCCCTGATCCTGGCGTTTCTTATCTCGAAGACTCTTGCCAGATATGCTCCTTAGAGTCTGTATTTCTGACACTCTTAGCGTGTTTTTGTGACTTCGGTGTCCGCTCTGCTTTTGATCCCATATATAATGGTAGCATTTTTTATATTCATTTAAAATATTAACAAAATATCTCGCATAAGCAAAGCCTTTGCATGTGTACACAATATAATCATATCTCGAAGACTCTTGCCTGATATGCTTCTTAGAGTAAATAAAAATAATAAAATAAATAAGTTCTATCACTTACGTTTTATAGCCCATCTGGTATTGTTATCGACTCCTTTGACAACATCCTTTAGTTCCTTATGGCACTGGGAGCTCCAATCTTTCTTCTTCGAAGCAGTTAAAGCCAATCCATAGAAAACAGACTGAGTTTCCAACCTCACTTCGTTCTCCGATACACAACACGAAAAACAAAAACACAACAATAAAACAAACGAAGCACAATTTCTTGTCATTTTTGAAAAGAGAAAATAAAAACACAATTGATTTTTATGTTTTAAGATTGTCGATTGTTTTAAGTGTTAAAAAACATCATTTTTTTATGTTTTTTTAATGGCACATTAATTGTCAAATTATTTGTTTACATAACTTTTTTATGATTGTTTATTTTTTAATGCTAATATTTTAACGAATCACATTTTTTAGGAATACCCTGAAATATGTATTTTTATAAATATGTATTTTATTAAAACATGTATCACAAAAGTTAGAATAAAACTCTAGCTATGAAAAATAACGGCAAAATACACTTAATATATTTTGTTTATTAAATGCATTGTTAACTTTACGGTATGGTAATATAACACTCTCCTTATCATTCATCGTTCTTTGTGTAATACCACTTAAAAACATTACTTCATGACTAACGGTTTCTGAATAATCATTCCATCATCAGGTCAAATGTAGACACTAAAAAAACTAATCAAACAATTTTGAAACTAATTAAAATACGTAAAATACATACATCACAGTTTTTTGTGTACCTATATCAGTAATCAATTCCTGTATTTTTAACAAACTAACCATCACGCCAATACCAATGGTAGGCAGAGAGAATATAACAACACACCAACCTGTCGTTGCACACAATCTTCGCCTCTTCCACATTTACGCATCTCCTCATACATACCCGCCAATTATTCTGACTCCTTTCCTGACCACGGCTATATTTTAAATACTTGATCATACCAAGTTTTCCTCGGTCTTTTTCTGCTCTTTTCCAACAACATTCGCCATTATTAAGCATTATTAAGCAGAAACTCTTATATTAGTATGTGAGGTCCTAATCCTGGATTATAATCACACTCATAAGAAACGCCAGAAAATAAAAATATTTTTTTTTTAATAAAAAGCTTCTTTACATCTCACCAATAGATGTCTCTAGTGGAGTTCTAGTGATTCAAGAACAAGGTTACTAAATTGGTTCATATATATAGAACTTCCAAGAATTTGAGTAGTGTGGTTGTCAATAATGGGTAGAATTGGTGAATGTTACACGTGTGTAAAGTGATCACTTAAACCAGCCTATGACGGTCGTCAGCCCCGTAAATGCCTAGACTTCCATATTCTTCTTCATCTTTGATGAGATGTCAAAAAATTATCTGAATGAAATTATTGAATCCCGATTAATATATGAAATGATATTTTCAAATCACGATGAATATTCCTGTTACATATATTCCTTTTTTCAAACTTTCACAAACACAATATTTTCTTGTATTATCGTATATTAAAACATGATTCACACTTTTTTAAGCATCACAGACACACTCTCGTATTTCAAAGCGTGAATCATTTTTTATTCATATTACTTGAACAATAATTAACTTCACTGTTATATTGTTTGAATCGCGCGCTAAACAATGTCGTTTCGTATTGTATTTTAATTATTTTTTTCTTATATTTTCGTATTTTAAAACAAGATTCACACTTTTTCATAGGTTATCACAGATTCACTCATATTTCAAAGCGTGTATCACGGTTTATTAGTTTAATTTAGTTTAAGAATGTCTATCAAATGTGGAAAACATGAAATAAAAATTGAATACTAACAAAATGTAAAAAAAAATTTCATATGTATAATATACATTACAAAAAACTCCAAAAGGAAATAAATTGACAGAAAATAATGCAATCCTAAAGCAATGAAATTTGATGAAATAATATTTTCAAAAACTTATACAATGAATATTTCCGTTACATATATTCCTTGTTTTAAACTTTCACAAACATAAACACAATATTTTCTTATATTATCGTATTTTAAAACATGATTCACAGTTTTTTAAGCACCACAGACACAATTTCGTATTTCAAAGCGTGAATCACGCTTTATTCATATTACTTGTACGTAAATTAACTTCAAATCAACTTCACTGTTATATTGTTTGAATCGCGCGCTAAACAATGTCGTTTCGTATGATACTTTGAAATATTTCGTGTTTCCCAATTCACAGTTACGCTAGACGTGGTACTCGCTCGACGCCCGGAGAGGTAGTAATGAAAATCAACTATCTCTGTTACAAATGTATGGTTGAAAAAATGGATCTTCAATGAATTTGGCTAAATGTGACGAAACAGGCTATTATCAACTTTTAACCCCACATCGACTTAACACATTATTTTTATTTATTTTCTCCTATTTTCACTTGGTAAATACCACTTTGTCCGCCTCCGTAGTGCAATGGTCAGCACGCTCGGCTACCATACTGGAGGTCCCGGGTTCGATTCCCAGGGGGGGTCAAATAAATATAAGTGATTTTTCACTGTTATATTTTTTCAATATTACCTTGGACTGGTACCGGAAGCGGAGGGCTGATCACCTTTCCTTCACGTGTAAACGATCAAGATAACACTGCGTTTATATGATGCAGTGCCCTATGCACCATTGGGGTGCGGATAAGGGTTTGAATGAAAAAAATGAAAATACCACTATTTCTTTAAATCCACCTTGTTTTCATTTTTTATTTGAGTTTTACATGTTAAATACTACCATTTCTTAAAAAATACATATATTTTGTTATTAACTTAAATTGTATACATTTATTTAAATCACAATTTCAAACATTTTTTTTTTAATTGCAGAGACCCGCCAAGCCATCTTGTGTGTCTTGTCGGTGGAGTTCTGTATTTTTACATTTTGTATTGTTTTTAACCATTTTGACCTAATATACATACAAAAAAAGAGTAAAAATGAAAAATATAAACATTTTACAATTTTCAAAAAAATAACTCTTTATCATTTACCGATTCCTTTATTTTGCCTTTGTTCCATATTTTATTTAGACCTCTAACATCCGTCGGCAACAAATTAAAAATGTTCGGATCGATATATTGCAGTGTTCGACTCCCATATATATTGTTAATTTATTTTTCAAACTAAACAATATAAAAAGACGATAAGTTGAGATGGAGCCAAGAAGAAGAAAATGGAAAAATAAAATGTAATAAGAAAATGTACATAAAACTAAAAAATCCAAAACTTAAAAAACACAAAACAAAATGCAACATACCTGTTTTGGTCAAAAGAACTTTTATTATTACGCAATAAAACTGTACAATCTGCTTCCATTATCTTTCCAGTCATTTAAAAAAATACCTAAATACAAAAGAGCTTTTCATAAATGGTTAATGGAAGTGAGTAGATCTGAAATACATAAATCGTATCATTCGGTCATGTCGTATTTGATTGTCTAAACAATTTTCTTACATTATAATTAAATATTCTAAAATGGTAAAAAAATGTATGGGGTCAAAATTTCCCAGTCAGTTGCTTTATGGTTATATCGCAGAACCACGTGTCTGCGCACCTTGAAAGTGAAATGAGAGAGAGAGAAAAGGAGAGGGAGAGAAAGAGAGGAGGGATTGAAATAATAATTAGTTAGTTAGCTGGCGTACAAAGCGTTACTCGTTATTCGTTAGTAGTTAGTCGCTAGTCGCCATGTCCTAATAAATAATACATGGCATATTGAATTAGAGGCGCCCATGTAGACGCTTTGCGCAACATTTAGAAGGTCAGCGGTCACCCCTTCCACCGCAATACATTGTGGATTTCTAAGATATAATTTATATACAACAACGTAAAAGTGCGCTGATAAAAAATGAGTTTACTAACTAAAACTAACTAACTAACCATCACGCCGCTTCCCCGCAGGGGTAGGCAGAGAGAATAGAGCGCCACACCACTCTGTCCTTGCAAACGTTCTTCGCCTCTTCCACGTTCATGCATCTCCTCATACATACCCGCCGATTGTTACGACTCCTAACCTGACCACTTTCAAGTATTTGGCATACCTGATCGTGCCATGTTTTTCTCGGTCTTCCTCTGCTTCTTTTCCCACTAACATTCGCCTCATAAATCCGTTTTACCGTTCTTTCCTCACTCATTCGTTCCACATGTCCAAACCATCTCAACACACCTTTCTTAATTTTATCAATAATGCTTATCTCAGCTTTGCATTCCTTCCTTATTTCACTATTCGCACATCTAAAATGAGTTTTAGATGTGCGAATACTTTAATATTCTCAATATTTTTAATTTTTAAAGCATTTACTTTGTAGTTAGTTATTTTTACTTATTTATTTTTTTACAAAAATGTTAATAATATTAGTATATAACCACTCACGGTGAGTGGTTATATACTAATATTATTAACATTTTTGTAAAAAAATTAATAAGTAAGACTTTAATTTTTTAAGAGTTTTTCGAAGGGCCTCACATAAGGCTTATTTTTGGAGATCTTCACCAAAAAGTTAATAATAATAATAAAACCCTTATCCGCACCCCAATGGTGCATAGGGCACTGCGTCATATAAACGCGGTGTTATCTTGATCGTTTACACATGAAGGAAAGGTGATCAGCCCTCCGCTTAGTGGTTTTCGGAATGCCCAGAAAATGTACAAAAAAAAGCAAAAGCAAAAGCGGCACATTTTTAACTAAATATTTACCCGCTACAGTGCAGAAAGTGTTGTTTTTTGCATTTTGAAGAAAATGTAGGTATTGTTTAATTATTTTATATAATGGATAAAAAACCTTCAGGTTTTACCTAAAAAGATCTGTTGCACAGTAAAAAGTTCAATAAGTGGCTTGATATTTATTTTTAATACATTGTATTATATTTTTAAACTTTAAAAACGTTCTCCTGAATTTTTTTTATTTTTTTATTTATGACGTTCTTGAAAGGAGTGAGCGATATGTCAGGAATGTTGTCGAATAAAAACACATTTTCCCAATATTTTTTCAATATAATTAAACTAGAATCATATTAAAAATTACAATTAAATCAGTCACGAAATTTGATTGAATTAGCGATATGCACATATTGAAAAACTTTCAAGTAAAAAGAGTTAACCCTTTCAAGTCCATAAAAAAAAATCACCAGGTGCACAATAGATTTACAGCATTACAGGGTTAAACAATACATCCAAGTTTTTTTTAAATAAAATTACACTTGTGTTAAAATTTTATTTTTATTTTGAATGTATACAATCTTGTCTCTTATTATTACATTTTACACTAAATACGAGTGAGAAAAAAATATGTTTGCTTGTATTTTAACACTAAACTGATGAAGAAAAAATGTCGAATGACATTCGGCATAGGACTCACCGGAATAAAGTCGATGTCGAATGACATTCGACATAGGACTCACCGGAATAAAGTCGATGTCGAATGACATTCGACATAGGACTCACCGGAATAAAGTCGATGTCGAATGACATTCGACATAGGACTCACCGGAATAAAGTCGATGTCGAATGACATTCGACATAGGACTCACCGGAATAAAGTCGATGTCGAATGACATTCAACATAGGACCGGAAAGGGTTAAGTCTTGAGGGTTTAATTGAGGAGACAGTTAAACCAAACCTTTCTCTAGATATTTCTTTTTACAATATCTAATAGTGATATTTCCTGTTATTAGTTAGGACTACGTTCTATTACGTTCTTCTGGCGTGGATGGACGCTCTTTGCGGCTCATACCGGACCTCCATATTACCACAGAAACCGGACTCCCCATTCTTGGACTTGAACATAATCAACACTATTTGGCAACGTCTCGGGTCAACACGTGGTTTCTGGGGGCTATTCCCCGGTTACGCCGAGATGCAGAAATGTCGTAGGTATAATATATTTTTTTTCAATTTATTTCAATTTATTTATTTATAATAAATTAACATACACTTTACAAACTTAAATTTAAATCGTATACATTAACAAAAATAGAAAATAAGCGAGAATACTATTGCTAAAGGTGTAGAAGAATCCCGCTTTGGAAAACTCCTTCAGACACATGGAACAGATCAATATCCAATGAGATATTGTTCAACATAGCGGTAAAACACTTGTATAATACAAAGTGTATTTTTATATTTATCCAACATAACTAAAAATGTCCGCCTCCGTAGCGTAATGGTCAGCACGCTCGGCTGCCGTGTTGGAGGTCCCGGGCTGAATTTCCAGGGGAGGGGGTCAAATAAATATAAGTGATTTTTTTACTCAAGTACTATTTATTAAATATTACTCTGAATTATAATGCCTGATGCAGAGGGCCAATCACCTTTTCCTTCGTGTGTTAACCATTAAGATAACACTGCGTTTATATGAAAAAGTGCGCTATCACCATTGAGAGCGGATAAGGGTTTTAATTATTAATAATAACAATAACTAAATATTAAATATTAATACGAAACCAAGTGTTATTTTTAAAACTAAACGATGTTTTTAAAAATAAAACACTAATAAATGTTTTTTTTTTCAATTAAACTATATTACTTGTAGTAAAACACTTGCAAAATACAGTGTTTTTTTTATCATTAAACGATACTATTCACAATAAGTAGTGTTTTTATGGATGCCTTACATTCAAAAGATTTTTTTTATCAATGAATTAAATCCTTGTTAAGTGTTATATCAAGTTTTATTTAGTGTTCTCGTAATTTAATATGTCCAAATTTTTAATTACGGTGTACTAAAATTGCAAACAAATTAAAGTCTCAAGAAAAAAATATCGTTGGAATATGAAGAGTGATCACCTTGCCTTCATGTAAGTAACAATCGAGAAAACACTGCATCAATACGATGCAGTGCCCTATGCACCATTGGGTGCAGATAAGGATTACAAGAAGAACGTGCATATTTAACTCTTTGGCTAATAAATTTGACCACCACTGGTATAAGAGAACATGAGCGATACAGACATATATGTGGCATTTGCTCTCCATACTGTTGATTGCGGCCTGCATATCATAAACGTGATTCCAGTTTATTTTTTATAAAGACTGCAAATTTCCGTTACTTAAAATCCATCGTAGACGACTCCCGGGCAGACCACCAAAGAGATGGGTCGATAGCTGGGAATCGACATCGCAAGAGGCCAATCCCCCTTAAAAACAGGCCACAAGGCCTACACCAAAATGAAGAAGAAGAAAATCCCAATTCACAGTTACGCTAGACTATCCCAAGTGCTTGAATGTCTCGACTCTTTCGACGAGCTGATTACTAAATGTCATTCGATGCTGGGCATCTAGGCACAAGCAGTTACGAAACACATGCGTTTTTTTAACCTTTTTTAAGCGTCGTGTGCGTGACGTAATTATTTAGCTCTCATCTCGATTTCTAAGCTACGACAAATTCCCTCTTCGCTCAAGAATACTCCCCCCCAAAAGCAGTATGTATAATCAAAATCTTTCGCCTACCATAAAATATATTCGCGTCCAAATCCTATTTCCTATTACATAAAAAAAAAACACGTGTTACACTAACCCATCGTTAAATTATTATATATTATAATTTTTTTCTTATATAGTAAAAACTAACTAACTGACTAACCATCACGCCGCTTCCCCTCAGGGTAGGCAGAGAGAATAGAACGCCATACCACACTTCTGTCTTTGCATTCAACATTCATCGCCTCTTCCACGTTCATGCATCTCCTCATACATACCCGCCGATTATTACGACTCCTAACCTGACCACTTTCAAGTATTTGGTATACCTAATCATGCCATGTTTTTCTCGGTCTTCCTCTGCTCCTTTTTCTAATAACATTCGCCTCATAAATTTGTTTTACTGTTCTTTCCTCACTCATTCATTACTATATAGTAAAAAATAAATAAAGAAATAAACCAGCAAAGCTTCTGCTTTTTTCAGAGGCTTGTCTGGAAGTAGGAAACTAAGTTTAATAGGGAAGGTAGACGTGAAAAATATATCACCAACACCCAGACCAATTGAAAATAAATCTTTCTCGAATTTATTTTGCAATTGGCGGGAATCGAACCCGCGAAGCCAGTTTCGCAATTGAACGTCTACCCAACTACGTCATGACACTTGTCTTATTAACTAATTCACTATCTCGCTGCTTCTATAGTTGGTTTCAGAAAGATTTTATTGAGCAGGGACACTTTATTTAGATGTATGTAAGATCCTAACCGGATCGTTTTACGTACTGGAAGATGCCTGAAAACATTGGGTGTGTCCAAATTCTTGTTCATTTGAGTTAACAAAGATGAAGATACACCTCAAAATGTCGTTAAAGTTTTCGCATTATTTATTAGTATTTACACATTACTTTAGTTTTTTTTTTTTATTTAAAGAATTTGATAACTGTTTTTTAATAAGATTTTTATTAAGTCCGTCTTACTAATACTTATTAATTACTCAGTATTAATCAGTCTCGATAAAGAAGCGGTTACCTTCAAAACCGGTAAACATTATAATTAAGTTATAATAAAATATTTAAAGTGATTTTAAAACAAAGGGACCTTTTTTGTTTTAGAAAAAGGCCCTCTGAATACTTAATAAATAATAAATTAATAAACGAAATGGTTGATCCCTAAAAACAATACAAAATATTTGGCAGCTGGTTAGGTTAACACACCAACATAGTACCTCGTTCCTACATTTTTATAATACTTGACCGGAAAGTAGGTACTTGCGCTCGGTACGGAATACGCAATGCCGTTTGCCCTGCGGCAGTATCCAGTCGCATAACCTTAGGGTACCTACCGGCTCACACGAGAGTAATAGTACTTAGGCACAATACTAAGTCATAATAAATTTATAGTACCACCTATTTTGCGGTGTTTTAAGAGGAAAAAAGAAAGTTTTTCGTTAAGAGGAGATCAACACTCGACACCGCGAGAGAGCACTTGAAAAAGAGTTTTTTTATATATTTTTCTTTATTTTTGAATTATTTTACATTAAACAATATAATTTAAATAAATACAAGTACAAAAAATATATAAAATAATTCAAAAGAAGATCCCAAACCAAGAAGCTGTGTGTGGGTATACATTTTTTATAGCTTATTTCTTTGTGGTGTAATGGTAGTGTAATGGTCAGCACGCTCGGCCACCGTTCTGGAGGTCCCGGGTTCGATTCCCTAGGGGGGTAAAATAAATATAAGTGATTTTTTCACTGTCATATTTATTCAATATTACCCTGGACTGGTACCTGAAGCGGAGGGCTGATCACCTTTCGTTCATGTGTAAACGATCAAGATAACACTGCGTTTATATGACGCAGTGCCCTATGCACCATTGGGGTGCGGATAAGGGTTTTATTATATTATTATTATATTTCTTTGTTGAATAGAAATTACATATGAATTCACGGGTTATCCACGGTTTAATTCTTTTGCGTTTACTTTTTGGTATTGGTATTAATTGGCTACTGTTCTCAATGTGTTTATTCAATATTTCGTAAAATTTGTTAAGTGAAAGGCTAATATCGTTGTGTACAAACACATAATTCCACTTTCATATTGCAGTGAATCAGTTTATATTTATTTTTTGACATCTCCGAGGTCCGAATCCTGGATTATAATCACACACATGAGAATCGCCAGAAAATATCATTTTCATTTTTATTATTTAAGCTTTTAATTTGACCAGATAATTAATTTACAACATAATTATTACTATATTATCACAATTATGAACGCTTCTTCTTCTTTTTCTTTCTGCCACTAAGCATTAAGCCCAGTAAATAAATACCCAGTTTTATTTATGTTGAGATGTCAAAATGTAAAAAAGACTTCCTAATTGGAGAAATCCAGATTTGGACACACTCAAAATGTATTGTTGTTATTGTTATCATGGTGTGTGATGGGTCAAAAATGTCAAAAAATGTTAAAACAACTCCTAAGGAGAAACCCAGATTTTTTTAGTACTTGGACAAGCTCAAAATGTTGTCAATAAAATTGAAAATAATGTTTTCAGGCGTCTCCTAGTATGTAAAACAATCTGATAAGGGAATATATAATTCATACAATTTCAACTTTTCATTCCTCCTACAGAAAATTGTGCAGTATAAGTTTAGAAAAGTTTCCTTGAATTTTTATGCAGATACTTTGTGGCAGATATGCACAATTTTTTTAACCACTTTTTTGTACATTTTTTCTCAAACAAAATTAGAAAAATTTAACAACTGTGACTGCCCTCTTAAGCCATTAAAGGAATATCAAACCGCTATTGGGTATGCAGTGTATCATAGTGTCCGGTTGAGGAAAAAACGCGGTTTTTATTCATTTAGTCGAGTTTCTCGGATCTTTTATTAGTCGCGCAAATATCATCTGAATATAAAACCAATATGGTCTATATATTGTCGATCGTCTGAATACTTGATTTCCCGATCTCCTCGTAGTATTGATTGGCGTCAGATCGTATTAATTTTTATTTTCTCTTTTCTTTTCTAAATTTTTATTCTATTTTTTTTCCTTATATTTCTAAAACAGTGAAAGCTAAACTTGTAGTACACAATGGAGTCCTGGTACTTACTTTAATGGTTCAAAGTATCCAATTTTCTAATGTTTCTTTTGTTTAAAGAAGGAATGCAAAAAATGCAAGGTATAAGATAAGCATTTTCGATAAAAATAAAGAAGGGTGTTGAGATGCCATGAACACGTGGAACGAATGAGTGAATAAGGATAGTAAAAAAAAATTATAAGGCGAATTTGGCTGGTAATAGAAGCAGAGAAAGACCGGAGGAAAGGGTCGGGTTGTGGTCTCGTGGTTAGTATCGCGGACTCTTAAGTCACAGTTTCTCGGTTCGAATCTACCCTACCACAAATTGATAACTTTTTCTAATAATGAGCCTCTCAGGCTCACAAGAAGATTGTTGGCAAAGACAGATAAGTGTGGCGTTCTATTCTCTCTGCCTACCCCTGTGGAGAAGCACTGAGAAGCAGGTAATATATATATATATATATATATATATATATATATATATATATATATATATATATATATATATATATATATATATATATATATATATATATATATATATATATATATATATATATATATATATATATATATATATATATATATATATATATATATATATATATATATATATATATATATATATATATATATATATATATATTTATATATATATACATATAAACTAAAACACCTCAAAATACCCCACTATCACGCCAGGCGCCGTGACGTAGTTGGGTGGACGCTCGACCGCGAAACTGGCGTCGCGGGTTCGATTCCCGTCAATTGCAAAATTAATTCAAGAATTGTGATGTATTTTTCACATTGACCTTCCCTTTCCTTACCATCCTACCTGCAGAGAAGTATCTAAAATAGACGTTTTGCGTGTTATTCCTTTTTTTAAATATACGCATTGTTCGGCCGTCAGGTAAAGGTTAATAGACCGTCTAGCATATTTACATTTCTGGAACTCCATTTAAATCGACAATCGAATGTTCGCAAAAACGATGTAAAATTTAGCAACCACTTTTTGCGTAATAGTTGTGAAAGTAGACGCTTAGTCCACTGTCAAGTTGGCATATCATTCGATTAATTAAACAAGCGACTAATTAAAACAAACGGACATACGTAAATTATGTAAAACTTACCGAATATTATGCAGATATTACGAAAAACTTGAAATAAATTTATGTGGTTTGGGCACGGCTCATTAAACACATTGCTTCTCAAAGTGTTTCGCTTCGGAGACATTTAATTTTTTTGGTTTTACGTGGACTTCCTACGTTCCTAATTTTGAATTTTAAATTGATACCCGAAGCGCAGGGCTGATTACTTTTCATACATGTATTTAACGATCAAGATAACACTGCTCGTATAAAAAGGCACCATTGGGTGCGGATGAGGAAAAAAGAAGAAAACCTCAGAACATAATTTTATATAATATACAACGATATCAGAAAAGAACGTAAAGCTGAGATGAGCATTATCGATAAATTAAGAAAGGTATGTTGAGATGGTTTGGGTGAAGAAAAGACAGTAAAACAAATTCATGGGGTGAGTGTTGTTGGAAATAGAGGCAGAGGAAGATCGAAAAGCACTTGGCATCATCAAGTATGTTAAATACTTGAAATGTGTCATGTCAAGAGTCGGAATAATCGTTTGGTAAATATGAGGATATGCATGAATGTAGAAAGGGAAAATAATGTTCACAAACACAGAGTTCTGTGGCGTTCTACTCTCTCTGCCTACCACTGTGGTTAATGTCAAACCCATGTGTGATGGAACCCTGGTGTGATGTATATGTGTGTGTGTGTGTGTGTGTGTGTACAGCCAGTACCTATCCTACCTTACTAAGCAATACCAGCTTACCTTACTACCTACCTCTACTTCTGAGCACGCCACTGCATATGTGTGTGTGTGTGTGTGTGTGCAATTATAGTTAACCACAGAAACATAAAGATTAGTACAAAATATTTAGTGTAGATCTAGCAAATGAATGAATGTGTGTGTGTGTGTGTGTGTGTCTCTGTGTGTGTGTGTGTGTGTGTGTGTGTGTGTGTGTGTGTGTGTGTTTGTGTGTGTGTAATTATGTCAGATTGGAGGTTAATCAAGTGATGTTTAGCGAGAATGGCAAACTCTCTCATAAAGTCTACGGGCTCAGATGTAGCAAGCAATTATTATCCGCAATATGTGCATAGATTCCCAATATTGATAATGGCTATTTGTAACCAAAGTAAAAATCAATATTTACCCATTTGAATATTTTCTCTTTTTTTTATTACCTCACAAATAAATATGCAGACAGAGTGCTAATTTTTAAATGAATTCTAAAAAATAGTTATTTTTTAGCGCAACTAATGAAAATATGAAACATCTTATTTCTTTGGTCGGCAAATATCCGGGAAACTCCAATGAGTGTGTAAACTTTGCTTAGTAAATAAATAATTAAGCCCGTGCTATGTGTAAGTGGACAGACTATGGAATAAATTACCTCTTCATGTAAAAAATGCACCTTCTCCGACAACTTTGTGGACCAACTATATGAAATCCAACAGAAGAAAATATGTATATATATATATATATATATATATATATATATATATATATATATATATATATATATATATATATATATACATATATATATACATATATATATACATATATATATACATATATATTTATTTATTTGGAACTGGAAAATTTGATAGTCACCGGCAGAAATCAAAAAGACATAAGTAAATAGAAAAAATATTTATTTCTTTTTTAACAATAAAAATATACATAATAATAGGATAATTTATAAAGCGCTATTTTTGTAAAATACTTCCTCAAGGGCGCTTGTACAATTTTTTTATTTGATGATCTGGCGTTTAATTTGTAGAACTCCATTTTAATTTATGTATTAATTTTAAATCAAGCATATATTTTTTTGAGTCTACAAAGTTAATAAAATACAGCTTAGTAGACTCAAAAAATCTGTGTTTGATTTAAAAATTAATACACTTTTTTTTTATTAACAATTGTAAACATTTAATTTTTATATGTGTGTATATATTTATATGGGTATGAGTGTATGCATGCATATATTGTAGATCCACCTCTGTAGTGTAGTGGTTAGCGCATTCGGCTACCATGCTCGAGTCCCAGGTTCCATTCCCAGAGAGGTCTTAATAAATATGTGATTCTTCAATTCAATATGTATTTTATATTTCCCTGGACTGGTATGTGTGAGATGTGTGTATATGTATAACATATGTGATTTTGAGTGAATGTTTGTGTACGTACGTATGCATCTTTTATAGTATATATTTATACACCTTTGATTTCACAAGAATACTGTTATTTCTATTAATCATTTATGTTTTTTTATATATTTATTAGTTGCATTAGAAAATTTTCCCTGTATATTATGTACAAGGATTTATAGCATATTTTATTATCTTAAAAATGATAGTGGATGCTTATAGATAGTTCACAAATAAAGTTGATCCCTAAAAACAATACAAAAATACAACAAAACAAAAGACACAATGGATTCAATATCGTATATCAGTCAATATCAGTCACATAGCTCATTTATTTGTCTTATTAGTTTTGTCATATTTTCTAAATAAGACACCCCTAAATCTGATAGATCATTATGTCCTATTGCCTCATCAATTTTTGTCATTTATGTTATGTTTATTTTTCATTATAAGTTACATAATATATATGCACTTGAATATACCACTTTATCGAGTTTTATTTTTATTTACGACTAGTTTCGAAAACGACGCCTCCGTAGTGAAATGGTCAGCACGCTCGGCTACCGTTCTGGAGGTCCCGGGTTCGATTCCCAAGGGGGGCAAAATAAATATAAGTGATTTTTTCACTGTCATATTTATTCAATATTACCCTGGACTGGTACCTGAAGCGGAAGGCTGATCACCTTTCCTTCATGTGTAAACGATCAAGATAACACTGCATTCTTATGACACAGTGCCCTATGCACCATTGGGGTGCGGACAAGGGTTTTATTATATTATTATTATTATAGTTTCGAAAACGACAGATGTTTTCATCTTCTGGTACAAATTAAAACTAACGAACAAAAATATATTTAGGTGTATATATATTAAAAAAAAAAATAAATAAATATAGGGAGGGGGGTTAAGGAACAAGATTTTTTGTAAAAGGAAACATTGATAATAATGGTGACGTATTTTGAAACAGTAAATTATTAATTATTGGTTTATCTGAATTTTTTTATTAACCTATATTTACACCTAAACATATTTTTGTTCGTTAGTTTTTATTTGTACCAGAAGATGAAAACATCTGTCGTTTTCGAAACTAGTCGTAAATAAAAATAAAACTCGATAAAGTGGTATATTTAAGTGTTTAATTTTAATAAAATAATCATGTCATTCCACAAAGTTAATGCCGAATCAATAAATAATGTAATATATATGCCATATAAACTTGGCTGGCACATTTCACCTCAAAGTCTGGAATAAAGATTGACAAATAAATATTCCAACTCCTAATCCACCTTCAATGGGTGTTGTACAATTTTTCCATTAGTGTATTCCTTTTCCCGTACAGACAGCGTGTTAAGTAAATTACTCAAAGGATATTCCACGAAGACTACCAGAACCAAAGCAGCGATAAACGTAATCACGAGAATCCCAAACGCATTAAGAAGCTGAAAAAAAAGTTTTCATTAGTTATTCACAGAGGAAATGTGCAATAAATTTATGGTAGTCAAACAACTATATGCTAAAACAGTCTTTGCATATGCATTTGAGAATTACTCTTATATTACCAGTGGTATATACAGAGAATTAATTAGGGTAGACAGTTGAGGTAGGTAGTAAGGTAAGCTAGGTACTAGTTACTAGAATAGGCTGGTTTAAGTGATCACTTTACACACGCGTAACAAGTGAACACTTAAACCAGCCTATGACGGTCGTCAGCCCCGTAAATGCCCAGACTTCCATATTCTTCTTCATCTTTGATGAGATGTCAAAAAACCTAAGCGATATATTTAGCATGCTTCTTATGTTTCTGTAAAGTGTGTTAATTGTGTGCTTTGCTGAGAGGTGCTTTCTTGTGTTATATGCAGGGGCGTGCCTTTCGTATAGGCAGAAAAGCAGTGCCTATCCTAACATACCTGTGTGACATATAAAAACGCAAACAATACTTACCCTACCTTACTAAGTAGTACAAGCTTACCTTACTACCTAAATGTACTTCCTACCCTAGTAAGTAGTACCTTGCTTACCTTACTACCTACCTCTACTACTTAAGCTAACCAGCCTATGACGGTCGTCAGCCCCGTAAATCTCCAGACTTCCATATTCTTCTTCATTTGATGAGATTTAAAAAAATAATATGAAACAACTCCTGTAATTGGAGATAATCCAGATTTTGTGAACAAGTATTTGGACACACTCAAAATGTTGTAAATATCCCTTAAGGACCAAAAAACGGATGTTTGGATAAAATAAAAGACCAATGTAACAAATGTGGCTCAAAGAACGTCGTAACTAAAGTGGAACTGGGCAGGTCATGTGGCACATATGTGTGAGGGTAGACGGACGAAAAATATGCTTGACTGGAGGCCTAGAACAGGACGCAGAAGCGTGGGTAGGCCCCAGACAAGATGGTCCGATGACATTAGGAAAGTGGCGGGCCTGCACTGGAAGAGAGTCGCGTCCAACAGGCAACTGTGGAAGTCCAACCTACCTTACTAAGTAGCACCTAGCTCACCTTACTAACCTACTTCTAATGACTATCCTACCTGGCTTACTTTACTACTTGGCAGTAGAGGTAGGTACCTCTACTGCCTACCCCAATTAATTATCTGTGCACGCCACTGCTATCATGTAAGTAACAAAAATAATTTTTCATTTCATTCGAACCCTTATCCGCACCCCAATGGTGCATAGGGCACTGCATCATATAAACTCAGTGTTATCTTGATCGCTAACACACGAAGGAAAGGTGATCAGCCCTCCGCTTCAGGTAATATTGGATAAATATTAGAGTGAAAAAATCACTAATTTATTAGACCCCCCCCCTCTGGGAATCGAACCCGGGTCCTCCAGAACGGTAGCCGAGCATGCTGACCATTATTACACTACAGAGGCGGACAACAAAAATAATAGTGATTCAATATGAGTGCTCTATGCTCTGTGCAATATGCAGTGCTCTATGCACCATTGGGGGCAGTTAAGGGTAAGGGAAACAGCATGATTTTTTGCTTCCTCTGTTAAAAAATATCAAGTGTATTACAAGACACAGTGACATAATGAAATTGAATTGGCATTTCGAGCACTCAACTTTCATTTTTATTCCAAACGTGTTTCAAGTTTGTTTTCCTTGTATTGAACGTTTACTCAGCACTTTATACTGTGTGAATAATAAATATGTACCGGGATGTAATTTATTCGAAAAGACTGTCAACAATGAGACGTTGTGACATTGAATACGAGTGTCATCGGCGATATCGCAACAAGAGCGATATTGACACAAATTTATTATTCTGACGCCTCTTCGCATGTAACGGTGCAAAGAACATTTCGCTTTCAGAACTCGTTGGCCAAACACTTGATCGCCGTTCATCTCCACCCACCCTACTCAACTGATCTCTCTTCATCTGATTTTTATTTGTTCCCCAAACTCAAAAGACCTTTGAAATGAAAAAGATTTGAAATGATTCCCAAGTTTAGGGTAAATGCGATGAGAGAGCTTTTTTTTTAATGGGAGTTACATTTATTATTTACCTTTCTTATTACATACAAGCTTTAAAGATCAATAAGTTGATTTTTGTTTCTTGTAGCTAACATGATTGTCCGCCTCCGTAGTGTAGTGGTCAGCACGCTCGGCTACCGTACTGGAGGTCCCAGGTTCGATTCCCAGGTGGGGGTCAAATAAATATAAGTGATTTTTTCACTCTTATATTTATTCTATATTACCTTGGACTGGTACCGGAAGCGGAAGGCTGATCACCTTTCCATCATGTGTTAACGATTAAGATAACACTGCGTTTATATGATGCAGTGCCCTATGCACCATTAGGTTGCGGATAAGGGTTTGAATGAAAAAAAAAAAACATGATTTATTTTAATATGTCTTGGGAACAGGAACGATAAACTAGTGTGGGCCAATCAGGAACTCATCAGCATTTGCTCATTGCTGGGAGGAAACCACGTGAAACTCCTCAGGAGAAGGCGGACTGTTGACTGTCATCAGCAGACCTTCCGTTCCACCAGAAGAGGGTTCGGCATTTTGTGTCCAAGCTTGGTTTATGGCACCAATGTAATGCAACGAAAGAACTGAAGGACATCACAAAATACCATAAGCATTTCAGAGATCGTTTCCAAAAGTGGAAACACAGTTGGGATAAGAGTGTGTGTCGGGGAGGTGAATACTTTAAAGGGGACCCAGACATTCAACTGCAATTTTTTTTTTTATCTGGCAAATTATAAGCTTAAATAGGTCAAATTATAAGCTTATATAATAAAAATGAAAATGGTATTTTCTGGTGTTTCTCATGTGTGTGATTACAATCCAGGTTTCGGACCTCGCATACTAATATAAGAGTTTCTGCTTAATAAAAAGCTTCTTTACATCTCACCAAAAATAAATAACTCCTGTAATTGGAGATAATCCAGATTTTGTGAACAAGTATTTGGACACACTCAAAATGTTGTATCTAACTGAATTAAGTAAATTTTAATTAACGATGTCAGTCAACGTATTATTTAGACAGGCCAAATATTAAAAACATCTAGTATTAACATATTTCAAATGGGTATTTTTTATGCCTGCGGACCGCTGGTGACAGGTTTTGACAATTATGTACATATGGTAAGGACCTTGACAAAAAGATTAGCATATATATTCACATTGAATAATTTCTTCATTTCTGCTTTTGAAATGAGGCCGGCGTAGAAGGTAAAAATACCCTTCCTGTCCTTAAGCATCAATCGACCCAACGGGTAGAAATACCTTTCCCGTCCAAAGTATGTTAAGACTTTATTTTATTGGTGCCATAGTGTCAAACCATGCATGCCGCCTCTATGGCAGCACTTTAGTGTTAAAGCTTATCTAATGATTATACATATTCTCTGATTTTAGAAAAAGTCACTTACTATAACGTTTCCTTCAAAATACATGTGTTTATCTCTAAACGAAGTAAGCATGTATATGAGGGTTGGATTGACTAGATAAACGCAGTATGTCAACCTTGACATGGGAATCCACACATCCTTGGACATTATTCTCGCAAATGTACCTGCGAAATAGACAAATATTATTGGAAAATTGTATAAATAGATGGGCAAAGATGAAAAATTGTCATTATGTAAATTTGAATTATTTTAAGACAACATTTTGAGTGTGTCCAAATACTTGTTCACAAAATCTGGATTATCTCCAATTACAGGAGTTATTTTCATATTATGAAAATAACTCCTGTAATTGGAGATAATCCAGATTTTGTGAACAAGTATTTGGACACACTCAAAATGTTGTAAATAAATTATCTGGTCAAATTATAAGCTTAATAATAAAAATGAAAATGTTATTTTCTGGCGTTTCTCATGTGTGTGATTATAATCCAGGATTCGGATCTCACATACTAATATAAGAGTTTCTGCTTAATAAAAAGCTTCTTTACATCTCACCAATAGATGTCTCTAGTGAAGTTCTAGTGATTCATGAACAAGGTTTCTAAATTGGTTCATATATATAAAACTTCCAAGAATTTGAGTAGTGTGGTTGTCAATAATGGGTAGAATTGGTGAATGTTACACGTGTGTAAAGTGATCACTTAAACCAGCCTATGACGGTCGTAAGCCCCGTAAATGCCCAGACTTCCATATTCTTCTTCATCTTTGATGAGATGTCAAAAAATAATATTTTAAGACATTCAAAATACTTGAAAGTCTTTAATTTTTAACCCTAGTGTATGGAATTGAAGCGAGTGAGTTGGCTAAAGAAGGAAGAAAGTAAACTGAATGCATCTCTCAGACGAATGTGCGTCAAAATGATGTATGATAGATGTTCCAATGGCGACGTAAGGAAAGAATGCAAGGTTGCCATAAGCATTATCAACAAAAAATGTGAAACGGTTTGTTGAGATGGTTTGGGCATGTGAATCGAATGCGTGAAGAAAGAAGAGTAAAACAAATTTATTAGGCGAATGTGGTTAGTAATGGGAACAAAGGAAGACCTAAGAAAACTAGGCATGATCAAGGCAAAAAATCTTCTTTTACGTTATGCTACATATCTGTTGCATATGTTTTCTGCTTTATATGTGTTTACTGTTTGTTTTTTTGCTGCCTTGTAGCACTTATTTTTACTTTATTGCTCTTCTCAACTTGTACATCTTATAACTGTTTGTTTTTTTTTTTACTTTAGCTCTAAATTAAGTCTACCTAATTAATCTTCTTAACTTTTGCTATATTTTATTCTTGCTGTTTACTTTTAACTCATTTAACATTTGAGAAATCGGAATGTTACAATTACCTGTTTTATTTGTTATTCATTAGTGTAAATGAATTTATGTCAATGGTCTGTTAAATTTCTAAATAAATAAAATAAAAAAGGACCTACCAGCATTATCCGTCAGGCAGGCGATTATCAGCCAAAGCAATGCCAAGGACCAAGCTACGCGGGAGGTGGACGTGTAGAACATGCTGTACGTTATACTGATATCCCTTTTCGGTAAACCCAACAACACAAATAGGCTGAAAACTGCATACAACAGCCAAATGATAGATAGCCAGATCTGAAAGGAGCAAGTACAATTTATTTTTAATTAAATATATACTGAAACTACGGCCTTCTTTTCCATTTTGAATAAACAAGGTTTTCCTATAATATTATTTATTGATTCGGCATTAACTTTGTGGAATGACATGATTGTTTTATTAAAATTAAACACTTGAATATACCACTTTATCGAGTTTTATTTTTATTTATGGCTAGTTTCGAAAACGACAGTTGTTTTCATCTTCTGGTACAAATTAAATTAAATTATTTATTAATTGGTAGTTGTTTTCATCTTCTGGTACAAATTAAAACTATCAATTAATTAATAATTTAATTTAATTTGTACCAGAAGATGAAAACAACTGTTGTTTTCGAAACTAGTCGTAAATAAAAATAAAACTCGATAAAGTGGTATATTCAAGTGTTTAATTTCAATAAAATTTTCCTATAATGTTTTTAACACATTGTTTGCGGGAAACGCTTAAAACCGTATTTTACTTACTGTTAGTAGAGAGCGGGAGACGCTTATAAGCAGTCTATTTGCTTACTTTTGGTAGAGCGCGAGACGTCAAAAAACATTGTCCAGATCAAATTTGGATTTGCAGTTACTAGTGATTAGTATACGACCCTAATTAGGGTCGGGGTTGATGAAATATCTGCCTGACAATGTGTTCATAACCACTTTTTTTAGAGATGGCAAAAAACATTATACAGATAGGAATAGGGTTTGCAGTTACTGGTGATTAGTATATGACCCTAATTACTAATTAGGGCCAGGGTTGATGAAAAAAACCGCCCGACAACAATGTGTTAATGTAATGTAGTTTGTAAAACTTCATAATAATTGATAGATTTTTCTTACCTTTCCTTTAGGCATAGATTTCCTGTGATAGGTGTAAAAATATGCTCCGAATACACCAATAATATAAGGAGAGATTCTCATCCAAGGCGGAAAGTAAAAAATGTCAACTGTTTCAAATAAGCTGTGAATGCTGGAAATTGAGAAAATCTATGAAAAACTGTAACAGAATTGGTGTGAAAAAGATTCAGATACGAGGAATACGTGATTCCTTCTATGCTCATGTTGCTAAACTGTGTAATGAACAAACTTATTTATAAAATAAAATAACTTAAAACTAAAATAAACCCTGATAATGACAAGGTTCTTGTCGGAACTGTTTGGCAAAAGTGTACCAATAAAAAGTGGTTAAAACAAAGTTATTTTTTGACATCTCATCAATGATGAAGAACAATATGGAAGTCTGGGCATTTACGGGGCTGACGACCGTCATAGGCTGGTTTAAGTGATCACCTTACGCACGTGTAACATTCACCAATTCTACCCATTACTGACAACCACACTACTCAAATTCTTGGAAGTTCTATACATATGAACCAATTTAGAAACCTTGTTCTTGAATCACTAGAACTTCACTAGAGGCATCTATTGGTGAGATGTAAAGAAGCTTTCTATTAAGCAGAAACTCTTATATTATGTAGTATGTGAGATCCGAATCATAGTGATTCAAGAACAAGGTTTCTAAATTGGTTCATATATTTATAGAACTTCCAAGAATTTGAGTAGTATGGTTGTCAGTAATGGGTAGAATTGGTGAATGTTACACGTGCGTAAGGTGATCACTTAAACCAGCCTATGACGGTCGTCAGCCCCGTAAATGCCCAGACTTCCATATTCTTCTTCATCATTGATGAGATGTCAAAAAATAATATGAAAATGACTCCTGTAATTGGAGATGATCCAGATTTTGTGAACAAGTATTTGGACACACTCAAAATGTTGTAAAACAAAGTTGTTTTATTTTATAAAGTTTATAAAATGTGCCACAAAGTATCAGCGAAAAACATTCAAGAAACAAACTTATTAGTCAAAGAGCAAAATTTGCAAATTACGATTTGAAAAATTTCTTGAGAGCCAAATCTGTTTTTTTTTTTTTTTTTCAGGTTCAGTGCTGCAGAACAGCGTTTATTATTTAATATAATTTTGTACTTAAGTTATACATATTTATATATATCCATATATTTATTTTATTTTTTTTTATTGGACACTGTCTATCCTCACTAGGTATTTGGAGATACCTGTTCTGAGGTAGGCAGGGTATGCTTATTCTTTTTATAATACAGCTTTATATATTTTTAATGATAATATAAAAGTGGTAAGACTGAAATAATATGAAATAATAATTATAAAAAGAAAGCAAATAGAGAGTTGAACTAAAAGAAAAGTAAAATCTAAAGGAGTAATATTATAAAATTAGAAAATAGGATTATATAATTATAAAACACTGACACATAGATTAATCACACACAAACTTTTATTTGCTGCTCCAGCTGGGATCTTCCAATTTTTAGGAGCCATTCTTTTGTGTGCATTTTGAATTTATTTCCAACTGAACATAATATTTCTTGTGGGAGCACATTATAAATTTTAGGGCCTATAAAATTTGAATGTCTTTGGGCAAACGAAGATCTCACACGAGGAATATTTATTTTGCCTTCAGTTTTTGATCTTGTGCTTTTAGTGTGGTTAATGACGTATGGCTCTTTGTTTGCAATTCTAGTATACCTTAATACATTGTTCCGCAGCACACTGGTGTACCGTGGTGATTAGTTGGTGTGCTGCGGAAAAAAGTCTAGTTTTATGAAAATAACATTTTTGCTCAAAATTTTTATTGCCTGTGCTCAGTTAAATAGGCTCACATTTCGCATTAAACATAATTTGTTGAATATATTACCATAATATAGTAAATACGCACCTCTGAAATTTCTTAATTTGGTAGGTGTACCTTAAATAGGAAGGTTTACAGAACACTGCCTTAATATAATTTTAGGCCGTTATTTAATTGCAATTTTTTGTCTGCCTCCGTTGTGTAATGGTCAGCATGTTCGGCTACCGTTCTGTAGGTCCCGGGTTCGATTCCCAGGGGGGTTCAAATAAATATCAGTGATTTTCCACTGTTGTATTTATTCAATATTACCCTGGACTGGTACCTGAAGCGCAGGGCTGATCACCTTTCCTTCATGTGTAAAAACGATCAAGATAACACTGCGTTATATGACGCAGTGCCCTATGCACCATTTGGATGCGGATAAGGGTTTTATTATTATTATTATTTAATTGCAGGTACACTCCATAAAACTTGATTTCACACTTTACTAGGAAATTAGTGAGAAATGCTTGAAAGCTTCTTTTACATACTGTTCGTAGAGAGCGGGAGATGCTTATAAGCGTTCTATTAACTTACTTTTGGTAGAGCGCAAGAGACGCCTAAAAACATTGTACAGATGGGAATCGGTTTTGCGGTTACTTGTGATTAGTATACTGAGGGTCGGGCGGTAGACTGTCTAAGTATAATTTGGGTCGGGGTTGATGAAAAAACTGCCCGACAACAATGTGTGGATAGCAGAAAGAAATACAATATTTGGAAAATATATATTTTTTTAATCTGATAGGATTGTATATGTACCATGAAAACAGTCTTTATTTTTTGACATCTCATCAAAGATAAAGTCTGGACATTTACGGAGCTGACAACCGTCAAACACACATTGTTTTAAAACAAAGGTAGTGAAATTATGAAAAAATGTGTTCCTTCAAATAGTATTGAATAAAACTGATCTTCATCTTTTTGTTCTTATTTGTAATTGGTGATTAAAATTCAAATTATTTTTTGACATCTCATCAAAGATGAAGAAGAATATGGAAGTCTGGGTATTTACGGGGCTGACGACCATCATAGGCTGGTTTAAGTGATCACTTTACACATGTGTAACGTTCACCAATTCTAGCCATTATTGACAACCACACTACTCAAATTCTTGGAAGTTCTATATATATGAATCGATTTCGAAACGTTTTTCTTGAATCATTAGAACTTCACTAGAGACATCTATTGTTGAGATGAAAAGAAACTTTTTATTGAGCAGAAATTAATTGGAGATAATCCAGATTTTGTGAACAAGTATTTGGACACACTCAAAATGTTGTAAAACAGTCTTTAGTGTAAATATTGAGATATATTTACCATTTTTATCATAGTATGTATACTCATACATGGGAATAATGCTATGGGTAGTTCAGCACTTAAACAGTTAATTAAATCAAATAAAAATACTCACAACGGCTGATGGTTTAATGCTTTGACAGTGTAGGCGGTGTACAAACCAGATCCTAAACAGAGAGCCAATCCTATAATCCCTGCAGCTTTTAAGTGCCTAAACAAAATAACAAAACGAATCAGCATATTGTCTGCAAACTCAACAATGCCAGATTACATGAAAAATATATAAAGGTGGAGACTGACCGGAGCATTTCATCGTAACGTAACACGTTACGATGCGAGCATTAAGGCAGTCAGTACAGCGAGCCGAGCGTTCCATCCATAGTTTCGGATGCTCGCCGCGAGCGATGTTACGACGTTATGTTACGACGAAATGCTCCGGTCAGTCTCCACCTTAACTAATCAACCATCACGCTGCTTCGCCGCAGGACTAGGCAGAGAGAATAGAACACCGCACCACTCTATATTTGCAAACATTCTTTGTCTCTTCCACAATCATGCATCTCCTCATACATAACTACCGATTATTTAGACTCTTGTGTGGGACGATGGTGATGACTCGTGATATTCGACATCAGGGGACCTGACATGACACACACAGAAGAAGAAAGAGAAAGATGCTTACTTTGTTGACAGGTAGAGTAGCGCGCTCGCTACGATGAAGAACTGGAAGTCGTTGGAGAGGTAGTAGGTCCAGGCCATGCAGGACTCGTGAGACGGGGGGTAAATATTGCTGATGTAGAGGAGATTGGCCCACCAGTGCTTGGAGCATCTCAGGTCCATCCTTTCGTTGTTCATCAGTGCCGATGAACGATGCATCCACTCACCGGCGGCATGGGAAACCATCAGCACATACATGTAAACTGGTGTTAGTCTACAAAAATTGGCATGAGAAGCCATCAGTACATATGTCGCTCACTCCTTTCAAGAACGTCATAAATCAAAAAACTTGATTTTTCAGGAGAACGTTTTTAAAGTTTAAAAATATAATACAATGTAATAAAAATAAATATCAAGTATAAATATAATAAAATGTATTAAAATTAAATATCAAGTCATTTATTGAACTTTTTACTGTGCAACAGATCTTTTTAGGTAAAACCTGAAGGTTTTTTCTCCATTTGAAAAATATTTAGTATATTTAAAAAAATAATTAAACAATACCTTTTCTTCAAAATGCAAAAACAACACTTTCTGCCCTGTAGCGGGTAAATATTAAGTTAAAAATATGCCGCTTTTGCAAGGATATAGTACATTTTCTGGGCATTCCGAAAACATGCACAACTGAAAATCGACAATTTTTGATTTATGACGTTCTTGAAAGGAGTGAGCGATGTGTAAACTGGTGTTAATCTACAAAAGTTTGGGATATATACATGTACCTATTTATTGATTTGGCGTTTAATTTATAGAACTCCATTTTAATTTATGTATTAATTTTAAATCAAACACAGATTTTTTGAGTCTACTGAGTTGTATTTGATTAACAAAAACACATATAAAAATTTTATTGTGACAATTGTTTCGCCTTGTTAGCGCATTTTTAAACGAACGACATTCGTTTGATAATGCCTTAACAAGGCGAAACGACTGTCACAATATAAATTTTTTATTTGTTTTTGTTAATAAAATACAACTTAGTAGACTCCAAAAATCTGTGTTTGATTTAAGATTAATACCTAAATATATACATGTAAACTGGTATTAGTCAAATAAAGTTGGCATGAGAAACTACCAGTACATGCATGTAAACTGGTGACAGTCTCAAAAGTTGGCACGAGAAACCATCATCAGTATATGCATATAAACTGGTGTTAGTCTACAAAAGTTGTCATGGGAAACCATAATTTTTCCATGCTTTGTACAGCCCTAGTCTATGCCCATTGTCCACTGTAAATTACGAGCTAAGAAAATTAATACCTTTTGAATCGTTTGTAGACTGTGTTGATCAAATCCTTTAAATTTGCTTTAAACGTTGTCAAATTTGTATTATTTTTGTCTTTGAAAAAATTATAACCAAGCAGAAAACCACTGAAAAAATAACATCGCTAAAATAACTACATAATCATTAAGTTTTTTTTATTATTATTATATCAACAAAGATGAAGAAGAATATGGACATCTGTAGGTTTAAGTATAATACACATATAATATTCATTACTCTACCCATAATTGACAACCACGCTCCTCAAATTCGGAAGCTATATTTATATTTATATATATATATATATATATATATATATATATATATATATATATATATATATATATATTATTTTATTTTTTTTAACTCTTTATTCCAGCTTGACTAAGTGGTGGGTGCAATACTTAGTCAACCATATATGTTTTACAACATTTTATTTATACAGTGAAATTAAAAATAATGAACAAATAAGAAAGTGAAAGAAAAAAATAAAAATAATAATAATAATAAATTTGGAGAGATGTAGACGAAAATTAGCTTAATTATTTTAATTTATTTTAATTGAAATTAAATTAAATTGTAATTATATATAAATATATATATATATTTATATTAAGAGCATTCGCAAGGATCTGCCAGTTGATGCTGCCCGTCAATTGGTAAATGCGTTTGTAGTATCTAGAGTCGATTATTGTAAGAAACGTCACAATTGATCTTCCGCATATTTTGTATATTCAGAAATTATTAAAGCAGTGGAACCTCTCATAACGAGTAATTCGCATAACGTGCAAAAAAAATTCAAAAAGTTGTTTAAAAAATAATAATAAAACCCTTATCCGCACCCCAATGGTGCATAGGGCACTGCGTCATATCAACGCAGTGTTATCTTGATCGTTTACATATTAAGGAAGGTGATCAGCCCTCCGCTTCAGGTACCAGTCCAGGGTAATATTGAATAAATATTACAGTGAAAAAAATCACTTATATTTATTTAACCCCCCTTGGAAATCGAACCCGGGACCTCCAGAAGTAGCCGAGCGTGCTGACCATTACACTACGGAGGCGGACAAATTAACCTTTCAAAATTAACCTTACGTATATATATTTTTTTGTCCATTGTCAAGTCTTTTAAGAATGTTAAAAAATAAATCAGAATTAAGTCTGTTCAATTTAAATATCAATTTTTTTAAGTAAGTTTTTATAAGTATATTTATATATTTTTTTATTCGGTGCAACGTCTGTTAAGTATGTAAAAAAATCAATCTGAACTAAGCATGTTTTTCGAAAATCACCCGAAAACCATTTAAATCGTGGCTTATGTATCACAACTTAGTAATCAAAATAAAAATCAGTAATATTTCTAATTTAATTAATTTTACATAAGTACCTAAGTATATAATATTTTTTTTAATTCATTGTCAAGTCTGTTAATTATGTTAAAAAATAATAAGAATAAATATAATTAATAAAAACGGTGGGAGTGCATGGAGAGACTATAAGTGCATGGATCGCATACATTTGACTTTTACCCAATGCAGTAGAATGAGTCCACAACGAAATGAGTGTTCTGCAATAGTTTGGTGGCAATGCCTCCCGGATAATGGAGGTTCTGCTTCCCCTCGTACTTGTCGAAAGCAAACAGTATCATGTGACCAACGACGGTGATGAACATCGTGTTGACTCTGGAATGATATCATCAATTTTAAAATATTGACCCGGCACACACGACAACATATTTTTCAGTGTAGCCATTCGAAAACTACCATATCGCTCACTCCTTTCAACAACATCATACATATATCAAAAATCATTAATTTTCAGTTTTGCATGTTTTCGAAACGCCCAGAAAATGTATTATATCCCAGCAAAAGCGGCATATTTTTAATTTAATATTTACCCGCTACAGGGCAAAAAGTGTTGGTTTTGCATTTTGAAGAAAAGGTGTTGTTTAATTATTTTTTTAAATACACTAAATATTTTTCAAATGGGAAAAAAAACCTTCAGGTTCTACCTAAAAAGATCTGTTGCACAGTAAAAAGTTCAATAAGTGGCTTCATATTTATTTTTAATACATTGTATTATACTTTAAAATTATAATTATTTTATTATTATAATTTAACTTTAAAAACGTTCTCCTGAAAAATCAAGTTTTTTGATTTATGACGTTCTTGAAAGGAGTGAGCGATATCATCCGTAGGGTGAATAATCCAGTGTCTTATATAGTAAATACCTTAATCCGTGAATAGGTAACAGTGTATCCTTCTCATTTTTGGTATTAAATATCGTTCTTATGTTATCTCCAATACTAAATCCAAAGAGTATCTTTTGAACAGTGTTTTTGTATTGGATTTTATTTTGATTAATGTCTGTCTCTTTATATATCCAGGCTCGGTAGACTGTGCCAAGAATATTTAATGCCAAAAGCAAAACTGTAGATATCCTGTAATATGTATTTTTTTAAATTATGACAACAAAAATTTTTTTTAAGTATTTATTTGGCAGTCACCCAGTGAAAGGATGTTTGTGCCAGTGTCAAGTATTACTTTTATTAACAAACAACACCAAAATATTAATAAATTGATATAAAATGAAAATAATAATAACAATTAATACAAAATTTCATAGTTTAAATGCGTTTAGCTTTATCATTTTAGAAATCATGCCCGCAATTCTAGAATTAGGTTCAGAAAGAAGGGTGGATACTTGGGTGGGGAGTTGGATTCCTGCCCGTGTTAAGCTATTAAGAAAGTTTTCCTTCTCTGTAGTGAGCGGACACTGAAAGAACGTATGGTTTGCATCCCCTATATCTTGTCCACATTCACAATATGGTGATGTAATGCACTTTATCTATATTAATACTTGAATTGGAATCAGCACAATTGAGTGAATTTTTCAACATGCAAATCGGAATCAGAACAATAAAGATATTATGAACTTTTTTCAATATATATGTATGTGGGGATTAGAATAGTGAAGCTATTATGAACTTTTTTCAATACATAAGTGAGGATTAGAATAGTGAGGCAATTATGAACTTTTTCCAATATATAAGTGAGGATTACAATAGTGAAGCTATTGTGAACTTTTTACAATAAACAAATTGGAATATATAGCGAACATTTTCAATATTCTTCATTCTTCTTCAAACCCTTATCCACACCCCAGTGGTGCATAGGGCACTGCATCATATAAATACAGTGTTATCTTGATTGTTAACACATGAAGGAAAGGTGATTCAGTCCTCCGCTACAGGTAATTTTGAATGAATATTAGAGTTACAAAATCAATTATATTTATTTGACCCTCCCCCCTTGGGAATTGAACCCAGGACCTCCAGAACGGTAGCTGAGCATGGTGACCATTAAACTACATTGCACTTTTTCAATATACAAGTGGGGATCGGAACAATGAAGTCAATGTGAACTTTTTTCCATATATAAGTGGGAATTAGAATAATGAAGCAAAAGTGAACATTTTACGATAGTACAAGTGAACTTTTTCAATATACAAGTGGGAAGGCATTGTGAACATTTTTTCAATACAAATACATGTTGGAATCAGAAAAATGAAGCAATTGTGAACATTTTTCACAATTTCTAAATGCTCACCACAGTGGGGAGTACTTCAAGGACCAAAACCACGACATATCATTACTTATTATCTTCACTTCTTCCATCCTTAGGGTCATGTTATAAACATGCTGATGGAGCAGAACCCTGGAATCAAAGTACTCCTGAAGCAGCACAAATATTTCCGACTCAAGACATGACGCAGGGAGGCACAAACCCAAGGTCACCAAATCCTGAAAACAAAAATTGGCAGTGGAAACGGCTTGCCTTTCCGTAACGACAATATTTGTTAATTTCAACAAATCGCTCACTCCTTTCAACAATGTCAAATATCAAAAATTGTCAATTTTCAGTTGTACTTATGTCAGCCTTGCATTCATTCCTTATTCACCTTCCGAGCATATATCATACAACGTTTTACCACACATTCGTCTGAAAGAACGCATTTTGACTGTACATTTAACATTCTTTCTGCACTCACTCCATAGTGTTATCGACAATGTTTATCTCAACCTTGCATTCTTTCCTTATATCACAATTCGAGCATGTCGCTCACTCTTTCAAGAACGTCATAAATCAAAAATCATCAATTTTCAGTTGTACATGTTTTCGGAACGCCCAAAAAATGTACTATATCCCAGCAAAAGCGGCATATTTTTAACTTAATATTTACCCGCTACAGGGCAGGTAGTGTTGTTTATGCATTTTTAAAAAAAGGTATTGTTGAATTAATTTTTTAAATATACTAAATATTTTTCAAATGGAGAAAAAACCTTCAGGTTTTACCTAAAAAGATCTGTTGCACAGTAAAAAGTTCAATAAGTGGCTTGATATTTATTTTTCATACATTTTATTATATTTTTAAACTTTAAAAACGATCTCCTGAGAAATCAAGTTTTTTAATATTTGACATTCTTGAAAGGAGTGAGCGATATGTCCACCATAGATGTCAGAGATAAAGTTTTACTCAAAAAATTACACACTGTTTGTTAAAATTCTTTCTGTACCCGGCGCGTATTTCTGTGGCTCAGTCTGATAAAATAGAAAAGAAAAAGCACTGCATTCTATTATGTTTCATGTTTGTGAACCAATAAAAATATTATTATTAAATCTACGAAACAACAATGCAATAAGTGATAGCACTGTCAAGAAGCACGCTGCCCGCCATGAGAATTTTTTTTATTGCATGCAATGCTGTCACTTTCAACAGTTGGCGCTGCCTTTGTGATAATAAGCTGTGTAACATGTTTTTCACAGGTCACACAGGTTTTTTTTTTTAAATAGGTATATAAAAATATGTGCGTATTAAAATGCAACGCTGTGTCAAATTTCTACCAAAATTTGCAAAGATTCAAGCTGTTTCACTATATTCGACTGTTGGCTCTGAAGTTTTGAAATTAATTACCATTCTCTCAAGGTTAATGCATTTAAAATTACGCCATTAAATTTATTGCAAATATTAACTGGACGTTATGACAAGTAATTGATGTCATAAACTTGATAATTACATTTTGAACATCGCTCCGCAATAAAACTGCCTGCATAATTCTCTATCGAGTCCGTAGTGCAAAAATAATGATTTTTTCCGAGTGCCAACATTTAAAATTCTTAACAAGATGAGTTATATTTTAAATATTAACACATTAACTACCAAAAAAGCCAACTAGTCGGCTTTTCACTGCCAACCGTAAACGACCAAACACCCATTAGTCGGTTTTTCTAACCTGCGTACTGAAAATAATTCTCACAATTATGTACATCACTATATCGATTTCAAATTTGAACTTTTAATTTAAAAAGGATCTTTACTAGAAACTAAAAATACAAAATAAAAATATGCATTATTACGCCTTAAAACATGATTTTAATTTTTTTTATGCAGCTTATAAATTGACCAGTTATTTTGAATTCACAACATTGGCGAGTGTTTTTGCCTAGAATTTTCACTCACGAATTACATGAAATTATAGTAACTTTAAACATAAAGAGTAAATCCACTCACGAGTAGGCATAGGCTATGAAACTCGATGATAAGCGGTGTTGCATAAGCCGTAGCTAGATTTCAGAGTCCCTTGGACGTTAGGTAATTTTAAAAAATCTCACAACATTTTGAGTGTGTCCAAATACTTGTTCACAAATCTGTTTTTTTTTTCAATTCGGAGTTATTTTAACATTCTGTCAAATGTAATGATAACTCCTAATTGTAGAGAACCCAGATTTGTGAACAAGTATTTAGATGCACTCAAAATTATGTGCATTATTAAAATATTATTTTGTTTGTTTTTTGACGATATTTTTATAGAAATGTAAAGAAAAATAATAATTGAACTGTGTCTACCTCATTTTCCCAGAAGACTTTGCTGAGAATGCTGGAATTTTGCCTGAAATATGCAGCATAGTACGCTACACGGAATGGAGGCGTGCTGTCTTGGTGATGGATGACTCTCGACGGTTGAATTTCCAACGTTTTATTTGACATATACAACATACATTGTGCTCGGGACCCTAGCCAGTAAGTCCCTCCCCAATAGAGACCTGACTGAGGCACCCCTGATGCGTCTAATACTAAAAAGGAAATTATATTGTTATATAGAGTAGAAAATATCTATAAAAAAAACATCAATCATAATAATAGCTCCCAACTCGCGCTTGAGTATGTTGTCTTCAGCATATGGGGCTCTATGAGTTACGATACCAGAATATATATAGTTTTGAGTATAATAGTATATGAGTGACTATAGCGGTATATATAGTCTTGAGTATAATAGTATATGAGTGATTATACCAGTATATACAGTCTTGAGTATAATAGTATATGAGTGACTATACCAGAATATATATAGTCTTCAGCAAGTGGGGCTATATGTGACCCGGCTGGATGTGAATTCACCCGCCGCCGAATCCACTTGCCGAAATTTTTATCATTAATTTTTCAGGTCAAATGGTATTTATATTGAAATTTGTTGTATTACATATTTTCATAATTCTTTTTCATTAAACCCTTATCCGCACCCAAATGGTGCATAGGGCACTGCATCATATAAATGCAATGTAATCTTGATCGTTAACACATGAAGGAAAGGTGATCAGCCCTCTGCTTCGGGTACCAGTCCAGGGTAATATTGAATAAATTGATTCTAATACCATAATATCTTATATAATATGTACCTACATGATAAAATTAAAAACTATTGAAAATTTACAAACCAAGGGTTACCTGCTTCACGTTGAAATTGTATACGACACATTGAGAATAAAATTTTCATAATAATAATGTCAATTTTACAAAGCAAAATACTGTGAACACATAATTATGTCCATATTACAATTTTCATAATAATAATTTCAATATTACAAAGCAGGTATTTCATAACCAACATTTATTTTTTTCAGTGTAAACCAAAATATAAAGGTCACGGCTAAAACGGGACATTTATGAAAAGAGTTCAGGCGATTAGTAATCAGGCGATCAGCCGCACAATGGTAAATTACATTCGAACCCTTTTTACATATTCTACACTCGCCTAACTGCATAAATATTTATGATTAGAATAAAATATTTTTTTTTAATTAATGTTTTACTTAGTAAATACCACCATTTTTTAAAATCTACTGTGACACGTGTTTCAATTCATTCCGCATCATTTTCAAACACCATTTACGGTGTTTGAAAATGATGCACAATCGAAACATGTGTAACAGTAGATTTTAAGAAATAGTGGTATTTACTTAGTAAAACATTAATTAAAAATTCATAGATTTTACAACAAAGTGACTGCCGAATCAGTTAATGAAAATATAATATATATAGTGATTTTAAAACCATGTTATATTTTAAACATAAAATGGAAACTCACAAAGTTATTGCTTCAAATATAAATTGTATGCATAAATATCATTCATTATTTTTCTTCTACGTTCTTTCTGTTTGAGGTTTCTGTTCAAATAAGCATGCTGCAATTTATTAACTTTTTTGAAAGTTTTTTTTTAATTCCCTCGCAATATCACCGCAAAGATAAAACAATAATTACCAGCAACATAATAAAACACATAATCGATGCTGCAATGGGTAGGCACCGGATTTCTATGTTTCTGTTGATAATTGTCTACTTCATAAACTGTCTATATTTAGTGTTATCTCATCACTTATACGTCGATTTGAAGAATCTGACGTTTACGAGTCGAATCCCTCTGAATGAAGAAATCAGTGTCAGATACATACAAAGCAGCACAAGACCAATCCTAATAGAGGGAGATCGCTCATGGGAAAGCTATACCGTCATTTTCTAGCATTTTCAAATGGATTCAGAAGAAGAATTCTATTGTACATAATTTTAAAAAAATAATAATAAATCTTACGTTTTATTGCCCATCTGGTGTTATTTATTACTCCAGTCGCTACCTGTGTCAACTCTATCTGACACAACGTACCCCGTATTTTCTCATCTCTTGAACCTGCAAGTGCCAAACCATAGAAAACCGACTGCGATTCCAAATTCGAACATTCGATAAAATTCGGAATGCACAAAAACAAAACAAAAGAACAAATGTAAACTGTCACAGCCATCTTTGAAAAAATGTTACTTTAAAAAATATGAACTATCATCATTTGATAATGAAGGTATCTTTATTTAGTAACTTCAACGCAGTTTACTGCTGAAAGGCAAAGCAAACACTGAATTGGATTAATTTTATGAAGACATTTTAATGACAGATTTTTTTATGTAATATTATGACTGCTATTATCAATAAATTAGTAGGTATTATTTATAACGAAATTTCAAATAAAAGTTTTTATACACATTTTTATTGACAAATAAATACTAATATTTAACACGGTAAAATAAATTAGTGAGAAAAAACGTTATACTATGCAATAGAATCAAATAAATTTAAGTGATTTTTTTTACTCTAATACTTATATTATATAACTCTGGACTGGTACCTGAAGCGTAAAATAAATCATCTTGCCTTCAAGCAATTAATGTGACACTGAATCAATGTGGTGAGTGCCTTATGCACCATTCATTGCAGATATTAAAGTTATGTATATTATAATATAATAATAATAAAACCCTTATCTACACAGTGTTATCTAGATCGTTTACACATGAAGGAAAGGTGATCAGCCCTCCGCTTCAGGTAACAGTCCAGGGTAATATTGAATAAATATTACAGTGAAAAAATCACTTATATTTATTTGACCCCCCTGGGAATCGAACCCGGGACCTCCAGAACAGTAGCCGAGCGTGCTGACCATTACACTACGAAGGGGGACAATATATATAATATATAAATATATATATATATATATATATATATATATATATATATATATATATATATATATATATATATATATATATATATATATATGTATATATATATACAGATATATATATATATATATATATATATATATATATATATATATATATATATATATATATATATATATATATACAAAATATATATATATATATATATATATATATAGATATATATATATATATATATATATATATTTATAAATTGTTTTTTTTAAATAAATATACACTTGGGTCTCTTTTTATGTAATAGATACGTTCCACGGGGAGTCGCATAAAAAATATTCACACAAAAAAATAGTTGAACTACATACAAAACTGCATAAATTCAAATCAATGTGATAGAATGTACCAAAAATCGTAAAATAAGTTTATAAAAAATCATGAAAATAAAAACAGAAGAGCTTTTTCCTTAATTAAATATCCATATGGGAAATCGTTTTTGAGATTTTTTTTTTTTTTTTTCAAAACATTACATACATAAGTCATATATATAATATTCCCGATGAGTAATTTCTATTTCTCATTTTGGGACATGGGATATAGGTTAAAAAGACTGGAACCCAAATAATAAAGTTGAAAAAAAGATTTTTTTTAAATAACCAAAACTAATACATGGCAAAATATAAAAACAATAAACAGGTATAATAAATAGGCATAAGAAGCATATTCAAAAGAAATAAATGAGAAAAACATAAGGTAAGAAGCATATTTAAAATAAACAAACGAGAAAATGAAAAAAAATGAGAGAATATAACAAATGAGAAAATATAAAAAACAAAATAAGAAAATATGACTAAATACTACATTTTTATCATTCCATAAAGTATTTTTTCAGATCATTTATTTTGGATCCCCGAATGGGTTCTATTTTATATATCGCTCACTCCTTTCAAGAACGTCATAAGTCAAAAATTGTCAATTTTCAGTTGTGCATGTTTTCGGAATGCCCAGAAAATGTACTTTATCCCAGCAAAAGAGGCATATTTTTAACTTAATGTTTACTCGCTACAGGGCAGAAAATGCTGTTTTTGCATTTTGAATAAAAGGTATTGTTCAACTATTTTTTTAAACATACTAAATATTTTTCAAATGGAAAAAAAACCTGCAGGTTTTACCTTAAAAGATCTGTTGCACAGGAAAAGTTTAATAAGTGGCTTGATATTTATTTTTAATACATTGTGTTATATTTTTAAACTTTAAAAACGTTCTCCTAAAAAATCAAGTTTTTTGATTTATGACGTTCTTGAAAGGAGTGAGCGATATGTCAGGCAGCTAGTTAATTTGGGTATAGGCAATATATGTTAAGGACCTTACTCCAAATTTAGTAGTATTTATCAGCTCCACATGTATTTTGTTATGTCCTCGTGAATTATGATTATGAATTTCTTTGTTAAAAATTGTATGGTGTTGCTGTGAGTCGTTTCAAACATTATTTGAAGGATTGTATTTGTAATTTCATAAGTTGGTAGAATGTCAAAAGGTAGGAGCTGTGTACGGTAGATGAAATATATTTCTAATAGCTCTATTTTGTATAACTTGTATTTTGGAAATTCTCTTCTTTGTTGTGAAACCTCAGATACAGCAAAGGTATGACGGGTGGGAATGTATCATGGCAAAATATATTGATAAAGAGAGAGTACCCTGCAATCGATATAATACTCCTGTTACAATGATTAAAGAAAACACTTGTTTTTTACCACTTGAGTTTTATTATAGACTACATGTTTCAGAAGTTAAACTTCCATCATTCAGGTCTGTATAATAACTATTATTGTCAGTTATTATACAGACCTGAATGATGGAAGTTTAACTTCTGAAACATGTAGTCTATAATAAAACTCAAGTGGTAAAAAACAAGTGTTTTCTTTAATCATTGTAACATGTCTTACCACAAAGTTAATGCCGAAACAATAAATAAAATAATACTCCTGTTATGGGGACAATTTTTCTTTTAACATGATTAATGTGTTCCGACCATGAGAGCTGGGAATCTTCAATCCAAATTACAAGTGTGTTTTCTGTTTTTTTTTCAATAAAGTATCTCTTGAATACGATGTCAGATTTGAGTTTACCTTGCGCCAGTAACACAATCACACTTTAACGGTTGTAACCTGCACTAGTCTTAATTTTAGATTTTTTTTATGCGAATTCGCATAAAAAATACTTGAACTACATACAAAAATGAGGGATGGGTTCCATTACATTTGAAAATCGCATAACTTCAAAATCGCATAAAAACAGACGCAAGTGTATAAGTATATAAATTATTCAAATTTACGTTAAGTATGTTTGTGTTTTTGCTTGAAATTTGTATGAAAAGAAATACGATAAACGACATTTAAGTTTAAAAAAAGCATACCGTGCTGATATGGTTTGATAAAATGAAATATCTGTATACTTATTTTTTTTAAATTACTATTATCTTGTCTTCTAAAATAATAAATAAATAAATATTAGGTCATAATAAAACCTTATTTGTAGACCTCGCACGCAAAACAAATATTAT
Organism: Brachycentrus maculatus; assembly: GCF_059751285.1. Lineage (NCBI taxonomy): Eukaryota > Metazoa > Arthropoda > Insecta > Trichoptera > Brachycentridae > Brachycentrus > Brachycentrus maculatus. Next base: position 178,942 of record NW_028280892.1, read on the forward strand.
GGCATTCAGCGAAAAAAGCGCAGAATTTTCACCTTTAGTAATTAATGGCGTCCTCATTTTACAGCAACAAATATAAATAATTACAATGAAAAACTCACAATATTATTCCAAGATCTCGGCGCCGAAATATTCAAATTATTATCACCCGTCAGATCCACTGTCAATTTTTTAACCATAGACATAAAATAGTATGAAAAATCAAATCTAGATTGCGCCAAGGGATCGTTCGATTTGGTTTGATACCCGTCAATCATGTTTGCTCAAAAGGGAATAGGGCTAGAGAAGACGACTCGATAATTTCGTAAAACAAAGCCCTTATTCGTCATTATTTTGTTGCTCTTGCGATTTTATGAAAATACCCTTTTTAAAAAATAACCACAATTTTGTTTTTCTCTCGCACATTCATTTTAAGTAACATACAAAATTATGGATGTCAAAAAAAAACAATATTTAATCTGGCAAAATTTAAAAAAAACACATTTTTTTTATCATACTTTTATCGTTTATAAGACATAGGAATGGGAATTCAATCAACCTTTGTTCTTTGATAATGATTTTTTTTATTTAATGAAGTTACTATGGATTTTTTTAAGATTTAATTTATTATATGGGTATTTCTACTTAACAATCTTAAAATTATTATGCATTTTTGACATTTAAGATAAATAAAAAATTTTAAAAATGTAATAGTTTGTCCACCTCCGCAGCGTAGCGGTCAATAGATTTAGCTACCGCGTCGGAGGTCCCAGGTTCGATTCCTAGGAAAGTCAAAATAAACGTTCGTATTATTTTACTCTGATATTTCATTTATAATACCCTGGTTTCGTTAATAATACCTGAAGCGTGGGACTGATCACATTTTTTTCGTGTATTAGACGAGCTAGATAACACTGCTTTTATACCTATACCTATAAGAGTGCCTATAAGGGTAAGAAGAAGAAGAATAAAAAATTTAAACAGTAGGCACATTATTATACGTATTCACAAATACTGTTAGTATTGACCTAATAACGATAATTCCATACGAAAAAAATAATTTCCAAAATTAGGTTGTGGACCCGTGGTTAGTGTTACTAAGTTTGAACGCACTCTATCCCCATTTTACCACTATTTTTATAACGGGTTGCTTCTGCCTAAAAAATATATGAAGTTGAGTATAAGCATTAAATAACATACATCAATATTTCTCTAAAAATATTAAATGGATATAAAAAAGTAATTCTGAATTCTACCTACGTCTTATGCAACACCTCCTTCTTAGGCTCCAATGTTATTAGTTTTATAGCGTATTCCTTAATATGTTACATTTTGCGGTTAATATTGTAATTTCATGTAATTCTTAAGTAAAAAATACCTGGCAAAACCTTTTATCTCGAGGCATGAATTTATTCAATTCTATGATTCTGAGTTATAAAATTGCCAAATATTAAGTGTTGAATTGACTGCCAATAAAATATTTCAAAATAATTTCAAATTTTAATTTCAAATTATTTCAAATTATAAATTAAATTTTAATTTGAAAGAGATTTTTTTTAATATGTGTAATGGTTAAAATAAAATACTACAGTTAGTTTACTTTGATTAGCTTTGAAGTCTAACTGTCTCCCAAAAATAAAATAGGAATTGGGTATTTACAAGTATATTCCAACAAAAAAATTAGTTAAAAAAAACAGAAAACAATCAGTGATTTACTTGACTCCCTCTCTATCTAGAATCTAGATAATGTGTAATAAGCCACATTTCACTTATCAATGAATAGTTTGTATTTTGGCTTTTGGCTTCATACCACTAGTATCAAAACAGATAAGAAAAGTATCTCTATATTGGTTTTAATAGCATTTTATAACTGTTTTGCAATTAAATTTGTGTTACGTGAAAAAATAAAAGGGTCCGTTTGGATGGTAAACGTTAATTAAAATAATTAAAAACTGTTATTCCAATGTAAGGAACTGCATACATATTTCCGGGAGGTGTTCGTAAAATGGTATGAACAGCATTTTTTTAATTTCCATACTATGTTTTTCTGTGTCAAGTGATTTACAAATTAATACAACTTGTTACATATTCATATTTCTTGTGGTTTTGACGTATTGGATGTCATAACTACATGAAATATCGTACACGAAAACCAAATAAAATTACGATGTTTTTTTGGGTAAAAATCCACAAAACCACTATTTTAGAGGTTTGTTTGCAGGTGAAAAATATATCATATACACCCAGACTAATTCAATGTAAATATTTCTTGAATTCATTTTGTAATTGGCGGGAATTAAGCCCGCGACGTCAGTTTCGCATTCGAGTTTCAACACTGCCACGGTGCCTGTCAAAATCGTCTATTAACTGTTCACACAGTTTATAGATGGCGTGTTATTTGGCTTTGAATTTAAAGCCCAATACATAACCAAAAAGTCTATTATTAGCAATAATATAGAACTTTAAATGTATACTTTACATTTCTCGTTAATTACATTACGCATATAAACCAAATAAATTAAGATTTTTTATCGATATCTCAACAAAGATGGAGAATTCTATCAAGATGATTTTATCGAAATCTGAACATTTACCGGGCTTCAGACAAAAATTTTAACCCTTATTTTTTTATAAATCTTAAAATTTTCATTTCATTTGCTGGTTTAAGTGATCACTTTACGCTTTAAGTACTGTTACATTTACCTATCTACAAATGACTGACAACTAGATTACAAAAAAATAATTAGAAAGTTGTATTCCATATACTTATGGCTAAATAAAAAAAAGCATAGCTCTTTTTTGAGTGAAACTTCGTGCAAAAATAAAAATTCATAAAAATCTAATTTTTAAGACATTGAATTAAAATTTAATGGTGGATTTACACATACTTCAACTGGGTTTATTGAGTTCTTCATTCAAGAAAAAAAAATGGAAAAATAGTTGGAACTAAATACATGAGGAAATATATACAAAATGCCAAAAAATATTTGTGACTTACTGTATAATCCTACGTGGGAGGTGGCATTTCTAAAATTGCACAGTCTATGAACTACAGCATTTAAAAATATCTTAGTGCCATAACTTTCTGTTTAGTTTTAGAGTTATGGAATATGGTGAAATATGACATCATATATCAATTACATCGAGACTGTCTGACCTTCCATTCGGCCTGACCCCGAAGCCACCATACACAAAACACAATCGTCCAAATGTAGTTTGAAGTTATTAGAATCACTATCGGACGTGGTGTGGTATCACATAGGGATGCGTGTTTCCTAAACACAATGTGTTTACTATTATCGTACATATTCAAATCACGTGATAATTATTTCGACAACATTCTTATTGTTATCAAAAATGTGTTGTGAATTGTGAAAAATACTAATAGTGTTGTGCAATAGACACTTGTTTATGTAGTACAAGCAAACAAAAACAGTATTTTTGTAGGTAGGTCACTTCATTATCGTCCGTTCTGTTTTTAACTAGAAACTATTTAACCGAGATTCAAATACGCAGAAACAATTTTGTAATAAAGAATATATCAGAAATATTATTGCTAGTTTTTTATTTGTTTAATAAAGTTACAATAAACATTACAATTTATTTCATTAGCTACACATATCTATCTACTTATAAAATATATTACATATACTTACTAGTTACAGAAGCGCCCTTGAGGTAGTATCTTACGAAAGTGGCGTTTTATAAATTATCCAAATTTATTATTATTTATACACTGTGCCTATCCAAAAAAGAGACTAGGGTCTTGTGCTTGGAGAGGGACTTACACTCAACGTTTATTGTTTGTATTTAATTAATGATATTTTTTTTAAACCCTTATCCACACCCCAATGGTGCATAGGGCACTGCGTAACACAAACGCAGTGTTATCTTGATCGTTAACCATGAAGGAAAGGTGATCAGCCCTCCGCTTCAGGTACCAGTCCAGGGTAATATCGAATAAATAGTACAGCGAAAAAATCACTTATATTTATTTTACCCCCCCTGGGAATCGAACCCGGGACCTCCAGAACGGTAGCCGAGCGTGCTGACCATTACACTACGGAGGCGAACATTAAAAATAAAATTAATGATATACCAGCATTTTTTCTTTGTATTTCATTTTCGTTTTATTGTTCATACATTACATTTCTTTGAATAATTAGATAAAAATAAAACACACATCGCTCACTCCTTTCAAGAACGTCATAAATCAAAAAACTTGATTTTTCAGGAGAACGTTTTTAAAGTTTAAAAATATAATATAATGTATTAAAAATAAATATCAAGCCACTAACTGAACTTTTTACAATGCAACAGATCTTTTTAGGTAAAACCTGAAGGTTTTTCTCCATTTGAAAAATATTTAGTATTTTTAAAAAAATAATTAAACAATACCCTTTCTTCAAAATGCAAAACAACACTTTCTGCCCTTTAGCGGGTAAATATTTAGTTAAAAATATGTCTCTTTTGCTAGGATATAGTACATTTTCAGGGCATTCCGAAAACATACACCACTGAAAATTGACGATTTTTGATTTATGACGTTCTTGAAAGGAGTGAGCGACATGTATTGAAATCAATTTTGAGTTTATTGCGAAAATTGAAGGTAGAATGCAAGAATACGAGTAGGTATGCATATTTCTAACGATCAAGATAACACTGCGTTTATATGACAGTGCCCTATGCACCATTTTGGGTGCGGATAAGGGTTTTATATGCATATTTTTATTTATTTATTTTAGCATGCACATAATAACAATTATAATAATATGTCCGCACCGAGTTTCATTTTTAAGAAGCATGATTTTCAGTTATTATTTTTATCACCCTATATCTTTTTTAAGTATTACTGATTATATGACTGAGTAGATATTACTGCTACATGTGAAAGAATTAATGAAGAATAGTATTTATTGTAACTGCAGACAGTTGGTAGAATTCCATATTGAATTGTTGGGTAATATATCCAAAATTATACACGGTTATTGGTTTGAATTCTACTTTTATTTACAAATATATGAAAATATGTGCCGCGTTTTGTCTTATTATGACATTATCAAACACTCTTTGTGTCTGATAATGTCTTAATAAGACGAAACGCGTCACATATTATCATACATATGTAATCAAAATTAGAATTCAATCCAATAACCGTGTTTAATTTTGGATATATTACCCAACAATTGAAGAATAATAGTTAGGAAAAGGATAAATGGAGCAATTCTCATTTCTTCATTTCCTATACTCTTGAAGTTAGAAAAACTGATTTATACGTAGGTATTAGACTTTAAAATACAATTTTTTCAATCGTTTTGATAAATCACTGCTGATTTTGGACGTGTTCCAATGTCAAAATGACTGGTTTATATTCAGATCAAGTAATTGAACAGTTTAAAGTGTAATTTCCTGGTGATATTAATACATTCGTGGGTAAGCTAGATCTAAATTGTGAAACTTACACTAATCAATGTGTTTTATCAATTTTAAAATAATATTTAAAATAAGTCTTTACGTTTTTGATAATCCTGCGCGATATTTTGTTCAGCTATTTTGAAACGCAAGGTCTGTCTAAAAATACACGCAAAAATAGTAGATTATTCATGTTTATTCTTTTATTTGTCATTTTCAAGGATAGAAATTTTACTTACATCTATGTATTATCTCAAATATATATTTTACATAAGGTAAACAAGCGTGTTGTTGACACAATTTCAGTTATCCAACTTATATTACATCGCTGGTTAAATGTTAAGGGGCCGCAACGCAAAAACAAAAACAAACAAAAAAAATTATTCCAAAAATGGTATCTAAATTGTCAACATTTTCATGTTCGAAAAAGACTCCCATGATTCTAAATGAAATGGACATTCCTAACGCTAGAATCATGGGTGTATTTTTCGAATGTGAAAACGTTGACGATTTAGATACCATTTTTGGAATAAAGAGTTTATTTTTTTGGCGTTGTGGCCGTTTGGCATTTAATAAGCGATATATGTGTATTATCTGATATTTGACACATTTTGAGTATCTTATTTTTATACGTTGCAAATACGCTTGCATTCCAAACAATGATTTTGTCTAAATAGATATTTTAGTTTAGTAAAGGTGGCTTTAAAAAATCTACAAAAATAAATTTTTGACGGACTGAATTTCGACTAACACTGGTGTCGTCGTTATCAGCGTAGACTCCTAAACAATAAAAAAAAGCCAATTATAGCTTTCTTAACACGTGGAGATATCAGGTGTGACGTTACTAGTCTGCTCTTGGTTGGTTGGAAGATATTGCTTATCAGTTATAATCCTAGCAATACACATTTATATTCCTTCATCCTTTTAACTCGATGGTGCTTAGGGCACTGCATCATATAAACGCACTGGTATATCGATCGTTAACGCGTGAAAAGGCGATCAGCCCTCCGCTTCAGGTTCCAGTCCAGGGTAATATTGAATAAATATTAGAGTAAAAAAAACACTTATATTTATTTAACCCCCCCCCCCCCTGGGAATCCAACCCGGGACCTCGAGAACGATAGAGGAGCGTGGTAACCATTACACTACGGAGGCGGACAAAAAAAATATCCTGTACATAATATAAAGTCAAATTAATTTTAAGAATCTTAAGCTAGCTAAAAAAACGATTTAATACGTCACGAAATCAATTAATTTCCATTTTTTCATTTCATATAAAATCTTATCGGTTATCCAGAATAACAATATTATCACCATGTTTATCTATAATATATTATTATATTTAAAGATAAAACATTCTCGCTCTAGGGGTCTATTGTATATATATTTACACGCATGACACATCACATTTTACATAATCTGTGACGGATGCGGCCTTTGCCTCATTGCTCATTAGAGGTGTCAATGATGGGCTAACTGCTATTTTTTCGTTTACCAATGTGAATGGTATTCGTAACTTTTTTTCTGTTTTTCTGTTTTTTCCAGCTGTCAAATATATTAGAAGCTATAAATGCGCAACATCCAAGGCTTTTTAAACAAAAAAGGTCCCGGAACTCACTTTATGTCAAGCTTTTTACTTTAAAAAATAGTTCATTACAATACCACATGTATATATATATATATATATATATATATATATATATATATATATATATATATATATATAATATATATATATATATATATATATATATATATTTATATACATATATATATATATATATATATATATATATATATATATATATATATATATATATATATATATATATATATATATATATATATATATATATATATATATATATATATATATATATATATATATATATATATATATATATATATATATATATATATATATATATATATATATATATATATATATATATATATATATATATATATATATATATATATATATATATATATATATATATATATATATATATATATATATATATATATATATATATATATATATATATATATATATATATATATATATATATATATATATATATATATATATATATATATATATATATATATATATATATATATATATATATATATATATATATATATAACGTGGTAATAGTTTTCTTTATAAATTGGGTGTAAATAATATGTAAAGTGGGTGTATAATAATAAAATAAACAATGTGTTGCTTTGTAATTAAAGTTTATTCTTAATTTATCTTTTTAATAACTTTATATCTATCTATCTATCTATCTATCTGATTCTGACAGTTAATAATATTATCGGAAGTCTTTTGTTTTATTCTGAGCGACGCATGCGACATCTGGTGGTAGAACTGTTTTATGTAGGTACTATTTGTAAGTACTTAATAAAATGAAAAGGTAGGTACCTAGTTATTTTATTACATCTCCCCCCTTGGGGATGAAAATTCATAGTAAAATTTTCACTCGTCCTCCGGATCATCTTCTTGTAGTGAAGGGACTGGTATAAGTTTAGTGATATGATAAAGTTTTTTTTTTTTTTTCTTTCTTTTTTCCTTCTTTTTTTCTTTCTTTTTTTTCTTTCTTGTTTTTTTTTTCTTTTTTCCGTTCTTTTTTTTCTTTCTTTTTTTTTTCTTCTTGACCCTTTTAAAGTAGACACAGTTTTTTTTCAATCCATTTGTTTTTTTCTTTTGAATTCCTTCATTTTTATTCTGATCTCTTAAAGTATCTTCTAATTTAACCAAATTTATAACTTTTAATTGTTCATCTGCATTTTCATTCGAGTTTAATACTGGATTCCTGCTTAGACAATCTACTTCTAAATTCTTCTTTCCTGGAGTATATTTTATTTTATCTTTCGTAGAAGTTTTTTCTACTTTATTTTTATTTTCATTTTTCAAGCACTGTTTCTGTGTTAATTGTATGTCTTCATTTATATTCTGATCTTTGAAAATATCTTCTAATTTAACCAAATTAACAACTTTTAATTGTTCATCTGCATTTTCCTTTGATTCTAATACTGGATTCCTGCTCAGACAATCTGCTTCGAAATTCTTCTTTCCTGGAGTATATTTTATTTTATATTTTGTAGAAATTTTTTCCACATTATTTTTATTTTTTTATTCTTCAAGCACTGTTTCTGTGTAATTTGTAAATCTTCATTTTTATTATTAATCTTATCATCATCCTTTGTTTTAAACCAGCACGTTGCTTCAGGGTGATATCGAGTTCCTTTATTTAAATTTTCACAAATCTTACATGGACTTTTATCTTTAATTTTATCACTAGTTCTTAGATTTTCACGTCTTCTTTGTTTATCTTCTAATCGTTTTCTTTGATCATCTTCTAATTTTTCTCTCTCACTCCGAACATATTGTAGTAATTGTTTTAATACATCTAATGTTTCATAATCCATTTCCAATTAACGAAATTGTCGTTTTATAACGTGGTAATACTTTTCTTTATAAATTGGGTGTAAATAATATGTAAAGTGGGTGTATAATAATAAAATAAACAATGTGTTGCTTTGTAATTAAAGTTTATTCTTAATTTATCTTTATAATAACTTTATATCTATCTATCTATCTATCTATCTGATTCTGACAGTTAATAATATTATCGGAAGTCTTTTGTTTTATTCTGAGCGACGCATGCGACATCTGGTGGTAGAACTGTTTTATGTAGGTACTATTTGTAAGTACTTTATAAAATGTATAGGTAGGTACCTAGTTATTTTATTACATATATATATATATATTTATATATATTATCCATGAAAAAATGTACCGGAACACCGTTCCACAAAAATGCCCTGACAACACCTAACCAAATTTGTGAATTAATTGACGTGATTAGTTTCGAGTGATCAACTCCAAAAACCGAACGACTTCTTTAAAAAAAGCTTTTTTAGTTTTTTAGTTTTTTTTATTCTACCGCCTACCAAACCTACCTTTTTTGAAAAAACATTTAAAAAACCACAAGTATTATTGCTTACTAAGTTAATTAAGAATTATGTAGTATTATGTTTATCTTCTTATAAAAATTGTGATCAAGTATTTCAAATACTTAAAATTGGTCAGGTGAGGAGTTGAAATAATCTTCGGGTAAGTATGAGGAGATGCTTGAATGTGAAAGATGCAAAAATTGGTGTGATGTTTTAATCTCCCTCCATACTCATGCAGAGAATGTGGCATGATGGTTTTTGAGTTAGTTAGTTTTTCTCATTCTATTCTATATCCGGATTCAGCGGTGCACAGTAAAATTTATTTCGTTATTTGATTTGCACAGTTCCGGGATCGTATCTAGTTTGGACAGCCCTGGTCTAAAAAGGCTACAAATATATTTATCTATCTATTTCATTTCTATGGAAATAGTTCCTATTCAAATAAACAAAAGTAAAAATGTACAATTTAAGTACCTAAGTAAGGTCATTATTCATTCCTTCAAGATTCTCTTTAAAATGTGCATTTATACTTTTAAATAGATGTTTTTTTATTGTTACAGCTACTGATGCCAACGTCATTGAATTATGTGATAGTTAACGTGTTTTCTATACCCTAATATTAGACTTTTTAAAATGAAGGCGTTAAAATTGAAAAACGTGACATTTGCGACAGTGGTTGTGTTGTTGTGTGTATTTCAGTTCAGTTTCTGTAATAAACTAGAGACACATTCGGTTTACTATGGACTTTCATTAACGGCTTCAAAAATACAAAACCCCAGTGTATGTGCGAAGGAGCTCTCTTCAATTAAGAATGGAATCGATGTACGAGATAGATGGGCTCTAAAATGTAAGTTATCAATTCACATTTTTGTATTTATGAAAATAAATAATAATAATATGATAATAAGACGACAAGTGCGAAAGATTTAGGCTTTCCGCATCGCAGGTTTTGATTTGTACAACCCTGATACTTTGGCCAGGGGTGTATCCATACCCATTTTTAATGTTTTTTAGGAACTTTTATTTAGAAAACCTTTCTGATTTAAACCCTTCTCAATACGTTTTTTTAATCAAACCTTTTTTAATTTACAACCTAAAATACTTCAAATTCAATTAGTCCTTGAAAAAAAAATGAAAGACTGAAAATTGACATCCTTTAATTTTTTCCATTTATTTATATTTTTTAAAGTATGAAGTAAAGTACCAAACAAGTCGCTCACACCTTTCAAGAACGTCATAAATCAAAAATCGTCAATTTTAAGTTGTGCGTGTTTTCGGAATGCCCAGAAAATGTACTATATCCCATTGAAAGAGGCAAATTTTTAACACAATATTTACCCACTACAGGGCAGAAAGTGTTGTTTTTGCAGTTTGAAGAAAAGGTATTGTTTAATTATTTTTTAATATGTAATAAATATTTTTCAAATAAAGACAAATCCTTCAGGTTTTACCTTAAAAGATCTGTGGCACAGTAAAAAGTTCATTAAGTGGCTTGATATTTATTTTTAATACATTGCATTATAATTTTAAACTTTAAAAATGTTCTCCTGAAAAATCAAGTTTTTTTATTTATGACGTTCTTGAAAGGAGTGAGCGAAGTGTCCTTGCAGTAGAGGAAATGCACCTAAAAAATGTCATAATTAACAGGCATTAATTGTATTCAGAAATAATAAATTAATCATACCTTAGATTGCCATAATTTTTAATCACTCGAAATTTAATTTTTCGGTAGGTACATATGACCTTGCTGATAATTTATTAATACATATTAAATATTACGTATTAATAAGTAATCTTACAACGTGAATATATTCCTAAATAAATGTTGATTTTAAATATTACATAGTACCGTCAAAAAAAAACATGTTTTTTTAATCATTAAAAACGTCTACTACGCATTCATCAAATTGTATTGCAAAACAAATTTTTATCCGTACTCCGATAATATTATATTATCTTTTGCCACTACCAAGAAGTAAGATTTTTTTAATGTTTTTTTTAAAGTAGGTACACTACATTTACACATTTACATTTTGTACACGTTAAAAACACATAGAAATAGAAAACTTATCTGCGGACAAGGGTACCTAATGTCGGTTCACAGTTATTTTACCTAAGTTTTTTTTATTATTTATGCTGCCAAATAAATCATTTAAAAAAATATTCACAGTTAGATGGTCACAAATATTCACCTCTAGTTTTTTTTATTATCTATTTGGCAGTAAAAATAATTTTAAATAAAACTGCCAAATAAATAATTAAAAACAAACTAGAGGTAAAACAATTGTGAACAGACTGAATGTACGCTTTAGTTTTTTTCTCCCTTTTCGTCCATCAGAGGATGAACTACATAAAACATCACAGGAAAAAAGGCATATATGCCCGTTAAGTAGGTCCTTGGCTTAAGAAGAAAGCACGATGATTATTACCTTTTTTGTACGTCATATTCCTGAAAACATAATCCGGAAGATAGTGCGGAAGCAAATGCATCCGCTCTCATTATGATCGATCGTCACCAGTGACGGTACTTGGGTCCTTTTATCAAGAGGTTTCGAAAATCAACAAATTGGTGACGGAAATTTTAATAACGGTAGAGCTGAATATATATTTTTAAAATGAGAATTGCTTACTATGTACAAGGTTTATAGATCAATTAGTGGATTATTATTAATTCTTTTAACTAATAACAATGTTTCTATTTGAATCTGTGTTGGGTACAGGAGGGATAATCTAATGTGGGCCAATCAGGAACTTCTCAGCATTTGCTCATTGCTGGGAGGAAACCACGTAAAACTCCTCAGGAGACGGCGGACTGTTGACTGTCATCAGCACACTTTCCATTTCACTAGAAGAGGGTTCGGCATTTTGTGTCCTAGCTTGGGTGGAGCTATATTAACATAATAATAATCAAGCACTTGTTTTGTTAAAAAAAAAAACAAGTGCTTGATTATCCTGAAATAACCAGTTTATGTGAACAATCATCCGATTACTGATATAAATATCTCAGTCTGGCATAGGGCCCGATTAGATCTACCTCCTAGATTACTTGAAACAGGGCTACCACTACTTATATACCCATAATATGAATTAAAAAGATTTCTCAAACCTATCTTACAGCTTGTTTCATCCGAATTGATTATCTAGAAAGCATTGCACGTCAGTTCTGCTACTTAATTTTTTTTATTTGGATTTTTTTCCCTTAAGTACTTTGCAATATTTCTAGTCATTATGTTTACTCGTAGACCACCAGATAACCTGGACAGACTTGTCATAACCGTAGGCCTAGAAAGTCGGAGAGCTAGAGATAGATCTCCAACACGATGGACTGACCGGATGAAATAGATCACATGCCTCTCCGTTGTGGGAAGGCTACACAATGCAGGGACCAATGGCGGAGTGTTGTCCGAGGTTCCAGAAGAAGCCAGCAGGGGAGTCACGATCCTCAGAAATGAGGAAAAAGTAGAAGAAGTCATTTTGTACCACCTTTAAAATATTTTTTGTTATTATTATTATTTAGTAATGGACGCATCAGGCGCCCCCAGTACCGGTCTTTACTGGGGAAACACATATTGGCTAGGGTCCCGAAAACAATGTTTAACGGCAACATCTACTAAAAGGGTTCCAGTCAGCCGTAACTTCGGCCCATACACTGATGAAACACCAGACAGTATTCCACCATTCGACGTGCACTACTATGCAGCTTACTTCGTACACAACTCCACACTTCAAGTGTTCGTGCATTGGGATAACGAGGTAAGCAATCTACTACACAATCACACCTGATTTTAGTCTGTAGCTAAGTTGTTAAAAAAGTACGAATTACAAAATGGCGGTTTAAAATTCGCAGTGTTGCTATAACAATAAAATAAAAACTCTAATATAGGCAAGGAAGTATTTTTTCAAATGAATTTGGAATGCTGGCAATTTTAAGTTACTATTCTTAATGTAATAAAAAATAGAACTAAATTTATTCATACATTTATGTATTACCAATGTACCGATATCACTATCTATATTACCACTATCACAATATGATAGTGGCGTGGCGCCTTTTCCAGCTCTTCTCATGATTTTTTTTTATATGAACACAAAGTTACTAAAAAATTAAACATTTAGGTTTTACTATAAAACTTATGGGCATAAAGCTGCATATAAATTCCTTTTCGCCATATTGCTTTCAATTTTCTTATTAAGGTATTTCTTGGAAAATATTACCATTCAAATATAACTACTACTACCATCATGCCGTTTTACCACAGGAGTAGACAGATAGGATGGAACGCCACACTCTTCTGTCCTGACATACACTTCTCTCCTCCTTCACATCCATACATCTAGTCATACATATATGCCCTCCGATTACGAAGACTTCGGACACAGGGATCTGGGATCTGGGCGTTAGATTTGTGAGCACCCTGACATTTCACGATCATATAGAGGCATTCAGTGGTAATGCATTGAAAATGCTAGGATTTGTTCTGCGTACTGCAAGGGTTTTCGAAAATACCCGCGTGCTGAGAACTCTTTATAACTCCTTGGTGCGAAGTAGACTCGAGAGTGGCTCGATGATTTGGGGGCCACACGAGCTTAAGTACTCTCTTATGGTAGAGAAAGTCCAAAAGAAGTTTTTGAGGTATCTCTACATGAGAGAGTACGGCTATTATCCTTGGCTCTACCCGACCCAGTTTCTCCAGGGTATGCTTGGCTACAATAGTTTAGAGACTAGAAGGAATGTGTATTTGATTACGCATTTTTATCGATTGTTGCGCGGTATGATCGATAATCCTGGTTAGTTTGTAATGTATATATTAATTATTGAATAAATTGAATTTAATTGAATTTAATTGAATTGACACCGCAAGATTTTTGGGTTCTGATTGATCTGATCTATTTTCTTAGTTATTCTCTCGCTATCCATTCGCTCCACATGTCTAATAAAAACAATTATTATCTCTAAACATCAAACTGCTATTATATCAAACTGTCCCAACAACCTCTTTAGATGATGATAACACTTGGATTGTGTTTACCTACCTCGTGCACAGAATTTGAAGTATACGATATGTTAGAAACCTATTTCGATTCGGGTGTTCTCCAACAACAACATGTATATAACATGTCACTCAAAATGGAGGGGGTAAAAAAAACTGAGGACGACTTTTCGTGGACACAGACAACAATTTTCAAGACTTTTATGTAAGTATTTGCATATCGTCATCATACAGAAAAGTACAGGGTGTTTTGTTTAGAGGTATACAAATTTAAATTTCCCGTAATAATTGACGGTGGCACTCGCCGTGTGGCATGTTGCGCCATCTTGTTGAAACCTCAGCTCTGTCACATCAATGCCATTCAGTTGAGGAACAAAGATGTCAGTAATTATGGTTCGGTAGCGCTCTCCATTGACTATAAAATTCTGGCCGGCACCGTCTTAAAAAATATATGGGCCAGTGGTGATATGGCTGTATAAAATGTAAAAATAATGCCAATATGGTGCTCCTGCCTATAAAGCACACCAAACAGTGACTTTTAGTGAATGTAAGGGGGTCTTGACAAAGTCTTCTGGGTTTTCTCCACTCCAAATTCGAGCAAAATTTTGGTTAAGGCTATGTCAATAAGCAATTCTGCTTACTTATTGACATAGCCTCAAACAAAAATGTCCCTCATCGGTGAACAAAATTTTGCGTTGAAAAAGAGGATCAAGCTGAATATTGTTTTCGGCCCATTCGCGAACATACGACGCGCATAATGGTCATTCAGTCTGTTCATGGTGAAATGGCAAAACGTACTGACTACAAATCAACTATCAACTGTCAAATTGACAGTATGTAGAAGCAATTTTGCCAGTTTGAAAACCAAACCTCTAATAAAAACACCCTATAGTTCTCATTAGCTTCAAGCAAGATTCATACATGACTCAACCTGGTATTTTTTCTCTAGCACATCTCTTGTCGTTATTTTTCTGCTGACAATCGTTGGAACTATATACGATTTGAATACTCGTAAGAAAACTAGACATCAAGTAGATGCCAATCATGGTATGTAACAATTTTCAACATTCTTGCTACTTTTTATGTTTTGTATTTTTTTGTTTAATAAAGTTATTATACAGGTGGCGCAAAATTAATCACCCTATTGGAAGATGTTTCAATTTTTGAAAATAGCATCGTATTTCAATCATATTTGATACTTGTGAACAAGACAGCTTCAGTATACAAAAATATTAATAAAACGGGCACAAATGTGTATCAACACTGGCGGCAGCCACTTGACGTATCTATATCATCTTTTCCACTTAACCGAAAAAATGTTAAGTCCAAGTAAAGATTTCCATCACTCGTATTTGATTTATTTAGTAAAAAAGTTATACAAATACAAAATTGGGCTAGTAATTTTGTGCCACCCTAAATTAACTGGTATACTGCAGCTGTCTAGTTCACAAATGTCAAATATGATTAGCGTACAACCCTATTTGAAGAAATTATGGCATCTTCCGATTGGGTGATTAATTTTGCACCACCTTGTAGGTATAAATTTAAACAAAAAAAACGAGATGCCTTCGCGAGTGTGTTTTTACCTAGAATTTTTCACTCATGAATTACATGAAATTATAGTAACTTTAAACATAAAGAGTAAATCTACTCACTAGTAGGCATAGGCTATAAAACTAAAAAAGTTGAAGGCTGAGTAGGGCAGTAAATAAGCCGTAGCTTGATTTCGCTTGGACGTTAGGAAATAAAAAAAAACGAAATGCCTTTAATTAAAAGTAACAGCGAAGTTTATAAATAAATTTATTTCTATTCTCGAAATAATAACATGAAATTGTTTTGTAATTTTTACAGGAGTTATTCATTATATTGACCCAAAAAATTATGAGAGATCTTTTATATCGAGATTTATTTTATGCTTTAGTATTCCTACTAATACGAAATCACTTTTGGATACCAATTTAAAAGAAGACAGTGGTAGTATGCCATCAATTTTCGGCTTAAGGTAAGTGAAAAAAATATACACCAACCAATAATAAAAATTATAATAATAAATCATTGCATTTGACTGGAGATTTATCATTTTTTGCTATTATTACAGCGTTCTACTTTATATATTTTAAATTTTAAAGCATTGTTAACCTTGTGATATGGTAATATAATACTCTCCGTATCATTCGTCGTTCATTTTGTATAATACCATTTGAAAATCCTTCTTTACGACTACCTGTTTTGGAATAACCGTTACATCATCAGGTCAACTGTATACTATTATATTAATAAAATACTTAGTACAAAGGAACACCAGGCAATCCAATTTGTTTGTTTTAAATAAACAAAAAATGAATATATCTAATTTAATTTCATATATGAAATAATATATCAATCATGAGAATTCAAAAAATGCAAAAAATCTGGAAACCGAAAAATTTAAATTTGGCAATATTTTCCCCCTAAGATAGCTAGCACGTTTCAATTCCGAAATCAGAAAACGTGAACAAAAAACGCTCATCAGCTAGCTACTTAATTACTAAAACGTGTTTTTTATCTATGGAAATAAAACTGTCATTTGAGTTTGCGTTATGTCAAAAAATATCCGGCTTCGTTACCGCTGAACACTAAATACAATACTGAAAATGAGTACAATTGACATGAATAGTGAAGACTGGTCGATTGCGTGCTCAGATGACGAACTCAGCAAATCTGGAGCTCTAGAAGGCGACAGATGGGCGCCGGACCCGGTCGAATTGGAAAATTTATACAACACGATCGAGAAAACCGGGACAATACAATTAGAATGGAGATGTCCGGGTAGGAGACTTCCTTCTCCGGTCGTTCACAGTGACGAGAACGTTCAGGAAACCCAGTCTTCCGTCACCACGCCGGAGAAATCCAATTTCGACTTCAAAGACGAAATGAGCTCTTTGAGGTTGCGCGTTCGGAAAGAGGGCGAAGACACTCTACGTGGATCGGCGAAAAAAAAGACGTCATCGTTCGACAGAATCGTTTCAAATATAATTCGACACAAGAGAATACAACAAACGGAGCGTGATTCTGACAACCAATAATCATTAACTACATGACAATCTGGTGTCTCATTGAAAATAAACAATCCATGTTTTAACACGTTGACTGCCGACTACGAGATAACTCGTAGATTGCGTTCTTTGCTAGGACGCCGACTACGAGTTATCTCGTACTGTGTTTACTTGCCATATTCGAGCAGCTACGATAAAATTCCTAGTATATCAGTGCTAATATGGATAGATGGAAGAAAACGCATGGGAAGAAAAAAAAAATCAATGCTGGCTTACATGAACAGAAAATTTATCAATAAATTAACAGAAAATAATAATAAATATGTAAAATAATTAGTTTTTGATAATATAATATGATTAAATGGAATTGGCTTTTTAAACCGGAATTCTGAAAATTTCCATGGCAGTCATCGTGTTAAAATGTTGGCGCTTGAAGGTTTATAAGGATAGCGATTAATAAAACAAAAGTCCGCCTCCGTAGTGCAATGGTCAGCACACTCGGCTACCACACTGGAGGTCCCGGGTTCAATTCCCAGGAGGGGGGTCAAATAAATATATGTGAGTTTTTGACTCTAATATTTATTCAATATTACCCTGGACTGGTACCTGAAGCGGAGGGTTGATCACCTTCCCTTCAATATAATAATGATCAAGATTACACTGCGTTTATATGATGCAATGCGCCATCGGGTGCGGATAAGGGTTTGAAGAGGATGAAGATAAATACATATAAAATTTTCTAAGTGAAATATCCAGGAGCATTGTTAAAAGATAATTCCTTTTTGCAACGGAACATTATCTGTGTTACAGAATTTGTAGCTAATGCACCGGTATTGTAAGATATAAGTGAATACCAAATGATAATAATAAAGTTTTTTATAAGAAAAATTAATTAAGAACTATTTTTAAATGAAAATAAACATATACATTATGAAACTGGATTTTCTTTTTAATTTATGGCCCATTAAAATGTTATATAAACTTAATTAATTGTCTCACGAAAATTACACTGCTTCACAGAACATATCGCTCACTCCTTTCAAGAACGTCATAAATAAAAAATCGTCAATTTTTAGTTGTGCGTGTTTTCGGAATGCCCAGAAAATGTACTATATCTCATCAAAAGAGGCATATTTTTAACTTAATATTTACCCACTTACAGGACAGATAATGTTGTTTTTGCATTTTGAAGAAAAGTATTGTTTAATTATTTTTTTAAATATACAAAAAAAAATTCGAATGCAGAAAAAACCTTCAGGTTTTACCTAAAAAAATCTGTGGCACAGTAAAAAATTCAATTAGTGACTTGATATGTATTTTTAATACATTGTGTTATATTTTTAAACTTTAAAAACGTTCTCCTGAAAAATCAAGTTTTTTGATTTATGACGTTCTTGAAAGGAGTGAGCGATATGGTGCAATCAAACACTTAGAACTTACAATTGATTTTTCAAATTTCTTCGAAAAGTGTCAACAATACATGAAAAAATAAATTATGGATGTAAGTTTTTATGAAAATTTATTAATGTGTACATTAATAAACACCTCCTTTTTAGTTTTTTTTGGAAGATATTAAAATATTGGAGAAAAAATTTTAAAAAAATTTTTCAGAACAATATCAAATTATGTCATTGTAGACATGTTATTATTGTATGTTTTTAATGGATGCAAGATATCGCTTTAGACGTATATTTTGACATAAACTAAGGAATAAATTTTTGGTAAATTCTAATTTTATTATTCAACTAATTTACATTCTCACAAATCGCTCACTCCTTTCAAGAACATCATAAATCAAAAAACTTGATTTTTCAGGAGAATGTTTTTAAAGTATAAAAACATAATATAATGTAATAAAAATGAATATCAAGCCACTTGTTGAACTTTGAACTGTGCAACAGATCTTTTTAGGCAAAACCTGAAGGTTTTTTTTCTCCATTTGAAAAATATTTTATATGTTTTAAAAAAAATAATTAAACGATACTTTTTCTTCAAAATGCAAAAACAACACTTTCTGCCCTGTAGCGGGTAAATATTAAGTTAAAAATATGGCGCTTTTGCTGGGATATAGTACATTTTCTGGGCATTCCAAAAACATGCACAACTGAAAATTGACAGTTTTTGATTTATGACGTTCTTGAAAGGAGTGAGCGAAATATGTAATATATTTTTAGCCAATAATTATGCTGCATAATAAAAGTATTTGTCGTACAAAAATAAATATAAAATTGTGATCTCGAATAAACAAATAACAGTTTAAAGTGGTCGGAAAAAAATTGTAGCCGTTTTTCTTCAATAAAAAATATATAATTTATATTTGAAGTACTAACTTTATTGTCCGCCTCCGTAGTATAATGGTCAGCATGATCCGCTACCGTACTAGAGGTCCCGGGTTCGATTCTCAGGGGGGGTCAAATAAATATAAGTGATTTTTTCACTCTTATATTTATTCAATATTACCTTGGACTGGTACCGGAAGCGGAGGGCTGATCACCTTTCCTTCATGTGTTGACGATCAAGATAACACTGCGTTTATATGATTCAGTGCCCTATGCACCATTGGGATGCGGATAAGGGTTTGAATGAATCGGTTAGCTTTGAAACCTGTTGACATTATAATTAAGTTTTAATAAAATAATACTATTGATTATAAAACAAAGTTACCTACATTTTAATTATTAAAAACATATATTTTTTAATTAATTTTTACTACAAATAGTGGTATTTACTGAGTAAAACTTGAATTAAAAAGAAATTTCTGCAGCTATTATGGCAAATTTTAGTCAGGTATAAAAACAACAAACATTGCTTTTATGATTCTGTAGAATAAAGGTGATTTGTTGCCCGTTTCTCGGAAAATAACCTGAGAATAGGGTGGTTTTTAATTTACATTAGAATTCCAAAAATGAAGTATTATTTTAATAAATTCAAATTCAATCTTACAGATCGTTAACAATATCCTGGATTGTGTTAAACCACGGGATGCTGTACCTTGCTGACTTTATTCACAACAGGACATCGGCTTTCTATGTATCAGACCACCTGATCATACAAGCTTTCAGCAACTCTTCATATTCTGTGGATACGTTCTTTTGCATCAGGTTTGATATGTGTTATGTACATACTAAGGTGGTGAAAGACGAACAGTAATAACTCGCTAGGACTTTAGTTTATTATAAATAAGTATTCCTTTAGTATATTAATATATTCTATTATTATGTATTCCTTTAGATTATTAATATATTTTTATAATAAGTATGACTTTAGTTTATTATGAATAAGTACTATCCACCTCCGTAGCGCAGTGGTCAGCGCGTTTGGATACCGTGCTGGAGGTCCCGGGTTCGATTCCCAGGGGGGTCAAAATAAATATGGCCGATTTTCACTCTCATATTTATTTAATATAACCCTGGACTGGTACAAGAAGCGCAGGGCTGATCACCTTGCCTTCGTGCAATTAATGATCAAGATAACACTGCGTCGCTGCGATGCAGTGCCCTATGCACCATTGGGTGCGGGTAAGGGTTAGAAGAAGAAGAAATAAGTATTACTAGGTAGCTCTAAGTGAGTGACTGGTTTCTAGGAGAGACAAATCTAGAATGAGCTTGCCTGTCTATGCGGGTATGCACACAATTTCAGCTATGTGTTACACATTCCTTACAATATGCATTTTTGAAAAGTAATATGAATCAGTCATTTACTATAGACTTCCATATTCTTCTTCATCTATGAGATCTCATTATAAAAAGGGGCATTGATTTAAAAAAAAAGGAAAAACCGCCAAAGCGTCTATTTTAGATGCTCGTCTGCAGGTAGGATAGTAAGGATAGGGAAGGTAAATGTGAAAAATACATCACAAACACCCAGAACAACTGAAAATAAATCTTTCTTGAATTCATTTTGCAATTGGCGGGAATCAAACCCGCGACACCAGTTTCGCAGTCGAGCGTCTACCCAACTACGCCACAGCGCCTGCTTAAACTTAGTATAAAAGAGTTATTTTTAATTGGGTAATGGAGGTGGGCAGATTTAAAATAAATTGTATCATTGGACGTATCAAAGGTAATTGCATGACTCATGATAGATAAAGTACTATTTTATAAATAAAAAGTATTGGAAAATATGCCTGCAGCACGGGAAAACCTTGTGAAGAAACATTTATGTAAATAAAAAATCGTAAATATATTTAGAAAATGGAAGGATACAGAAGAGGCCTATATTCAGCAGTGAAGGGCGGAGGGCTCATAAACAAATAGTGAATAATAAATTATTTTATTATTCACTATTTTACAGAGATTATTTGTTTTTTGACATTTCATCAAAGATGAAGAAGAATATGGAAGTCTGGGCATTTACGGGGCTTACGACCGTCATAGGCTGGTTTAAGTGATCACTTTACACACGTGTAACATTCACCAATTCTACCCATTATTGACAACCACACTACTCAAATTCTTGGAAGTTCTATATATATATATATGAACCAATTTAGAAACCTTGTTCATGAATCACTAGAACTTCACTAGAGACATCTATTGGTGAGATGTAAAGAAGCTTTTTACTAAGCAGAAACTCTTATATTAGTATGTGAGATCCGAATTAATTAATTAATATGAAAATAACTCCTGTAATTGGAGATAATCCAGATTTTGTGAACAAGTATTTGGACACACTCAAAATGTTGTAAATCGTAAATATATTTAGAAAATGGAAGGATACAGAAGAGGCCTACATTCAGCAGTGAAGGGCGGAGGGCTCATGAGGAAATAGTGAATAATATATTATTTGTGATTTTACAGAGATTAATTGTTGTCATTCAAATATTTGACTTGACTAACTAACCATCATGCTGTTTCTCCGCAGTGGTAGGCAATAAGGCTCTCTTTTTAACACTTACTGTTTTTTTTCAGTGGGTTTCTTCTTGCATATGGATTTATGGAACTAGAAAAGATGAAGGCCAAAATGGGAAAAAAAGAATCGATATACAAAAAGATGGCACTTATAATCATCGGAACCATACACAGAGCTTTGAGGTAATAAATAACTTTCATCTTA
Organism: Brachycentrus maculatus; assembly: GCF_059751285.1. Lineage (NCBI taxonomy): Eukaryota > Metazoa > Arthropoda > Insecta > Trichoptera > Brachycentridae > Brachycentrus > Brachycentrus maculatus. Next base: position 201,377 of record NW_028280892.1, read on the forward strand.
ATTTTGATTCACTTACTTACAAAATGCCTTATAGTCAGGTCTAGTGGGAGTAATCGGGAGGTATGTAAGAATAGATGCTTGAATATGGAAGAGACGAAAAATGTTTGCAAGGACAGCGTGGTGTGGCATTCTATTCTATATGACTTACCCTGCAGTGAAGTGGCGTAGTGGTTATTTCTTCTTCAACCCTTATCCGCACCAAATGGTGCATAGAGTACTGCATCATATAAACGCAGTGTTATCTTGATCATTAACACATGAAGGAAAGGTGATCAGCCCACCGTTTCAGGTACCAGATCCAGGGTAATATTGTAAATATTAGGGTGAAAAAATCATTTATAATTATTTATATATAATTGTTATTATGTTATCGATAAGAATCGAACCCGGGACCTCCAGTATGGTAGCCGAGAGTATTGTCCGTTGAAAAATATGAAATTTCTTTTTGTAATAATGGTACACGCTACTCTCTTCTTGTATAGCATTTTTGTAAAAAATAAATAAAAAGTACACATGTTTTAGATTGCTCCCGGCTTACATGGTTTCGCTTGGATGTGCATACGTTGCAACAGCAGCACGCCACAGACAAACCGCATTCTGGACCGTGGAGAGAAATGACATCAACTGCGCTAAATACTGGTGGAGAAATTTGCTATTCATCAACAATTTGTACCCGAAATCTGAAATGTGCATGAGTTGGAGTTGGTATCTCAGCAGCGACATGCAGATCTTCATCTTGGGTATGCTGCTTCTAGTATTAACAACTCCGTAAGTATAATTTTTAGTAATTCTTCTCCCTCTTACTCCTCATTACTGAGGGTTGTGACCTTTGTCAAAGTAATAAATATTCTCCAGTTATCCCTTGACTGCGTTGCTCGTAGCGCTCCATCCGCCGAGGTGCCTGCTGCCTTAACTTGATCGGTCCATCGTGTGGGGGATTTTCCTCTCCCTCTCTTCCCCATCATACTACTGCTCACAACCAGTTGTTCCAGGGCATCATTGTCGCGTGAAATGTATCCAAAGAACTGAAGAATCCGTCGTGTACAGACATTCGTCAAACCATCTAAGTATAACTCCAACCTGAAGCCTATGACTATGCCTATAAGTGATCGCCAACATTGTGGGGACCTGATAAGGCAAATGAAGAAAAAGTAGTTATTAAAATGGTATTAAGTTGTGATTTGGTTATTGTTTTATTCTATTTAATAATTTTTCAGAATGATAACCATATCTTTTCTCTTTTTCAGTGTATTTCCATCAATTTTTCTTATTGTACCTAATTTATTATTATTATTATTATTTTCATTCCAGGTATCTAAAACGTGTGATTTACGGCTTAGTTGGAATTATCATACTGGCAAATTCGTACTTTGCCTATACATCATATTCTATTGGGTTCATACCATTGTAAGTAACTTTTTATTTATTTAAAAAAAATAAAAATAACAGTGCCTACTTCACCCATTAGCCCTTGATTTAGTATTTTATGAAAATGGCACTATATAAATCATGCAAATTTGTTATTATGATTAATATTATCACAGTGGCCTTAGTTAGTTAGGAATTACAGTGGAACCTCTTATCACAAGCAAAATTCGTTCCAGACTTGTAATAGTTAAGCGAAATAATTTTTGTTTTGAATATTGAAAGCATTAACTTTGTGGATCATCTTGATATATTATTTCGAGAAATAAAAATACTTTGTGTTCTGATTCACTCACATTTTTATTTTAACCAACTAGTAATAAATGTAACCCTGAAGAGGGCAACAGGTTGTTGCCGAAACTAGTTGGTTAAAATAAAAATGTGAGTGGATCAGAACACAAAGTATTTTTATTTCTCGAAATAAGAAATACTTTTTGTTTTTACTAGCGCAGAAGTCCCGGCTCACAAGTGCATATAATAAAAAAGGAACTAGCTCTTTCTCTGTGATTCGTTAAGCGAAATGTCGTTCTTTAAGAGAGCAACTTTTTCATTTTTTTTTCCTCATTATGGGAATTACTTGTTACGAGAGGTTCCACTGTAATGTTATTAACTTTTTAGACTAAATGCAGCAAAACAGTGTGTGTGTCTGTGTGTGCTCCTGTATTCATGCAATTATGTCGATCTTTGAAATGTAAGCATTGTTTACAACATTTTGAGTGTGTCCAAATACTTGTTCACAAAATCTGGATTATCTCCAATTACAGGAGTTAATTTCATATTATTTTTTGATATCTCATCAAAGATGAAGAAGAATATGGAAGTCTGGGCATTTACATATATATAGAACTTCCAAGAATTTGAGTAGTGTGGTTGTCAATAATGGGTAGAATTGGTGAATGTTACACGTGTGTAAAGTGATCACTTAAACCAGCCTATGACGGTCGTAAGCCCCGTAAATGCCCAGACTTCCATATTCTTCTTCATCTTTGATGAGACATCAAAAAATAATATGTAAGCATTGTAACCATTTGGATATAAGAAAACATTCATAAACAGGCAAAATAAAACGTTACCATTCAATAATTGTGTAAATGTTTGGTTAATAACACCCTGAACTGGTGCATGTGTATGTGTGTGTGTGTGTGTGTGTGCTTGCATGTGTGTATGATAATGTTTTTTATGATTTTCATTAAAATTGTTTGTATTACGTTAATGTAAGATACCTCCTGGGACGAGTTTTGTGTACCTACAATGTTAATAATTTCTCATACATTTTAATAATTCATATTTATATCGAGCACTGATATGTTTTCTTGGGATTTTCAATATTATCAGCGAATGCATTAAGCATTTTCGCTGTGAACAAAATTTAAGATAATATGTCAAAAATATTTAAACAAGTCTCTCATTGTTTTAATTCATTTTCTAATCGATATTCTTTTGTTGCAGCATAGACAATATTTGGTCATATTACGATGTAGTACACGACAAGCCATGGACAAGGATTGGTCCACATTTTATCGGACTAGCAGCTGGCTATTTCTTGTCACAACACAATAAAAAACTTCCCCTTAGCAAAGTAAGACAATTTTGAACACTTTATCGAATTGTGATTTATCTAATTTAATGATCAGAACACAGAGACATCAAAATTTAGTTTTAAACGCTGCAGCGAGACAAATTTTTGGAATTTGTAAATTCAGTCACATCACCCCACTACTTTAGCACTGGTTAAGCTTTCCCGAAAGGGAATATGAACTCTGTCTACTCATATTAGTTTTTGACATCTCATCAAAGATGAAGAAGAATATGGAAGTTGGGGCATCTTCTCATCTCACCAATAAATGTCTCTAGTGAAGTTCTAGTGATTCAAGAACAATGTTTCTGAATTGGTTCATATACATATATAGAACCAGGTATTTGAGTAGTGTGGTTGTCAATAATGGGTAGAATTGGTGAATGTAAACTGATCATTTAAACCAGCCTATGATGGTTATCAGCCCTGTAAATGCCCAGACTTCCATATTCTTCTTCACCTTTAATGAGATGTCAAAAAATAATATGAAAAATAACTCCTATAATTGGAGATAATCCAGATTTTTTGAACAAGTATTTGGACACACTCAAAATTCTCTGTCTACTCATGTATAAATCGATACATAATATGGCTTCAGACTATCTAAACCAGCTATCCAGTCGAATTTGTTGATAGACGTCTTACGCTTTGATCGGTTACACCAGTTAACATGTTTTATATCAAAATTATTAATGTTTTAATTCATGAGATTTCTTTGACAGCATCATTACGGCGATGTCACACAAACTTTAAGTAAAATTTGGTGGACAAGACAGAAAAATAATCTGAATGGTGGTTTTAGTGTTTAAATACAACCACAGATGGCAGTACAAGTGCCATTTTAGAAATAAATGTCACCGGGCTTTATAGTTATAAGGGCGAGCGTTCATGTATACCCATACTCCTTTGAGGAAACTTTTGTTTTGACAACAACGGACACTCCCGGACAGGTTAACTCATTTGTGGAGGGTCTTCACCAAAAAGTTACATTTCCAATATTGAACAAAAATCCTTTAAATGGAAGTCTATTTTACAACATTTTGAGTGTGTCCAAATACTTGTTCACAAAATCTGGATTATCTCCAATTACAGGAGTTGTGTTCATATTATTTTTTGACATCTCATTAAAGATGAAGAAGAATAAAGGGTCGTAAGCCCCGTAAATGCCCAGACTTCCATATTCTTCTTCATCTTTAATGAGATGTCAAAAAATAATATGAACATAACTCCTGTAATTGGAGATAATCCAGATTTTGTGAACAAGTATTTGGACACACTCAAAATGTTGTAAATAAATTATCTGGTCAAATTATAAGCTTAATAATAAAAATGAAAATGGTATTTTCTGGCGTTTCTCATGTGTGTGATTATAATCCAGGATTCGGATCTCACATACTAATATAAGAGTTTCTGCTTAATAAAAAGCTTCTTTACATCTCACCAATAGATGTCTCTAGTGAAGTTCTAGTGATTCATGAACAAGGTTTCTAAATTGGTTCATATATATAGAACTTCCAAGAATTTGAGTAGTGTGGTTGTCAATAATGGGTAGAATTGGTGAATGTTACATGTGTGTAAAGTGATCACTCAAACCAGCCTATGACGGTCGTAAGCCCCGTAAATGCCCAGACTTCCATATTCTTCTTCATCTTTAATGAGATGTCAAAAAATAATATGAAGTCTATTTTGTTTACTGTATTCTATCGAAACGCAATCTGTTTACTGTATTCTATCGAAATGCAAATCTGTTCTGTTTACTGTATTCTATCGAAATCATTATTAAGGTTGCGACAAAACGTGACCAATCCTGTGTTAAACCAATATGCAATCATTAAATCGTACCAAAATGTAACAATTTTACAAACAAGAATTCCTGGTAAAATGATTAAAGAAACACTTATTTTTATACCACTTGAGTATACTTACTCAAGTAGTATAAAAACAAGTGTTTCTTTAATCATTGTAACATGTCTTACCACAAAGTCAATGCCGAAACAATAAATAGAATTCCTGATTATTTAAAATCATTTATAATGGAAATGTAACGTTTTTGGTGAGGACTTCCACATTTGTATTATTGGATGATATTTTTCAAACGATTTTCATTGCAGGGTACAAAGACTTTCGGTTGGATCATCGGAGTAGGAACGGGTGCAGTTATGATGTTTGGATTTGCTGACAAAGACATGAGTCTATTTGCGAGCACTATTTACATGGGATTCAGTAGATCATTTTGGGCTGTCAGCGTAGCCTGGCTCATGTTAGCTTGTCTCTCTGGAAATGGAGGTAAAGTAACCTTATATTAATTTAAGCAGAGGGCTGATCACCTTTCCTTCATGTATAAACGATCAAGATAACACTGCGTTTATGTGACAGTGCCCTATGCACCATTTGGTGTGCGGATAAGGGTTTTATATATATATATATATATATATATATATATATATATATATATATATATATATATATATATATATATATATATATATATATTAATTCAAACCATATCCGCTCCCTTTGTGGAGTATATGGAGTCCATAAACTGTCCCCATGCTTTTCTGTCGGCTGCCAGCTCCCTTGCATTCTCCCAAGTCAAGTCCGCGTCCAGAAGTTCAGAGAGAGCTATCGACGAATCGTCAGCAGTAATCCTCCTGGGCGGCGCGAACTTGATGAATTGCTAAAGAGGCAAGCTTGATGGCGGCTCTTAGGAGGCATGCGGAGTACATGACCTAGCCAACTGAATCACCTTAAGAATTTTAAGCGTGCAGTGGTTTTATTTTATAAGGAATGAGGAGATAAGGCATGGGACACAGCAAATCCTTTCAAGTAACCTTATATATTTTTAAAATCATAAAATGTTGACATCACCACTATACAGAACTTTAAAATGGCCGCCAATGTATCAGATTACTAATTAAATATATGTATAAGCTTTTGAATGAGCAGTGTTCTCAGACAGCGCATATCGTGCCAGCCCGAGCACTGCTCGCGTGTTTCGACTTATTTGCATTATTCTTCTTCTGTGCGTGTCATGTCAGTTCCCCCTGACGTCAACTATCACTTGAGAGTAATTGTCCTTGTCTTGGGCAGCTTTAAACAGCGCCTCGACGGTCCTGATCCCCGTCCAATCTCTTATATTCCGGATATATTTTATTTGCATAATATGTATAAGATGAGCAACTGAATTGATCTCACTTGCTGCCACTTAACCGATTTTAATGGAATTTTTTGAAAATTCTTTGATTAAGACCAAATTTGTTATCTTTTTATTATTATTCTTATTTTTACAGTTAGACTTGCTTTTATTTTAAATTTTTTATTGCTTCTATTTTGTTTTTTAGAACTGGACAACTTTAAACTCTTTAGTTCTATTTTTGTGAAACATGAAGTGGTTAATTTTTATGATTTTCATTTTACAGGAATCATCAATGACTTCTTGTCTCTGAAAATGTGGATTCCTTTGGGCCGCATATCATACTGCGTGTACCTGATCAACCCGATGGTAATCAGGACCTTTTCCAGCTTCACTGACAGCACATGGGAAGCCGGCGTCGCCCCTGCTGTAAGTATGATGCACAGTGAAACCTCTATCTATAGTTCCTCGAACGGTATCTTTACTCGATTGTATCTCCTTGTGTATTGACTTCTTAATCCCGCATTCATAGTTTATTTCAATAGGTCCCTTGAAAAACGATAGAAGTTTCACTGTATAGATATGAAATGTATACCGAGAGCGACACCGAGATGTGTTCCAGCACGAGAGCTGTTTCCCAACTGACCGTTTGAGATCCTTACCATCGCCTCTTGTTTTTACATCGCGGCAGGCTAATGTAAGGAGAACAGCTCTCAGATGGACTAATCTTGATACGTGGGGTTATCTTAACGGAGTGATTATATATAATATAATAATAAAACCCTTATCCGCACCCCAATGGTGCATAGGGCACTGCTTTATATAAACGCAGTGTTATCTTGATCGTTTACACATGAAGGAAAGGTGATCAGCCCCCCGCTTCAGGACCAGTCCAGGGTAATATTGAATAAATATTACAGTGAAAAAAATCACTTATATTTATTTGACCCCCCTGGGAATCGAACCCGGGACCTCCAGAACGGTAGCCGAGCGTGCTGACCATTACACTACGGAGGCGGACAAAAATGCGGTGATTATATATGCAGCAGGATTTCTATAATTCGAACACTGTAAGTTTACACTCTGTTCAAACTAGTGGAGCGTTCGGATTACAGTACAGAGAATCTGTAGGGTATTTTTATCAAATAAAACAAGTCAATGAAGATTGTCTGTGATTCTGTCGATGGTCTCTAATTTTATCTTTTTTCAGATTGTCTATGGACTTGGTTTCGTGACGTTGAGCTTCCTGCTTGGTTTTGCTTTTACAATCCTGTTTGAATCCCCGTTTTTCCGCATGATAAAGCTGGTTTCGGGGAAAGCCGTCAAACATAATTCCCAAGTGGAAAAGGAATTGAAAGTTGACAGTAGTACTGGTGACATTAAAAAAGAATTGTGATGAATAATATAAGTAGAATGTTTTATTTTATTTTTAAACTATTTTTTTACAATTTGTACAGTGGAACCTCTCATAACAAGCAAAAAAAATGTGAAAAAATTGCTCTCTTAGCAGGCGAAATTTCGCATGAGTTACAGAGAAAAGGCAAGTCCCTTTTTCACAACATTCACTTGTGAACCGGGACTTCCGCGCTAGTTAAAATAAAAATGTTTCGCTTAACAAGTAAGATTCTGGAACGAATTTTCCTTTTTATGAGAGGTTTCACTGTATTTCTTATCAAATTTGCATTCAACTTTTGTCTAGAAAACACATTGTTTTAAAACAAAGGTAGTGAAATTATGGAAAAATGTGTTCCTTGAAATAGTATTGAATAAAAACTGATTTTCTTTATCTTTTTGTTCTTATTTGTAATTGGTGCTTAAAATTCAAATAATTTTTTGACATCGCATCAAAGATGAAGAAGAATATGGAAGTCTGGGCATTTACGGGGCTGACGACCGTCATAGGCTGGTTTAAGTGATCACTTTACACACGTGAAACATTCACCAATTATACCCATTATTGACAACCACACTACTCAAATTCTTCTATATATATATATGAACCAACTTTGAAACATTATTCTTGAATCACTAGAACTTCACTAGAGACATCTATTGGTGAGATGAAACGTGTGTAAAGTGATCACTTAAACCAGCCTATGACGGTTGTCAGCCCTGTAAATGCCCAGACTTCCATGTTTTTCTTCATCTTTAATGAGATGTCAAAAAATGATATGAAAATAGCTCCTGTAATTGGAGATAATCCAGATTTAGTAAACAAGTATTTGGACACACTCAAAATGTTGAAAAATTGAAATTCCCAAAATTTGGTCCACCCTGCCGACTGCGCCCATATTTTTTGAGTAACCAATAACAATTGCTGTCGTTTCTTTATATATAGTGCCCTTGAGGTATTTTTTTACGAAAATGGCGCTATATAAGTTATCCAATTTTATTATCTATTATTATTATTATTATATTGACATGTTCGGTAGTCAATTTTTTGGCTTACTTCCATTTCGCTCTCATGCATATTGGTCAGCATTATTACTTCCCTCTTGTCTTTCCATTTGACTGCCATAAGAGATCTAGATGCGTAATACTCTATGTCACCTTTTTTCACTTTGGCTTTGTCAAAATTGGGCATATTTTTTCTATCGGTTCTGGCCGTTCCGCAAGCGTTTGTTCCATTCACAAAAAGAAAATCAAAAAGTGTCGGGTCTGTATACCAATAATCCATGTATAATTGATTGCCCTTGTCCAAAAAGTCAGTACTATAGGACCCGATATGCCTATATCAGCATTCAAAATTATGTCAGATTCTAAGCCGTGTAAATAATGGTATCTGGTAAGTACATCACAAAATACGAAAATCTTTATACCAAAGTGATGCCTTTTTGATAGTATATACATTTTGAACGCCAAATGACCTTTCCATAAAATAAGGCTTTCATCAATCCATATGTAACAACTGTACAGTCATAGGACCGCGCAGGTTATAAACTTAAAGCGGTATTACACAAATCGACCAATAAATTATAAGGAGAGTGTTATATTACCATACTACAAAGTTAAAATTGCTTTTAACATACAAAATACACTCATATTTATTTTAACCCTCCCGGGAAAGAGTCCGGGGCCTCCAGTACCGCAGGTAGCTAAACGCACTAAACATCACGCTACGGAACACAAAATTGGATACAAAATATTGATTTATGACATGGATAAGGCGGCTTTTGGCTGTAGTAAAGTTTCATGTTCCTCTAGAATCTGATTGCACGTTTTAATGGAGTTTAAAATGTTGGGAAGGTCCCAATGCTTCTTCAGGATAGCGTGGTCCAATGTAAACCTCCCCTGTCGAATGCACTGGGTGGCAGTGCAATGCGCCACAGACTTCAGCTGCATTCCGATATCGTGGATTATAGTATGGAGGTATTTTTCATATTCGTTTATCGATTGAATTTCTGCAACATAAAAATGTATATTAAGATTTGTAGAAACTAAACTGCCATCTGAATGCAGAATATCCTAACTGCATACACGGAAAATGGACATTTGAAGGTTAGTTCTTTCAATCATCTAATAAAGGATTTTTCAATAGCAATGACACAATTTTAATGGTTACATTGGCAAAACTGTTTATTATTTTTTGAAGTTTCTCCTCAGTACCCAAGTATTTGAACCACTATTAGACCACGTCCAAGTATTTGAAATACTTGATCATACCAAGTCTTTCTCAGTCTTGTTTCTATTTCTAACTAAATTTGTCTCATATATTTGTTTTACTGTTTTATCCTCACTCATTCGATTCACATACCCAAACTGTCTCAACACACCTTTCATAATTTTATCGATAATGCTTATCTTAACCTTGCATTAACACGGTTTTGATTTTATTTTATTTTGTGATTTTTTTTGGAGTAGGTAGATGTTTGGTATGATAAAAATCTTACCTATAGTAAAATTTGGAGAGTCAAAATTAATGCATTTGAGTCCGTAAATGACGGGTATTTTATTATCTGCTGGTCTTATCAAACCGGAGGAAAGCAGCTCGTATCCGGCCTGCGAGGACATATCCAAGCCCGATAAACTGAAATCAATTTTAGATATGTACAGGAGAGTGTGAATACAGGATAAGTTAAAATAATGGCTGATTTCAACCCAATCCTCACATTTTACATTAGTTATGGTATTTTACATCAATTATGACATTTTATGCCACATTTTACATAAGTTATGACATTTTATGATGCATTTTACATAAATTATGACGTTTTACATCAGTTATGATATTTTATGTCGCATTTTACATAAGTTATGACATTTTATGACACATTATACATAAGTTATGACGTTTTACAACAGTCATGATATTTTACGTAAGTCATGACATTTTATGACACATTTTACATAAATTATAACATTTTATGATATATTTTACATAAGTTAGGACATTTTACATTAATTATGACGTTTTACATCAGTTATGACATTTTATGCCACATTTTACATAAGTTATGACATTTCATGACACATTTTACATAAGCTATACAATATCTAAGAGTTTACTGCATCAAATTGATGGATAGATCTGAAAAAAGTACATCGAGGGTCTTGAAAGATGTTTTTCAAACATTGGAGACTTAACTTTTAAATGTGTACAGAGTGATGAAAATGAAATACATACACAATGTGATAGCCCTGCGCTTCATGTACCAGACCAGAGTAATAGTAAATAAGTAGGGAAAAACCACTAATATTTTACAAATAAAATCATTAAGTATTTATACTTACTCAAACATCTTCTTCTGATGAGCGGATTGCATATATCCAACTACTCTGTCAATTTTATCTCTGGTAACATGCTTGAAACTCGCCTTCTCAACAATTTTCCCATTTGCAAAATATGTATCTGTGGCCGCACCGAATTTTCCATGGATTTTATAGGCGCGGGTGGGTTTGGCTCGGTGGAGTTTCATCGTGAGCTTTGTACCTTTATTTATTCCCAGCACTGCAAAAAATCAGGTTCAATGATACATAACACATCATATCAATAATATATTATTTAAATGCAAGGCTGAGATAAGCATTATTGTTAAAATTAATACATTGTTTGTGGGATAATTTACACACTGTTGGTAGAGAGTGGGAGACACTTATAAGCGTTCTATTTGCTTACTTTTGGTAGAGCGCGAGATACGCCAAAAAACATTGAATCAATTGGGATCGTGTTTACAAATTTTAATATACGTGTGAATGTGTGTAGTAAATAATAAAGGAATAAAGTTAATCCCTAAAAAACAATACAATACAATACAATAGATGTAATGGATTCAATAGCTTATATTAATCAAGATTTGTAAAAAACGATATATAAAAAAGAGACTAAAATTAAATATGCTGATCTTTATATATAAATTACCTAAATATTTTAAGGATAAAATAAGACTGCCATTGTTGAAAAAAACCGAGTCACAAAATTGTTTAATGTATAAGGATTTGAAAATGTATGATGAGATGCCTGAATGTATTAAGAATGAAAAGAGTGAAAGAATTTAAAAATAAATGTTTTGTTTACTGTAAGAAGATGTAAATATATAATTATATATGATGTAAATTAAGCGTCAATAATGGTTTATATTAGTGTAATATAAGCTAATTAAAGAAGAAAAAAAAACATACTTTAAAACGAACTATGTGAAAAATTCATAGCGATCGAATTACTTGGAATTTCAAATAGAAAATTTCAGGACAATCGCTACAACAGCATGCAAACAATACTACACGTCACTATCATAGCACTATTCACACACTTATAACTGCATAAACTGTTGATCACATGAGATCACATGGTAGACCAAGTTTTGTTTTATGTAGTTGTGTAAGTGTAAGAATAGTGCTATCGTAGTGAAGTGTAGTATTGTTTACATGTCATAGTGATTGTCCTGACGAAGAGACGGGTACGTCTCGAAACCGGTAGACAAAATATCTCGGTGAGTGGTTATTTACTAATATATCTTATTTATTGTAACTGCAGGCAGTTGGTAGAATTCCATAATGAATTATTGGGTAATTTATCCAAAATTAAATACGGTTAATGGATTGAATTCTACTTTATTTACATATATGATATATGACGCGTTTCATCTTATTAGGACATTATCAAACACTGACTCAAGTCAGTCAATGTCCTAATAAAACTAAACGCGTCATATATGTAAAAATCATATATCGCTCACTCCTTTCAAGAATGTCATAAATCAAAAATCGACAAATTTCAGTTGTACATGTTTTCGGAATTCCCAAAACATGTACTATATCCCAGCAAAAGCGGCATATTTTTAACTTATTATTTACCCGCTACAGGTCAGAAAGTGTTGTTTTTGCATTTTGAAAAAAAGGCATTGTTTAATTATTTTTTTAAAAATACCAAATACTTTTCAAATGGAGAAAAAACCTTCAGGTTTTACCTAAAAAGATCTGTTGCACAGTAAAAAGTTCAATTAGTGGCTTGATATTTATTTTTAAAACATTGTATTACATTTTTAAACTTTAAAAACGTTATCTTGAAAAATCATGTTTTTTGAGTTATGACGTTCTTGAAAGGAGTGAGCGATATATGATATGTGACGCGTTTCGTCTTATAGGACATTATCAAACACTGACTTGAGTCAATGAACTCAAGTGGTATAAAAACAGGTGTTTCCTTAATCATTTTAGGGTTAATAATATTGAGAATATAGAAAATTTCAATTCGGAAATACCTAGAACTCCGCTGGTGTTGTAATCAACATACGTCACATAGCTGATCTGAAAGTCAGCATCCTGAAACCGAGGACCCGTAACCAGCGGATGATCCGTCAAGTCTGGAGCCAGATTCACTTTCATTGGGGAGTTTGTGGCGCCGGATATCACGACCATCGGCCGGGGAGGTCGATCGTCTAATGTGTTGAGATCTGAAAAAAGTGGTTCAAACTGCTTGAAATCACAAACCATGACATACCCAATATTGAGGCTCTACTCGCATGCAGGAAACAACGAGGTACTAAGGTGGAGACTGACCGGAGCATTTCGTCATAGCATAACGTTGTAACGTCGCTCACAGCGAGCATCCGAAACTATGGATGGAGCGCTCGCCTCGCTGTACTAACGTGTTATGTTACGATGAAATGCTCCGGCCAGTCTCCACCTTTAAGCAATAATAAAAGCTCACATTTTAGCAAAATCCTTAAATAAAGACATTTAACCTTTCCAGGGGTACAATAATTGATGTCCGACTTTCTCTGGGGAGTGGGTTTTTTTTTACATTAAATATGTATTTCTTTAAATAAAATCTTTGTATTATGAATATAGAAATTATGTAATATTAAACCATATCCGCTCCCTAGGTGGAGTATGTGGAGTCCATAAACTGTCTCCAGGCTTTTTTGTCGGGTGCCAGCTCCCTTGCATCCTCCCAAGTCGGAAAGGTTTAAAAAAAAAGTGCAAAATGTTTTTTAAGAACTTTATACACAATATCAGTAAAAAAAATCAAGATACATGCTAGCTGTCACTATATAATTCAAATGTGTTGCCTCGGTGCTCCCCACAAATTGAATGTGCGTCGTAAATTTTACGAATGACCCGTAATCAAGGGTTAAATAAAGTATGTGCAATAAACGGACACTATGAAATATATTAAGATGTTTATATTTTGAAGTTACAGCGCAAACGCAATAATTTAATATTGATAATTGAAAATTATTCAAATATTTCATAAATACAAAAGAATACAGACTTGCGTAAAGACACTCATTTTTCATAGCTCGTAAACTGTTCAATTTATTCCACAAAGACTATTTGGTAAATGTTAATTACCTAAGTTTGTGTAGATTTAAAATATTGCTTAGATTGTTTATCGAAGAGACTGATTTTAGCTCCTTTTTCTTGTAGACGTATCACTCATGTAGTACATGCTTGCTAACTTTTTACTTTTTCATCTTTTTATGTTTTTAAGTTTTTAATTATATTTTTTTTTAAAAGTTTTTTTTAGTATTCTTATAGTCAAGTATTTTTTGTATTTTATATTAACACTATTATTCTATTATTTTTGACATCTCATCAAAGACGAAGAAGAATATGGAAGTCTGGGCATTTACGGGGCTGACGACCGTCATAGGCTGGTTTGAGTGATCACTTTACACACGTGTAACATTCACCAATTCTACCCATTATTGACAACCACACTAATCAAATTCTTGGAAGTTCTGTATATATGAACCAATTTAGAAACCTTGTTCTTGAATCACTAGAACTTCACTAGAGACATCTATTGGTGAGATGTAAAGATGCTTTTTAATAAGGAGAAACTCTTATTTTAGGATGTGAGGTCCGAATCCTGGATTATAATCACACACATGAGAAACGCCAGAAAATATCATTTTCATTTTTTTTATTTAAGCTTATAATTTGACCGGACAATTTATTTACAACATTTGACACACTCAAAATGTTGTACTATTATTCTAGTTCTACTTGTAATACCTATATCCTTATACCCTTAACTATGACCTGAATTATATTTTAATACCCACATACAGGCCATGCCTTTGTGGGATCTTTTTTTGTATTTATTTTTTTTTCATATTTTTATGTATTTGAATTTGTTATGTTTGGATAATGCAATAGAATTTAAAATAAAGAAAAAAATAGTTATATTCGATTCGTGAATACAGTCATTAATATTACAAATAAATAAAATTAATACATAAGTACTCTTCAAGATAGGAAAACAATAATAATTACACTGCACAAACCTCGACATAAGTTTGCTTTGATTGTACTAATAACTTTATTTACAGATATACCAACGGGTTTGTAAACACAAAGTACACCATTCAAAGCCTTCAGTGCGAGTCTGGGGTCCCGCAGAAGTACCATTTTATTAAATATATCAAATAATATACATATATTGACAGGATCAAAAATGTGCAAACTGAAATTGCTGGAAAGTAAGGTTATGTTCGGTTATGTTTATATTTTTGACACATGACGTATATTTGATAATGTTCCAAAAGTCAATGTGATCACCATGCCAGAAGTTGGTGGGGCACACACGTAAAATGTGAAAGCATGATTTTATATTTTTCCTACCTCGACTCTCGATAGAATGACAATGAAATAGAGAAAACATTGGATTTAAAAAGCGTTATTATTAACTTAATTGTAGTAAGTCTTATTGTACCACTCCACGTTAGAATAATAGTTAATTAATTAAACCATATCCGCTCCCTAGGTGGAGCATATGGAGTCCACAAACTGTCTCTAGGCTTTTCTGTCGGCTGCCAGCTCCCTTGCATCCTCCCAAGTCAGATTCGCGTCCCAAAGTTCTGACGAGAACTGCCGACGAATTGTCAGCAGTGAATAATTAAAGAAAAATTAAATATATTTAATTTTTTGTGTCACAGTCACCTCAAAAACATTTAACAATTGCACGTCAAAATATATTTTTTTATTTTAGAAAGGTGTATTTTAATAATATTTTTATTATTAGTGGTAAAATAACAAATTTATATTTTTTTGTGATATCAGAAATTATTTTCAATATGTATAATAACAACAACAAAAATATATGCATACGAGATTACCAATTGTCATCATTTTCTCTATTCGTCCTACACTTTTGCTTCAAATTTACATTCTAATTTACGTCGAAATTTATTGGAACCCCGGTAGGTACTCTCAATTCTGTATTGATCATCTGTTGGATATGACCAATTCCAAATTGTGAACGTACTTCATTAGAAAAAGACAACATCAGAAAAGAGCTGCGTTCGAAAAAACTATTAGACAGTTTGATCAGTCTAGTATTTATTTATAAAAAAATTGTTTACATATTACATGGCTCATTTATATATTTAATATAAACAAAAAATCCCATAAAAGGATCAACTGTACGTGGGTATACAACATAATACGCTTCGGTATGAAGTTTACAGAGATCATTTAAACTAGAAAAAAGACAAAGAATAAATATAAATGAAATATTATTAGCAGATGTTAAACATGAAACAGTAAAATAAAAATAATTTCTGATTATGAAATAACAGAAAACTAACGAAAAAATCTATTAAAATTTATACTGACATACAAATATGTATTTAATATGTTTTCAAACTGAATTCGCAAATTAAGGGTAATTAAATTCAGCTTTCCGGTTTGAGTTATTTGCTAAAATACTTAATACCATCGAAAATCTAAAAACTCAAAAATTATAACAATGGTAATAAGATTATTATTATAATAACCCACATACCTTTACGTGTGTCCGCGGCAGTCTAGCATTTTGTCTCCTTGTTTATAATATATATTTGGCCATTTTCACATGATTTCTTCAACAATTTTGTAATAAAGAGCAATTGATTTTCGTTTTATGTTGTGTTTTCAATACAACGATATTAAATGACGTGAACAAAATAAATCTGACACTTTCCGACAAAAGGAATAGGTTTTGCTTTATGAATGGGTGAAATATTGTCATGCGATCGCTGAATGATTTTTATGAACGGAGACCGACGTTCAAAACGTCAACGCGCTTGCGTCGATACAGTTGATTGTGGTTGACGGGCATTGTATGTCGGGACGGTTTTTCGTCACGTATTCGATCTTATTTATTTATTTTATCGGTATTTGTTATGTCATTTAATTCTAGTGAAAGTGTTTTATATTGTGTTGTGTTCCAAAATTATAAGGGTGATGTCGAAGTAGCGGGCTACCGGCATTATACCCGAATTTTCAACCGATTGTGATCGCAAACGAGTTTTTATTAGTGGCTAGATTTTGTGATATCCTAAAGTGTGGTAATTCTGAATTAATTCAATTTTCCGCTGGATGGTTTTGTTATTGTATGCTAGTTGATTAACCTTTGTTAGTTTTGTGTCCGTTGTAAGTGAGTCTTCCAAGTGGTTTGAGATTTGTAGGGTCCATGAAAATCGTGAGTTGTACTTATTTTTTTAAAACTGTTTACACAACTTGTCAAAATCACTTCGTGCCTTATTGTTCCGCGATATTCGAGAAGTGTTTATGATTATTTATCACGCTATTTCGGAGAGATTTGAGAATTCTGGATGTCAGTTTCAAGGTGTACAGTACAAACTAGCTGCCAAAAACGAAATAGATGATTTTTTTTTGTTTCACAAGTGCAGAAGTTTTGCTGATTGTAAATTGACCATTTCCTCATTAACTTGCTTACATCTATTGAATTGTAAAATACTGGGTAGTGTAATCATGATTGCATTTTGGAATTTTTATAATCTGTCACTATGCAAACACTAAAGATGTTCGCCATTTATTTGCTATATTTTTCATTACTTCGTAAATTACACAATTTTTGCTTTTCGCTTACAAAGTCAATATTAAAAACATCGGATATCTTCATAATTTCAATGATCTACATTTCTGTCATTTATAAATATACAGATGACGTTTATATTATTGTTTCTATTACATCTTGCAGCCATCTGAAAAAAATATGGTAGTACGCAAGTACCTACCTACATTTTTTTTATCAACTCATTTAGTTCTTGTAGACACTAATTTTATATTTTAATTAATTTTGATTATTATTATTATTTTAAATGATGTACAGGTTTATTTCACAAATGAAACTGTTAGGTTGGACAAATAAGAATGCTTTTAAGTTTTTTTTTGCTATTAAAAGCCTCAAGCCCTTACATATTTTAAAAATCATAATATATCGAATAGATTTATGTAAAATATTTTTATAATAAATAATAATAATAAAACCCTTACCCGCACCCCAATGGTGCATAGGGCACTGCGTCATATAAACGCAGTGTTATCTTGATCGTTTACACATGAAGGAAAGGTGATCAGCCCTCCGTTTCAGGTACCAGTCCAGGGTAATATTGAGTAAATATAACAGTGAAAAAATCACTTATATTTATTTTACCCCCCTTGGGAATCGAACCCGGGACCTCCAGAACGGTAGCCGAACGTGCTGACCATTACACTACGGAGGCGGACAAAACAAAAAAATATTTTTAGGGACTTTTAAATTATGTAACGTGGAATACGGTTTAAACGTATTCAACATTATTCAACACGTGTGCCGTTGCACAATTTAAAATCAAAGTGTGCAATCAATCCCAGTTACTTGAAATCAAGGGTATCAATAAATATAAGCGAAGTATTTATTTTAGAAATTTGTTTCTCCCTAATAACTGAGTGGTGTAAATTCTACCATTTTAGTAACTTTGACCATTCTACTACATATAAACAAGGAAAATGATCAAAAAATCTGTGTTAGAAATAATTGTAAAATGCAAATCGCGAGATGTTTTTTTTAAATCGCTTAAAGGTTCGATTATAAAAACTGTTGCCTACCCTAAATTGTTTCTTATTAGATTTAAATAAATGAGAATAAAATTTATCAATCTTAAAATATCCTCAATTTTAATATCTTCAATTTTTTTATATGTGGGAAGGTTGTATTTGGTTCCCAAATATTTAAAGTTCTGTTGGAATTCTTTGGTATTTCATTTTGGTATTGTAAAGTCATTTTGGCATCTCGAAGATGAACTTTTCTTTAGATTCAATTATATTTCACCCTTTAAAAGTTGAACAATTTCTGTTTTTTAATGGTTTCTACTTTTGGGATTTGGTGGCCGAAGATTCCAGCGTTTGTCCCCGATTTACTCCTAGACGAAGCGTGGCCCGATAGTCGAACCCACGGCTGTCGGTTCGTAAACTGGTTTCTGCCCACTCGGCCACGGAGTCAATGAGAGTTTTCTAACTCGTGTGTTGACAGTGAGACCGTATCGTGAATACAGTATAACCACGATATAACGGTCCGATTGAAGGGAGGGGGTGTCCATTAAAGCCGAAAGTCCGTTATAAAAAATAGTTATTTATTGTAACTGCAGACAGTTGGTAGAATTCCACATTGAATCGTTAAATAATATATCCAAAATAAAACAAGTTTTGTTGGATTGAATTCTACATTTATTTATGTATATGTTAATACGTGACGCGTTTCGTCTTCTTCGGACATTATCAAACACGTAAATATTTTTAGTCAGTGTTTGATAATGTCCTAAGAATACGAAACGCGTCACGTATTAACAAATACATAAATAAATGTAGAACTCAATCCAACAAACCTTGTTTTATTTTTTTTTTAAATAAACTTTTTTTTTGAAAAATATGAACACAGTATTTATATTTAAATAAAAATACAAAACACAAAACGCAAACAAAACTCTATTTATTGTCTTCGGACACTCGTCGTGATGTGACGTCGCTGTTTGATATCGACGCGCTTGGTTTCAGTAATCCTGCTTTGAAAAAGGAATCAAGTTTTGTTTGCACTTTTGAAATTCGCTGTTTTTTTTTTAAATGTAATACTCTCTAAAACTACGAAAATGCATATAATATATGTAGTTGAACCTCGATATCTGACAATTAAGTCAATAAATGTTATTAGATCGTCGAGATGTGATCTTACCACCAATATTTTCATTTTTGGCATTGTTGTTGTCGCTCCGGCTAGGTGCAGTGTACGAACAGGACCGCATCATGTCTCAAATTCTAGTGCTAGACGTATGACGTGATAATCATGTCCACTAAAAATTGTTTACATGTGGCGACACTTGTAATGTAAGCATGTATAATATGAAAAGGACGTCTTTTTACATTTTTCGTCTGTTATATATATTTTTTATTTGTTCGGGAGTTGTACGGCTTGACATTTAAAAAAGTATATAATAAAAATAGTTATATTAACAATTGTCATTATAAAATAGTTACATTAACAATTAAATTGTCGGCCTCCGTAGTGTAGTGGTTAGCACGCTCGGCTTCCGTACTGGAGGTCCCGGGTTCGATTCCCAGGGAGGGTCAAATAAATATAAGTGATTTTTTC
Organism: Brachycentrus maculatus; assembly: GCF_059751285.1. Lineage (NCBI taxonomy): Eukaryota > Metazoa > Arthropoda > Insecta > Trichoptera > Brachycentridae > Brachycentrus > Brachycentrus maculatus. Next base: position 221,369 of record NW_028280892.1, read on the forward strand.
ACTGTAATATTTATTCAATATTACCCTGGACTGGTATCTGAAGCGGAGGGCTAATCGCCTTTCCTTCATGTTAATGATCAAGATAACACTGCGTTTATATGATGCAGTGCCCTATGCACCATCGGGGTGCGGATAAGGGTTTTAATGAAGAAAAAAACATTAACAATTATAAACATTCAATTACATTAACAAAGGTAGTTACATTAATAAAAATAAAGCCAATTAAACAATTCCACATTTATGTTATCCGAAGTTCGCTAAATAAAAGTCAGTTATATCGAGGTTTTACTATATTTCTGTACAAATGTCTCTAGTTTTCCTAATAATTTTCGCTAAATAGAAGTCAGTTATATCAAGGTTTTACTATATTTATGTACAAATGTTACTAGTTTCCCTAATAATTATCGTACTTACGGTAATTGCAGTTTACTAATTAAACTTGTATTATAGTCAAATAATGGAAAACTTCATAAGTAATAATTGCCGTAATGGTGATAAGGACTTATTATATGAGTGATTACAATAATAGCTTGGCGATCATTTCACCTTTGAACACGAATTACATCATTATAATCTGTGCGACTAATACACTTGTGGACTTCAACTCCTTTTAATTAATAAATATAGGTAGCTGATTTTTCACTCCAATGCTTATTTAATGCACTCATTTTACTCACTTATTTTACACTCGCATTAATAAAACTCAGTTGGATTTTTTTTAAATAAATACTTATTTGTGTTTTATTATTTACCCAAATATTTCAATTTCATACTATTTCTGTGTGCCTCAGCGGCTTATTATTAGAAATAGGTATCAAATTGTGGTAGAGTGGGTTCGAGCCGAGAAACTCTGGCTTAAGAGTCCGCGACACTAACCACGGGACCACAACCCGATTCTGGCAACGCATAGAACCGATCGTTGGATCATGCCCTTTTTTTTTTTAAATGTATATTGGATTTTTTTTTGTTTTTTTACGATGTGTATTAAAAAATTAATATATCATTGCCTTTCTATAACTCTTATTTTCAAAACCATATATTTATTTCGAAGAAAAACTAATTTTTTCAATACAAAAACGGTGTTGAATAAAAAACAATTACATTAAATATTACCCGGGATTTAAGAAAATTAACTTGCTATTTAACGAATACTAGGCATATATAAATAGCAGTTGTTTTATTTTCTCTAAACACCGTTTTTGTATTGAAAAATAGTTTTTCTTCGAAAAAAATGTATGGTTCTGAAAAAAGAGTTATTAAAAGATAATGAGTTGTAAAAATATGTTTTCATTACACTTAATAGCAGTTTGGGTAGGTACATGAATCACAGGACTTATCACGTTGAACAGAGGTCCGTTATATCGAGGTTTTACTGCACTGCGCTAATTTGTTATTCAACTATTTCAGTTAGGGCACGCGCGATGAGTTTGGAAAAGTGTGATGGAAAAGTGCATGCAAATAGATGCACGCAGCGCTTAATTGAACGTGCAATGCAAGTATTGTGAATAATCAGATATGTGAGAATTGTTTGCACAATTCGTGTTGTCGCAGTGAAAGTGTAAAGATGCAAAAATAGATTGCCGTTTGAAAATTACAATTCAATTTTCATAGCTCCTAAACTGTTTAATTAATTTCTAATTAATGTGTTACTTGGTAAATACTACTATTTGAAATAGTGGTTTTTACTGCGTAAAACATTGATTAAAAATGGATAGATTTTAATACAAGGTGACTGCCGAATCAATAAATGAAATTGTTTAATTCATTCCTACAACGACTATATGATAATAATTAATAATATAAAACCCTTACCCGCACCCCAATGGTGCATAGGGCACTGCGTCATATAAACGCAGTGTTATCTTGATCGTTTACATATGAAGGAAAGGTGATCAGCCCTCCGCTTCAGGTACCAGTCCAGGGTAATATTGAATTAATATGACAGTGAAAAAATCACTTATATTTATTTTACCCCCCTTGGGAATCGAACCCGGGACCTCCAGAACGGTAGCCGAGCGTACTGACCATTACACTACGGAGACGGACAAAAATGATAGACACTAATTATCTAAATTTGTTTCTATTTAAAATTTTGCTGAAATTATTATATTAAATAAAATAGATGTTTGTAAAAATTTTGTATGGAGAAACAAATACATGCTGAAAGAGAGTAAGGTGAGGATCTATAAAACCTGCGTAAGACCGATCCTGACATACGGCACGGAAACAAGAGCCGACACCGCGAGAACAAAAAGCCTTCTTAGGACATCAGAAATGAAGACTCTACGACCCATTGCGGGCCTAACACTTCGCGACAGAGTAAGAAACTCAGATATAAGAAAAATGTGTGCGATGGGGAAGAGAAAGAAGACGTTTCTGGAGAGATCATGTGAGAAGAGCGAGTTCGGATCGAGTGGTGAGGGTGGCAGCGGACAGCAACATAAGCGGGATCAGACCCCCAGGAAGACCACCTAAACGATGGAAGGATAGCTGGTCTTCCACCTCCCAGGAGCGACCCGAGAATGACAGGACCCAGTCCTAAAAGAAGCAGAAAAAGAAGAAGATATTTGTTAAGTTTTTTCAAGTACATTTTTTGTTAAAATCATGTATGTATTCGTAGTTTAATTTAGCACTTTTAATATATTTATATTTCTAATGTATATTGTATTCTTTCCAGTGCCTTTATTAAAACCTAAAATAAAATGTTTACCCACACACAGGCCATGCCTTTGTGGGATCTTTTTTTGTATTCGTTTGAAAATGCCATAAATAAGCGAAACGATTGTCACAAAATTGATTTTAATATGTTTTTTAACAATAAAATACAACTTAGTAGACTCAAAAAAATCAGTGTTTGATATAACATTTAATACGTAAATTAAAATGGAGTTCTTCAAATTAAACGCCAAATCTATAAATATACGAGTGTAAAATCACGATACTTTAATCCCTTTTACGGCTCATTTATTTTGTTGGTGTAAAAAAAAAAGTAAAATATTTCCTTCACCCGCACCTTTTCGACGCGCTTTCGTCGTTTTGTTCCCGACCCGTTATGGCGGCACTAAGTGCGGCATGCAAGCCGATTCTTGTGTACATATTTCACATTTTATGGTGCCGTTCAAGTGCCGATGCTCGGAAATAACTCCCGACAGCACTGGTCAGAGTCAAGCTTACATATTGACCCTTTAATGCCCAGAGAGCCGTTCTTAAACTATGCGCGTTCCTGTAACATATCGCTCACTCCTTTCAACAATGTCATAAATCAAAAATCGTCAATTTTTAGTTGTGCATGTTTTCGGCTATATCCCAGCAAAAGGGGCATATTTTAAACGTAATATTTACACGCTACAGGGCAGAAAATGTTGTTTTAGCATTTTGAAGAAAAGGTTTTTTTTTTTTCTTTATTTAAAATTCATTTGCATTACATAAATTCAAAAACAAAAAATATTATATAAAAAATAAAAATGAATACAAAAAAAGATCCCACAAAGGCATGGCCTGTGTGTGGGGATACAAAATAAATAGTCATAGTACAGGGTATAAGGGTATAGGTTTCTAAGTATAATTAGTAAATACAAAATATATTATATACAAAATACTTTACATATTGTTTAATTATTTTTTTTTTAAATATAAAATATTTTTCAAATGGAGAAAAAACCTTTAGGTTTTACCTAAAAAGATCTGTTGCACAGTAAAAAGTTCAATAAGTGGCTTGATATGTATTTTTAATACATTGTGTTATATTTTTAAACTTTAAAAACGTTCTCCTGAAAAATCAGGTTTTTTGATTTATGACGTTCTTGAAAGGGGTGTGCGACATATTGACCCTTTAATGCCCAGAGCTGTTCTCAAACGACGCGCGCTCCTGTAACAAATTCGCTTTCTTTATTTAGTCGTATTGTATTAGCACGCATATTTACCCGGAGCCAATGAATGTCAATCTAAAAGCAGTTGAAATTCACTTTTCTGTGAGAATTTAAGTTAAAAATGGAAAAGGGGCTAACACTCTGAAAAAGAAACTTAACTTACTACAAACATATCGTGGGTATACTGGCAAAATACTTTAACTCGAAAATATGAGATTTCGACTTAATAATGCATATTATAAAGTTTTCAGCGTTCTATAAACTGGCATGATACACTAAGTGGTTTAAAATGTCATATTTATGTGGTTTTACATGTAAATTAAACTTTAAGTTTAAAAGCGGGTATTTTATTCAGGCTAAATGAAAGCAATTCGTCGGCAGTTCTAGTCAGAACTTCGAGACGCGGATCTGACTTGGGAGGATGCAAGGGAGCTGGCAGCGGACAGAAAAGCCTGGAGACAGTTTGTGGACTCCATATGCTCCACCTAGGGACGGATATGGTTTAATAATATATTTAATAAATGAAAGCTTGAAATAACAGGAATTTTGGAGTTAACTTTTTTTTTGCCAGTATACCCACGATATAGAAAAAAATTAAACTCCTTTCCTTTCAATAACTCTTTTCTCTTCAAAACCATATAATTATTTTAAGTCGTGTCTTCTTCATTCTTGAACTGTTCCGTGTCTGTCTTCTGTGCTGGTTGGGGTTGTGGAAGCGTTTGTGTACCGGCCAACGTCGGGTCGGAATCAGATCTAGCTGACTAACTGAACTAACTAAGTACCAATACCTTTCTCTGCCCACGCTGGGGCACTTCTAGAAAATTTGGTGGTGGTTTTACAAACTTTTATTTATTTAAATTGGCAGTGACAGGGATATTGAAAGCTTTTTAATGTAAATTCACAGTAAAATCGCGATACAATTTTGTTTCACATTTTCTATAAATTTCGCAACTTAGTTCATAAAACAAAATTTTAAAAATTGGTTTGCAAGAGAAGGTCTGTCAGGAAGCCTAGATGCTTCTGTATCAGATCTGGGAATGCGGTGGGACAGCTTTCATTATTTATTTGTTGAAATGGCTAAAATGATCGATATTGATTTTTTTGCCTCGATTCTTTGAACGCAATATGGACGACATTTTGCAGAATACCACTCTTTTATGCTATGCAAACACTCGACGGCTCGTGGCCTCTTATCTGGCCAAACACCCGACAATCTACAATAGGCAATGCGCTCGTGTTCACAATACAGGCCTTTGGCCGCGAAATCCATCAGTGGGTCAGATTACGATACACATTGTACGCAGATAACGCCCTTATCATATCGCACACTTGTGATAGCTTGTATCGCATTATTAATTTCGCTATTGCTATGGCAAAAACAGCTTTGCAAAATTGACACTCAGTGACACCAAAAAATGAAAATTAGACCTCAGTAAAAGTGCCTTAGTTTTCGAGATATTTCCACTTTTATGAATTTCCCGACCATCTACGCCTTAGATCAGTTTTTGAGTGTCACTTCTTCAAATTTTCATAATTTTGGATTATCGGATTCAAGGAGACTCACGCAGGCACTCATTTTTCATGGCTCCAAATCTGTTTCATTAATTCCACAGAGACTATATGTTAGAAATTATTTACCTAAGTTTGTTTCGATTTAAAATTTTGCTTAAATTATTTATTTAAAAAAAACGGATCTAAGTACCTTCTTCTACGTATAACTCACAACGTACATACAGTCGGGTTGTGGTCCCGTGGTAAGTGTCGCGGACTCTTTAGTCATAGTTTCTTGGTTCGAACCCCTCTACCACAATTTAATACCTATTTCTAATAATGAGCCGCTTAGGCTCACAGAAATAGTATGAAATTGAAATATTTGTGAAAAGAATAACAACACAAATATTTCCGTTTTCTTTTTTTTTCAAATGTAGTTGTTTTTTCATTTTCCTCTTTTTTGTTTTTTGTTTTCTGTTAAAACCAAATATTTGCAGTTTATATTAGCACTTTTAATCTGTACTTTTATTTATGATAATATCTATTGTATTCTTGCCAGTGCCCTTTATTATAACCTAAAATATAATGAATACCCACCGGCCATGGCCTTTGTGGGATCTTCTTTGTATTAATTTTTTATATTTTTCTGGACTTGTAATTATAATATGTTGTGAAATGCAAAAGAATTTAAAATAAAGGAAAAATATATGCAAGAATTTTTTTTTGTTTAATCTCTAAATGTTTTTTAATAGTTTTATATCATAAATGTGGATTTGTTTAATTGGCTTTTTTTAACGTAACTATCTTTTGTTAATGTAATGTAATGTTTATTATTGTTAATGTAACTATTGTTTATTATATCATTTTTTATATGTAAGCTGTACAATTCCCTAATAAATAAAATAAAAAATAAAGTAAATATTTCCTCAACTTTAGCCCGTTCGGGAAATTGGACGGAACACGGAACAGCGTACAATGGCAGTCTCTGGGCGGGCGCCAAGTGTGGAAAGGCAACTCACGAGACGGGCAAGTCGAGACACGCGGGCGATGACATGTTGAGAATTTCATCAAAAACTGTTTTTATTGAAAATATTGTGTTTTATTCGCCAGTGTGTTGTGTGTGCCCACGTATCGCCGGCCTATTATGAAAATGTTGTAATCGGTGCATATGAAATTTCCGTTTTTTGCAACATTTAACCATTTTTTTCGATATGAAAGGGAAAATTAAATTTTTTAATTATTATTTTTTAATCAATATCTTTACAAAAGTTTTAATTATAATTTTAATTTATTTTATAGACATTTCTACTTTTACAATCTTAAAATTAATAACGCAGTTCTCTCTAATAAAGATACTAAGCTCTTGTGCTTGGAGAGGGACTTACACTTATTATTTATTGTTTATGCTTGTTGGAAATATAATCAAAATAATTGCCGTCGCTAACCACTAAGGTGGTATGGACATGTGGGGCGAATGGATAAGAGAGAATGACTGAAATATATGTGGCGAATGTGAGCGGGAGAACAGAACGTGGACGGCCGAAACAGACTTGGCACAATCAGAATCTAAAATCTGGTGGTGTCAAAAGTCTACGTAATCGGAGGATATGTATGACTAGATTAGTTCCATCCTCTCTGCCTACCCCTGCGGGGAAACGGCGTGATGGTAGTAGTAAAAGTATTTATTTGATGGCAGTGACATGGCTATTGAAAGCTTTTAAACGTAAATTCACAGTAAAATTTCGATACAATTTTGTTTCACATTTTCTATCAATTTCGCAATTAATCTCATTAAAAAAATTGCTTTGCAAGAAAAGGTCTCTCAGGAAGCCTAGATGCTTCTGTATCAGATCCGGGAATGTGGTGGGACAGCTTTCAATGTGACTGTATGTTACTATTAATTTATCTAATGGTTTTCTGACAGAATCAAGCCGCCCATCGGTTGCTTTTATCGACTGAAAAACGATACGTGGCGTTGGAAATATTGGATATTGAAAATATATCCATCAATAATGTTTCAATTCTGTTAAAATGTTCATCCAAATACTTTGGGCGATATTATTATGTCAGATTAATCAAAGAGAAAACTTAAAAGGCCAAAATTTGAATCAGGAAATTTAGAAACGATTTGATTCTAATGCATTTAAATTTATGTATTAATTTTAAATCAAACACAGATTTTTTGAGTCTACTAAGTTGTATTTTATCAACAAAAACACATATGTTGTGACAATTGTTTCGCCTTGTTAGGGCATTATCTAACGAATGTCATTCGAACGACAAACGAAATTCGTTTGATAATGCCCTAACAAGGCGGAACAATTGTCACAATATTAATTTTTTATGTGTTTTTGTTAATAAAATACAACTTAGTAGACTCAAAAAATGTGTGTTTGATTTAAAATTAATACATAAATTAAAATGGAGTTCTACAAATTAAACGCCAAATCAATAAATTATGATTCTAATGCCTCTGAAGCAGATTGAGATATTTTACTGAAACTGCGTGGAATTGCATTTAAAGCTTAATATACGACGAATAGCTACTTAATTTTCTGTAAACCCAGATAACATTTAACGCTATTTTTTTTTCAAAACGCCGTTCTTGTATTGAAAAAAATATATTTTCTTTGAAAAAAGTACAATATATGGTTTTGAAAAGAAAAGAGTTATTGACAGGTAAGAATAAATTATAAAAATATTTTCTCAATATACGTAAGTATGTACATTCTAAATAACAAAAATACATCCAATATACATGAATTTTTTTTATTATTTCGTTTAATAATACTCTAACAAGGCGAAACAATTGTCACAATATTAATTTTCTATGTCTTTTTGTCAATAAAATACAACTTAGTAGACTCAAAAAAATCTTTGTTTGATTTTAAAATTAATACATACAATATATATTCTTTTAAAAAATCTGGCGTGAGGTGGCGACCGGCTCTCCGCGAAGCCGAACGCGTAATGAATTCAGCTATTGCAAGTAAAGCCTTAATCTCCTAAAGTGATTCACCTTGAAATCCTAAAATTCGCTTTAAATTTTGACACAACGTTGCATTCGAATACGCGTATTTTTTATGTCACAAGTAAAACTCTGTTTTTTTTTACATATACATATATTAATGGAATGATAAGGAGAGTGTTAAAAAAATCAGTTACGTCAAATGTTACCCAGGTTTAAAATATAAAAAAATATATGATTAAAAAAATTTAATAAAAAAACTAAGTTGTGATTTAACGTATGTAGGGCCTTAAGATTTTCAATGTATACATTTGTATTTACATATCGTAGTCGTACAGGAGAAAGTGACCAACTGACAAAACGTAAAATGTTCAGGCGGGCCATTTAAGTCACTTTTGCTTCGCAAGAAAATAAACATTAAAGCAGTTAGTCATTATTAACAAGTCAATATATTATACTTCCGAGTTTAAAATCGGTTTCGGTTTTTTGCAGGGCAATATTAGGCTAGTAAGATATCAAACAGTCATAATCACGTTTTTGTAAACAAATGCACTTGGTCACTTTCTCCTGTATGACTACGATATATAGATAGATGGGTGGATGTATATGGGGCCGGTAATAGAAAGCGAACACCCAGAGGCTAGATTTATGGGATATGATACGCGTGGAGTAAGACGAGATCAGAAATAGCGCGCGCAATGACTGACAGCTGCCTTCCTGTACATATTATAATAACACCACTGACAACTTAAGTTCGTCCATTTTCCATCTGAATTATGGCTCATTTCCTACGCGGTGTACATTCGCCTTTTCCCCTCGAATGCTGCAGTTAAAGCGAGCAGATTGACTGTTCTAGTTGCACATTAGTTTTTACTTGTTTTCTTTTGATAGGCGCACATTAGTTTTTACTCGTTCTACAATTGCCAATTCTAGTCGCACATTACTTTTTACTTATTTTTCTACCGACTATTCTAGTCACACATTAGTTTTTACTTGTTCTACATCTACAATTGACAATTCTAGTCACAGTTTAGTTTTTACTCGTTCCGCAATTGAAAATTCTAATCGCACATTCTTTTTCACTGTTCACTTATTCACTTGTTGTAATTGACAATTATAATCGCACGTAAGTTTATACTCATTTTTCTATTGACAATACTAGGCACACATTAGTTTTTACTTGCTTTTCTATGGACAATATTAGTCGCACATTAGTTAGGTATTACTTGTTTTTCTTTTTACAGTACTAATCGCACATGTTTTACTTGTTCCGTTATTGACAATTCTTGTCGGACATTAGTTTTTACTTGCTCTGAAATTGACAAGTCTAATCGCACATTTGTTTTTACTTGTTCTCCAAATGACAATTCTAGTCTCACGTTACTTTTTTTTCTATTGACTATTCTAGTCACACATGACTTTTTACTCGTTCTTTATTTGACAAATCCAACATTAGTTTTTACTCGTTCTGCTATTGACAATTCTAATCGCACATTAGTTTTTACTCGTTCTGCAATTGACAATTCTAGTCGCACATTAGTTTTTATTTGTTCTGCTATTGAAAATTCTAGTCACACATTAGTTTTTTCTTGCTCTGCAAGTGTCAATTCTAGTCGCACATTACTTTTTACATATTCTGCAATTGACAACGGAAGAGGGGCACAAGTCCTATAGTATATGTTAGAGACTTGTGCCCCCTTTCCGTTTCATCACAGAATTCTAGTCGCATGTTACTTTTTACTAGTTCTGAAGGTGACTATCCTAGTCCGTGGGGACTAGACAAGGATTCATTTTTACTTGTTTTCTTTTTATAATTCTTTTACCTTTTACAGATTTTGCAATCGACAATTCTAGTCGCACATTATTTTTTACTTGCAGAAATACCGCCCTGGTTATATGCCGTCTGTCAAAACCTACATAAATACGTCTATATAAGGATCACTTGACATTTGACTCCGCACTAATCAGACGACAGAATCTCAGTTCCCAGACTCCCAAGTCCAATGGGTACTGAATGAACTCCTCTCAGCCATCGTCTGAATAAAATAACTCATTTCATCTTTACAAATTAACTCCAACTTTGTGCATTTAGGCGCAGATATCACGTGCGCGTTCGTTCTCACGAATGCTTAAAAGGCGCTTGAGCGATTGTCCAAATTATGGCTCGCTTCTCATAATGTATTTGCGCTCATTAATTATACCATAGAAGTCAAATTGAGTATATCTGTAGTGCGATTACTAAGCAGAATCGTTAAAATATACCTATTTTAATTTTATTTCTTTATTACTTGTTCACAAATCTGGAATATCTCCAATTATATGAGTTATTTTTCACATGATTGTTTGACATCTCAACATAGATTAAGAAGAATATGGAAGTCTGTGAATTTACGGGGCTTACGACCGTCATAGGCTGGTTTAAGTTATCACTTTACACACGTGCGATATTCACCAATTCTACCCATGATTTAATACCATACTACTCAAATTCTTGGAAGTTCTATATACTTATATGATCCAATTTTGAAACATTGTACTTTAATCACTTAGAATTTCACTTGAGACATCTATTGGTGGGATGAATATTTATTTCTAAAGTTGTTTTTTATTACGGTTTTGACATTTGTACAAAAATAACAATTTTGAAAGATATTTTTTGTACAAATTTCAAACCGTAATAATTTTGATGATGAATGACCGTAGAAAAATTATTTTAATGACCTGATGATGAAATGATTCTGCCGTAACTGTTAGTCACGAATAAGGGCGCTTGTCCACTATTATCCCGGGATTTCACCGTCCGGCAGTCCGGTTTTGAAAAATGAAAACGACTACGCCAGTATAGCGTGATCGAATTTACGCGCAACGTGTTCACGCACCGATCCGAAGAAATATGGACAAAAGCACAAGCCAATCCAAGCCAATTGTCGTTTTAAAACGCTAACTGACGTGCAGGACGGTAAAATTCTGTGTAATTCCGTGTAGTGGACAAACGCCCTAAGTGTTAAAAGTGGCATTACACAAAGTGAATGATGAATGATAAGGAGAGTGTTATATTACCATACCACAATGTTAAAAATGCTTTTAATATACAAAAAAAATATTAATGAATTTTAATATAAAACCATAAGCTCCCGAGAAAACCATTCGTTTAAATAAAATGCTTACAGAGCTCCACCGATAAGGCGATATAAGGAACGAACTTTATGGACTGAAATACGGAATATAATTTTATTATATTAATAAAACCGTTATTAACCATCGATTTTGATATCGAAGAGAAGAAATGTGATCAGATAAAATGGTAGAACGAAGTGATTAGGAAAGATTTGCGAAGTACGAGCTTAGTTGTTGGAAGAAAGCCACTTAAGAAAATACGCAACGAAGAGAAATCGTAAATAGGTCCCAAATGATTCATAGAATTGATTAGTGAATTAAATATTTTTCTTTCTTCGAGAGAAAAATACGGAGAAAATAAAAGTTGTTCTAAGAAAAATACTAAATAAGGAAATATATTTCGTCTTCTCTGGTCTCAATCCTGCGTATTGGTCTGCAGCAACAGATGACCTCTCGTTCCCCATTCTCGCCTATTTTCGGAAGTCCTCTTCAGCTCCTCATACGTCGAGCAGCCCATGTCTTCGTATAAGTCGCTTAGGTATTCGCGGCGTGGGCGTCCTCTGGCGTTTATTCCCTCCATCGTCCCCTCTGTTATTTTGTGCAGGAAACCCTCTTGTCTTAGCACGTGGCAGATCCATTCGGAGATAGTCGCGAGTAGGTGCTGCCTTTCTTTGATTAATCGTAGTAGGTACCTCGTCGTTGGAGATGTGGTCTCTCCAGGATATCCCGAGCATCATCTTCATTAGTATTTTATAAGTAACAACTCTTCTTCCTGACTCCATCCCAACTTATCGTCTTTGCAGACTGTTAGGGTCAGCTCTCCTCATCCTCAGGTTGTAAGTCCTTCCGTCTTGTACAACGTCACCTAGGCCAGTGTTCCGCAAACTTTTTCTATTCAAGGTACACCTACCAAATTAAGAAATTTCAGAGGTGCATATTTACCATATTGTGGTAACATATTTAACCCTTTCCGGTCCATAATTTTTTTTAAATAATTCCACCACGTCCACAGTAGATTTACAGCATTACAGGGTTAAACAATACATCTAAGTTTTTTTAAAATAAAACTACACTTGTGTTAAAAATTTATTTTAATTTTGAATGTATACAATCTTGTCTCTTATTATTACATTTTACACTAAATACGAATGAGAAAAAAATATGTTTGCTTGTATTTTAAAATTAAACTGATGAAGAAAGGAATGTCGAATGACATTCGACATTGGACTCACCGGAATAAAGTCGATGTCGAATGACATTCGGACGTAGGACCGGAAAGGGTTAACATATTATGTTTAATGCGAAATGTGAGCCTACTTAACTGAGCACAGGCGATCAAAATATGGAGAGATTGTGTTATTTTTACATAACTAGACTTTTTTCGCGGCACACCAACTAATCACCACGGTACACCAGTGTGCCGCGGCACACACTTTGTGGAACAATAACCTAAGCCATGCCTTCGAATCAAGTTATCTCTCTGCAGCATCCATGCATTCTTTGGTCTTCCTCCAGATGTCTTTCGAGGATGATCCATTTATTATTAACAGATCGAAAACCTTTTTTTTAAACGTTAATCACTTTGTGGTAATATCTATTTTTAATTTAAGTTTTACTTAGTAAATACCACTATCTCCTAAATCTATTGTGACACGTGTTTTGTTACATTCCGCATCATTCTCAAACACTGTATCTGAAGTTGAGTTTAAATTTCTGAGTTGTGTCCTTAGGACGTTGAAACATGACGCTATTTCTTATTTTTTATCAGTGGGGACTATTTGCCTAAAATTCTCTCTGCCTGTTATGTGCTCTAATTTATAGCATATTCTGTTTATATATCTCAAAAATAATAAAATTAAAAAACTTACTAACCACCATGCCGCTTTTCCGCAGGGGTAGGCAGAGAGAATACTCGTAGAACACTACAACAATATTTCTTTGCAAATAATTAACAACAAAAAAATGTGCGCGGAGATACGTCTGGCCCCTTACTTACTGAATTAGATCGGCTGTCCAAACTCAAAACACAGTAACGGACTTTTTTTGTAGTATGTTTTTTTTTGCATTTTTGGACTAAGTAGATTCTACTTAGTCCAAAAATGCAAAAAAAAACGTAGGTACTACAAAAAAATGTCCCTTACTGTGTTTTAAGTTTGGACAGCCGAGATGTTTGCGAGTACTTACTTAGTGTAAAATGATTTGTCGTCTGTTCGCAGGGTGTGGTCTGGGGCGGCCGGTAGGCGGGAAGGGCGGCCCGATGCGCGCGCCGACATGGCCTTCATGATGATGAAGAAGAAGCGGTACAAGTTCAGCGTGCAGTGCTGCGTGGAGGAGCTGACCGAGGTGCCCTTCGTGGCCGCCGTGCTGTTCGCCAAGGTGCGCCTGCTGGACGGGGGCAGCTTCCAGGAGCACAGCACCAGGTAGGAGGTCGTGACAGAGACACATCATCAGAACTGGTGATGGGTGAGAGTGGCGGAGCGATAAAACGTACGTGCTAATCGATAAAAGCGTGTTGTTGAACTGATTAAATGCGCCGGCATTCGGCATCGAGATATTTTCAACCAAGGTAGCTTCCAGGAGCACAGCACCAGGTAGGAGGTCATGATAGAGGCAACATCAGAACTGATGATGAATCCATAAAAGCGTGTTATTGAACCGATCAAATGCACGTGCATTTGGCATCGAGCTATTTTAAATCGGGGCAGCTTCCAGGAGCACAGCACCGGTAGGAGAACTCTGTCAAACATTCGTCTGGGCTCTCTTCATGATCTGTGCGAAAGAGACATATTTAGAATTGATTATGAATGAGAGTGACGGAGCGACAAAACGTACGTGAGAATGCAAAAAGCATGTAATTGAACCGATTAAATACTACACACAAAGAGAATACTACTATATCGTAGTCGTACAGGAGAAAGTGACCAACTAACAAAACGTAAAATGTTCAGGAGGGCCATTTAAGTCACTTTTGCTTGGCAAGAAAATAAACGTCAATGCAGTAAGTCATTTTTAACAAGTCAATATACTATACTTCTAAGTTTAAATTCCTTTGGGATTTTTTTTCAGGGCAATATTAAGATAGTAAGATGTCAAATTGTCAATGATCACGTTTTTGTAAAAAATGCACTTGGTCACTTTCTCCTGTATGACTACGATGTGTTTACTAGTATTTCACATTTTTAATGTAGTTTCAGCGGTTTGAAAAATGCTATTTTGTGGTTATTCGTGACATATTGAACTCCTGAACGTGTTAATGTCATGTGGTGACATGTGGACAGTTAGTTAACGAGCTAAAAATCCATTAAAAATAACTAATCAACGGCTTGTTCGGCCTCATAGATGGTGTATACCATGCAAAGCGGTTGGAGGGTGGTGACGTTTCGTAATTCGCGGATAGCTTGACATGAAAACACGTCATAAAATATGCACACTGTTTGCTTTAGGAAACATGAATTATGACATAAGAACAGGTGCAATAACTTTGTAGACGAGCGGTCGCCAATTGTATTGAACGATTATGTTTTAAATAAAGCGATCATTTTAGTCCAGAAGAAGTTTCTGAGGTATCTCTACATGAGAGAGTACGGCTATTATCCTTGGCTCTACCCGTCCGAGTTTCTCCAGGGTATGCTTGGCTACAATAAAAACTAGAAGGAATGTGTATTTAATTACGCATTTTTATCGATTGTTGCGCGGTATGATCGATAATCTTGAAATTATCCGGAGCATTGGTCTCTATGTTCCCGATAGTTACCTAAGACAGCGTCGGCATAGATTGTTTCACATTCCTATACACAGGACCAACCTGCCGATGGTTATGGCTGTAGGAAGAGCTACCGCTATGTTAAACTATATATCATATGATATTAATCTGTTTCATGTGTCTGGAGTTTTCCGAAGCGGGATTCTTCTACACCTCTAGCAATAGTATTATTGCATATTTTCGATTTTAATGTACATTAATGTATTGGTTAGGTTAGGCTAGTTGTTTTTTCTTCTTCTTCCATACACAGTTCAGTCTCTCGTTGTTCGACAGACGCAGGCCGGGCACGTCAAGGTCGGGCTGTTTGATCAGGTGCTACAGCGGCCCCAGACGCGTTTGATCCGAAACCGGTAGTGATGGCGGGCGATTCGCGTTGCGTAATCTGGCCGTTAACGTTGACCAGACGTCGATTGTTGGACGGCGATCAAGCGATTTGCTGGCCACGTGTTTCAGAGTCAATAGCGTACTCGTGATGTCATGCATTTTTTTAAAGCACGTATTTAAATCAGACACTGAGAATTTTATACGTATTATTAAAGAAAACACTTGTTTTTTTACCACTTGAGTTTATTTTATGACCACTAATTTCGGAAGCTAAGCTTCCATCTTCAGGTCTAAATGTAAGCTCTGATAAATCTCACGAATCTAGTAATTTTCTTTTCTATATTTAATTTTGTAACAATATTTTAGTTTTGAATATTGAAAGCATTAACTTTGTGGATCATATTGATATATTATTTTGAGAAATAAAAAGACTTAGTGTTTTGAACCACTCACATTTTTATTTGCCAACTAGTTTCATAAATTCATAAATTAAACCCTGAAGAGGGCAACAGGTTGTTGCCGAAACTAGTTGGCTAATAAAAATGTGAGTGGATCAAAACACAATATTTTATATTTATATTTTAGTATTTTTTTATCATTTTCCTTAATATTTCTTCTTTTTTAAATATTTTTCTTATTTTCCATCGACTTTTTCTAGTTAAAAATTATAACAAAACATGTATTGTTCTTCCCTTTACACGAAAAAAGATGGAAGTCAGTATCAACAAATAATAATAATAATAATAAAACCCTTATCCACACCCCAATGGTGCATAGGGCACTGTGTCATATAAACGCGGTGTTATCTTGATCGTTTACACATGAAGGAAAGGTGATCAGCCCTCCGCTTCAGGTACCAGTCCATGGTAATATTGAATAAATATAACAGTGAAAAAAATCACTTATATTTATTTTACCCCCCTTGGGAATCGAACCCGGGACCTCCAGAACGGTAGCCGAGCGTGCTGACCATTACACTACGGTGGCGGACATTGTACTGACAAAAATGGGTTTTATTTTTATTATATTTCTTATAAATAAAACCCCAGACACTACACATCGGATTGCAATATGATGTCTCTGAGTGAAAAATGGCTGCAAAGCATTTTTTACAACTATATTACTTTTTTTTTAAACTAAATATGAACCCGCCATACAACAAAATCTACACCGTCCTACTAAATGATTTTTTCTGTATTTTGTATTAAATTAAGGCTCCGCATGTCTTGCTTACATACGCATAATAATTATTGTGAAATAAATCAATACATTGGGCAGTATATAACAACCCTTCCATGTAGGTAATTCCACATTCTGCATACCACCCCTAACTGTATGGCCACTAGCTGTTTGACTATCCACTCACTCACATATCACGGAACCCCCCCCCCCCCTCCCGCCCACACATTAAATCAGGGATGACTAACGTTTGGTTTGGAATAATAGGCGGGTAAATTCGAAAATCCACAAATTAACTATAAAATTATGAAAAAAAATGCTCGCTAAGTAGGCAATCATTTTGGTATATCATCTTTAAACAGTGTTGTTTAATATTTTGGACTGAAAATCTATCAAGAAATCACAACAACAAAAATATTATTAAAAAAAAACTGATATTTTCATATTATTTTTTGACATCTCATTAAAGATGAAGAAGAATATGGAAGTCTGGGCATTAAGGAGGCTTACGGCCGTCATAGCTGGTTTAAGTGATCACTTTACACACGTGTAACAAAATAGCTCCTATAATTGGAGATAGTCCAGATTTGTGAACAAGTATTTGGACACACTAAAAATGTTGTAAGTATTTATTCAGCTTGCTCCGTTTGAAAATTTTGAGTGTGTCCAAATACTTGTTAGTAAATCTGGATTATCTCCAATTATAAGAGTTATTTTTCATTTTATTTTTTTTACATTTCAAAATAGATGAAGAAGAATATGGAAGTCTGGGCATTTAGAAGGCTTACGGCCGTCATAGCTGGTTTAAGTGATCACTTTACACACGTGTAACATTTACCAATTCTACCCATGATTGACAACCACACCAGTAAAATTCTTGGAAGTTCTATATTGTCATAAGTTCTATATGGTTTGGAAGTTCTATATATATGAACCAATTTAGAAACCTTGTTCTTGAATCACTAGAACTTCACTAGAGACATGATTTTTTCAGTCAGGAAAGATTTGAGTGCTTGCTGCTGTTATTGTAATTTTCACTACTGTAATTTTAATATAAATAAAATAATAAGTTACTAAACTTTGTTACATTTAGTTAGTTTAAAAAGAAAAATGATTCGCGTTTAAAAATAAAGGATACCATGCATAAAATATGGCAGAACACGCCATTCGAGGGTTTAACCCGACACGATTAATTTCAACCGGAAAATAACACCGTTTAAATTTCCCACCGTAACTGATGGTTAAGGTTTAAACTCGCTTTTTTCAAATGTGTATTGCATTAATGTATTCTGGAGTACTTATTAGCGGGTAGGCTTTCAAGAAAAGTTCATAGTTTAATGCACAAATGTATATTTTAACCGCGCAATGACCATTTACATGATTTTCTGTATGCAGTAATGGAGTTGTGTGTTATGTTACGAGTAATGCTATATAATACGAAGTAAGCCTAGGTTTATCCGGGTTAACTTAGCATTACCCAATCCTGTCGGGTAATGTTCGAAAACTTAAAACAAAAGTAAATTGGAATTTGCAGTTTACCCATGTATACCTAGGTCTTCCTAACACTGGCCAGGTAATGTTAGGATAAGTAAGGTTTTTTTTATTTACTGTACAATATGATTGGTCCATTTTTTTATTATTTTTTTTTTATATTTAAAAAAAAAAAATCCTACTATTTATTAATTATTACTCTGGACTGGTACCTGAAGCGCAGGACTGATCATCTTGTCTGCATATAATAAACAACCGAATAAACATTGCGTCAATTTGACGCAGTGCCCTATGCGCCATAAGGGTTAATGGTAGTGGTAAATAAGTAGATTAAAGATTTCGGACTAATGAAAATTTCCATTTATGTTTATACTAAATGTACCATAAGAATAATAATAATAATAAAACCCTTATCCGCACCCCAATGGTGCATAGGGCACTGGTTTATATAAACGCAGTGTTATCTTGATCGTTTACACATGAAGGAAAGGTGATCAGCCCCCCGCTTCAGGACCAGTCCAGGGTAATATTGAATAAATATTACAGTGAAAAAAATCACTTATATTTATTTGACCCCCCTGGGAATCGAACCCGGGACCTCCGGAACGGTAGCCGAGCGCGCTGACCATTACACTACGGAGGCGATCAAATGTACCATACATGGATATAATATTCTAAATACATTTTTTCAAATGGACTTATGCCTGATCAGGTATGCCAAATACTTGGTGGTTAGGTTAGGAGTCGTAACAATCGGCGGGTATGTATGAGGAGATGCATGAACGTGGAAGAGGCGAAGAATGTTTGCAAATACAGAGTGGTGTGGCGTTCTATTCTCTCTGCCTACCCCTGCGGGGAAGCGGCGTGATGGTTAGTTAGTTAGTTAGTTAGACTTATGCCTGCTGCATAGTAAAAAAATGAGAGATTTTAGAAAATAAGTCAAAACACAACAGGGCTCCTGCGTCTAAATGTCTAGACGATTCAACTTGACGCAA
Source organism: Brachycentrus maculatus (assembly GCF_059751285.1). NCBI lineage: Eukaryota > Metazoa > Arthropoda > Insecta > Trichoptera > Brachycentridae > Brachycentrus > Brachycentrus maculatus. Next base: position 240,566 of record NW_028280892.1, read on the forward strand.
TATCGCTCACTCCTTTCAAGAACGTCATAAATAAAAAAACTTGATTTTTCAGGAGAACGTTTTTAAAGTGTAAAAATATAATACAATGTATTAAAAATAAATATCAAGCCACTTATTGAACTTTTTACTGTGCAACAGATCTTTTTGGTAAAACCTGAAGGTTTTTTCTCCATTTGAAAAATATTAGGTATATTTCAAATAATAATTAAACAATACCTTTTCTACAAAATGCAAAAACAACATTTTCTGCCTGTAGCGGGTAAATATTAAGTTTAAAATATGCCGCTTTTGCTGGGGTATAGTACATTTTTTGGGCATTCCGAAAACATGCACAACTGAAAATTGACGATTTTTGATTTATGACGTTCTTGAAAGGAGTGAGCGATATGTCAATAGAAAATTCATGCAAATTAATACTGGCGTTGACCGGATGGGTTGTATGACTCCATTTCAGAAACATTTACGAGCTCTTTAGATGACTTTGGGTAACAAGAGATCGTTGATCCTGAAATTCAACACGTAATTAGCCGTTTTTAAATTAAGTTAAATTAAGTAGGATTGAAATGATAAACAAATTTAAGTGGGATCAAAATGATATACAAAATTAAGTAAAACATAGGTGTAAGCAGTCATTGACTAGAAGCGTCCACTTTTCAGGTGTTTTCAACATTTTTTTTGGACTAGATACACGATCAATCTTGCAAATAAACAAAAAAATGTGGATGCCCAGACTTCCAAATTCTTCTTCATCTATGTTGAGATTTCAAAAAATAATATGATAAATAACTCCCATATTTTATTTATTGTTTCGGCATTAACTTTGTGGTAAGACATGTTACAATGATTAAAGAAAACACTTCGTTTTTTACCACTTGAGTTTTATTATAGACTACATGTTTCACAAGTTAAACTTCCATCATTCAGGTCTGTATAATAACTCATTATAACTTCTGAAACATGTAGTCTATAATAAAACTCAAGTGGTAAAAAACGAAGTGTTTTCTTTAATCATAATAACTCCCATAATTGGAGATAATCCAGGTTTGTGAACAAGTATTCGGACACACTCAAAATGTTTTTGAAATTGTGGATGTTCATAATGGGTAGAATTGGTTTATGTTGCACGTGTGTAAAGTGTGGTCACTCAAACAAGCCTATGGCGGCCATAAACCCTGTAAATAAATGCCCAGACTTCCAAATTCTTCTTCATCTATGTTAGAGATAAACATCTCTGAAAAGAAGTGATAACATTTAACCATACTGTATACATCGATATGAGATCAAAAGATGCCGCAAAAGTCATGCGTAAAGATAACTTACACGCAATTTACGAGTCGAATGAAAAGGTAAAATTACCCTTCCCGCAGATAGCGTATTAAGATGGCAAGGAAATATTTTCAAATCTTGAAAGGCCCCTATTAAGTTATATTAGCAAATCAATATAAATTGTCCGAACGGTAGGATTACGTTCCCCGTAACGACTCTCCACGTGGCCGTAAAACTAGTTACGATTCACTCGCTGTCACGAATTTCGGCTTTACGGCAATGACGCAATAGGTCGGGAGTCGGGAGTACTCGTGGACTTACGTCACCGTACAACAAATCCCATCAAGTTATATACATATTTCTATAAATGTAACGGTAGCCATTAGATATGGTTCAAATCATCGGCTTTTTCTTACGAACTATCGTCATTTTTTCGACATATCGCTCACTCCTTTCAAGAACGTCATAAATCAAAAAAACTTGATTGTTCAGGAGAACGTTTTTAAAGTTTAAAAATATAGCACAATAAATTTAAAATAAGTATCAAGCCGCCTATTGAACCTTTTACTGTGCAACAGATCTTTTTAGATAAAACCTGAATGTTTTTTCTCCATTTGAAAAATATTTAGTATATTTAAAAAAAAATAATTAAACAATGCATTTTCTTCAAAATGCAAAAACAACACTTTCTGCCCTGTAGCGGGTAAATATTAAGTTAAAATTATGCCACTTTTGCAGGGATATAGTTCATTTTCTGGGCATTCCGAAAACATGCACAGCTGAAAATTGACGATTTTTGATATATGACGTTGTTGAAAGGAGTGAGCGAAAAGTTCTAAAAAAAATGTGCTCGAACAACACGTGTTGCTTTTTTTTAATGAATAACCCACAATGCCTCTACTTTTTAGAGGCTTGTCTGCAGGTAGGATAGTATGGCTAGGAAAGGTCCAGGACCCAGACCAATTGAAAATAAATACTTCTTAAATTAATTTTTGTCAGTACCGCAGTCGAGCGGCTACCCAACTACGCCACGTCGCTTGTCATAGTTTGGCGTGGCGTTGTATTCTCTCTGCCTACCCCTGCGAGGAACGACGTGATGGTTAGTCAGTTAGTCATAGAGATCAACTCGATGATCATCGACGTCACAGCCGAAAGCCGCTGATCTTGTTTACCTTCTGCTTTCTGTTTGTTTGGCTACTACGCGCGAGTGTTTAGTCTCAATTTGGAGAGTACGTCATTCGGTAGACGTGGTCTAAACATCGTTTATTATCATCCCGTTTTAAATGGTAATCAATTAATCTCGAGACGTTTTGTTTTTCTTTCTTTAATCTTCTGGTTTGCGTGTATCTTCTTCTTCTTTTTTTAGATCCTGAGGATCTGTTGTATGTGGTTGTTGTGTGGATCTGAAGTATCTGCTCTTGCCTCAATCCCATAAGTGGCTATTGGTCGAACACATGTTTTGTATATTTTCATTTTATTTTCTATTCTTATGTGTGTGTGTGTGTTCCTCCACACCGAGTTTCTGAAGCATCCGGATATAACAGCAGCATTATCAATTTGTTTCTGGGTCTCACCATCTATCTATACATAATTATCTAATTTCATTTATTGATTCGGCAGTCACTTTGTGATAATATCTGTCCATTTTTAATTTACGTTTTACTTGGTAAATACCACAATTTCTTGAAATCTATTGTCACCATTTACGGTGTTTGAAAATGATGCGTAATGCGTCGAAATTCGTGTCACACAGATTTAAAAAAATAATAATGAAGTTAAACTAACTACATTTTTTCTATTTAATGAATGGGCGTAATGGTGAATATAACACTGTGTAAAAAGTGTTCACTCAAACCAGCCAATGACATGTCATGAGCCCTGTTAACGCCCATACTCCGTATTCTCCCTCGTCTACATTTGAAATATCAAATGAGGTTGTGGTCCCATGGTTAGTGTCGCGGACTCTTGAGTCAGAGTTTCTGGGTTCGAACCCACTCTACCACAATTTGGTACCTATTTCTAATGAGCTGCTTAGGCTTAGGCTCTTAATAAAAACACAAATATTGACATACAAAAAATATATTTAAAAAAATAGTAATATTTTTTGTAAATATTCAAAATGGCGGACGTTACGATACGTTAGTGAATCATACCAGGACTCGTGGGTTGGCCAGAACCAAATGCATCAAATCAACCTACTTGCAGACTGTACTTTGTACAAAATAATGGTATTACACGCTCACGCCATCGGGGCATAGAGGAACGCTACGGCATGACGTCACAACACCGTATGACGTCATACTCGGCGTACTTAAAATACACCGTCGAGATTTCTTTTCGGCAAAAGTACAAAACATTCAGGGCAGTGGCGATCCCGCAAATCGTAGGTCGGTAGTACAAACTATCTCAAGAATAGCCAATGTTACACTATGTGACAAAAGTGGTCAGGTGTGTAGCATTCATATGCGGCTGGCGTTTATACTCGCTGTGAGACAAGAGAGTATAAACATGAGAGTGTAAAGTTAGTTAGCTTTAGTGATAAAATTGCTTATCTTTTTTTTTCTTTGTTTTGTTTTGAGGTTTTGAGATAATATTATATCTAAACGATGTTACAAAATTATCTTCGCCAAAAAAGATTACTCAAGAACTTCATAAGAAAAAACTATAACTTTGTTTTTAACCACTTTTATTTTTGGTTCTTTTTCGCCAAACGGTTTCGTCAAGCACCTTGTCATCTTTAGGGATGGATAAGTGAATACGTGGGATAAATGAGTGGTCAATTAAATGTGGTTTGAAGTGAGAGGGGATGGAGGTGTGGAGTTTTATCAGTATCATTTCTAAAAATAAGGATAATATTTCAAATAGGGCTAATTATGGCATATTTCTCATCTATTACTTGATTATAAAATTAGGACATCATAGATTTCTCGTATATATTAATTTATTGTTTGGATTTAAATTTAAAACACCACAGATTTTTCGCATATTTTTCATTCATTATCTGGTTTTAAATTTAGAACACCACAGATTTTCGCATATTTTTCATTTATTATCTGGTTTTAAATTTAGAACACCACAGATTTCTCGCATAGTTTTCATTTATTACCTGGTTTTAAATTTAGAACACCACAGATTTCTCGCGAAGTTTTCGTTTGTAACCTGATTTTAATTTAGATCACCACAGATTTCTCGCACATTTTTCATCTATTATTTGATTTTAAATTTAGAACACCATAGATTACTCGCGTTCGTCTATTACTCGATTTTAAATTTAGACATTACTTAATTTAAATCAGCCACTTCCCCGAAAATCATAATTTAATTATGAAACATCTCTGACGTCCTTAGATCGTAATGTGACGTTTTCGAGGGGTCGTTGCCAAGAAAACAACAACAAAAAAACGCGATGCGTCAGTATTGTCTGTTGGTAGTGGGAAATACGAAAGCCAATGCAGCATCTTTTAAATGATATCTTTGTGATTTTTATTCGTGCTTTTATGTCTCGTCCTCTTCTGCTTGGTGTAGGGCTAGTGGCCTGTTTTTAAAAGTGATTAAAATATAAATTATAATTTATTTATTCGTCTTCTTTTTCTTGGTGTAGGCCTTGTGGCCTGTTTTTAAGAGGGATTGGCCTCTTGCGAGGTCGATTCCCAGCTGTCGATCCATCTCTTTGATGGTCTGCCCGGGAGTCGCCGTCTACCTTGGAGTTGGCCGTACAGTGCGATGTGGGGTGGATGGTTCCATTCTCCTCACATGCGCATACCATTGTCTCCTTCGTTGCTTTCCCCACCTGACGAGATCTTCGATCTCGCATATTTCCGTTATCCTGGTGTTCCTTATTCTGTCTCGTAGACTCTTGCCAGTTATGCTCCTTAAAGTCTTTGTTTCTGACACGCTTAGCGCGTTTTTTTGTTACTGCGGTGTCCGCTCTGCCTTCGATCCCATATCGCTCACTCCTTTCAAGAACGTCATAAATCAAAAATCGTCAATTTTCAGTTGTGCGTATTTTCGGAATGCCCAGAAAAGGTACCATATCCCTGCAAAAGAGCCATATTTTTAACATAATATTTACCCGCTACAGGGCAGAAAGTGTTGTTTTTGCATTTTGAAGAAAAGGTATTGTTTAATATTTTTTTTAAATAAAATATTTTTTTTTCAAATAGAGAAAAAACCTTCAGGTTTTACCTAAAAAGATATGTTGCACAGTAAAAAGTTCAATAAGTGGCTTGATATTGATTTTTAATACATTGTGTTATATTTTTGAACTTTAAAAACGTTCTCCTGAAAAATCCAGTTTTTTGATTTATGACGTTCTTGAAAGGAGTGAGCGATATGTCACGATGGGTCGCACACAAGTTTTGTATACCCTTGGGCCTCGTATAACACAGTTGTATATAACACGGATGCATAAACTGTGGCATATTTTTTGTATACACATGTATTGTACACGCTTTTTATAACACGGTCTTAGAAAAATAAATGAATTAAATAATATGTTTGTTATTTTTTTTTCAAATAGAAATATTTGTGTTTTTTTGTTGTTATTTACACAAAAATCTTTCAATTTCATACTATTTCTGCGAGCCTAAGCGGCTCATTATTAGAAATAGGTATCTTATTGGTATAATAACCGGGTTCGAACCGAAAATCTCTGACTTAAGAGTCTGCGACACTAACCACGGGACCACAACCCGACACATTAAAAAAAATAAAGTACATATTCATGTATATATATATATATATATATATATATATATATATATATATATATATATATATATATATATATATATATATATATATATATATATATATATATATATATATATATATATATATATTATATATAATATAATAATAATAAAACCCTTATCCGCACCCCAATGGTGCATAGGGCACTGCGTCATATAAATGCAGTGTTATCTTGATGGTTTACACATGAAGGAAAGGTGATCAGCCCTCCGCTTCAGGTACCAGCCCAGGGTAATATTGAATAAATATGACAGTGAAAAAATCACTTATATTTATTTTACCCCCCTTGGGAATCGAACCCGGGACCTCCAGAACGGTAGCCGAGCGTGCTGACCATTACACTACGGAGGCGGACAAAATATATATATATATATATATATATATATATATATATATATATATATATATATATATATATATATATATATATATATATATATATATATATATATATATATATATATATATATATATATATATATATATATATATATATATATATATATATATATATATATATATATATATATATATATATATATATTTTTAAATATATATATATATATATATATATATAAATATATATATATATATATATAAATATATATATATATATATATATATATATATATATATATATATATATATATATATATATATATATATATACATATATATATATATATATATATATATATATATATATATATATATATATATATATATATATATATATATATATATATATATATATATATATAAATGTATATATATATATATATATATATATATAAATGTATATATATATATATATATATATATATATATATATAAATGTATATATATATATATATATATATATATATATATATATATATATATATATATATATATATATATAACCGTGTTATATGGTTCCGAGGCCCGAGTGTATTTTGATTTTGCTGCCGATCTTCATGTCAGGGTTTTTCCACATAGAATTTTTAGGCATCCTGAGATGACTGCAGCCTTGTTTGCTTGCCTTGCGTTTTATGCAACATTATAAATGTTTTTTTTCTTCAAATTTGATGAATTAAACAGTATTTTTACAATGAAACAGTATTTCCTTTTGATAAATCGAACAATAATCGTTGCTAATATAAAAATAATATGTTAATAAGTATATGAAATCCTTTGTCATTTTCTTACTACTGAGCGTTAAACATTATCATTACAATGCATCTTTGCAATATGTTGTACAATAATTTATTGTCATCGTGAATTTATAATAGAATTTCCATCTTTATCTTCCGGAAGGTTGTATCTATTATTTTATGTACATATTACATACGTATTCTTATCTCATTTGAACATACGTGCTAATATACCAGTGTTTCATTGTATGTTTTTGCCTAGAATTTTCACTAGTGAATCACATGAAATTATAGTGACTTTAAACATAAAGAGTAAATCCACTCACAAGTAGGTATTGGCTATAATACTTTTTTATTTATATTTTGTATGTCCGCCTCCGTAGTGTAATGGTCAGCACGCTTGGCTACCGTTCTGGAGGTCCCGGGTTCGATTCCCAGGGGGGGTCAAATAAATATTAGTGATTTTTTCACTGTAATATTTATTCAATATTACCCTGGACTGGTACCTGAAGCGGAAGGCTGATCATCTTTCCTTCATGTGTAAACGATCAAGATAACACTGCGTTTATATGAAGCAGTGCCCTAAGCACCATTGGGGTGCGGATAAGGGTTTTATTATTATTATTTATTATTATTCTTCTTCTTCTTCTTCTTCTTCTTCTTCTTCTTCTTCATCTTGTAGGCCTTGTGGCCTGTTTTTAAGAGGGATTAGCCTCCTGCGATGTCGATTCCCAGCTATCGACCCATCTCTTTGGTGGTCTGCCTGGGAGTCGTCTACTATGGGGCTCGTGGTTTTTATGATAAGCATTGGTTTTTTGTATTTTTGTATTTCTAAATTTCACAGAATAGTTACATAAATTGATTTTTATTTAAATTTAAATGTAATTTATTTATTTAAATTTACTTTTATTTACTATTACTACTACCATCACGCCGTTTCCCCGCAGGGGTAGGCAGAGAGGATGGAACGCCACACTCTTCTGTCCTGACATACACTCCTCGCCTCCTTCACATCCATACATCTAGTCATACATACCCTCCGATTACGCAGACTTTTGACACCGCCAGATTTATATCCTTTTATTTATATGTAATTTAATTATTTATTTAAATTTACATGTACATGACAGCAAAGCCAATTGCAATATTTATAAAAATAAATGCATTTAAAAAAACATTTATTTATAAATATTTTTTTAAATGCACAAAATAAAATAAGAGGAAGTTCTAAAGTTTTAAACAAAGCATACAAAAATATATAAAACGTACAAAAAATATATAAAGGCTTATAATGTTAAAGCCAAAACAAGCGCATGATAAGCGGTGTTTCATAAGCCGTAGCTAGATTTTAGAGTCACTTGTACGATAGGTTATTCAAAATTACTTGGTTTTTTGCCGCTGCATACAATATATATTTCTTATTCTTCAACCCAGGGAACATTTGACGTCATTGAATTTTTGTATTGTAAAGTTTTTCTTCGAAATGAATATATGGCTTTGAAAAGAAAGAGTAAAGTATTGAAAGATAAGTTTTTCAATATATATTCTTAAAAAATCAAATTCCAATACATAAATATTATTTTATGTATTAATTTTTAAATCAAACACAGATTTTTTGAGTCTACTAAATTGTATTTTATTAACAAAAACACATAAAAAATTTAAATTGTAACAATTGTTTCGCCTAGTTATGGCATTTTCATACGAATGTGAAGATCAAATGGACTGACGGTCCTTATGTAGCTATACAACTCTAAGTTCTAAATTCTAAATTAATACATAAATTAAAATGGAGTTCTACAAATTAAACGCCAAATCAATAAATACATAAATATTATTTTTAAATTGTGCGTAAAGATACGTCCGGTTTCTCGCGCAGCCGATCGCTTACTGAATCACCCATTTTGCGAGTTCCTCTTAATACCACTCGCTTCTCTTCAACACTTCTTGTTCCCTGATCTTCCACTTATATTCATACTTGTCCTCTAAGTAAAAATATGCGCAAATTCTTTCACTGAATTAATTTCTGGAAACGGTTGTAGATTTACGACTGCGACTGTATGTTGTATTATTTTATACAGATATTGAAACTAATTATTATACCATCTGCGTTAGTACAGCCTTCTTGCCTCGTTAGGGCCTTGTCACACGTGCGCCGTACCAAGTTCCGCTGCGACACGTTCACGGACGCCGCACAAGGTCATGGCCACGTATCATGCAGATATATAACAATGATGTATGTATTAATTTTAAATCAAACACAGATATTTTGAGTCTACTAAGCTGTATTTTACTAGCAAAAACACATAAAAATTCATATTGTGACAATTGTTTCGCCTTGTTAGTGCATTATCAAACGAATGTCCACATTCGTATCCGACATTCGTTTGATAATGCCCTAATAAGGCGAAACAATTGCCACTATATGAATTTTTTATTTGTTTTTGTCAATAAAATACAACTTAGTAGACTCAAAAAATCTGTGTTTGATTTAAAATTAATACATAAATTAAAATGAAGTTCTACGAATTAAACGCCAAATCAATAAATAACAATGATGTACACATTCGGTAATATAAGAAATGCGGTGAATTAAAAAATATGATCGGTATTTTAGTACTTATCTCCTATTCGTACCACTACGGTGCAAAGGGCACTGCACCGGGTCGACACGGCGTTAATTATCGTCGATTTAGGTATTTTGTGGGATACAGGCTATGGGTGATGCAGAAAAATAACATGAATCGAAGTCATGACCTAGGTGACGTTGTCCAGGACAGAAGGACCTATAACCTGAGGACGAGGAGAGCTGACTCCAGCAGTCTACAAGGACAATAAGCTGGGATCTAGCCAGGAAGAATATGGGATACAGGCTATGTACACTTCTTCTTCTAACCCTTATCCGCACCCAATGGTGCATAGGGCACTGCATCGTATTGACGCAGTGTTATCTTGATCCTTACTTACATAAAGGCAATAGGAGGAGGAAGGAGATATAAATTAAGAGTGTAAAATCACTATTGTTTATTTTCATTCCCCCTGGGAATCGAACCCGGACCTCCATCACGGTAGCTTAACACGATAACCATTACACCACGGAGGCAGACCTCACTAAGTAGTACCAGCTTACCTTACTACCTACCTCTACTGCCTACTCTAGTAAGTACCTCCCAGCAATGAGCAAACGCTGAGAAGTTCCTGATTGGCCCACACTAGATTATCCTTCCTATTCCGAACACAGATTCAAATAAAAACACATTGAATTAGTTAGAAGAAACAAAAATCCACTAAATGATATATAAACCTTGTACATAATTAGCAAGGTAAATAATAAATGCAATTCCCATAAAAAAAAACTAAAAACCCTAGTGAGTAGTACTTAGCCTACCTTACTACCTATCTCAATTAATTCTCTGTGCACGCCACTGCTTGCGACATAATACAAAGGTTGGTGCGTTGAACAGAGCTCATAATCCCCGGGCTCATCTGCTAATCCATTCAGTCATTGTCTAAATAAAGTCGTAAACCTGCCGAAGTCGCGCGATACCGCGAATTCGTCACACGTCCGCGTCGCGTCGGGCCGTTCCGCTTGGCGTGCGAAGCGGCCCTAAGCCCGGCCCGAAGGTCGTCACACTCGGCGCTATTCTGAACGTGGAGACTATTTGTCGTATTCCGATGACACATCACATCCAAAGTCAAACACTCAAAGGGTATCTCCAAAAATTGGGGTAAAATTTATTTTATTTACAACATTTTGAGTATGTCCAAATACTTGTTCATAAATCTGGATTATCTCCAATGATAGGAGTTATTTTTCATATTATTTTTCAACATCTCAACAAATGTTTGTTGAGATGTTGAAAAATAATTTGAAAAATAACTCCCATAATTAGGGATAATCCAGATTTGTGAACAAGTATTTGGGCACACTCAAAATGTTGCAAATAAAAAACTGGTCACATTATAAGCTGAAACAATAAAAATGAAAAATGATATTTTTTGGCGTTTCTCATGTATGTGATTATAATCCACGATTCAGACCTCATATAACAGTTTCTACTCAATAAAAAAAGCTTCTTTTCATCTTACCAACAGATGTCTCTAGTAAAATTCTATTGATTCAAGAACAATGTTTCGAAATTGGATCATATATATAGAATTTAAGTAGTGTGGTTATCAATCATGGGTAGAATTGGTGAATGTTACACGCGTGTAAAGTGATCGCTTACACCAGCCTATGTCAGTCGTAAGCTCCGTAAATGCCCAAACTTCCAAATACTTCTTTATCCTTGGCGAGATGTTAAAAAATAACAAATATTTTATTTATTTCTTATATTTTTTATATCGAAACCGGTACACACAAAAATCTCGGTGTGTGTTTATATACTAATATTACTAACATTTTTTGTAAAAATAAAATAAAAGTAAATGTGGAATATTAACAGGACGTTTTTATTTTTTTCACATTTGACTGGATTAACTGTCCGTTATATCCGAAGTTCTTTAAATAGAGGTCCGTTATATCGAGGTTTTACTATACCTCTCTTATGGATTTCTTATACATACACGTTTGTAAAAATTGTATAAGATGCACCTTCTCTAATAACTTTTAAGAAACGTCTGAGATATTACTATCTATCATTAGATTCCTAACTGTCCATCGAACCTCCTCCCTTAGTTTTTCCCTCTACCTCCTTCCCTAAACTCCCTTTTTTCCTTTGCCTTCCTTATTATCATCAATGTAATTTATGTTTTTTTATAAGTCAAGTACTATCCACCCTCTGATTGCAAACAGGCATATCGTAGTCGTACAGGAGAAAGTGACCAACTACCAAAACGTAAAATGTTCAGGAGGGTCATTTAAGTCACCTTTGCTCGGCAAGAAAATAAACACTAATGCAGTTAGTCATTTTTAACAAGTCGATAAACTATGATTATATCACGTCCGCCTCCGTAGTGTAATGGTCAGCACGCTCGGCTACCGTTCTGGAGGTCCCGGGTTCGATTCCCAAGGGGGGTAATATTTATTCAATATTACCATGGTACCGGAAGGGAGGGGTGGGCTGATCACCTCTCCTTCATGTGTAAAACGATCAAGATAACACTGCGTTAATATGACACAGTGCCCTATGCACCATTGGGGTGCGGATAAGGGTATATATTATACCTCCAAGTTTAAAATCTTAATATAATATTAAGCTAGTAAGATATCAAATAATCAATGATCACGTTTTTGTAAAACAATGCACTTTGTCACTTTTTCCTGTATGACTGCGATATATGGAATCAAACGTTTTGATTAATATCACTACTCTATTTTTGGTTGGTTGTAACGTATTGCTTTTTAGCAATAAGCCCGCCAATGTACTTATTTCTTTTCTGTTTGTTTATGAAGTTTAAATAAATAAATAAAAATATATGTCTTCCGCCTTGAGAACATGTTGTTATCATCTCGCATCATCTAAACCATGTGCTTGGACATTGTCAATTCGTCATTCGTTACGTATGCCAAGTATTCTGACTGTCCTTGATTTTTCTCAACTTCTGATAAATTCAACGATATCGTATTCGACAATGTATCTCGATCTGAGTCCACCAAGAATGCTGCTAACTACATACGAGTACCAAAACTCACTCTTCAAGGCCTCCATATTCCGAGAAGTGTTTCATAATACTTAAATTATGCGTAAACGGATTGATACCGTATAAGCCATTTTATGCAACAACTGATATTTTATTTATTTCAAATTCATGTACACAAAAGAATTAAGTACATTTGCGGGCCTATTGCTAAAAGGCAATATCTTCCGACCAACCAAAAACAGACTAGTGATATTGATCAAAACGTTAGATACCATATATAGCTGTTTGCAATCAGAGGTTAGATAGTACTTGAACATTTAAAAAAACATAAATTACAAATTGACATTTCAAAAAACATAAATTAAAAAGATGATAATAAGGAGGGCAAAGGAAAAAGGGAGTTTAGGGAAGGGGGTAGACGGAAAAACTAAGGGAGGAGGTTTGATGGACAGTTAGAATTCTAATGATAAATATTAATGATATTAAATTTAGCTATCAATTTATTCTTGGGAAAAGAAAAAAGATGGACCGATAGTTGGGAATCGACGTCGCAGGAGGCTAATCCCTCTTAAAAACAGGCCGCAAGGCCTATAATAAGAAGAAGAAGAAATACTTGTTCACAAATCTAATATATATATATATATATATATATATATATATATATATATATATATATATATATATATATATATATATATATATATATATATATATATTAGATTTGTGAACAAGTATTTCTTCTTCTTCTTCTTCTTCTTCATCTTCTTCTTCTTCTTATTATAGGCCTTGCGGCCTGTTTTTAAGAGGGATTAGCTCCTGCGACGTCGATTCCCAGCTATCGGCCCATCTTTTTGGTGGTCTGCCCGGGAGTCGTCTACCATGGGGTTGGCCGTATAGTGCGATGTGGGGGAGTCTGGATGGTTCCATTCTCCTCACATGCGCATACCATTGTCTTCTTCGTTGCCTTCCCCACCTAACGACATCTTCGATCTCGCATATTTCCCTGATCCTGGCATTTCTCAATCTATCTCGAAGACTCTTGCCTGTTATGCTTGTCAGAGTCTTCATTTCTGACACTCTAAGCGCGTTATAACAAGTATTTCTACACATCTATAATATTGTGGATGTTTGATTGATTTATTTTTTATATTAAGTATTTAGCAGACGCGTTTGGACGGCTTCGACAGCCCTGAAACCGGTCGCCACTCGTTGAAATGGTTGAATACAATTTATTAATGATTGATAGCGATGCTTTGTCATGCTCCAGTGTTAATGGCGCTTTTCGCATTCAAAATGTACAATTTATTCATCCATATCAATAATTACACGTCAGCCAATGAACTCATCTTTCTCTTTGGCAATTTAGCCAATTTCCAGAACATTCGTTACAAACGTGTTTGACGTAATCAATAAACCAATTAAAAATGACAACGTTGGCCTATGGTATTCTTTCTAAGTTGTTCACGATTATTTTTAGCATAATATCGACCAAGATGTCGCATACATCATTTCATTCATTCAAATGTGTCGGGTTGTGGTCCCGTGGTTAGTGTCGCGGACTCTTACGTCAGAGTTTCTCGGTTCGAACCCACTCTACCACAATTTGATACCTATTTCTAATAATGAGCCGCTTAGGCCCACAGAAGAAGTATGAAATTGAAATATTTGTGTAAATAATAAATATGAGAATTTTAATGTATTTAATGTTTTAGAATTTAATAAACCCTGATGATGACAAGGTTCTTGTCGAAACCGGTAGGTTAAAGTGTACTAATAATAATAAAAAGTGGTAAAAACAAATTTGTTTCATTTTATAAAGTTTATAAAATGTGCCACAAAGTATCTGCGAAAAACATTCAAGAAAAAACACAAATGTTTCAATTTAAAAAATTTGAAAAAAAAAACCCGCATCCGCACCCCAATGGTGCATAGGGCACTGATTCATATAAGCGCAGTGTTATGTTGATGATTTACACGTGAAAGAAAGGTGATCAGCCCTCCGTTTCAGGTACCAGTCCAGGGAAATATTGAATAAATATAAATGTGAAAAAATCACTAATATTTATTTAACCCCCCCTCCTGGGAATCAGACCTCCAAAACGGTAGCCGAGCGTGCTGACCATTACAATACGGAGGCGGACATAAAAAAATGGTATTTATCTAGTAAAATTTAAATTTATTATTAGTAAATTTATTTAATTTTAATTTTTTGGCACAATCAGGTATGTCAAATACTTGAAAGCGGCCGCGTCAGGAGTCGTAATAATCGTCGGGTATGTATGAGGAGATGCATGAATGTAGAAGAGGCAAAGAATGTTTGCAAAGACAGAGTGGTGTGGCGTTCGATTCTCTCTGCCTACCCCTGCGGGGAAGCGGCGTGATGGTTAGTTAGTTAGTTAGTTTAAATTTAAATTTAAAACGAAAAAATGTTATTATATCCTTACCCCGTTTGTGCTATGAACGAGTCGTGATGGAAGGCCGTGAATTGCTGATCTTTGTTAGTTTTGTATTGTTTACAAATAATTAGAGCGTGATGCTCAGATTATGTAAACCGTTTTTTTTTTAAATTTAAATCTGCCTTGCATTTATTATGCTAATATCTGTTTACTATGTTTCAATACTGAGATGCATTTTTTGCGCTCGTGTAATAAGTATAGGCTGTTTTTTTAGAGGTATACAAATTCAAATTTCCCGCAATAAATTGACGCCATCTTGTTGAAAACACTGTTTTGTGTGCTTTATGAGCAGGTGGAATCATTGGCCCATATGTTTTTTTCAAACACAATGCCAGCCAGAATTTTACGGTCAATGGAGAGCGCTACAGAACCATGATTACTGACTTCTTCGTACCTATGTTGAATAGCATTGATGTGATAGAGCTGTGGTTTCAACAAGATGACGCAACATGCCTGGTGCCACCATCAATTTATTGCGGGATATTTGAATTTGTATACCTCTGAAAAAACCTTTATATGGTAGTACTGGCAGCGAGAATTGCCATGTGAAAGAATTATTTTTTTGCATTAATTTCAACGGCATCACCGAAACGGAATCACCCAAAAAACAGTATGAAGCTGCGCACGCATACGTAAAGTGGAGAACACACAAAACAAAAAAAAACTACTGTGCAGAAAATTTAGGAACAGAAATTGGAAAAATATTAAAAATAGGACTGTTACTTAAATTTAATTGATTATTAAAAATATGTAAATTTTGTTTTATGGCTTTTTTAATTTCCAAAATCTCTAAATTATGCAATGAGTTTACTTTTTATATTAGAAAGCAGTATTATATGATAATAAAGAAATAACACACGATAACCGCTATCTTAATTATCGTATTGTGTAAATATAGCAGATAATAGTTATTGTCTTTGCAACGGGCAAGGTCGTTCGGGCAACCTAAAGTGCCCGCCTCACGTGGCGAATAGGCAACCTTGAAAAGGCAATTATTGAATCCAATGAGGTGCTAATGACACGCATTACTCGGAGTTAGAGGCGATATAATAATTAACTCCCTTCAAAACTATTTCGAAACAGCACGGTGCAACGAAGAAGAAAAAAGCTTTATTTCTTAAAAATTTGGATTTTCCTACTTCGCTATATCCAAGGGAAAGGGTCTCTGCAAAAAAAGCTTTTTAATCCAAAATATTTGGGTGTTGTGAACTCGTAGATATTGAGAGTTATTTTCATTGATTTCTCAACATAGACGATGAAGAATATGAAATATTGGGTATTCACAGGGCCTAAAATATGAGAGAGATAGAAGGAAATTTTAGTTTTGAATACATAAATATAATATATATATATATATAATAAAACCCTTATACGCACCCCAATGGTGCATAGGGCACTGCGTCATATAAACGCAATGTTATCTTGATCGTTTACACATGACGGAAAGGTGATCAGCCCTCCGCTTCAGGTACCAGTCCAGGGTAATATTGAATAAATATTAGAGTGAAAAAATCACTAATATTTATTTTACCCCCCTTGGGAATCGAACCCGGGACCTCCAGAACGGTAGCCGAGCGTGCTGACCATTACACTACGGAGGCGGACATACATAAATAGCAGAACGTAACTAGTTCACTTAATTTTTTAATAATGTTTTACTTAGTACATACCACTATTTCTTAAAATTTACTGTGACACGTGTTTCGATGCATTCCGCATCATTTTCAAACACCGTATGTGAAGCTAATTCTGAATTTTAGAGTTGGGTCCTTGGGACGTTGAAGGTTGAAAAGAAATTTCAAACACATACGGTGTTTGAAAATGAGGCGGAATGCATCGAAACACGTGTCACAGAAAATTTTAAGAAATAGTGGTATGTACTAAGTAAAACATTAATTAAAAATGGATAGATTTTACCACAAAGTGACTGCCGAATCAATCAAAGAAATTTCACTAAGTCTAGATTTTACCTGATTATTACCTAATTATTATTCCGAAACCGGTAGTCATGAAGTAGTCTTTTCAAGTGGTATTACCCAAAGTGAACGATGAATGATAAGGAGAGTGTTATATTACCATATCACAAAGTTAACAATGCTTTTAACATACAAAATATGGTTCAATTTTTACGGCAGAAATCTACATAAATACCGAACTGCATGATTCGTCGTCATAAATATTATAGGCATGGATTTGTTTACACAACTGTGTGTCGAAGGCGATTCGTCATCGCTACAAAACTGGTCATAAAATAAAAATGGATTATTACTAACCAACATAGAAGCACGATTTGGCTAGAAAACTCATTGTATTCCATTATCGCTCGTTGTTAAATGGGTTTAAAATTCATCGCTTTGCATCATCAGTACGATGAAATCATAATCTGAGACAGTGTTCCACAAACTTGTTGTATTCAAGGTACACCTACTAAATTAAGAAATTTCAGAGGTGCATATTTACTATACTATGGTACTTTTCAGGGGGTCGTTTTTAAAGTTTGAAATATAATGAAATCTATTAAAAATAAATATTGATCTTTTTACTGTGCAACAGACCTTTTTAGGTGAAACCTGAATGTTTTTTCTACATCTGAAAAATATAAAGTATATTTAAAAAAAAACAATACAATTTCTTCAAAATGCAAAAACAACACTTTTTGCCCTGTAGCGGGTAAATATTGAGTTTAAAATTTGCCGCTTTTGCTGGGATAAAGTACATTTTCCGGGCATTCCGAAAACATGCACAACTTGAAATTGTATTAAAAAATAAATATCAAGCCACTTACTGAACTTTTTACTGTGCCACAGATCTTTTTAGGTAAAACCTGAAGGTTTTTTCTCCGTTTGAAAAATATTAAGTATACTTTAAAAAAATGATGAAACAATACCATTTCTTCAAAATGCAAAAACAACACTTTCTGCCCTGTAGCGGGTAAATATTAAGTTCAAAATATGCCTTTTTGCTGGGATAAAGTAAATTTTCTGGGCATGCCGAAAACATGCACAACTGAAAATTGACGATTTTTGATAAATGACGTTGTCGAAAGGAGTGAGCGATATGATACCATGACGTTGGATGTTAAGGGGTCCTACAGATTTAAGAATTTCGCCGCACGTTGTGTAACCAAAATTTGATATATTTTCAATTTAAGTTTTACTTAAATACCACTATTTAGTTAGTTAGTTAGGTAGTATTCTCACCATTCAAAGGCATAAAATAATTTGGTAACACTCACTATATGACATAACACCGGTATTAGTTGTTTGATCGAGCGCGAGGCGAAAAATCGCGCAGACCAATAAGCCTTCGCGCGTGACCTGGATAGGCCATACGGCCGAGGAATGTCGCCCCGCGATATCTCGTCATTACCAAACGCGTGTCTTCTCCTGACGTCCTTGTCGCCCGTCCCGCATACTTAAACAACTCCAGTCCTCGAGACGTGCCCGAATTCACTTTTGATGACGTTTCGGATATTGCACCAGGGTCGTCCGCAACCTGCACGCGTAAGCGAGTGAAACTTAAATTATGGTATTTTTTTATGTAATAGTTTAAGCCATTGGTAGGCAAAGTGTGGCAGGGGAGCCGCATGCCCTTCAAGTTTTTTAAGTCTTACTCGCAATAATATAATTCGGTTAGCGTCCGGAAACGCAGAGAGCCGGACGTTAGGTAATGCCTATTTTTTTGTATTCATATTGTTTTTTGTGTTTTTTAGAATACTTATGTATATATTTTCCATATTATTTTTTAACATGTCATCAAAGATGAAGAAGAATATAGAAGTCTGAGCATTTGCGGGGCTGACGACCGTCATAAGTTGGTTTAAGTGATTACTTTACACACGTGTAACATTCACTAATTCTACCCATTATTGACAAACACACTATATAAATTCTTTGAAGTTCTATATATATCAAGAAACAATTTAGAAACATTGTTCTTGAATCACTAAAACTTCACTAGAGACATCTATTGGTGAGATGAAAAGAAGCATTTTATTGAGCAGAAACTCTTATATTAGTATGTGAGGACCGAATCCTGGATTATAATCACATACATGAGAAGCGCCAGAAAATATCATTTTCATTTTTATTTTTTTAAGCTTATAATTTGACCAGTCAATTTATTTGAGATAATCCAGATTTGTGATTAACTATTTGGACACACTCAAAATGTTGTGTATATTTTTATAACTTTTTAAACTCCTTACCTTTCAATAACTCTTTTCTTTTCAAAACCATATGTGTATTTCGAAGTAAAACATTTTTTTTTCAAAACAAAAACCGTGCTTTAAAAAAATTATTTAAAAACTTGTTAAACCCTTTATCCTGTAGTAAGCCGTCCGTTTTAAAGCTTTTTAATTGAGGTATTAATTACAATTGAGGTATTAATTATTGTTCGCCTCCGTAGTGTAATGGTCAGCACGCTCGGCTACCGTTCTGGAGGTCCCGGGTTCGATTCCCAAGGGGGGTAAAATAAATATTAGTGATTTTTTCACTGTCATATTTATTCAATATTACCCTGGACTGGTACCTGATGCGGAGGGCTGATCACCTTTCCTTCATGTGTAAACGATCAAGATAACACTGCGTTTATACGACGCAGTGCCCTATGCACCACTGGGGTGCGGATAAGGGTTTTTATTATTATTATTATTAATTACATATTAAATTATCATATTTTGATAGTTTTTCCCGATCTCTTATACTCTAATTTATTTATTTGTTATCCCTCTTAGCTCATTCATCCATTTGACGTTAATATACTATTTTGTCTTCCTCATCTACGATTTGATTCGTAGAATTGCCAGTGTTTTAAAAAAAATATATAATATATCGCTTACTCCTTTCAACAACGTCATACATCAAAAATCGTCAATTTTCAGTTGTGCGTGTTTTCGGAATGCCCATAAAATTTACTATATCCCAGCAAAAGCGGCATATTTTTAACTTAATATAAAACCCGCTACAGGGCACAAAGTGTTGTTTTTGCATTTTGAAGAAAAGGTATTGTATAATTATTATTTTTAATATACTAAATATTTTTCAAATGGAGAAAAAACCTTAAGGTTTTACCTAAAAAGTTCTGTTGCACAGCAAAAAGTTCAGTCAGTGGCTTGATATTTATTTTTAACACATTGCATTATATTTTTAAACTTTAAAAACGTTCTTCTGAATAATCAAGTATTTTAATTTATGACGTTCTTGAAAGGAGTCAGCGATATGTTTGATCAAAAATCATAAACTTATGTATGTTACGTCCGAAACACCAAAGTGTTTTTTCACACAGTGGGATACCCAATTCTCGGAAACACATCAGACTCTGAAGCATTACACGCAATTAATAACACATTAATTGTTTCTACATGTCATGATATTAGGCAGTACACGTTTATACACATGTTGCTTCCCATGACCACTTATGTATTTCTGCACAAATGTCACTAGTTTTACTAGTACAGGGTGGCGCAAAATTAATCACCCCATCGAAAGATGTTATAACTTTTGCAAATGGCGTCGTACGTCAATTATATTTGACATATCGCTCACTCCTTTCAACAACGTCAAATATTAAAAAAAAACTTTATTTTTCAGGAGATCGTTTTTAAAGTTTAAGAATATAATGAAATGTATTAAAAATAAATATCAAGCACCTTGTTGATTTTTTTTTCTGTGTAACAGATCTTTTTAGGTAAAACCTGAATGTTTTTGCTCCATTTGAAAAATATTTAGTATATTTAAAAAACATAATTAAACAATACCTTTTCTTCAAAATGCAAAACAACACTTTCTGCCCTGTAGTGGGTAAATATTAAGTTAAAAATATGCCGCTTTTGCTGGAATATAGTAAATTTTCTGGACATTCCGAAAACACGGAAATTGATGATTTTTGATATATGACGTTGTTGAAAGTAGTGAGCGATCTGTGAACTTGACAGCTGCAGTATAATAACTAATTCCAGGAAGTGCGAAATGAATCTACCAATTTTGTTTTCAAATATGTAACTATTTTATTAAAAAATAAAAAGATTTTGATTTATGGAAATCTTTATTTGTACCTTTACAATTTTTTCTATTAAGTGGAAAAGATGATATTCGTCAAGTGGCTCCCGCCAGTGTTGATACGCATTCGTGCCTGTTTTATCAATCTGTTTGTATACTGCAGCTGACTAGTTCACAAATCGCTCACTTCTTTCAACAACGTCATAATATGATCTCCTAAAAAATGATTTTTTAGGAGATCGTTTTTAATTTAAAATGTATTACCAATAAATATCAAACCACTTATTGAACGTTTTGCTGTGCTACAGATCTTTTTTGGTTAAACCTGAAGGTTTTTTCTCCATTTCAAAAATATTTAGTGTATTTGAAAAAAATAATTAAACAATACCTTTTCTTCAATATGCGAAAACAACACTTTCTGCCCTGTAGCGGGTAAATATTAAGTTCAAAATATGCCTTTTTGCTGGGATAAAGTACATTTTCTGGGCATTCCGAAAACATGCACAACTGAAAATTGACGATTTTTGATATATGACGTTCTTGAAAGGAGTGAGCGAAATGTCAAATATGATGGACGTACGACGCCATTTGCAAAAATTATAACATCTTCCGATAGGGTGATTCATTTTGCGCCACCCTGTAATTATCGTACTCACGGTAATTGCAGTAAACTAATCTAACTTGTATTATAGTCAAATAATGGAAAACTTCATAAGTAATAATTGCTGTAATGGTGATAAAAATAAGGACTTATTATACAAGCGATTACAATAATAGGCTGTCGATTATTTCACATTTGAACACATATCACACCGTTATTATCTATGCGACTAATACGCTTGTGGACTTCAACTCCTTTCAATAAATAAATATGGGTGATTTTTCACTGCAACGTTTATTTCATATCAGCTTGGAATATGGTGCCTGAAGCGCAGAACTTATTTATTTATTTAATTATTTAGTCGCACAAACGCCCAGAGGGCTATTACAAGTAAAAATTCAAGTTAAAAAATAACATAGAGTTGTTATAAGTATAAGACAACAACATTCAGATACATCAAATAACAAGAAAGTATGATCTACATTGTCTTCGTGTAACCCTTCAGTGCCCTATGCACCATTGGTGAAAAGAGAGCAGGGTGCGGATAGGAGAAAAGAGAACTCCTTTCCCTCGATTTACTTACCTACTAATACTGAATATTTTTAATTCCTCGAAATTATTTTATATGCATCCATCTTTTGTCATTTTATATTCAGCTGTAGAGCTGTTATTGTTTCGTGTGTTGTGTGGTGCCCGTAAATGTTCGTTGTATTGAAAAAAAATATATTGTATTTTTATCAAATATTGGTCGGGAGTTAAAAAACGATTTATTAATAAATTATCATACACTATTAAAATAATAATTAGTATTCTCAATATTATTAATATTTAAAGCATTTACTTTGTGGTTAGTCATTTTTACTTATTTATTTTTTTACAAAAATGTTAATAAAATTAGTATATAACCACTCACCGGTGAGTGGTTATATAATAATTAGTGTTTAAACGTTTTTATTATTTTTATTTCATTTATTGATGAAAAAATATGTTTTTTTAACTCATTACCTTTCAATAACTCTCTTCTTTTCAAAACCATGAATTTATCTGAAGAAAAACGTATTTTTTCAATACAAAAACGGTGTTTTTACCTGGATCAAAAGAAAACTAATTTGCGATTGTGTCGTATACTGAGCCCTAAAGACGATACGTTTTTTCCAAAATGCTTAGAAATAAATTAAAATATAAATTTATATTCCTTTACGTGTAAATCTAGCTCACTTCCATCACATTGTATGTTATAAATTAAATCGAATCTTAATTAAATTAATCAGTCCCGCAAGGTCGTCGTGTGTTTATTTACATACAGTGGCGTTTCGAAGTGGAGTACAATGAGTGGCTCTTAAGCCAATTAAAAGATTATTGAACGTTTTTTTTAGCTGTAATCACGTGCATAGATATACTATCGTATAAATATACATACTTTGTACCAGTAAACGTATTTTTCTTTAAATATGTTGTTTTTTATGTCGTATTAAATTTATGTTTTTTTATTATTTTTATTTTTAGCGTATTTTTAATGTCATTGTTCACTAAAACACTATCCTTACCGTCCATTGTTTACTTTGTGGAATACGACTTTTTTAAACTCTTATTTCCGACTACCGGTTTCGGAAAATCATTCAATCATCAGGTCATTTAAATTAAAATAAAATGATTACACTAAAATTATTCAAATTAAAATTTAATTATTACGATTTGACATTTCGCTCACTCCTTTCAAGAACGTCATAAATCAAAAATCGTCAATTTTCAGTTGTGCATGTTTTCGGAATGTCCAGAAAATGTACTATATCCCAGCAAAAGAGGCATATTTTTAACTTAATATTTTCCCGCTACAGGGCAGAAAGTGTTCTTTTTGCATTTTGAAGAAAAGGTATTGTTTATTTTTTTTTTTAAATATACTAAATATTTTTCAAATGGAGAAAAAACCTTCACGTTTTTCCTAAAAAGATCTGTTGTACAGTAAAAAGTTCAGTGAGTGGCTTGATATTAATTTTAATACATTGTATTATATTTTTAAACTTTAATAACATTCTCCTGAAAAATCAACTTTTTTGATTTATGACGTTCTTGAAAGGAGTGAGCGATTTGTTTAAAAATACAAATTTTGAAAGAGAGAAAGACGACAAATGAATCACAATGGGAATATTTTCAAAAGTGGACTAGAAGATAAATTTAGTTTTTGACTATTTCTTAAAATCTACTGTGACACGTGTTTCGATGCATTCCGCATAATTTTCAAACACCGTAATTATGGGTAAGTCTTTTTTTATTGCTTTACTTACGACAAATTTTTCTAGATTATCTAAACAAAGACTAGTTTTATTTACATGTAATATTTCTAAACCCGTTGCATTAATTTATTAAAATTATGGTCTTCAGATATAAGTTGATTAGCAAATTCCGAAAAATTATTATTATTAAGGCACCTCAGATCGGCTGTCCAAACTCAAAACACAGTAGATGCTACTTAGTCCGAAAATGGAAAAAAAACGTACTACAAAAAAATGTCCCTTACTGTGTTTTAAGTTTGGACAGCCGAGATGTTCTTTAACTCTGATATTGAATGTACTTTAATGTACTTTAATATATAAAATATATCATTGTTCACTGTTTTGAATAAAAAGCGAAGCCTGTATGAGACTACTGTTTGTTAAATTACCTAATTTTAAGGCCCAATATACGATAATTAGCAATTAATTTTCTTTGAAAACAATTTAATTAACATGTTTAAATTTTCACCTGTAGATGAAAACGTTTGTTAGTTTTCGAAATTAGTCGTCTAAATTGAAACAAAACTCATTAAATGGTTATACAAGTGTTTAATTGTAAAAAAAAATTAGAAAGGTGTGTTGAGATGGTTAGATTAAAAAATATCAACACATCGACGTGCCTTACGGAAAGTGATCTAACTACATTTTTGTCAATTTTGAGATATTTGGTGTATGTTATTATGAGTGCTATCTACAAATATAAGCAAACAAAAAATATATAAAATAAACTACGCCTAGTTTTCAGGCGCATAAGACGTTATCTACATCGAATTTTCGAAATGAACTGAACCTCTAAAACGCTTACTACTTAATTTTGACAAAGCATAAAGTTTTAAAACGATTGAATACATTATTTTATTGTGTTTTTAAATGTGCAATACTAGTTTAAAATATCAGATAAAACCGTTAATTAATAAATAAAATACTTTGAAAAAATCTTCTAAGCTCTCTCCTGTAAAGTAACAGATTTGCAGATACAGTACTTTACGTAGGGGCCGTCGATATCATTCCACAAAGTTTTTTTTGTGAAGTCAAGGAATCTTGCATCCCGTACGTCACTGCGACCATATTAGGTCTATTGTGACCTCACTCTGTATCACAGCCCACTCCCAAGACCTACGTGAGTAATGTAACTCACGACCTGTCTTGGTGGTAGGAGCTTCACCTTCTCGGATTCCAGTAGAGGTCCTCCAAGGATGTGATTTCGTTTGCGAGCGAGTGTGTCACAATTATAGAGTATACTATATTTCATAAAGTTAATGCCGAATCAATAAATAATACACCTTTCTGAATTTCATCGGTTAGCATTATCGATAATTTTTTTATTTGGGTAGTATGTTTTCTAGGGATGGAAAGATTGATAAAGTCATAGAAAGGAAGTGAATGTTGGGAACAAAGTGAATGGTGCACTGCAATCAGTTATAGCAAATAAAAACCTATCGGCGGAAGCTAAACTGGCAGTACACAACGGAGTCCTGGTTCCGACTCTAATGTATGGAAGCGAAACATGGAGTTGGCAAAAGAAGGATGAAAGTAGACTGAATGCAGTCGAAATGCGATCCCTCAGAAGAATGTGCGACAAAACGATGTATGATAGATGTTCGAATAGTGAAATAAGGAAGGAATGCAAAGCTGAGACAAGCATATCGAAGATAAAATTAAGAAAGGTGTGTTGAGATGATTTGGACATGTAGAACGAATGAGTGAGGACAGTAAAACAAATTTATGAGGCGAATGTAGTTGGAAAAAAGAGCAGAGGAAAGCCGAAAACTTAGCACGATCAGGTATGCCAAATACTTGAATGTGGTCAGGCTAGGAGTCGAAACAATCGGCGGGTATGTATGAGGAGATGCATGAACGTGGGAGAGGCGAAGAATGTTTGCAAGGACAGAGTGGTGTGGCGTTCTATTCTCTCTGCCTATCCCTGGGAAGCGGCGTGATGGTTAGTTAGTTAATTTTTTCATGTTTGTTTCACAATCGATTCCCTATTCCCTATTAGTTGTCATACTCTGTATACTCTCCACCAATAACCAAGTTATGTTATGGGTGGGGGGTGAACGGTGCATGACAATTTTTTTTTTCTGTATAAGTAATGTATATGTATGTATATATGTATATGTATGTACATATATATGTATGTATGTGTGTATGTATGTAAACTTCTTACCTAGAAAAAAATCCTTTAACCACCCTCATGAATTGCTCTTCTTTCCTCCTCCTTCCTGCTTAATCTATTATTTTATATCATACCCTTTTTTTTAAATCTCTGAATGTTTTTTAATAGTTTTATAACATAAATGTGGAATTGTTTAATTGGCCTTTTTTTAACGTAACTAATTTTTGTTAATGTAATGTAATGTAATGTAATGTTTATTATTGTTAATGTAACTATTGTTTATTATATCTTTTTTTATATGTAAGCTGTACAATTCCCGAATAAATAAAATAAAAATAAAATAATTTAAATTACCTTGATATCGAGGGGGTGACCCGAATCTGTCAAAATGGCCAGACGGGAGTGTCCCCCACATACGGGTGGGTTTTATTGGATTTTGGTGCCATTCGTGGTAATCCAATTAACCACTTCACTTGTGGCAATTAAAATCGGACAGCGTTGGCCACTTTGTACCTCATGCTGCCCTAATACATTGGGGTGGTTCAAAGTTAAAAACGATTTGAGTTTTATTTTGAAGATCGATTGGATACGGGTCCGTTTTTACTGACTGATATGTGCTATAGGCGGTAAAAATTAACATTTGCTAAGTGCGTGACGGGCAGTGGATCAACACATTGCTCACTCCTTTCAAGAACGTCATAAATCAAAAATCGTCAATTTTCAGTTGAGCATGTTTTCGTAATGCCCAGAAAATGTACTATATCCCAGCAAAAGAGGCATATTTTTAACTTAATATTTACCCGCTACAGGGCGGAGAGTGTTGTTTTTGCATTTTGAAGAAAAGGTATTGTTGAATTATTTTTTTTAATTTACTAAATATTTTTCAAATGGAGAAAAAACATTCAGGTTTTACCTAAAAAGTTCTGTTGCACAGTAAAAAGTTCAATAAGTAGCTTGACACTTATTTTAAAGGAGTGAGCGAATTCTAAAAATTAACACCCTATAACGTTTCCTTCGATAGCGCGGTATCTGTCTCAACGTTATAGGGGGTTTACTGTAAGACGTAATTATTGTTTTGTAATACATAATTAATCCCGGGTAGGTTTATCCCGTGACGAGATGATAAACCCTTTTATGAAACGCTAAACGCTAGGCGGAAGCCGCCCAAAAACTCGGTTATAAACATAAACACAACGGTGATTAGTGCCTCATTACCGCGAACATTAAACCCAATCTACCAGATGCTTTGAACGAGAAAGATTTATTACAATTTGGGGTTTATTACCGCAATGACGGGATAGTTTAATTACCTAAATGTTTTTTCGGATCAACCTAAAGGTAGGCTCCATCAGTTTGATGTTGAAGCCGGTGAATGGATGGAAATAAAGAGTATTTTCTCGGTAATCACGTAAAATTAATTATGATGTTTTCGTCTGTTTTGTTCGGAGCAGTTCGCGCTTCTTTTTCTTGCAGACAACAATGAGTTGTTTGTTGTTTATTACAGTACCAAATAGGAAGCTATGTGTAAATATATATATATATATATATATATATATATATATATATATATATATATATATATATATATATATATATATATATAATATATATATATATATATATATATATATATGTATATATATATATATATATATGTGTGTGTGTGTGTGTATGTGTGTGTCTGTCACGCGCCATCTCCATGTCCCAACCATGTCCACCTTCTCCTCTTCAGGACTTATTCAGGAGTATGAGGGGCTGTTGAGTTCTTCTACTCACGTCGTCATTCCTGACGAAGTCATACCACTTTATACCCAGTGATGGACCCAGACAGAGATGGAGCAAAATCTGTGATTGTATATGATAGAGGCCAGTTATAAGAATGCTTTAAGCCGCGTTAAGCCAAACAGCCGCAACTTGAGTTACGGCTAGTTGCGTTTACACATTAGAGCAGTTGGAATAATCCAGTGTCTGTTATAAGAAATTAATATTAATATTGTAAATACAAAATACCTGGAAATTATTCATGCGCAAAGAAGACACGAGGTCAATCAAGCACAACTTGCGAAGCAAAAATACCCGATGGACTTGAAGTATTCTCAGTCGATAAATCGCTCACTCCTTTCAACAACGTCGTATATCGAAAATCGTCAATTTTCAGTTGTACATGTTTTCAGAATGCCTTGAAAATGTACTATATCCCAGCAAAAGCGGCATATTGTTAACTTAATATTTACCCGCTACAAGGCAGAAAGTGTTGTTTTTGCATTTTGAAGAAAAGGTATTGTTTAATTATTTTTATTATTATAACCCTTATCCGCACCCAATAGTGCATAAGGCACTGCATCGAATTGACGCAGTGTTATCTTAATCATTACTTACATGAAGGCAAGGTGATCACTCTTGTGCTTCAGGAACCAGTCCAGGGTAATGTTAAATAAACATTACAGTGTAAAATCACTAATATTTATTTTCACCCCCGTGAGAATCGAACCCAGGACCTCCAGCACGGTAGCTAAACACGCTGACCATACACCACGGAGGCGGACATATTATTTTTATACATATACTAAATATTTTTCAAATGGAGAAAAAACATTCATATTTTACCTAAAAATATCTGTTGCACAGTAAAAAGTTCAATACGTGGCTTTATATTTATTTTTAATACATTGTATTTTATTTGTAAACTTAAAAACATTCTCCTGAAAAATCAAAAATCATGCCCAGAAAACGTACTATAATCCCAGCAGAAGCGGCATATTGTTAAAATATTTACCCGCTACAGGGCAGAAAGTGTTGTTTTTGTAATAAGGTATTGTTTAATTGGTTTTGTTGGTTTAATTGCTTTAATACTAATAATAACAGGTTTAATAATTAAATAATAAATAAATAATAATAAACCCTTATCCGCACCCCAATGGTGCATAGGGCACTGCGTCATATAAACGCAGTGTTATCTTGATCGTTTACACATGAAGGGAAGGTGATCAGCCCTCCGCTTCAGGTACCAGTCCAGGGTAATATCGAATAAATATTAGAGTGAAAAAATCACTTATATTTATTTGACCCCCCCCTGGGAATCGAACCCGGGACCTCCAGAACAGTAGCCGAGTATGTATAAAAGTATTGTTTAATTATTTTTTGAAATATACTAAACATTTTTCAAGTGGAGAAAAAACATTCTAATTTTAACTTAAAAAATATGTTGCATAGTAAAAAGTTCAAAAAGTGGCTTGATATTTATTTTTAATACATTTTATGATATTTTTAAACTTCAAAAACGATCTCCTGAAAAATGAAGTTTTTTTTATATATGACGTTGTTGAAAGGAGTGAGCGAATGTAAAAACAGATTTTTTTTTAAGTTGGAAGGGCACCGATAGATGATAGTCTTAACGCCTGAAGGAATCACAAGACCGATGGATGTGACAAGGCTAAGCCAAGCAAACCCCTCTGAAGATACGGATTAACTTCAAATTGAGATGTCACCTAATTCATCTCTTGCCTCCCTTGAAGGCGACACTGATTGAATATACGCCAAACGGGACAATTTATTTTAAACTGGTCAAATTATAAGCTTAAATAAAAAATGTTCATGGCATTTTCTAGTGTTTCTCAAGTATGTGAATATAATCCAGGATTCGTACCTCACATGCAAATAAAAGAGTTTCTTTATGCAATAAAACAACTTTGCTTTAACCACTTTTTATTGGTACACTTTTCCCAACCGGTTTCGACAAGAACCTTGTCATCCTCAGGGTTTATGTACTAATTATAAAACTTTGAAATACTCATAGTTAGATTATAGTTAATTAGTGAGGATGACAAGGTTCTTGTCGAAACTGGTTGGAAAAAGTGTACCAATAAAAAATGGTTAAAACAATAATAATAAAAAAAAACCTTATCCGCACCCCAATGGTGCATAGGGTACTGCTTCATATAAACGCAGTGTTATCTCGATCGATTACACATGAAGGAAAGGTGATCAGCCCTCCACTTCAGGTACAAGTCCAGTGTTATATTGAATAAATATTAGAGTGAAAAAATCACTTATATTCATTAAACCCCCCTGGGAATCTAACCCGGGACATCCAGAACGGTAGCCGAGCATGCTGACCATTACACTACGGAGGCGGACAGAAATAAGAATAAAATATTAACACAAAATATGAATAAAATATAAACAAAGGTTAAAACAAAGTTGGTTTATTTTATAAAGTTTACTAGAATTATGTTTAAAGTAGTGGTTACCAAACTCTTTGGCCCACGGACTCCTTTCATAGTCAAAACGAAATACCCGCGTGCTGAGAACTCTTTATAACCCCTTGGTGCGAAGTAGACTCGAGAGTGGCTGGATGATTTGGGGGCCGCACGAGCTCAAGTACTTTCATACATCATTTTCTTTGTATACATCATTTCACTCGGCAAATTTTCCACCAGGGTTATTTGCTTTGTTGTGCAACAGGACTGGTCGAATCAGGACTGAGCGAGGTGATTGTATCCATCCATTGAGCCATCGAGTTATTATACTAAGCCTGTGCAGTTACATAGATCTCTGCACGGAGCCGGCCGGAAGTCAGGAATTATCGCTCTGGGTCTCCATTGTTCGTTCAACTGTTTCCCCTTCCGGGTCGGCCACGTGACTGCCACTTCCTCCAATCATAAATCCTACTCCACGTACGTCCTGCCGCCGCTAATCCTTCGAGGTAACGGCACATCAATTAATATAATGACGCAATCAGTATTGGAAAAGTGGACGACGACGGGCTGTTGTGTAATTGATATCCATGCTAAATGAGACTGCGCGGAAAAAACTTACTAACTAGCTAACCATCACGCCGCTTTCCTGCGAATACAATCATACATACATACAAGAATACAACTCCACACCAATCTGTTATTGCAAACAATTACAGTAAAATCGGGATACAATTTTATATTGTTTCACATTTTCAATAAATTTCGCAGTTACATCAAAAAGTTAAGTCGCAGTTAAGTTGATAAATTTCGCAGTTAAGTCAAAAATAAGTTTGATCATAGTCTCAAATAGTCTCATTATGACTCATTATGGCTCCAAAGTACCATTAAGTTGAGGGCTCAGAACGAGCCGGGGCAAAGAGAAATGCCATTCAGATTCAAAAGACTCTTGCAAATATGGAGATTTATGCAAATACACCTTTGGTTTAAGTTTGTTAGAAATATAACTCAAGAGTGCGATTAATGGAAATATGTGTAGTTCCTATGTATGATATCCTTGAAAACATATCTTTGGTTCATTAGATTCTGACAAAAAAAGCCCCAGTAGGTATTGAGATTCATGCAAATACAACTTTGGTTTCTGTTATTAACACAAATATAGCTTCCAAAATTGAAATTCATTTAAATGTAAATGTGGTCCATAAGCATCTTGCAAATACAGTTCAGGGATAAGAACTGTATTTGCAAGATGCTTTAAAAAAATTGCTTAGCAAGAGCACATCTGTCAGGAAGCCTAGATGCTTCTGTATCAGATCTGGGCATGCGGTGGGACAGCTTTCAATATTGCGAACAATTTTCGCGTCTTCTACATTCATGTATCTCCTCATACATACCCGCCGATCATTCGACTCCTGACCTGACCTCTTTCGAGGTGGAATACTTGATCATGCCAATTTTTACAATTAGATCTATCTGCCTAATAACTCGAGACAGGTATCATGAATGTGATATTCGGATCTATTCTTGCTATCAATGGTGACCTAACCTCAAAAAAATATTAGTTGTGATATGCGTATTTGGCTCTTTGGCTAATAAGTTTGCCGACCACTGACCTAACCTAATCTAACCTAACCTGACCACTTTCGAGTACATATCGCTCACTCCTTTCAAGGACGTCATAAATCAAAATTCGTCAATTTTCAGTTCTGCGTGTTTTCGGAATGCCCAGAAAATGTACTATATCCCAGCAAAAGAGGCATATTTTTTACTTAATATTTACCCGCTACAGGGCAGAAAGTGTTATTTTCGCATTTTGAAGAAAAGGTATTGTTTAATTATTTTATATAATGGATAAAAATCCTTCAGGTTTTACTTAAAAAGATCTGTTGCACAGTAAAAAGTTCAATAAGTGGCTTAGTATTTATTTTTAATACATTGTATTATATTTTTAAACTTTAAAAACGTTCTCCTGAAAAATCAAGTTTTTTTGATTTATGACGTTCTTGAAAGGAGTGAGCGATATTTGAAATACTCGATCATGCCAAGTTTTACAATTAGATGTATCTGCCTAATAACTCGAGACAGGTATCGGGAATGTGATATTCTGATCCATTCCGCTATC
The DNA here is from genome assembly GCF_059751285.1 of Brachycentrus maculatus. Lineage (NCBI taxonomy): Eukaryota > Metazoa > Arthropoda > Insecta > Trichoptera > Brachycentridae > Brachycentrus > Brachycentrus maculatus. Next base: position 273,063 of record NW_028280892.1, read on the forward strand.
AATTATTTGTTGACCAACCACGAGCTCTGTTCGTTGCAATATTAAAGTATTTTTTAATGGTTTATCGTCCGTTCGTCTGTTGTAGAGAACCGGATCGACCAATCAGAACATCATCTCGCAATCACAATAATTATCTGGTTCGCTAAATGAACGCTTTCACCCGTCTGCAAGATTGACTTCGCGAATTTTCTGACGTTCAAAATACTAGTATGTTGCTTTCTCAGGCGTCTTGATTGTAAAAACTAAGGATATTCTGTAGTTTTTAGAGCTTTGAAGCTACTAGAATTATTTTCTTGAATGTTTTTCGCAGATAATTTGTGGCCCATTTTATAAACTTTATAAAATAAAACAACTTTGTTTTAACCACTTTTTGTTGGTACCTACACTTTTTCCAAGATTCTTGTCGAAACCGGTTGGAAAAAGTGTACCTATAAAAAGTGGTTAAAACAATGTTTTAGTTTATAAAGTTTACTAGGATTATGTTTAGAGTAGTGGTTACCAAACTCTTTTGGCCCACGGACTCCTTTTCATAGTCAAAACGAAATACCCGCGTGCTGAGAACTCTTTATAACTCCTTGGTGCGAAGTAGACTCGAGAGTGGCTCAATGATTTGGGGGCCACACGAGCTTAAGTAGTCTCTTATGGTAGAGAGAGTCCAAAAGAAGTTTCTGAGGTATCTCTACATGAGAGAGTACGGCTATTATCCTTGGCTCTACCCGACCGAGTTTCTCCAGGGTATGCTTGGCTACAATAGTTTATAGACTAGAAGGAATGTGTATTTGATTACGCATTTTTATCGATTGTTGCGCGGTATGGTCGATTATCCTGAAATTATCCGGAGCATTGGTCTGTATGTTCCCAATAGTTACCTAAGACAGGGTTGGCTTAGATTGTTTCACATTCCTATATACAGGACCAACCTGCCGATGGTTATGCCCGTAGGAAGAGCTACCGCTATGTTGAACAATATCACACTGGATATTGATCGGTTCGACGTGTCTGAAGAAGTTTTCCGAAGTGGGATTCTTCTACATCTTTGACAAGAGTCTTCTTGCTTACTTTTTATCTTATGTTTTTGATGTATACGCCTTAAATGTTTGTTTGTTATGTTTATATTAATTTTTGAATAAATTAAATTGAAAAAATATTAATTAAAAATTGAAAAACTTGCTCACGGACCCTGGATGAAAAACTACTGTCTAAAGTACCTACCACAAAGTCGGTATACATCGCTCTCCAACTATTGTTTCAATAAATGCCTTTTGTGGCAACCTTGGAAAATAGTCCTTAAAGCATGTTTCGAAAGGCCTATTTTCCAATATATCCCCTTTCTGTGTCTTACTCCAGATTAAAAATAATATAAAGAGTGAGCAAGATGGAATTATACCGTTAACTATTTCATTGTTATTTATTATAACTTCCATATTAGTAAAAATGGGTCACAATTTATTTTATTTTATATTGAACCATGCGCGGACGTCAGGGATGACGTTGTTCTGGGACCCCCATATCAATTTTAATTTTCCACGGACCCCCTGAATGATCCCGTAGACCCCTGGGGGTCCGTAAGGGCCACTTTGGAAACCACTGGTTTAAACCACATGTATTCGGTGACCTTTGATTGTTCTAGCCTTCGATGTGTTCTGGTCACAGGCAAAATAATCTAGACACGAGTGACTTTTTAATAGATTTATATTATCCACTGACACTTCGTGATGGAATTGCATTTTTAATTTATTATTAGATTAAAACCAATATTCTCATGTCGATGATGTCGGTAATGACGAAACCCGGTCGCTGATCAAATAAAAAAGTGGAAAAGCTATAAATATTGGTTTTAATCTAATAATAAATTAGACACGAGTGTTTTCAGCACAAAAAATCAATTACGTCAAATGTTACCTGGGATTAAAAATAAATAAATTCTGATTTAAAGTATATTGGACGTTAACAGCAGAAGCCTTAACAAAAAAACTACCCTCAGCGTACCTGATTTGCGTCACGGAGCCTTGAGACCATGCTGACTTCACAATACCACCAGGATTTGAACGCATTACGTCTCATAATCTCTCATACGTCATAATCTTTTAAATGATGCAGTACGCATGGTAAATCTACATGTTTGTCGTGTATTGTTTTCATTTTAAGTTATCTTTGAAATCATTTAATTGAAAAGATGAATTTCAGATATCGCAAATAATTATCAATCTGGAAGATTTTAATCTTTGATGAAATATCGATTAAAAACATCAATTGCTAATGAAAACTGATAAGTCAATATATTTTAACGTAATTAAGTGCATCTTAATCAAAATAATAAGCGATATGTCACCTTTAAAATTGCCGGTCCTATGCGTTTGTGAGGGAAGACCCCGATCTTTCTGGAATACGTAAATCTTCTCGCAATAAATCGTGCGAATTGGACAATCCCCGTGATTTAAATAAACGAATCAAACACATGTTAAAGTGGCCCATAAAATTTATATCGCTTCAATGAATGAACGTGTATGGGCGATGGATTATTTTTTCATCTGCCGTATTTATTGGTCTGTAAAAAACTGATTGCCTCTCGCTCGCCATAAACACAGACACACATGCAAACAACCGCGTAAATACGTTACAGTAAAACCTCGATATAGCGGACTAATTGGAAGGAGGAGGTGTCTGTTAAAGCCGAGAGTTTACTATAGAAAAATACGTTTTTTCTTCTCCGTCTTACTCCTCATTACTGAGGGTTGTGGCCCTTGTGGTAGTTAGTGGTGTCAGGCTATAGTAAAGGGAACTGGAAAGGATACAATTGATATAAAAAATATTAATCGATTAAAAGTGCTAATACGAGTATAAGATCATGCCAAGTATTTTTCGGCCGTCCTCGTTCTGTAAGGAGAACACTGGAAGAGCTCACATTCCCCACGTATACTTTTTTAGTCATTCGCTCCACATGTCCTTGAAGAACTTTTCTTAATATTTTCAATTATAAAACACTCTCCTTATCATTCATTGTTCACTTTGTGTAATACCACTTTTATAAACACTTGGACTAGCATCATCGGGTCATTAAAATAATATTATTGACATTTTTATAAAAAATATCTCTTCTCCGTCTTATTCCTCATTGCTGAGGGTGGTGACCCTTGTGGAAGCAATGACTCTTCTCCAGTTATCCCTTGACTGCGCTACACGTAGCGCTCCAACCACTGAGGTACCTGCTGCAAAATTCTATTTATTATCTTCGGATACTCGTCGTGAAGTGACGTTACTGTTTGATATCGACGCGCTTGCTTTCGCTAATGCTGCTTTGAAAAAGGAATCAAGTTTTGTTTGAAGTTTGCTGTTTTTATTATAATCAACTCTCTAAATGTAAGAAAATGCGAATAATATAGTAAAACTTTGTTACCTGACGAATATTCTTCTTTACTTCTTTTGCTTGTGGCCTGTTTTTAAGTGGGATTAGCCTCATGCGATGTCGATTCCCAGCTGTGCTATAGTCAATTGATGTTATTAGATCGTCGAGATGTGATCTTACAACTTAAAACTTCATTTTTTGACAGTTTTGTTCTTGCTCCGGCTAGATGCAGTGTACGAACAGGACGCATTATGTCTCAAATTCTAGTGCTATATGTATGACGTGATTATCGTGGTCTCTAAAAATTATTTACATGCGGCGACACTTGAATTTCAGCATGTATAATTTTAACATGTATTTAAGCATGTATAGTATTATGTCTGCCTCCGCGCTAACGTGCTTGAGGTCTCGGGTTCGATTCCCAGGGGGATTGAAAATAAATATTAGGTAATTTGTACTCTAATATTTATTTCATGTTACCCTGGACCCTGAAGCGCGCGAGTTATCACCTTGCCTTCAAATCAGTAACGGTTATGATAACGCTGCGTCAATATGATGCAGTACCCTATGCACCATTGGGTGCGGATAGGGGCTAGAAAGAAGATGGACGTTTTAGTCGGATTTTTTGTCCGTTATATCGAGGTTTTACTGTATTTACAATAAATATAGGAATGACGCAAACAACAATAAAAAGGTCGATGCACTACATTCGGATTCTGTGTTCTGTGTTTTTCTGTAACAAAGTTATATACTAGTTCATGTATCATATATTGGGAAAAAGTTTCAGAACTTTTCGTTTGTTACGTATATGAATAACTGAATGAAGTATTTTATATTTTTAATTTTCTAAAGGGAGGCTTTTAAAAAATATTTCCTAAATACTCGTATTTGATGCCCGGGAGTTGTCTACCTTGGGGTTGGCTGTACAGTGCGATGTGGGGGAGTTTGGATGGTTCCATTCTCCTCGCATGCGCATACCATTGTCTCCTTCGTTGCCTTCCCCACCTAACGACATCTTTAATCTCGCATATCTCGTAGACTCTTGCCTGATATGCTTCTTAGAGTATTTATTTCATTATGTAATAAATTAAAGTTTCTTATTTATTTACGAAAGCAGACCTAACAGTTGAAAACCTCTGACGGAATGTGTCAAGAATAAATTAAAATTAATAAAAACAAAACGAATTCGATAAAATTGATACCAGGGTCGCAGAGACCGAAGCGAGTTGTCGGTTACAACACAGCCAGCATCGCGGATCTGGGTCGCGGGTCACTTGGAAATTCATGCATTCATATTTTTAATCGCCCGTTCGAGCGCGTGCGGTCACATAATATCGGCACCAATGTGTACATTATAGCAACATGTATTACAAGGATCAATTAGCGAGCCATATGGACCGGCGGCAGCTGAACACATGGCGATCTCTATCACCGTTTCATGCGTATTGTCGTCAAATTATAACAAACAGCATCAGTTATAATAATCATACGCTGTACTGACGATGAATCCGTTAAAAACTTGATTATTTTTTAAAAAATATTTCTATTTCTATTTATTGATTTATTTATTTATTTAAACTTCATGTACAGAAAAGAAATAAGTTTATTGGCGGGCTTATTGCTAAAAAGCAATATAACAGACTAGTGATATTGATCAAAACGTTTGATTTGTTGGGTAATATATCCAAAATTAAACAAGGTTTATTGGATTGAATTCTACATTTATTTATGTATATGTTAATATGTGACGCGTTTAGTCTTATTAAGACATTATCAAACACTCTAATAAATAATTAATAAGACGAAACGCGTCACATTTTAACATATACATAAATAAATGTAGAATTCAATCCAATAAACCTTGTTTAATTTTGGATATATTACCCAACAATTCAATATGGAATTCTACCAACTGTCTGGAGTTACAATAAATAAAACGTTTGATACCACATATGTTTGCAATCAGAGGGTAGATAGTACTTAAACATTAAAGAAAACATAGATTACAAATTGATGATAATAAGGAAGGCAAAGGAAAAGGGAAGTTTAGGGAAGGGGGTAGAGGGAAAAACTAAGGGAGGAGGTTTGATGGGCAGTTAGGATTCTAATGATAAATAGTAATGTCTCAGACGTTTCTTAAAAGTTATGAGAGAAGGTGCTTTTTTTGTACAAGGAAAGGTAATTCATTCCATAGTCTAGTATCACAATTTTTTTTTTATTGAGTTTTTTTTTACAAAATACATATTTAAATAATACAAAGTAGTTGGTAAGTATACAAAACATTTCAAATATAACGTTTCTACCTCTCTAATAAAGTAGATACTTGTGTTTAGAGAGTTCGTTTTAAATTTTTTTAATAAACAAAGTAAATTAAATTTTGAGAAATAGTGGTGTTTACCAATGAAAACTTTATTTAAAAATATTATTTTCTGTTTTCTTCGTAGCATGTTGAGTGCAAAACAGGCAAAAATATATATTTTTTAAAACAGCAAATTTCTTTCTTATCAATAGTTGACGTGGCGTGGACATTATCATTACCATCATATACGGGCAAACGCCTGCTGTAAGATCTGATGCCATCGCAGTGCTCGCTTCGTAAGTGGGATAAGATAATTCGTGCGTTTTTGGATGACCGCTCGTCAACGGCCCGGGGCGGTTATGCCGAGTTTTATAGCCCCACCCGACCGGTCGGGTTACAAGTCACGGGTTTGTGACTTGCCTCCGTCTGCGCCAACAGGGGCTTGATGTAACGAGTAACTCCCGGCAGTGCTTTCTAGATAATGGACGCATTCGTAGACACAATATCGTAGTCATACAGGAGAAAGTGACCAAGTGCATTGTTTTACAAAAACGTAATCACTGACTATTTGATATCTTACTAGCTTAATATTGCCCTGAAAAATCCCAAAGGATTTTAAACTTGGAAGTATAATATATTGACTTGTTAAAAATGGCTATCTGGATTGATGTTTATTTTCTTGCTAAGCAAAAGTGACTTAAATGGCCCTCCTGAACATTTTACGTTTTGGTAGTTGGTCACTTTCTCCTGTACTACTACGATATGTACATGAGATGATCGCGGATTGGAAATACAGAAGCCCTCAAAGAAGGGGGGGGGGGTCAAATATAAATGAGTGATTTTTTTTATATTTTTTTTTTGACATCTCATCGAAGATGAAGAAGAATATGGAAGTCTCAATGGATGTCTCTAGTGAAGTCCTAGTGATTCAAGAACCATGTTTCAAAATTGGTTCATATATATATTTAGAACTTCCAAGAATTTGAGTGGTGTGGTTGTCAATAATGGGTAGACTTAGTGAATGTTACACGTGTGTAATAAAGTGATCACTTAAACCAGCCTATGACGGTCGTCAGCCCCGTAAATGCCCAGACTTCCATTTTGTTAAACGTTAAAACAGTAAAAAGACTATATTTTAACAAAGTAATAATAATAAGTAATAATAGTAAGAACATAAGAACGGAAGAGGAATATGTGCGGAGGAGCGCTACGTGCAGCGCAGTCGAGGGATAACTGGAGAAGAGTCATTGCTTCCACAAGGGTCACAACCCTCAGTTAGACGGAGAAAAACTATATATAAATTGAAAAACTAACTGTCTAAATATATAAAATCTCAACACCCACACTAATTACTTTGTTTTCCATATTTCCGCTTTAAAAAAAATGTTCGTCAAAATTCTCCGGATGTGGCGTCGGATCAATAAATTAACAACACGGCGCGTTAAGCTAGCTTGAACGGGAGATGAGAAGAAAAAAAAACTGGCTTGTTATCGTCAGTTTTGGGGATTCGGCCAAACAAACGACGTCATAATAATAATTGTTTTGACGTCACAGCACTATTTTTTTGTACCTATTTTTTACACACCTACATACTCTCAACTAACAAAAAAATGCTCACAATATAGAGATGTGACTGATGGGCGACTATATGCTGTTTCGGTTACTCGTTTGGGATGATATTCGTTGAATTGTTAGGTAATATATCCGAAATCGAACACGGTTATTGGATTGAATTCTACTTTATTTACATATATATGATGATACGTGACGCGTTTCGTCTTATTAAGACATTATCAAACACTCTTATGAGTGTTTGATAATGTCTTAATAAGACGAAACACGTCACATATGATGATATATATGTAAATAAAAGTAGAATTCAATCCAATATCCGTGTTTAATTTTGGATATATTACCAAACAATTCAATGTGGAATTCTACCAACTGTCTGCAGTTACAATAAATATGATATTCCTTAATTTTTTTCGGTTTATATTTCTTTTCAGCTTTTTTTAATAATATATAAAAGCATTGTTTACTTTGTGGTAAAGAATTATTGGTAGGTAAGGAGTAAAAAAATAAGATAATATTTTTTTTATTTACCAGTTTTATAATATTACAATTTAAGAATATTTACAATATTCTTGTAAAAAAATCTAATTCCGATATACTCGTATATTCTATATTTTTTGACACAAAAAAATCCTCTAAATGCAAATTTGTTCTGATTGCTGTATTCTATCGAAACTTAATTAAAGTTGCTACAAAACGTGACCAATCATGTGTTAAACCAGTATGAAATCATTAAATCGCACCAAAACGTAACAATTTTACAAGCTAGGATTCCTGAAAACTTAAAATTATTTATAATCGAAATGTAACGTTTTGGTGAGGACCTTCCCAATTATGAATTAACCGAATTGATTTAGACTTCTTGCGAAAAAGTTGTGTTGTAATTCGATCGCCCTTCTCTATTATGATGTAATAAGAACAATTCGAACAGCTTGTTTTTACACATTACAGGTTTTTTACACTATTTTTCGATGCTACATCATTTTAAACATTAATTACACGACGACAGCGGTGACCTCAGCCTTAAACTTAACCTTTATTAAGTCTCGTGGGGGTCCAAACGACCACGTGTCGTTTTCGACCCCCAGTTTTTTTCTAACCGATTTCGACAAGCACTTGATCATTTTTTTCATACTATTCATACATATCTAGTAAAAAAAGTACAAAAATAGATTTGTTAAAAATAAAGTTTTTAAAAATGTTTATAAAATTGAAATACCTTGTATAAGACCACTTTTGAGTTTATTGATGTAAGTGAACACGACCATTTTCGAGAACTTTCGATGTTCACATCAACAGGTGAGAAAACAAACTTTGTACGTTTGTATTGTGTTTTGAAAGTGGATGTGTACCAATAATAGAGTGGTTAAAAATAAGGTTATAAAAATGTCTATAAAATGGAAATACTTATATAAGACCACATTTGAGTTTATTAATGTAAGTAAACACGACCATTTTCGAAAACCATCGATGTTCTCACCAACAGGTGAAAACACAAAACTTGTACCTTTTTTTTTACCTGTTGATGAGAACGTCTGTATTTCTTGAAACTAGTTGTGTTTACATTTATAAACTCAATAGTGGCGTTACACGAGTGTTTTATTTTTATAATTAATTAACTTACTGATCATCTTGCTACTTCCCCGCCGGAGAAGGCAGAGATAATAGAACGCCACACCAATCTTCAAATGTTAATAAGTCATACCAAAAAAAAAACGGAAGGAGGGGCGCTTTCCACTAAATTTTTGTTAAATCTCTTAAAATCTTTTAGGGCTTAGAGTAAGGTCGTGTATAGATTTAACAGCCACGGTGACATTACACATCCCCGTTTAACACCTTGAGAGGTTGTCATACCAAATTATTTTTGAATTTAGAATAATTTTCCTACCTTAGAACAAATTTCAAAAGTCTTATCTTATAATTTCGTTTCTTATCTAAGTATATAAAGCGTCATTGTTTTCATAAATATGGCCAGAATTATTACCAACTGTACCGTAGGAACGTCGGATTGAACCTCAGATAGCGTTATCTTTTACATATATTTAAATTGCAATAATTATTTTATGCCTTTTCTATTATTACTCTTATCTGTTATCTTTTCTCCACTTCAATTATTCCTATTCAACCTTCAGCTGGCATAACGTGGAGTGATTCTCAGAATCATATCAAGGTATAACTTCCCCCTCCACGACCCTCCACGCCGCTTTAAATAATACAAAATGGCGATAATTTTGCGGGAGAATCTTCTTCTTCTTCTGATTAATGTAGTAGGCCTTGTGACATGTTTTTCAAGAGGGATTAGCCTCCTGCGATGTCGATTCCCAGCTGTCAATCCATCTTTGATTGTGATGGTTGATATAGATATTCAATATCTTACGCTCACTCCTTTCAACAACGTCATACATCAAAAATCGTCAATTTTCAGCTGTGCATGTTTTCGGAACGCCCAGAAAATGTACTACATCCCAGCAAAAGCGGTATATTTTTAACTTAATATTTACCCGCTACAGGGCAGAAAGTGTTGTTTTTGCATTTTGAAGAAAAGGTATTGTTTAATAATTTTTTTAAATATACTAAATATTTTTCAAATGGAGAAAAAACATTCAGGTGTTACCTAAAAAAATCTGTTACAAATTAAAAAAAACTTCAATAAGTGGCTTGATATTTATTTTTGATACATTTTGTTATATTTTTAAACTTTAAAAACGATCTCCTGAAAAATCAAGTTTTTTAAAATATTACTTTGTTGAAAGGAGTGAGCGATAAAGGAAATTTTAAATGAAAACACTTGTTTTTTTAATTACAATCCCGAAACTACAAATAAAATATCATAATGGAAAATACACACGTACGTCAAATCGCATTTTTTCGTCTGGCCGCTAGATCGCCGTGCGCCCTCAAAATATTTGCAAGATAGGCAAGTAGGTACACTCGGTGACACAAGGATATTGATTTGACCTTTAATTGCTGAGAATTACGACCGTTTAAGAGCATTATCACCGTCGCGACGGCTTCTTGTAGATATTATTAGCATGGTTGCCAATCTGTGGGGAATCTCAATTCGATTGGTGAATTTGTCGGAATTGGCACTGTGTGGGGAAAATGCGGGGATTTTAACATTTGGCCTTTTATTAATATAATAATGTTTTGAAAGTGCCGTAGAACGGGGCTACTTGAATTTTGATGTGTTACTTAAGACCAGTACAAAAAAAACTGTATTTGGTCTACAATAATGAACGTATCGTGACAATAAGTGTCACCTGTCAGGGAAACAATGAAACATGTTGATACGTTCATTATTGTAGACCAAATACAGATCTAAATAAAAAATAATGTACTGGGCTCAAGTAACACATCAAAGTTCAAGTAGTCCCGTTCTACGGTATATTGTTTGTGTGTTCTCTTTTAGTATAATTTTTTTATGTGTTCTACATAATTGTTTATGCTACAAAATAATAAGTAAAGTGTATCAATTATTCTGTTTGTGTACTATCTAACTAAATATATATGTTACCTGTTTTTTTAGGCAGTACTTTCTCACATATTTTATTACGTACCAAATGTATTTTTGGTTACTATGTATTTTAAGTAAAAGCCTAATTAGGGCGTTAATATTTTAAGAAATTAACAAAAATTGACGATTTTTTTTATGAAAACTTGTTTATTTCCATGGGATAATTATGTGGGGAATCGGGACTTTGTTTTTCCCCTATTTGGGGAAATTACCTAGATTTTAGGGTGATTCTGAAAATTGGAATTGGCAACGCTGATTATTAGTGTCATTCAACTACTGGCGTTTGATCAACAGCACTGCGTTCTTTTAATTGCGATTTTTTTAGTCTACTGAGTTTTATTTTATTGTTTAATAAACACATAAAAATCCATTTTGTGACAGTTGTTTCGCCTAGTTATGGCATTTTCAAACAACATTCGCCTGAAAATGCCATAAAATTGACGCAAAATTGATTTTATGTGTTTTTTTACCAATAAAATACAATTTTTTGACATCTCATCAAAGAAGAAGAACAATATGGAAGTCTGGGCATTTACGGGGATGACGACCGTCATAGGCTGGTTTAAGTTGTCACTTTACATCTTTGATGCGATGTTAAATAATCATATGAAAAATAACTCCTATACTTGGAGATAATCCAGATTTGTGAACATGTATTTGGACACACTCAAAATGTTGTAAATAAAATACAACTTGATATACTCAAAAAATCAGTGATTGATTTGATATTTAATACATAAAGTCTTCAGTTATGATGGAAACTGTTTGGGATTCTGGATTCTGGATTATCATCAAATGCGAAGATAAACAGCTCCAGACAAGAGAGCCTGCTACTGCAGACGCTCTTTTATGTCATAACAAATTGCTGTTTATGCTAGACAAACTTACCTATTTACCTATTCGCGATAATTCGGGTCTGAAAAGGTCGCCTTGTTATTTTTAGCAGGCTTTTCGGCTTCCTTGGGTAGGATTTAAATTCAATGACAGGGATAAGTCTACCCAGAAGGTACGCCTGGATTAATGACAAAATATTGACTCGATACCTGCGGGATTCGTTTTCCCGAAGGGTAGGTCAAATCATCTGGAAATACCTCTTGGATACCGTTTAGGCGTAAATAGTCGTCCTCAACTTTTAAGAACGCGGGTCTTCTTCGAACCATAAGGGTTCGAAGAAGACCCGCGAAGACCCGCACCCCGATGGTGCATAGGGCACTGCATCATATAAACGCAGTGTTATCTTGATCGTTAACATATGAAGGAAAGGTGATCAGCCCTCCGCTTCAGGTCCAGTTCAGGGAATATTGAATAAATTTTAGAGTGAAAACATCACTTATTTGACCCCTCCCTGGGAATCGAATCCGGGACCTCCAGAACGGTAGCTGAGGAAAGAACGTGGGTATAAATATAGTAATTATTTGGATTATTTATTTAGCGCTATTTTTGTAAAATATTACCTCAAAAAATCCGGTCAAACGTTAAAAAAATAAAAACGTTCTGTCAATATTATACGTGCTTAAATTCAAATCTCGCCGCTGTAAACAATTTCTAGCGGCCATGATAATCACGTCATACTCAACCATATTTTACGCATTTTCATAATTTTATGTATGGTAATTAATTATATAAAAAAAACAGCAAACTTTATAAGTGCAAACATGATTCCTTTTTCGAAGCAGGATTACCGAAAGCAAGCGCGTCGATATCAAAAAGCAACGTCACTTCACGACGAGTGTCCGAAGAGAATAAATAGAAATTAAGAGATTAAATATGTGCCGGGTTGTGGTCCCGTGGTTAGTGTCGCGGACTCTTAAGTCAGAGTTTCCCAGTTTGAACCCACTCTACCACAATTTGATACCTATTTCCAATAATGAGCCGCTTAGGCTCACAGAAATAGTATGAAATCGAAATATTTGTGTAAATAATGAAAACACAAATATTTATCTTTTAATTAAAAAAAACAGTAAATTTGTTCGTGTTTTGTATTGTTTATTTGTATTTAAATATGTGTTATTATTTTTTATATTTTTTTATTGTTTATTTTTGATCTGTTTTTATATAACGGACTTTCGGCTTTAACGGACACCTCCTTCCCTTAATTAGTCTATTATATCGAGGTTTTACTGTACCGTTATCTACCCATACGTGCAAAGCAGATGTAATATGGATCCAACAACGGATATCTAGATCCATGTTATAAAAATGACGCATTTGTCACAAATAACTCGTATCATTTTCCGGTACAGCGCAAAGGGAGATATTGCAGTTTCCGCTGCGGCGATAAGCCCACAATGTCAGTGCATTTAAAAAAAAATATTTATTACTTGCATTACAAAATTTTCCTTGCCTTTTATGTACAAGGATTTAAAGCATATTTAGTTCATATCTCTTAAAAATGATAATGGATGTATGGTTCACAATAAATGAATAAAGTTAATCCTTAAAAAAAACTTTAGAAAAGCAAAAAAGGTACAACAATACAATGTATACAATGGATTCAATATATTACATCGATCCAGATTCGTCACATAGCTCATTTATTAGTCTTATTCTTCTTGTCACATTTTCCAAATAAATCACCTCATCAAATAAATCACACCATCGCCTCATCAATTTTTGCCAATTGAATACCCTCTTTTGCACATTGAGTTTTTAATTTAAATCTCTCCCTTTCAAAAATTGGACATACCCACACCGAATCGGCTGTCCAAACTCAAAACACAGTAAGGGACAATTTTTTTGTAGTTTGTTTTTTGCATTTTTGGACTAAGTAGATTCTACTGAGTCCAAAAATGCAAAAAAAACATACTACAAAAAAATGTCCCTTACTGTGTTTTAAGTTTGGACAGCCGAAATGTCTGTGCATTAGAGGTGGTAAGATCCGGATCAGTGGATCCGTTCGTTAAGACCCGATCATTTGAACTGTGAATCTTTCGTCGGATGAGTAGGGACAACGAGCTATTTAGCTATTGAGCTAGGGACCCAATTATAAACATATAAGCCGACTTTTCTCAAAAGTTTTTACTTAATTTTTATATACCCATATATTTATTTGACAGTCACCCAGTGAGAGGGTGTTTCTGACAGTTCAAAATTAATTTTCAAACAAAATAATTAATAATAAATAAATGTCAAAAGTCTGTGTAATCGGAGGGCATATATGCCTAGATGTATGGATGTGAAGGAAGCTAGGAGTGGATGGCAGGACAGAAGAGTGTAGCGTTCCATCCTCTCTGCCTACCCCTGAAAACGGTAAACGACGTAATGGTAGTAATAGTAACAAAATAATAAAAAATAATCGAAACAATTAATAAAGTTCTTATTTTTAATTTAAGCTTTACTTAGCAAATACTGTATCACTTTTTCTTAAAATCTATTATGACTCGTGTTTCGATGCATTCAGGATCATTTTCAAACACCATATCGCACGTGTCACAATAGATTTTAATAAATAGTGATATTCACCAAGTAAAACTTAAATAAAAAATGTATCGATTTTACTACAGATAACTGCCGAATCAATTAATAAAATTAATAAAGCTTTCACTTTGTCGAAAGTTGAGATATTTTATTTTTATTCTATTTTATTGTATTTGCAAATTTTACAGAATAGCTATATAAATAAATTTACATTACCGAGTAACACAAAATAGATATTTGTACCATTCCAGTTACAAAATTTCACATTTGTAATTTAATATAAACACCTGGAAGAGGGACGGGAGGGAGGAAAAGGGGAAAAGGGAAAGATCAAAGTTTAAGTCAAAGACAAATTATGTGAAAATAGGGACACACCACGATATGAATGATAACAATATATGATATAAAAAAGCACGTGTGTAACCGTCATGTAACACTCTGTATCATTTTAAAAAGGTGCATTCTATCCAGACGTAGACAATTTCCTCTTCATACTATACCCTGCCACTTTTTTGCTCATTCTTTATGCTTTACCGAATTTCTTCTCCTTCTCGGGACCGATAACTCGGGACACTCCTCAAAGTGTGTCACCCGTCTGCTCGTTCAGACTTCCGCTGTCCTTGCGATGCTCTGACCCTTTCTGCTCGCTGTGTGCGTTTTGTCGGCACTTTTGTCGCCAGTGCGGGCGGCCTTGCGCGACCTCGTCCCGCTTGCGGCGCGAGTGTGAAAGCCAAGGTTCGCGGCCCGTGGGGGCCATGTCTATGGGTGTCATCGCTTCGCAGAGTACGCACAGAATTTTCGTCAAGTATCTGCATTGCCTTACGCATCAGTAGCATATGTATCTGTACCTTTATTTATTATTTATGTATCTGAGTCTTTATTTCTGACATTCTTGGCGCGTTTTTTGTTACCAATACCACGTTACTTCAACGAGTCCAATCGCCAGGAACTGCACTTAGGGTTGAATCTGGCCAATGTCGTTACACGAAGGATTCTCCAGTTCTTTGGACACGATGCGCGTGGCAACGAGGATAGCCTGGAACGATTGGTTGTATCGGTAGCCTGAAGAGGAAGAGGAAGATCCTCCACACGATGGACCGATCAAGTTAAGGCAGCAGCAGGCACCTCGGTGGTTGAAGCGCTACGTGAAGCGCAGTTTTTTTTTGCATTTCACAATACATATATGTATTATAATTACAAGTAAAGTACAAAAAATATGACGACCATCGCTCAGTAAAGCGTCCTGCCCGTCACCTTGGCCATTCTCCAGCCCATGGGATCAAGAGGAAGGCATTTTAATTTGTCAGCTCACCTTTTTCCTGCTCCAGACTCGATAACCTGAGACCAATTGACGACATTTTAATCCATTTATTTTTTGTACCTATATCATTATCATCATCGTTCTATTATTATTATTAATATCCATGTCTTTATAAGCGCCCTTGAGGTAGTATTTTACGAAAATGGCGCTATATAAATTATCCAAATTATTATTATTACTAACTACAAAAAGATCCCACAAAGGCATGGTCTGTGTGCGGGTATACATTTTATTTTAGGTCATAGTAAAGGGAAAGAATACAATAGATATCAGAAATACAAATATATTAAAAGTACTAAAATAAACTACACATATTTGATTTTAATAGAAAAAAAATGAAAAAAGTTGACAAATTAGTATGCACTATATGAGCTTTGCTTCGACAAGGGTCACAACCCTCATTAATGAGGAATAAGACGGAGAAGAATACTATGTTAGTTAATAATATTAATATCATTTTTGGCTACCGTTCTAATTTGTAATGAAAGATATCTCTAACTATTCTTTGTGTATTGTTTTATTATTCTCATTCTTAATTGGTTCCCACGTAAATGCATTCGTTTTTAAACAGATTTATGCTCAGACTTTTTTTTATCAATGGTAATTTATAATTATTCGAGTAAAATTAGTTAAATTCGCGTTTTTAAAGACGTACTTACCGTTATATAGTATAATTAAAATTATTATTTTAAAGATCGAAATCTCTCAGATGAATGTGCGGCAAAACGATTAATGATGAGAGATGTTCGAATAATATAAGGAAAGAATGCACGGCGAGATAACCATTATCGTGAAAATTAAGAAAGGTGTGTTGAGATGGTTCGGGCATGTGAATCGAATGAGTGAAGAAAGAATAGTAAAGAAAATTTATGAGGCGAATGTCGTTGGTAATAGAAGCAGAGGAATACCAAGGAAACCTTGGCATGGTCAAGTATTTCAAATACTTGAAAATGGTCAGGTCAAGTCGGGTGGGTATCTACGAAGAGATGCATGGATATAGAAAAGACGAATATTGTTTGCAAAGACATTGTTACGGACGGATCGCACACCCCGTACGGCGGCCCTGAAAAAGAATTCCAGGCGCCTGGCGGCGAGCGAAACGGTCGCCCGTCGGAATGCGACCCGAAGAAGGGCCTCTATGGATTCTACCGATTTCTCATGTATTTACAGAATGTATTAGATGTAAGAAAGAATAAGACAATGTTAATATTAAATGCGCCTAGATGTTAAGTTGTATAAATAGATTACTGATAAAATAAACTTGTAAATTGTAATGTAATAACGAACTGTTGGAACGGCACCGGTACGGTATGAAAGTGTAGCCCGTCCGGTGCCCATTAGAGAGAGACAGAGATATGGCTGTCTCTCTCCCCCGGCCGCTGATTGGCTGTACTTTCCCACTGTCGGGCGGTACGCGATCACGGCCGGGTATATAGAGGGCGCATTTTTTGGTAATAAACCAGTTCTGGTGTGACTGTTGAAACCTGTGTTTCATTTCTCCGCTCCCGCTCCTTGGACTACTCGCCGCGCCGCCAGCCTGGACCGCTTCGCCTCATTATACCGATTCACGGACCAGTTTCGGAAAGCCCTTATCAGGGCTATTGAGGTTGACTTGTCGGTTCAGTGCCCGCTCTTCCCGGCTCATACATCCATTCACCTCCGTCCGTATCCAGCTTACTCGGTAACTCGGTACGGCGGGGCCGTCTGGAACGTCACCCCTTACAACGGTGGCATAGTTGGGAGATTCCGAAGAAGGCCAGGCGTGTACATTTTTGAGAGTCATCGCACGTAACCCACGCCGGTTACATTTTGGTCCTTCGAGCCGGATCCTTCAACGCAGTCTCCAGCTACGATGCCTGCATCCCTGAGGTCGGGACGCAACGTCGCCATGGAGCCCGAAGAGCAGCGCCGTGAGGAGGATCGGGACTCTGTCAGTTCAGTCCGGACTGATACGAGTAGCGACTTGCGCCGCCAGATGGCGGAGCTAGCCGCCAGCAACGAGAGGCAGTTCCAGCAACTCCGTGAGCTGTTGTCGAAGTGCACAGCAGCTAACGTAAGCTCCCCAGGGGGGGAGGTTATCGCGGGTGTCGAACAATCCACCCACCTACGAACGCGGCAGGACGACGCCGCCAATCAGCCCAGAACGGGATTCAGGACATCGGCCGCAGCTCTACCGGTTCCGGTGTTGGATCCGGAACCTACGCGATTCGCTGGGGAATCGCGGGACGAACTGACCGGCCACAGAGGAGAAGCGCCCGGGGGACATGGCCCGGCGCCTACTGGCAACGCGGAGCCGAGGCGTATGGAAACCTCTGGCTTGCGTTGGCGCGCACCGGACGAACGCGATCGCTACCCGGTACGCGAATGGGTCGACGGAGCTCGACCGGACGAACGGCACCGCAGAGATGACGGAAGAGCAATCTACGCGGAACCCTCACCCCGAGGCGGGGACTAC
Organism: Brachycentrus maculatus; assembly: GCF_059751285.1. Classification (NCBI taxonomy): domain Eukaryota; kingdom Metazoa; phylum Arthropoda; class Insecta; order Trichoptera; family Brachycentridae; genus Brachycentrus; species Brachycentrus maculatus. Next base: position 290,987 of record NW_028280892.1, read on the forward strand.
TTTCGATGGTCGGGGCAGCCGCCGGAGTTGCCCAAGTTCAGCGGAGACCCGAGGGAATGGCGCCGCTTCAACGCGGCATATCTCCAATCTACTGAGAGATGGGGGATAGGGGACGCTGACAACATCGGAAGATTGGCGCGCGCACTGGAAGGGCGTGCGCGTCACATGGTAGCAGGCCTGCTACTGTATCCGCGCAACGTGTCGGAAATATTGCGGACGCTGGAGGACGCCTTCGGCAGCCCGACACTCATCATCGCGCAGATACTGGAAGACGCCCGGAGGATGCCGAGTCTCGCCGACCACCCCGCGGATGAAGCAGTCGTGGATTTTGCGGTTTCGATACGCAACGTCATCACCACCGTGGACGGGATGGACGCTTGCTATCTCGACAACCCGCAGCTGCTAGCGGAGATGGTTGCCAAGATGCCGACGCAACTCCGGTGGGATTGGTTCCGCGATCGCCGCCGCGAGACGAGGAGCAGTATCTACGATCTCGCCGCTTGGCTTGACGAGATCACCGCCGGCATCACGCGCCACGGAGGTCTGTTCAGAATGGTGGCGAGGAACAGAGACAAGGAGCGCGCGGGTCAGCGCGACAAGTGCGCCGAGCCCGCCCGCCGCGAGAACGCTCGACGCGTCGAGCCAAGGAGTCACGTGTTTACGACGCGCGACACGACGAGTGACAAGGAATGCGTATTTTGTAAGGCCAGCGGGCATAACTTACGCCGATGCAAACGGTTCGAGAAGAAGACCGTGGACGACCGCTGGGAATTTGTGCGGCTGTCCAAACTGTGTTTCCAGTGTTTGGAATCAGGGCACAGGGTGCCCGAGTGTGAAGCAAGAAAGTGTGAAATCTGCCGGAGACACCACAATAGAATCCTGCACTACCGCACGGATGGTGCCGCGGAAGCCGTGAAAAGTGAGGAAGTTGTGGACAATGCGCAGGTGCTGTGGACAAATGACTGTGAGGTCCCGGTCACATTCAAAGTGCTGCCGGTTACTTTGAAGGGACCGCGGGGGACCGCAAAAGTGTTCGCCTTGTTGGACGAGGCTGCGTCTGTGACCCTCCTCGAGGAGGGTGTCGCCCGCGCGATAGGTGCTACGGGGATAGCAAGGAATCTGACGATAAAAGGTGCGACTGGACAAAGCAACACACACAGGTCGCAGCGTGTAACGGTGACCTTGATAAGTGATCACAACGGGGAATTCGAGATCGGGGCGAGGACCATCAAGGACTTGGACCTTGTACACAAAAGTGGCGCGCCCGCGCGGACTGGAGCTCGCGTCATCAGACCGCAGATGCTGATCGGCCTCGATAACGCGTCTCTCATGTTCCCGATCGACACTCCAGTGCTTCGGGAGGATGGTCAGCTGACCATAGTGACCACACTGGGGCCAGTAACGTACGGGGGTACCGTACACCCCAACTTCAATCTGCCAAACAACCGGGTCGAGCAAGGGTTGGACGAGCTATTGAAGAGAAACTTCGCCGTGGAGTCATTGGGCGTCTCCACCGCCGAAAGGAATCGCGCAACCGATAAGCGCGCATTGGAACTCTTGAAGAATACTACAAGACAGCTCCCGTCAGGCCAATGGGAGACCGGGCTATTATGGGCTCGGGACGGAGACGTACTGCCGTGCAATCGCCAGGCAGCCTTGAACAGGCTTCACTCTCTAGAAAGGAAGCTAGGACGTGACGCGGCATTGGCAGCGGCTTACAAGGCCAAGATAAGTGAATATATTGGAAAAGGATATGCTGTGAAGCTCGACCCCGCAGAAGAGAATGTGCACCACCCGAGGGAGTGGTATTTACCTCACTTCGCTGTGAGTAACCCGAACAAGCCGGGTAAGATAAGAGTGGTATTTGACGCTGCCGCCCAGCACCGGGGGACGTCATTGAATGACCACTTACTGACAGGACCAGACCTCCTGTCCTCGCTGTTGGGGAACCTCCTTCGATTCAGGGAAGGGGCCGTGGCGGTAGCCGCAGACATCAAGGAGATGTTTCTGCGAATTAGGATCAATGAAGCTGACCAGCCATCGCAAAGGTTCCTGTGGCGAACGAATAGCCGGGATGAACCCGAAACGTACATGTTGACATCGATGATGTTCGGCGCGAAATGCTCGCCCAGTAGTGCCCAGTTTGTCCGCGACAAGGTCGCCCAAACGTACGCACACGAATTTCCGGCCGCCGCGGCGGCCATACAAGGACGAATGTATATGGATGACTATTTGGATGCGACCGACAGCGAAGAAGCGGCCGCATCCCTCATACATGGCCTGAGGCAGGTGCTCCTAAGGGGAGGCTTTGAGCTCACGAGGTGGGCGTCTAATAAGCCAGGAGTCCTGAAAGGCATTGCGGAAAAGGAAAAGGCGGAAAATGCCATCAGAATAGGAGAAGCAAATACAACGGAAAGAGTCCTGGGTTTAATGTGGAACCCCAGGAGCGACACGTTTCTCTTCGAATATGGGACCGAGATGGCCTCGATCCCCGAGAACCCCACCAAGCGCCAAACGCTGAGCGCGACGATGAGTATTTTTGACCCGGTCGGCTTTATTACGTGCCTCACCGTGCGGTCAAAAATTATCCTACAGGCCGTCTGGCGATCAAAGACGGGCTGGGATGAGACGCTGTTGCCGGAGCACTCTGAGAGATGGTCAGAGTGGCGCCGGCTGATGGAGAACAACGAATGCAGAATACCAAGATGTGTGCTACAGTCTAAAGGGCGACTCGTGACGCTGCACATCTTCTGCGACGCATCTGAACAGGCTTGTTGTGCGATAGCCTACTTTGTGAACGCCGGCGACGCGGCGTTCGTGATGGCCAAATCGAAAGTGGCCCCCCTGAAGCCGCTCTCCATACCGCGCCTAGAGCTACAGGCGGCACTGATGGCGGCACGGATGGCTGCCACCATCAAAAGGGAGAGTCAGGCGAGGATAGTAAGAACGATCTACTGGACGGACTCCAGCACGGTGCTGTGTTGGATACGCAATGATCCTTTGAAATATGCAACGTTCGTGGCCAATCGATTGGGAGAGATCGATGAGTTGACCACGCGTGAAGAATGGAAATGGGTCCCCACAAAGGAAAACCCGGCGGACATTGGAACCCGCGACAAGGGGACCCCTGACCTCTCAAGAGACGGACTGTGGTTTGGGGGCCCGCGTTTCTTGAGGGAGGAAGAGACAGAATGGCCCACAGAGAAAGTTGGGCGAACGAGACCAAGCGCAGAAGCGCTCGAAGAAAAACCGGTTCGACAGTTTGTCGGACACACAAGGAACGAGGAGGCCCTCCCGCAGGTGGAGCGGTTCTCCTCCTGGACCCGGCTGGTGCGCACGACCGCCTGGGTACTACGATTCATCTCCAGATGCCGGCGGCACTCGGTCACAGGACAACCCGGAGGGGGGTTTGAGTTGCGCGCCGCGGAGATGCAGGACGCTGAAAACATGTGGATTAGGAAGTCACAAGAAAGCTCATTTCAAGACGAGCTGCAAATGCTGCGGGAGGGAAAGGGAAGCCCGCCCGGAAGCCGTCTGTACGCCGCGACGCCGTACTTGGACAGCAATGGAATAATACGAATGGGTACACGCCTTAAGGCCGCGTTCGAATTCGCGGCAGGCCTCACTGCCCCACCCGTCCTCGACGGAGCATGCCGATATGTGCGGCTATTGATTGAACATGTCCACAAGAAAGGTGGACATCCAGGAACAGAAAGAACTGTAGCAGACCTACGAACGAAGTATCATATCCTGCGGCTGAGGGACGCCGCTAAGAAAATATCACGGGAATGTCAGACATGTGAGACAGCTCGGAGCAGACCAAGGATCCCACTGATGGGACAGTTGCCCGCATCCCGGCTTGCGTACGGCGCACCGCCCTTTGCGCACTGCGGAGTAGATTTCTTCGGGCCGATAGCCGTGACTGTCGGCCGAAGACGGGAAAAACGTTATGGCGTTCTTTTTACGTGTATGGTTACACGCGCCATCCACCTAGAACTCGCGTCCTCACTGCAAGCGGACTCCACGATAATGGCAGTGAGGCGGATGATTTCCCGGAGAGGGTGCCCCATCGCCCTGTACTCCGACAACGGGACCAATTTCCACGGCGCCGACAAAGAGATGCGCGACGCCGTGACGGAACTACGGAAGGATGGAAAATTGTTGGCGGAGCTGACAATTCGGAACATAAGATGGGAATACATACCGCCATCTTCCCCACACATGGGTGGGGCATGGGAGAGGCTCGTTAGGTCGGTAAAACGAGCTCTCAAGGCGACTTTAAACGAACAGGCTCCGAAGGAGGAGACCCTGAAAACGATACTGGCCGAGGCAGAGTATTCAGTTAACAACCGTCCACTTACACAGGTGACTCTGCAGCCCGAGGAAGCTATACCCCTCACCCCGAACCACCTGCTCATCGGAACCGCTAATGCGCACCCCACGCTGGCGCATTACGACGAAGACGACGAAGGAGCCTGCCTTCGCAAACAGTGGCGGATCGCCCAGAGATCCGCGGATATGTTCTGGCGGCGCTGGCTGCGGGAATATCTCCCAACGTTGGCCCAACGGAAGAAATGGCGCGATCCCGCGCCTCCGATCCAGAAGGACGACATGGTCGTAATTGTCGACCCGAACCTGCCGAGGAACTGTTGGCCGCGGGGAATAGTGACCCGAGCCGACCAAGCAGCAGACGGCCAAGTACGAGTCGTGGAGGTAAAGACCCCTAGGGGGGTCTACACCAGGCCGGCCGCAAAGATCGCGGTAATAAGAAGAGAAGGCGCGCGACCCGTCCCCGAGAATTTAGGTGCAGACTAGCTGCACGGGGGGAGTGTTACGGACGGATCGCACACCCCGTACGGCGGCCCTGAAAAAGAATTCCAGGCGCCTGGCGGCGAGCGAAACGGTCGCCCGTCGGAATGCGACCCGAAGAAGGGCCTCTATGGATTCTACCGATTTCTCATGTATTTACAGAATGTATTAGATGTAAGAAAGAATAAGACAATGTTAATATTAAATGCGCCTAGATGTTAAGTTGTATAAATAGATTACTGATAAAATAAACTTGTAAATTGTAATGTAATAACGAACTGTTGGAACGGCACCGGTACGGTATGAAAGTGTAGCCCGTCCGGTGCCCATTAGAGAGAGACAGAGATATGGCTGTCTCTCTCCCCCGGCCGCTGATTGGCTGTACTTTCCCACTGTCGGGCGGTACGCGATCACGGCCGGGTATATAGAGGGCGCATTTTTTGGTAATAAACCAGTTCTGGTGTGACTGTTGAAACCTGTGTTTCATTTCTCCGCTCCCGCTCCTTGGACTACTCGCCGCGCCGCCAGCCTGGACCGCTTCGCCTCATTATACCGATTCACGGACCAGTTTCGGAAAGCCCTTATCAGGGCTATTGAGGTTGACTTGTCGGTTCAGTGCCCGCTCTTCCCGGCTCATACATCCATTCACCTCCGTCCGTATCCAGCTTACTCGGTAACTCGGTACGGCGGGGCCGTCTGGAACGTCACCCCTTACAACGGTGGCATAGTTGGGAGATTCCGAAGAAGGCCAGGCGTGTACATTTTTGAGAGTCATCGCACGTAACCCACGCCGGTTACAGACATATTGGTGTGGCGTTCTATTCTCTCTGCCTGCCCTTTCGGTAAGCAGCGTCATTGCTTTGTCTGTTAGTTAATTTAATATTATTAATATTAAGAGAAAATCTAATGGCAAATTAGACCATACCATGATTTTGATATTAGTATACGTTCTTTTATTCATCTAATAAATACGTTTTTTGCATTTTTTAATGTCGTAGTTGTTTTATAATCTTGCTATAACTTACGCAAATCGTTTTCACGTATTTAATACATTTACGTATATAATTAGCATCTACAAGAGCGAAATTCCTAGCGATAAACAGCAAACGCGTAGCGCCATTCCGCAGTTCAATCCTCCGCCGCTAGATAACGCCACATGCGTTCGCAACACGCTCGCAGAAGCGCGCCGGCCGACCATATATACCGCGGCGAGACAGAGCATCGGTAGGACTGTACTTCACAGGATCATTTCTGTAGTACTTCCTCCCTCGTAACGTGTACACTCTACCAGAGTGACATACCGCGATGAGGAGACGTGGCGCGGTTCCCTGAGCGTGAGGCAGGTCTCTGGTCGGCTCTACGAGCTGACCATTGGCCATCGATGACCGTTCGCCGGACGACTTCGTGTCGGACGGTTAGGGGGATCGTCGCTTTCTGAGCGGCCCCATTTTTTAAATCCCATTATTTCTTCGTATTATAAGTGCGTTAGTACTTAGTACGAGATATGTAAGACTGAACGTCACTTCATATACGTTAGGTATCAGGATATCTATCTAATTTATCGAGTGTTTGCGTATAATTTTCTCTCATGAATTGCATGAAATTATAATTAGTACTACTTTAAACTTAAAGGATAAGTCCGCTCACGAGTAGGCAAAGAGGGTATGAAACTTATAAAGTTGAAGCCTGAGTAGGGACATGATAAGCGGTGTTGCATAAGCCGTAGCTAGATATCGGAGTCACTTGGACGTTAGGTAATTTAAAAAAAATAGTACAAGGAATATTTGAGGTGAACGCCTCTCCATATACATACGTTAGGTATCTATTTAATTTAAGGTTAGGTAATAGTTATCTAATAATAATCGATCATTTACGCATCCATTTTTGATGCGCGACTTCTTTTCTTCTAACCCCTTATCCGCATCCAATGGTGCATAGGGCACTGCATCGTATTGACGCAGTGCTTGGTCGTTACTTGCATCGGCTGATCACCTCGTTATTTATTTTAGAGGAAAGAGAAGTATTTGTTTTTATTATTTACAAAAATACGTCAATTACATACTATTTCTTTTGAGCCTAAGCGGCTCATTAGAAATAAGTATCAAAATGTGTGGTAGAGTGGGTTCAAACTGAGAAACTCTGACTCAAGAATCCTCGACACTAACCACGGGACCACGACCAGACACTATTTAGATTAGGTATCTATTTATTTTTATTTATCAGGTTATTAATTTTTTATGTGACTTCTTTTATTTTAATTATTCCGTTATGTTAGGTGATTCAGAGTCAAAGTCTTACCCATTCATTATCATGACTTATTTTCTTCACACCCAATGGTGCATAGGGCACATGTTTTCCGAATGCCCAGAAAATGTACTATATCCTAGCAAAAGAGACATATTTTTAACTTAATATTTACCCGCTACATGGCAGAAAATGTTATTTTTGCATTTTGAAGAAAAGGTATTGTTTAATAATTTTTTTTAAATATATTAAATATTTTTCAAATGGAGAAAAAATCTTCAGGTTTTACCTGAAAAGATCTGTTGCACTGTAAAAAGTTCAATAAGTGGCTTGATATTTATTGTGTTATATTTTTAAACATTAAAAACGTTCTCCTGAAAGATCATGTTTTTTGATTTATGACGTTCTTGAAAGGAGTGAGCGAATTGTTTAAAAAAATCTGTGTTTGATTTAAAAATGAATACACAAATCAAAATGGAGTTCTACAAATTAAACGCCAAATCAATAAACACATTTTATTAACTGTTGTGTTTCCTTGTTGCAGGGAGGAGGTGAAGAACCACACAGTGAAATGGAACGCCACCTTCCAGTTCCTGTGCAAGATGTCCGCCAACGCCTCCACCGGAGTCCTGGACCCCTCCGTCCTCAGGATATCCGTCCGGAAAGAGTCCAAAGGTTAGCAAACCCACCTCTTGTACCAAAAAATATTTATTCCTCCTTATGAGGCACACCCTTTTAATTTTAAGAATGATTTTTTTTAAATAAATAATTATATTTATACTTCGATTCTGTCAACCCGTCCGTGGGTATTCAGTATAATAAAATACACACTATGGTATGAAGTCTCTTTGGTGGTCTGCCCGGAAGTCACCTATCTTGGGGTTGGCCGTGCAACGTAAGGGAGCCATTATGAATTTCATTTCCAATGTGCAGAGTAGTTTTTTGATTCCGGTTGTGTCGGCTCTTGTCTCCACCGCACACTTCATGATTGGTCTTACGTCAATTCCTAATAGTAATACCACCTTGATCAAAATAATTTATTCAGAAAATTAAAAATACAAGATTATTCATCAAAATCGAAATTGTCTCCTTCAAAGTACTCCCCATTGACTGCAACGCACTTATGCCAGCGCTTGATCCAATCCTCAAAACATTTTTTATAATCGGTTTGCGGTAAGGCCATCGGAGCCATCTTCGATTTTTCCACAACCTCAACTCGGATGCTGTAACGCGTTCCGGGAGCAGTTTCTTGGATCGACCGAATAGTAAAAAGTCGCAGAGAGCGAAACAGGTGAATTCGGTGGTTGTTGGATGGTGTTCGTTTTTAGCAAAATGGTCACGGATAATGATGGCATTGTGCGTCGTTGCATTATCGTGGTGCAAGATCCAGAGTTGTTTGCCCAAAAATCCGGTCTTTTTTGACGAATTCTTTCACTCTAAGGTCTTGAGCAGATCAAAAAGTGATGCCAAACTCTTTTGCCATCTTTAAATAAAACAATACTATTGTGGGGACAGGTGGATTGTACGGATTTCAGTGCGGTCCTAAACCTCCACTCATTGCTCCTCAGAAGCTGCGTTTACATATGGGTGGAAATTAGATTAATGAATTAATCACTTACTTGATCTCACATTTAATTCTGGAATATTTATAATGGTATGGAATGCTTATTACTATGTTTATATTTATGAAAAAAGAATTGATCACTGATTACGTTGCACTTTTAAATGTAAAGGTGGTGACTGACCGGAGCATTTCGTCAGTCATAACATCCGAACATAACGTCGTAACATTGCTCGCGGCGAGCATCCGAAAATATGGATGGAGCGCTAGGCTCGCTGTACTGACTGCCTGAATGCTCGCATCATAACATGTTACGTTACGACGAAATGCTCCGATCAGTCTCCACCTTTACAAAGTTTATCGAAACGACTATGTGGTAAAATGGCAACTGAATATAGATCTGGTCGCTCCGGCGACTAGGGGCGAAAGAGGATGAATCCTTCGTCGTCAGTTCTTTTAAAGATTCAATGTCGTTCTTCAAGTGGTGACGTCACCCTCGCCAGCGATGGCGCGGTGACGACACGCTCATCCGCGGTGTACCCGTCTATGCTGCCTCGCTCTCTGGACGCCGCTCGCGTCACCATACTATTTACTTCTTCTTCTTTCTGTGCCACTTGTAACGAAGATCGGCGATCATCATGGCTATCTTCACTTTTGATGCTGCAGCTCGGAACAGAGATTTGGTGCTTCTACCAAACCATTGTTGTAGGTTTTTCAGCCATGATGTTCTTGGGCGTCCTTGAGTTCTTCGCCCCTCAATCTTTCCTTGTATGATTAGGTGGAGAAGAGGATATTTTTCATTTCTCATGACGTGTCCGAAGTACATCAGCTTTCTCTGCTTGATGGTGGTTACTATTTACTAAACATTCTTTATTATTTTCTATGATTCTGAAATCTCTGATTTCTTGTATTTTGTATTTGTGTTTGGCCGTGTGTTGCAGGCGGCAGATCCTACCAGAAGCTGGGGTTCGTGGACGTGAACCTGGCGGAGCTGGCGGGCTCGGGCGAGGCCCCGCGCCGCTGCCTGCTGGAGGGCTACGACGCGCGGCGCCGCCAGGACAACAGCACGCTCAAGCTGCGCATACGCATGAACATGCTCTCCGGTGATCCCCTCTTCAAAGTGTAAGCCAAACATCTCTTAGACCAGCCAAACAGGTTGTAAACCATGTTAATGCCCAGACGTTCATATCCTTATTTATAGATTTGGCATTTAATTTGTAGATCTCCATTTTCATTTAAATATTAAATGTTAAATAAAACCTTGATTTTTTGAGTATACTAAATTGTATTTCATTGTTAAAAAACACATAAAAATAAATTTTGTGACAATTGTTTCGCCTTATGGCATTTTCAAATGAATGTCTTTAATGAATATGTGTTTGATTTTAACATTTGGTATATAAATTAAATTGGAGTTCTACTAATTAATCGCCAAATCTATAAATAATAATGTACTACGTAAAACATAAATTAAAGTGCGGTGGTTTGACTTTGTGAGGAATGAAGAGATAAGGCGTAGGACGCAGCAAATCTTGGTCGCAACTGTTGTCAAGAAAAGGTGATTCAGTTGGCTTGGCCATGTACTCCACATGCCTCCATCATCAAGCTTGCCTCTTTTACAAGGCATCAGGTTCGCGCCGCCCAGGACGACCACTGCTGACAATTTGTCGGCAGTTCTCTTCACAACTTTGGGACGCGGATCTGACTTGGAAGGATGCAAAGGGGCTGGCAGCCAACAGTAAAACCTGGAGACAGTTTGTGGACTATGCTCCACTTAGGGAGCGGATATGGTTTAATAATAAAACTTAAATTAAGTGTTGGTTTATTAGTTTATTTTCAAACGGAATGTCTCTTCTTCAGGCCGTCTCCGTCGCTGAAGCACAAGCAGCTGTCGGAGCACCTGGCGGCGGCAGCGGCGCTTGAGGAGCCCCCGGCACCGCCGCCCGTGCCCCCCGCGGCGCCGCCTGCGCCCGCTCCCCCCACGGTCCCCGCGCTTCCGCCGCAAGAGGCCCCAACGGGCAAGGATGACGACTGCGGGTCCTCGATAGCGTCCGGCAGCTCCGGCTTCGGGTCCCTGCCCAAGAAGAGGCCCGCGCTGTTTGGCAGCGGTGAGTCGGAACTTGGTTATTATTAACTCACGGTGTGATTTGCCCAAGTACAGTTCTGGTTGGTATTTTGCTGACACAGTGATTTGCCCGAATCCAGCTCGGTTCATTCCCTCATCAGCCTAGATATATCCATTCTTCCTTTTTTTTTCTTTACTACTATATTTTATTTATGTTTTATACTGATTTATTATATTTCAAAATATGATTTTAAAAAAACTCATTATGTACTGAAAAAAAGAGGGTTGCTTTTTTGACCCACTTTTTTCCAAGAGGTTGACCACAGAAGTGGTTTAATCACACTCACACACACACCTACCCCCTGTTCTCTTTTCTCTCTTACACATTTCGGAAGGGTGTTTTTTACAAGTGCACTCAGAGATCCATGGAACGATGGAAAGCTTGGTTTAAGTCTGATGGATAAAATAAAAAATGAAGATACCGGGAAAAGAACCAAAGTAGAGGATATCATGGATCGCGTGGAAAAACTCAAATGGCAACGGGCAGGACATATTGCGAGACAGAATTTTACGATGGAGATCTTGGGAGAACAAAAGAGGTGTCGGAAGACCCCAAAAGAGATGGTCCAACGACATAGTCGCTGTGGGAGGTAGAAACTGGCTGCAAGCAGCAACCGACTGGAGGAAATGAAAAGGAGAGGAAGAGGCCTATATCCAGCGGTGGAGGTCAGAGGGCTCGTGAAAAATAAGGAGAAGCAGAATATTAATGATACGATTTTACCGAATATTGCACTTTTGATTCATCTAGTGCAGAGGTCGGCAATCTCATTAGTTTATACAGCCAAATGTCCACAGTACCTTATTTGGTAAGCTTAGCCGCTAGTGGATAAGATGCCATCAAAGTAACGGAGATGTGAATCCCCTCAAAGTGTTAGTAACTGATGTATATTTAAACCTCTCCATTTTTTAATGAATTGTTGTTGTCGTTAAAGGGCTTACGATCACGAAAAAATAGTGTTTATTACCATACCACAAAGTTATCAATGCTTTTAACCTTTCAGGGAGCACAAAAATATATGTCTGACTTTCTCTGGGGAGTGGGTTCTTTTTACATGAAAAATTTTTTTTTCATTAAATCGATTGTGGCAACCCACACATCTATGGCAACTCGAATCGAATGAACGAGCATAACCGAACACCCTATCGAGCCAGCAACGAGCGGAAACCGGCCCGTCACATTTCGTCACCGCCCGTCCTCCGATCGACACGTCTTTCAACTGTTCTCACATTAGAATCACGCGATTATTCTTTAATATTTCTTGATTGTAATTTTATAGTACTGAATAAATTTGTGTTAAAAGTAATCCGCTTTCATCTTGCTTCCCTTCTGTTAAATTAAATTGGTGTTCAACTAGAAACCATACGATGTATAATGAAGATAGAAATTGTTAAAATAATTTAAAAATAAGGAAAAACAGCTCTTCGAAATATTTTTCAATTATGACAAAATAACACACAAACATCCACAGATATCATTGCTACACAAGTTACATCATACTAACTGACAGACGGACTTCGACGTTCATTAACGTCCATACTCCTTTAAGGAAAATTCGCACCGACATTCATTTACGTCCATACTCCCGGAAAGGTTAATATACAAAATATTTTCAATTATCCCTAGTTCACCCTTACATTTCTTTCATTGAATCAAATTGAATTGTTTTTTTTTCCGTTTGCAGAGCTCCTGAACCACCAGACGCAGACCAGCATCGTCACGACAGAGCTCCAGCTGCCGCCGTACCAGGAGTCGGGCAGCAGCGAGCAGGTGGGGGGCGCCCGAGGCGGCGAGGACTCGGACACGGGGGGCGCAGGGGGCACCCTGCAGCGCCAGAGGAGCGGCTCTGACATGTTGGACGGATGCGGTAAAACCTAACTAACTAACCATCTAACCTAACTAAACCTAACCTAAAAAAAACCTAACTAACTAACCATCACGCCGCTTCCTCGCAGCGGTAGGCAGAGAGAATAGAACGCCACACCACTCTGTCTTTGCAAACATTCGTCGCCTCTTCCACGTTCATGCATCTCCTCATACATACCCGCCGATTATTAAGACTCCTGACCCAGCCGCTTTCAAGTATTTGACATACCTGATTGTGCCAGGTTTTCCTCAGTCTTCCTCTGCTTCTTTTTTCAACTACATTCGCCTCATAAATTTGTTTAACCGTTCTTTCCTCATTCATACATTCCACATGTCCAAACCATCTCAACACACATTTCTTTTAAGCATCATTTTAAGTTAACTATAAACTTGTTTATCTCTAAACTACTGTTTTTAACTTGCGGCTATTTGCCTTTGCACACTAGCCCATTAGTGCAATGCGCCACGTGCGTCATCACAGCGTCGACCCTTTACGCCTTCTTAAATCCATTCCTTAATCCGAGAGTCTGTAAGTTTTTGAGCTCCAGATTCTGATCACCTTGCAATCACATGATTACTAATCAAATTAACACCGTGTTGACCCTATGCGGTGGACACTGCGACGACGCAACGCAGCGCATCACACTGAAGGGTTGTTGGTGGACAGTTTTTTCCTCAACCCTGACTAAAATTAGTATACCAATTAGGGTCGTATACTAATCACATGTAACCCCGAATCCAAGTCTGATCTGTACAATGTTTGTCTCTGCCCTCTACCAAAAGTAAGCAAATGGAACGCTTATAAGCGTCTCCTGATCTCTACCAACAGTGTGTAAAAGACGCTTTTAAGCGATTCCCGCTATTAATGCGTTAAAAACTCACCTTACCCTTTGACTGATAAGTTTTAATGAAGATTTTATTTGGAAAAAGGGCAGGTTTTTTTAAATGTGATAGTGAAATAATGCATTATTTTAAGGCATTATTAAAAAACAATATTTTCCAATTTTCACTATGTTTTTATCAAATGAGAAGAGAATTAATTAACTAAGATAATTTTAATTTATGTATTAATTTTTAAATCAAACACAGATTTTTTGAGTCTACCAAGTTGTATTTTATTGACAAAAACACATAAAAATGTAATATTGTGACAATTGTTTCGCCTAGTTATGGCATTTTCAAACGATCAAATGGACTGATGGTCCTTATGTAGCTATATAATTCTAAGTGACAGTTTTAACATGTGCACCAATAAGAATTAAGAGAATTTTAAACTACTTTTAAAACAGATCGATACACAAAGGTTTTCCATCTAGTAACTCCATTAGCTCCATTATAACTCCGTTATAAAATACTACTACTGCAGTTTTTATGGAAAAATCATTTTTAGCTGTTTCTTTGCTAGGGTGGGCTAATCAGGCAGAGTTAAATTTTTAAGTTTGTTTTTATTTTACCATACCACAAAGTTAATAATACTTCTAAAATACAAAATATGCTAAACCAATTTGTAATAGAATGTTAGAAAATCTTTATTTTGTAACAAGTTTATTTATGTTCCTTTTTATTCTTCCAGTGATAGCGCATTCGGCCGTGACGGGTCACTGTCTCGCTTGTTTGCAGGGACACTCTAGGAATAGTTCCAACACTTCCGGTGAAATGTCTTCCAAGGTAACTATACATTATTCTTCATCTGACGGGCTTGTTTCAATCCACTCCAGAAAATCCGAGCCGTTTTGAAAAAGATACAGTAAAAGCTGCTTAATTCAAAATTAATGACACACTCAAAATGTTGTAAATAAATTAACTGGTCAAATTGGAGATATAATATATTGAAAATCATTGGGTGCATACAAGATTCAGTAGTAGCAGTACTTACTTCAGCCTTCTTCTTTCGTCCAGTATTGAACAAAGGCCTCCATCTTGGACTCCCACAGTTGTCTGTTGGACGTGACTCTCTTCCAGCAGGCCTACCACTTTCCTAATGTCATCGAACCATCTTGTCTGCGGCCTATCCACGCTTCTGCGTCCTGTTGGCCTCCAGTCGGGCACCTTTTTCATCCATCTATAATTATAGATAGTCCATATATAATTATGATTATAATCAGACATATCGCTCACTCCTTTCAAGAACATCGTAAATAAAAAAACTTGATTTTTCAGGAGAACGTTTTTAAAGTTTAAAAATATAATACAATGTATTAAAAATAAATATCAAGCCACTTGTTAAACTTTTTACTGTGCAACAGATCATTTTAGGTAAAACCTGAAGGTTTTTTCTCCATTTGAAAAATATTTTGGATATTCAAAAAAATAATTAAACAATACCTTTTCTTCGAAATGCAAAAACAACACTTTCTGCCCTGTAGCGGGTAAATATTAAGTTAAAAATATGCCCCTTTTGCTGGGATATAGTATACTTTCTGGGCATTCCGAAAACATGCACAACTGAAAATGAACAATTTTTGATTTATGACGTTCTCGAAAGGAGTGAGCGGTATGATTCTTTGAGCCTACTGCCTGTTACCTTGGTCTTTTCCCTTATCCAAACATTAGTTTTTCGATCCCTAAGGGATATACAGTGGAACCTCTTATAACATGTATAATTCGTTCCAGAATCTTACTCATAAAGTAAACATTTTTTGTTTTTACTGTTGCGGAAGTCCTGACTTACAAGTAAATGTCGTGAAAAAGGGATTTTTTATTTGCTTGCTATGTGAATTACTTGTTTTGAGAGGTTCCGCTGTATTAACCTTTTAACCGCGTTAACTTTGTTCCTGAGAGACGCCCGTGCGCGGTGGTATTACTTTTATCATGTATTTAGTTAAGAAACTATTTATTTTCCTAAACAGAAACGTTCAATGGGATTCATTGTGCCTTTTTGGTACTCTATAATACACTTGTGTCACATTATTCTTGAAATATATTGTAATGATAATAATAAATAATAAAACCCTTATCCGCACCCCAACGGTGCACAGGGCACTGCGTCATATAAACGTAGTGTTATCTTGATCGTTTATACATGAAGGAAAGGTGATCAGCCCTCCGCTTCAGGTACCAGTCCAGGGTAATATTGAATAAATATTACAGTGAAAAAATCACTAATATTTATTTGACCCCCGTGGGAATAGAACCCGGGACCTCCAGAACGGTAGCTGAGCGTGCTGACCATTACACTACGGAGGCGGACTTCTTGAAATATATTGTAATATAAACAAATAAGATCGTAACATAAATAAATCAAAGCACGCATCGTGTGTCACTCTTACCCACTGGCGATGCGTAGGGTCGAGATTGAGACTGATATAGGGCATGATTATGGCGCGGACTAACTACCTACCCCAAGGAAAATCAGGGATCTGTTCTTTTATTTATCCTTGTGATGTTACAAATTATTAGTCAGATATTTCAACAGATGTCATAAGGCCAAGGATTGACGTAAATTTTTATCCAAAGTTCCACACCATGAAAAAATCCCTCCAAGTTGAACTGAGGTTCGAAACTTGGAGCAAAGTAAAAACACATACGCTTATGTCAGCCGCGTATGGGGCATGTTTTGTGAAAACACATACGATTATGCGAGCCGCGTGGATCCGGTTAAGCATCCTTCATCCATTGCTATTTGTGGTTGCAGTATACATATGTTATTTCCAGGCTAGCGGCTACGGGAGCTCGCTCAGCCAGCAGAGCCAGCACTCGCGGCAGAGCTCCGAAGGCGGAGACTCCTTAGAAGGGACGAGGCACGGCCAGGCCGCCACCGCCACACACATCAGGTTGGTACAACCTTTCTACACCAGCCACTCCGAACTCTCTCTGCCCTACACCGAATTCTCGAGACAAGCTCATAAAATCTCCTTCAAATTTCACTCTAACTGGCATTTCTGATATTTTATTTATTGTAACTGCAGACAGTTGGTAGAATTCCATTTTTAATTTTTGGGTAATATATCAAATACCAAAATTAAACAAGGTTATTGGATTGAATTCTACTTTTATTTACATATATCGGTAGTGTTATGGCAAAGGGGCATATCTGTCAATTTTTTATTTTCTACAATTTTTTTATATTCCACATAATGTCTAAAATAGTGTATTCCATAATCTGGCAAAAGGATATAGCCGTAGTTTCAATACTTATTTAGTTTATGTATTAATTTTAAATCAAACACAGATTTTTTGAGTCTACTAAGTTGTATTTTATTAACAAAAACACATAAAAAATTAAATTGTGACCCTTGTTAGGGCATTATCAAATTTATTTAGTTTTATTGAGATATGTACATATAAAAATACATAAAACAAATGAGTTATTTAATTTCGTAAGTTTGTTTTTGCTCTCCTGTAAAATTTGGTCTGAGACCCCCTGAGATATACCCCTTTGCCCTTACACTACCGATATATGATAATATGTGACGCGTTTTACCTTATTAAGACATTGAGTGTTTGATAATTTCTTAATAAGACGAAACGCGTCACATATTATCATATATATTTTGTCCGCCTCCGTAGTGTAATAGTCGGTAGTCCCTCGGCTACCAATCTGGAGGTCCCGGGTTCGATTCCCAAGGGGGGTATAATAAATATAAGTGATTTTTTCACTGTCATATTTATTCAATATTACCCTGGACTGGTACCTGAAGTGGAGGGCTGATCACCTTTCCTTCATGTGTAAACGATCAAGATAACACTGCGTTTATATGACGCAGTGCCCTATGCACCATTGGGGTGCGGATAAGGGTTTTATTATATATATATATATATATATATATATATATATATATATATATATATATATATATATATATATATATATATATATATATATATATATATATATATATATATATATATATATATATATGTAAATAAAAGTTGAATTCAATCCAATAACCTTGTTTAATTTTGGATATATTACTCAAAAGTTCAGATATTTTATTATGTAACTGATATTTGATTGACTTAAAATTGCCCATGGTATCAGCCCTGAAGGATGAAAGTAGACTGAATGCAGTCAAAAAGCGATCTCTACACGTGTGGCAAAATTATATATGATACTTGTTCGAATGGGAATAAGGAAAGAATGCAGTGCTGAGACAAGCATTGTTCATAAAATCGATAAAGGTGTGTTGAGATGGTTCGAAGATGGCGGGAAACTTGGCATGATCAAGTATTTGAATTATATTTCAAAAAGTTGAAAGTGGTCAGGTCAGAAGTCGGAATAATTGGCGTGGATGCGTGAATGTTGAAGAGGCGAAGATTGTTTGTAAAGCCAGATTGGTGTGGAGTTTTATTCTCTCTGCCTACCCCTGCAGAGAAGCCGCACGATGTTTAGTTAATTAATGAATCAGCTTAAGATATGTTGAAAATAAAAGATACTTTTTAATTTAGCTAACATTGCATTGAAAACCAGAGTAAATATAGCGGATAGTGTTTTGTAAAAGAAGTTCTTCATGAATATAGCTAATAATACATTGAAAACCAGAGTGAATATAGCTGATGGTATTTTGTAAAAGAAGTTCTTTATGAATATAGCTAAAAATACATTGAAAATCAGAGTGAATATAGCTGATAGTATTTTATAAAAGAAGTTCTTTATGAATATAGCTAACAATACATTGAAAACCAGAGTGAATATAGCTAATGATACTTTGTAAATACAAGTTTACTATGAATATAGCTAACATGTTTGAAAACTGGGCCATTTTTTCATCAACTTGGGGCCTATGAGTTCACTCTAACTGTGTCACATATCACATCGCCTTTAAGCTTCCCTCACACTGTTTGAAACCTTTGCACTAACAACGTGTTTGCTCTAATAGTGTGACGTGTACACTAATAAACTTTATGTTGTGTAACAAAACTTATCGCAATATTTATGTTGTGTGTCGTGGACTCTTATACCAAGACTTTCAAAAGCGTTGGAATCATAATAATTAATTAATAACGACATGAATAAACATTTTAAACACGTCCCGTGTGACTAACACGGCTCCCATGTCTATACAAATATTGCAGCCACGCTTTAAACGCAAGAGTCGTGTGGGAATCGTCTTCCATAAAGTATTTGGATATGCTCAAAGTGTTGTGAATAAAATTTTAATTTGAATAAAGTTTGAAAAATACATTTTCAGGCGTCAAATGATTCTGGAAGAATAACAAAAAAATCGTTTTTCCAATTACAACAGTGCAAATGAAATATACTTGACTAAACCAGTGTTCCGCAAACTTTTTCTGTTCAAGGTACACCTGCCAAATTAGGAAATTTTTGAAGTACACCAAAAAAAAAAAAACAATGTTTATTTAATTTCGATTTAATTAGAAAAATTAATATAAAGTCAAAACATATCCCTCACTCCTTTCAACAACGTCATATATAAAAAAACTTGATTTTTCAGGAGATCGTTTTTAATGTTTAAGAATATAATGAAATGTATTAAAAATAAATACCAAGTCATTTATTGAACTTTTTACTGTGCAACAGATCTTTTTAGGTAAAACTTTTATGTTTTTTCTCCATTTGAAAAATATTTAGTGTATTTAAAAAAATAATTAAACAATACCTTTTCTTCAAAATGCAAAAACAGCACTTTTTGCCCTGTAGCGGGTAAATATTAAGTTTAAAATATGCCGCTTTTGCTAGGAAACAGTATACTTTCTGGGCATTTTGAAAACATGCACAACTGAAAATTGTCAATTTTTAATATATGACATTGTTGGAAGGAGTGAGCGATATATAACATATCGTGTTTCATGCGAAATGTGAACCTGTTTAACTGAGAGAAGGCGTTCTAAATTTGGAGTAATTGTTTATAAGGATGTTATCTTGAAAAACTAGACTTTATTCAGCGGCACACCAACTAATCACCACAGTACACCAGTGTGCCGCGGCACACACTTTGCGGAGCACTGGATTAGACCATATAATCATTTTCTGTATATATTTATACCTATGAATAGTGCTGTGTTTAAACTGCTACTTAGCGATATCGCTATTACCGATATCACCATGTCAAGATACTAGGATACGCTACCTGTTACCAGATACTAGTCTGTTAACCAGACTCTGCTTCATGCTCCTTGTGTCTCGTACTATGCGCCGCCGCGATACGCGGTACGCTAAATTATTTAATATCGGAATATCTGTGACACTTCGTATCTCCCCGTATTTCCGAACCCGGTGAGTCCTGAGCCGAGCGATATTTAACACGCCGTGACTGACATCGACATGTATATTTGTCTCTTTTCATCATTTGTATCTAATAATCCAATAGACTATGAAAGAGATAGCTTCACAATACACAATGCAAAACGACTGACCGGCAAGTCATTGATAAGCTAAAATTAGTTTTATGTTTTATGAGTGACAATGTTATCGCTGGTTATATTCGTTAGAAACAGATTTGTGAGATTTGACTAGTGGCTAGTGGTAGTATTACAGCTCCATATCTCTTTATTTATTTTATTTTTGTATACATTTATTTAAATCACAATTTATACATATTTAGAAGATTTTTTTGCAGAGACCCACCAAGCCACCTTGTGTGTCTTGTCAGTGGAGTTCTTATTTAATACATTTTTTATTGTTTTTAACGATTTTAACCTAATATAGACACAATAAAGAGAAAAAATTAAGAATATAAACATTGTACAATTTTCATAGAATTAACTCTTGATCATTTACCCATTCCTTTATTTTGCCTTTGTTCCATATTTCATTTTGACCTCTAACATCCGTCGGCAACAAATTAAGAATGTTCGGGACGATATATTGCAGTGTTCGACTCCCATATTTATTGTTAATTCTTGACGTATCATAGTATTTGTACATGTGACTGATATACTAGGAACACCTGTGATATCAAGTTTCAAATTTATCTGTATGTTTTTTACCCCTGTCTTATTAACTCTCCTTTAAAAATCATCTAGAATTTGTTGATCCTCACTAATAACTTTCATTTTGATTCCTCTCACTCTTGTGCATGGGGTAGTGGGGGATTCCCATAGAACTCCGTACATCACTCACAAAATAGAAATTGGGAGTAGGTCGTATCCGTGGTTCATGTCTTGTAAATAGCGAATTTAGAATTATATTCTCTATATTGTTTATATTTAAAGCATTTACTTAATGGTTAGTCATTTTTACTTCAAATTTTTTTACAAAAATGTTAGTAATATTAGTATATTAGTCCGCCTCCGTAGTGTAATGGTCAGCACGCTCGGCTACCGTTCTGTAGGTCCCGGGTTCGATTCCCAAGGGGGGTAAAATAAATATAAGTGATTTTTACACTGTTATATTTATTCAATATTACCCTGGACTGGTACCTGAAGCGGAGGGCTGATCACCTTTCCTTCATGCGTAAACGATCAAGATAACACTGCGTTTATAGGACGCAGTGCCCTATGCACCATTTGGGGTGCGGATAAGGGTTTTATTATTATTATTAATATTAGTATGACCACTCACTGCCAATTTTTGCCTATTGGTTTCAAGGCATACCCAATTCTTCGTCAGGACAATCACTATAACAGCGTGTAAACAATACTACACATCACTACCTTATTACTAGTACTTTTTATATGTAGTTATAAGTGTGTGAATGGTGCTACGGTAGTGACGTGTAATATTGTTTGCATGCTGTTGTAGTGATTACCCTGACGAAGAGACAGGTACGTCTCGAAATCGGTAAACAAAAAATCTCGGTGAGTGGTTATATACTAATATTACTAACATTTTTGTAAAAATATATGAAAGGTTACAATTAATTTTCTAAACGAATTTTGACACATAATTCAAAAGCTTTCTTGGTTATTTAATTTACCACATTTTTCTTAGCTACGATTAAATACAAACTTGTACAGACCATAGCGTGACTAAAAAGTCGCCACAAAGCAGTGATTAACTTGTTGCTCATGAGTTTGTATAGAAGCGTGTGACGTGTCCATGCGGTGACAGCTGTTTAAACAGGGGCGCGATCATATTGTCCCAAGAAACAAATGCCCATATTTGCTTCCGTACCGGATGATTTTTTCAAGTATATGACATACTAATTACTGTGCTATTTTCATTATACAAGTACCTAATGGGCAACTACCTCTCTCTTTTGTAGAATGTTTTATGTTGTTCATTCCTCTATTATCGATAAAAAAAGTCCGCCTCCGTAGTGTAATGGTCAGCACGCTCGGCTACCGTCCTGGAGGTCCCGGGTTCGATTCCCAGGGGGGGGTCAAATAAATATATGTGATTTTTTCACTCTTATATTTATTCAATATTACCCTGGACTGGTACCTGAAGCGGAGGGCTGATCACCTTTCCTTCGTGTGTTAACGATCAAGATAACACAGTGTTTATATAATGCAGTGCCCTATGCACCATTGGGGTGCGGATAAGGGTTTGAATTGAATTGAATTGAATTATCGATAAATTGAAGAAGAAAAAAAAATGTTGCCCACACTTACTGCTCACAATAATTCACGTCACATCTAGGTCCTCGGTTCTTGGAAGAATGGAATGTCAGTAAATAATTATTATTAAAGATAGAGAAAGAGAAATACCGATTGACTCTTTGAGATCCTGACTCCTAAGAAACTGACTTCGATCATGTTTTGTTCATTGTATACCTGAAAAAATAATCCAGTGCGAAAGCAAATACGGGTGATTGTTTCTTGTGACAATATAATTGCCCCCAAGATTTCAGTCAGTAGTCCGTGTGAATTCCATCATACGTTTGAATATAAATTGTTCACAAGTTTCTCAACATTTTGTGATGTATCTGTGGTTTAAGTGGAGTCTAAATCAAACACTGCATAATGTTTTATTTTCATTGTTCCATCTATTTTTTTACCAACAGAAATTAGCATGTTTTTTTTATCTATCTTCAAACTAGAATGTGTTTTGTTGTTGTGTTAGCAGAAGACTGGGTCCGAAGCTATTTATCGACAGGAACAGAAAAGCGACGCAAGCGTTGGCTTCCCCGGCCCCCAGTTCCGACGATACGTCCGACCCCTACCTGACTCCGAACGGCACCCTGAACCGATCCGTTCAGCCGGACTTGATCCCGAAGAACTCCAGATACCCCCTCTCTCCGCTGAGCGACGATTCCGATTACCACACGCCGAATGCGACCAACATGTCGCCTCTGTCTCCGACGGGTTCCAAGCCCGACCATTGCTTCGCAGTGCCTTCCTACTTTGATAGAAAGAGACAGGACGTCATGTCTCTCGCTAGGTCGGCCGTGAACGTCCTGCCTCTGTCGAACTTTCAAATATTCAAGCAGAAGTCTCTCAATACCATCCCGGACTTCATGGAAAAGCAGATAGCTAAAGAGCAGCAGAAGGAAGACGAAAGCGGGTTGTTTCACAACTTCCCGTTCCTCACTCCTCTGGCTAACAGGAAGAACTCGCTGTACGATAAGCACAGACTTTCCAGCTGCAACGAGGACGATTTTTACGTCAGTCCTGATGTCGATGTTGAGTTTAGGCATCAGATCAAGAGCGAAGGGGGTCTGGACGACAGACGAGGGAAGAGCTTCACCCGGCACACGTACCACGCGGCTGAAAGAGCCGTCGGAAAGCTGAGACAGAGCTTCGGACACTCGACTCCTAAAGCGGAGACCAAAGACAGGAAAATAGATCCCGACGAGGTATTCGCCGACTCTCCTGCACCAAACGACCGAAAGGCGGCGGCCTTCCAAAAGAAAGGGCTGCAGACGTCGAAATCCGGGGTCATTTTCGTCAAACGGGAGGTCAATATTGGAGGCAATCCTCTGAGACACAGTCACACCATCGGGAATGTCACCGATAAGAAAATGGCGTCCACCCTTCAAAGGTTTGTGAAGCTCTCTGTATACGTGGGTTGGTTTTCCCGTGCATCGGTGATGGTTTGCATCTGTACTAACGTCTTGGTTCTTGAATTGCTTGGTGTGCTAATGCTTGAGGTCATCATGATTAATTACATGAAATTTTATTTCAGCTCTGAATCCTGTTATATAAAGATATGACACTTGTCAAAGGTACTCGAACTAAGTAACACTGCAATGATTTATAAGAGTTTGGTATATTTTTATTTTTATTGTTATAGATATATTGAAAAATGTATTAGATTATCTTGGTTAATGATTTCTTGTATCACGGGTTCAGGTTTAAAGCAAACTAACAGCATGCCTACTATAGCTTAAAATATCTCCGACAATGTAAAGCAATAAATCATAATATTTATTTTTTTATTTCGATTAACTGACGTGTTTTACTTTTGCCTTTCCGAGAGTACAATAATTGATGTCCGATGTTCTCCGGAGAGTTGGTTATTTTCCCAAGAATTTTTTTTTTACGAATTCCATGTACATATTATGAATTATTCCATGTAATAGGATATACGTTTTTTTTTTACATATGCTTGTGTATGTAGTAATTTTTTTCACATACACATTTTATCATTTACAAATAAGTCAACATAACTTCTAATCATTAAAAATATATATATTTTTTTTTTTACAAAATTATTTTTTTTCTTTTTTTTCAAATCGGTAGAAGATTTAATCTTCTACCGATTTGAAAAAAAATTCAAATCAGTTTGAGCTTTCTTGAGAGATTTAAAAAAGAGAACTGTCGAACGGCATAGCGTGTTTTGCAAGAGTACTGATTTTTCTATTCCATTTTATTCCTAACTTAATGAGTTTTGGCAGATTATGTTAAATATGGACGTTAACATTTTTTATTTTCTACCGATTGGCGCCATTGGCTTAATTTTTTTTAACGTAATGTGGTTTGCAAGTGGACTACTCATTCATATATTCCACGTTTGGGTCAAGGAACGTTGAGTAATTACCCAATGAAGGTGTACAATTTCGACTTTTACTATTGTTTTATCTAGAAATAAATCATGTATCGTATGATATCACAGTGAAGCGTTCTTGATGTAATATTTTACTAAAATATCACTTCATAAATCATCCTAAATAATTATTCTTATGATCTGCGTCCATTAAGAATTCCAGTAGTGATCTGCCGAGAACAGTGTCCGTCGATGGTTGCTTCTCGTTGGAAGGAACAAGGTAGAAGGTGATTAAAGTCCAGGTGTAATTATTTTATTGTAAAACCTTAATACTGTAAATTGTTATTGTATCTTTTGTATGTATCGTATATAATCTAATAATTTAAAAAACAAATAATAATAAAAATAAATAATTGTTTTAACCGGATCCACGCGGCTCGCATAACCGTATGTGTTTTCACAAAACATGCCCCATACACGGCTGACATAAGCGTATGTGTTTTTACTTTGCTCCAAGTTTCGAACCTCAGTTCAACTTGGAGGGATTTTTTCATGGTGTGGAACTTTGGATAAAATAATACGTCAATCCTTGGCCTTATGACATCTGTTTAAATATCTGACTAATAATTTGTAACATCACAAGGATAAATAAAAGAACAGATCCCTGATTTTTCTCGCAGTCGGTAATTAGTCTGCGCCATAATCATGTCCTATATCTGTCTCACTCTCGACGCTACGCATTGCCAGTGGGTAAGACACACAATGTGTGCTTTGATTTATTTATGTTACGATCTTATTTGTTTATATTAGGATATATTTCAAGAATGATGTGACACAAGTGTATTATAGAGTACCAAAAAGGCACAATGAATCCCATTGTACGTTTTCGTTTAGGAAAATAAATCGTTTCTTAACTAAATACATGATAAAAGTAATCATTTAAAAAATGGCAAAATATCGCAGCGTAAGGGCGTCTTTTGAGAACAAAGTTAAAGTTAACGGTTACAAGGTTAACTTGTAAGTATTTCGGCTCAACACAGACCATGCCTAAGGAGCCGTAATACATATAGTAAAATAAATTCAAAAAATATATGCATCTATGAAATAAATAAATATAATTAAATAATTTATAAAAAAATTATTTCTTTATGAAAGAGCCATCAAAAAATCTGTAATGGATATAGGCAGGCTTGCCAGATTTCTGAAACGTTCAACCGAGACACCAGAATGGTCCCGTGCACAGTACAGTGAAATAAATGACAACGTAATTATCCTGAATAATCCTACAGTCATTTATTTTATTTTTTTTTGTCATCAAAAGGTATTGTTTAATTATTTTTTTAAATATACTAAATATTTTTCAAATGGAGAAAAAACATTCAGGTTTTACCTAAAAAGATATGTTGCACAGTAAAAAGTTCAATAAGTGGCTTCATATTTATTATTAATACATTTTATTATATTTTTAAACTTTAAAACGATCTCCTGAAAAATCGTGAGCGATATGTATACTGTGTCAATTTTGTACCATAAATGGATGACATTCATATTTTGTATATGTTCAACTCTCGCCGTACACCATTGTGATTATACAGAAGGTAAACCCTGGTGTTTCAAGACTATTAATTTGTCTCTTGACGGTGGATAGTAACCGGAGTGTCTCTCTTGTGATGGATGCATAGTAACCGGAGTGTTTCTCTTGTGGTGTGTGCGCAGAGAGGCGTGGTGCCGGCAGTGCGGATCCGGGGCGGCGCACCAGGACAGCGACAGCCTCCCGCCGACGCTCAAACACCGCCGCCCGAGCGCCACTGCCGCGTCAGTCCAATACTCTATCCTCCTGCCGCCAATACTGTAAAACTTGCTATCAAAATGAACCTGGACACATCGCTCGTTTGAGAATTTTGTCACATCTCTTTTCATTTTGAATTTTGTTAGAACTAATTTGTGACTGGACAAACCCAGACATACGGCTCGCTTGAGAATTTTGTCACAACTCTTTTCTTTTTGAATTTTGTTAGAACAAATTTGTGACTGGACAAACCAAAACTTACGGCTCGCTTGAGAATTTTGTCACAACAAATTTGTGACTGGACAAACCCAGACATACGGCCCGCTTGAGAATTTTGTCACAACTCAAATATGTGCTCGTTTGAAGCGTTATAGCGTTGTTAGGTGGTCGTGTGCATTAATGCGTTGATAAGACTTCATACTTTATTGATGACGTATTAAATTTCTGCTGTAACAATTGCTTAAATAAATATATATATATATATATATATATATATATATATATCTTATTCTTTTTCTAACCCTTATCCGCACCTAATGGTCCATAGGGCACTGCATCAAATTGATGCAGTGTTATCTTGATCGTTACATGAAGCAAGGTGATGACTCCTCCGCTTCAGTGAACATTCCAGGGTAATATTAAATAAATATTAGAGTGTAAAATCACTTATGTATGTAAATATTCATTTGTTAAAAATCTTAAATCTCCTAAAGTTATTCACCGATTGCTTTGAAAATTTTAAACAATGTTGCTTTTGAATACGCTAGTAAATTATTTTTTTTCCATTCAACCAGACTGAGCCACAGCAACATGTAGCCTGTTACATCTAGTATAAAATAAAATAAAACAAGTAATTTTGGCTCCAACTCATTGCGCCTTGAAATGGGACAATACTGAGCAGATGTGTGTTCAACGTTAAGAAACATTGATATGCAAGTTTTACACGTATTGTACGCAGTTTCGATGTTGTATCGTAAATCCGTCCGTACCGTAGCTTGCTTCTCACTTCTGTTGCTGTTGTAGAAAGTCAAAAGAAGTTTATATTGAATTTGTTTTTTATTTATTTTTGTCGTTCTAGTTGCTGTTTTTACGATGTGTTTTGTATTTTAGCTAGTATTGTCTGTTATGTGTGAATTTTTGTAATATTTTATGAAGAAATTTTGATATTCGCTGTTGGTAAGTACCCGATTTAAAAGTGAAACTCATCTTCTGGTATTTTCAAGATACTGGTTAAAAAAATAATTATGTATTAATTTTTAAATCAAACATTGATTTTTTGACTCAACTAATTTGTATTTTATTAACCAAAACACATAAAAAATTAATATTGTGACAATTGTTTCTCCTAGTTATGGCATTTTCAAACGAATTAAATTTTCGAAAAACATTCGTTTGAAAATGCCATAACCAGGCGAAACAATTGTCACAATATAATTTTTTTTTATATGTTTTTGTTACTTAAATACAAATTACAATGATTAAAGAAAACGCTTGTTTTTTACCACTTGAGTTTTATTAAAGACTATGTTTCAGAAGTTAAACTTCATGAAACATGTGTTATTTTATGAAACATGTAGTCTTTAATAAAACTCAAGTGGTAAAAAACAAGTGTTTTCTTTAATCATTGTAACATGTCTTACCACATAGTTAATGCAGAAACAATAAATAAAATAAATTCAACTTCGTAGTCTCAAAAAATCTGTGTTTGATTTAAAAATGAATTCGTAAATTAAAACAAATTCGAGTTCTACAAATTAAACACCAAATCAATAAATAAATAAAAAAATATTAATGGAAAATGAAATTGTTTTGAAGTGATTCGTTTATACAGTTGTAATGCTACTATGTTTTGTGCATTGAACGCACTTCATACTGTAAGATTTCAGTGATTTTTGGTGCATCAGTCATCCGAAATTTGCCATTGTAGAAATAAATATCACTGGGCTTTAGTTATAAGTGCGGGCGTTCATGTACACCCATATTAAAATTTTGAAATTCTTGAAAAATCAGTTTCACATTTAATCAAAAATATTTTTTTTGAGTGTCGTAGAATATACAAAAATATTTAAGACTAAATATTATTAAGAAACATTCTTAAATTATTAATTGAGTATAATATCCTTAAGCATGCAGTTTTTTAAAGATAATATAATTAAAATACTTTGTATTGTATTCAATTTATTCAACTTTCACTGATTAATTTATTGACATACATATTTCGTCTATATTTAAAGGTAAGTTTTTTTTTGTAAAATTGTTTATTTAAATTTTAATTGGAAAATACCATAGTGATCAGATAGAATTACAATCCCTTGGACTAAAATATAATTTACACCCAAAAACATAAAAATAGTGGTATTTACCAAGTGAAATTTAAATATAAAATGGAGATTTATGACCACAAAAGAACTGCCAAATCAATCAATAAAATGAAGTTTTTTTTATATTTAAATAAATGAAACTCTATGGCTAAATTTGCTTTACGTAGTTTTATTTTACTAGTATTTTTTTCTCTTTTAGAAATCGCTTCCTATTATGCAGCATTTATTTATTATTAGAACGATTATTTTTTTTAAAATAAAATGTAATTTGATATAAGTTTGTCCCTTTTTAATCTCTCTGTAAATATCATAACACTCGTAAAAATGCTAATGTTTTTTTATTAATTTTCGTATGAATAATATAACTGATTTATGGTTATCAAAATTGGATCAAATAATCAATATCTTATTTAATAACAGTTATAATGACCTTTCATTTAAGTTATCATCTCATTTTTCTACTCCTAAAAAATATAAAAATTAACCGTGTATCACTTTCAAAATAACTTTTTAATAACATTTAAAATAACGTTTCAAATCACTTATCATAACGTGGTTAAAATATCAACTGGTTTCGAAGCAAACAGCTTCTTCCCCAAGACTAATTAATACCAAACATTATCTTCTTTTAATTTTTTTCCGCACTCAATGGTGCATTGGGCACTGCGTCATACGTAAGCAGTGTTATCTTGATCGCTAAATACATGAAGGCAAAGTGATCAGCCCAGTGCTTTGGATACCCGTCCTGGGTAATATCAAATTACCCAGGACTGGTATCCGTATTAGAGTATATTAGAGTGAAAAATCACTTTATTTATTTTAAATCCTTGGGACATCAAAGCCGAAACCTCCAGTATGGTAGCCAAGTGTGCAAACCAGTACACTATGGAGGTAGACAAATAAATTTCCAATATTTTGGAAAATTTTGAATGATCCCCCATTTCACAATCAATATTTGGAGCACTATCTTTGTGTTATTTTATTATCGTCCATTTTATAACTTAAATAACTACATTTAAAATCACTTTATATCTTATAATAACTTGATAACAATGTTGACTGGTTTTGAAGTAAGCGACTTCTTTCTGAAGACTTATTCGTGTTTGCGAAACTCGATCTTAAAAAAAACTTGTTAAAACGAAACTTCTATCAGTCGCCATACTAATAGTAGTATGCTGTTGAAAAATAGCATTATGAATAAAAAATCCTTTATATTTATACAAATTTGGAAAATTAAATTAAAATTGAAAGATTGTGTCACCTGCAACTATGCAAAACCATATGTAATAGAGGATCATTGAAATATAATGCCAACTTAATTAAATAACTGTTATAAAAAAAACTATTAGACGTAATTCAATAGATTTGATCTTAAAACGTGCAGAAAAATATGTTTTTTTTACCTTAGTATATTACGATGTGTGCACCGTTTGTCGGTCTGTGTTATTGCAGTAATTATTTTCCAAATCGCGTTACCTTTCCGTCAAAATGATTAGGATTATTTAATCTTCATCTTCAAACCCTTATCCGCACCCCAGTGGTGCATAGGGCACTGCATATAAACGCAGTGTTATCTTGATTGTTAACAATGAAGGAAAGGTGATCAGCCCTCCGCTTCAGGTACCAGTCCAGGGTGATATTGAATAAATATTAGAGTGAAAAAATCACTTATATTTATTTGACCCCCCCCCCTCTGGGAATCGAACCCGGGACCTCCAGAATGGTAGCCGAGCATGCTGACCATTACACTATGGAGGTGGACTGTCTATTGTATTTACCTTTGTATTATTAACTGAATCTTCCTTATCGATGTATTCCCGTGTCGCTTTTGTCTTGTTGAAAAGTTGATTTGAAATGTCCCTTCTCCAGGAATCCTTCTGGCGGGCTGGTGATGACTGAGACTGGGTCCTTGGACCGAGCGAAGGCAGCTCTGGAACGGAGGAAACATAAAACTAGCGTTAGTACTTTGGGTAATCTAGGCGCCATGGCTTCCGCGGTGCCGGAGACTGATCCTCAGGTAATATAACAGTGACTAAAGCCTCCTCCCTATTGTCTATGTTCCCACTGATAAAAAATGAGAAACAGCTCTCTTCACCCTTCAACGTACACAACATAAAATTTAGACTAAGCTTCACATAGCGCTCACTCCTTTCAAGAACGTCATAAATCAAAAATTGTAAATTATCAGTTGTGCATGTTTTCGAAATGCCCAGAAAATGTACTATATCCCAGCAAAAGCGGCATATTTTTAACTTAATATTTACCCGCTACAGGGCTGAGAGCGTTGTTTTTACATTTTGAAGAAAAGGTATTGTTTAATTATTTTTTCAAATATACTAAATATTTTTCAAATGGAGAAAAAACCTTCAGGTTTTACCTAAAAAGATCTGTTGCACAGTAAAAAGTTCAATAAGTGGCTTGATATTTATTTTTAGTACATTGTATTATATTTTTAAACTTTAAAAACATTCTCCTGAAAAATCAAGTTTTTTGATTTATGACGTTTTTGAAAGGAGTGAGCGATAGGGTATTTGATAATGATGTTAAAAGCATCGAAACACGTGTCACTTTTTTTTAAAAGAAAAAATGTATTTTAAATAATGTATTTACCGAGTATAGTTAAAAATAAAAGTGGATAGATATCTTTAAAATTTCAAGGAGTGTTTCCTGTGTATGACATCTAAAACAATGAAACAAGTCAAATAAAACCTCTTTTGGTCAAAGGAACTTTGATTATTATGCAATAAAGTTGTACACCCTGCTTCTATTATCCATAAAGTCACTAAATAATGAAACTACAGTATAAAAGAGCTATACGTAAATGGATAATGGAGGTGGGTAGATCTGAAATAGATCGCATCATTCGGCCATGTGCTATTTGATTGCATGTCATAAACAATTTATTTTTCACATACTTTTATAAACAAGTATTGTAAAATGTGCCCTCGGCACGGGAAAACCCAGTAATAGTAAAATATTGGGAGACTGTGATTAACTGTATTCCTTTTGCAGGGTGGGCACACGGTATCCGGAAGAGTGGAGAACACGCGGGTGAATCCCGGATCCCTTATAGATGAACTAATCAAGGCTACCAACCTCGAGCAAGTTGAGGATAGTGCGGAGAGTAAGTTCTGTTTCATTGTATTACTAAATTTGTACTCAAAATTCAAACGAAAAAAAAAAAAACAGATATGCATATTTCTTGCTTATATGAACAGAGACAATACTTGTATTTCTTCTTACTGCGCTTCTCTATGCTGAAAGTTGGCAATATTATAGCAATTTTTACGCGCAAAGGGTAAAAATACCCTTCCCGTCCTTCAGCATCAATCGACCGAACAGATAGAAATACGTTTCTCGTCCTAATTGTGTTAATAACCATGTACTAAAATGAGAAAAGTACGAGCTATTGCACCTAGTCATAAAAGGCGAAATAGAGGGCTGACGAGGTGCGGGCAGAAGGCACATCTCCTGGATCCGGAATATACGAGATTGGACGGGAATCAAGACCGTTGAGGCAATGTTTAGAGCTGCCCGAGACAAGCACAATTGGTCTCAACTGATAGTTGACGTCAGGGGGACCTGACATGACACGCACAGAAGAAGAGATGGTCTGATACAAGTGTTTAATTTGAGAATGTCTCTTCCAGCTTCCGGGCTGCAGCTGTTCATCGCCAGGGACGGCACCGCCGCTCTCGGCAGCCGCCAGGTCAAGACGCAGATGTCCCAGGGCGTGCCCGCCTTCAAGCAGGTCGTAATGGAGGCCGTGGACGACAGGTAGCCCGCCTGGCGACCCTAGACCACTTATTACAATTCTTCTACTATTACATGTTAACGGGTGATTCATTTTGACCTCTTTTTTTCAATAGACTCTCATCCATAGGTCGCGCTCGAGTCGTGCTGATCTTTCACGGTAAATTTGTTCAGTATTATTTGACATTTCCTCATGGAAAGACTTATGTCGCAACCTTTATAATTATTTATTTATTTATGTAATATAGTTACAAGAGTTTTTTTATGATTCAATTCATTTTCTACACGTTTCTAATTTAAAACCTTAAAATTAACAACGCAGTTCTCTCCAATAAACAGACTAAGCTCTTATGCTTGGAGAGGGACTTATACTTATTATTTAATGTTTATGTTTGTGGGTGGTTTAATTCATTTGTATTTGGATTAATTTTTTGCTGGCATTTTAGTGTCTTTAATTTCTTTTTTATATCCATTAAAAGGTTAATAAAATATTTGGTTCTGTTGGAATTGTTCAATTTTATCATAAATTCTTTAGAGTGGACATTCTAAAATGCATTGGCGGCCAACATTTGAAAGATAATATCATTAAAAAGTAATTGTCGAATATTGCTCTTTAGGATGGTAATAAAGGTACCACGATTAATTAGAATTTTCACACCCTACCTTGGGGTTATTTTCTGAGTTTATTCTGTAGAAAAAAATTATCTTTTTTTCTGCAGAATTATGCAAACAGATTTTTTTTGTTGCCATAATAGGTGCTTTTAGGACGGAACCGTGTTCCCTCTCTCTGTCTTGCATTAAATATTTTTGGCACAGGGTTAGCGCAACGGTGCGGAAAAAACGACGCATATCATGTACGTTCGCATGTGTAGGGCGGTTAAGAATTAAAACAAAAAGATCATAATGAATCACCGTATATTATTATTACACTGTTATTCTCCGTGGGGTGAGAAGAGAAGGAAGGGGGGCATTAGCCCCCGGACTGTATTATTTGTAAGCGTTGAATCGTGTGAATGTTTTATATGAACATTGTCAAACCGGTGACATCTGTTGGAAATTATCCGAAGCTTTAAGACATATTGCTATTCTTCATTAGCACTGTTCTACTGTATGATATTGTATTATATATTAATTTAAGTTTTGTTTTATTTTATTTTTATTCTTACCCTCGTCTGCACCGAATGGTGCATAGGGCACTGCGTCAAATTGGTGTGATGTTAATTTGATTGTAAATTATATGTTGGCAAGGTGATCAGTCTACTTTGTATATAATAAGAAGGTAAATATTGAATGCAACTCCCATTTTATTAATTTTTTTTAAAACAGTCTTCCTTTGCTATTTTAATTTCTTCTGTCTTCTGTGCGCGTCATGTCAGGTATCCTGACGTCAACTATCACTTGAGAGTAATTGTCCTTGTCTCGGGCAGCTCTAAACAGCGCCATGACAGTCCTGATCCCCGTCCAATCTCGTATATTCCGGAGCCAGGAGATCTGCCTTCTGCCCACACCTCGTCGACCCTACATTTTGTCTTTTAATTGCAGAAGCTTAAAAACAACAATATTGTAGTCGTACAGGAGAAAGTGACCAACTAACACAATGTAAAATGTTCAAGAGGGCCATTTAAGCCACTTTTGCTTGGCAAGAAAATAAACATCAATGCAGTTAGTCATTTTTAACAAGTCAATATATTATACTTACAAGTTTAAAATCGCTTTGGGATTTTTTCAGAGCAATACTAAGCTAGTAAGATATCAAATAGTCGATGATCACGTTTTTGTAAAAAAAATGCACTTGGTCACTTTCTCCTGTATGACTGCGATATGTTTATTACATAGTAAATTAACACATTGTTATACGGTTTTTTCATCAATCCCTACCCTAATTAGTATTACTAATTAGGGTTGTATACTAATCGCAAGTAACTGCAAACCCAATTCTGACCTGTAAAATGTTTTTTGGTGTCTCTCGCACTCCACCAAATAGAAAGTAAGCAAATCGAATGCTTATAAGTGTCTCCTACTCTCTGTCAACAGTATGTAAAAGGCGCTTTTAAGCTTTTCCCGCAAACAATGTGTTAATAATTTTCACGCAAAAAATCAATATAACCGATGTTTTAAAAGATGTGGCTTCTTTACGCCTATGTTGATTTTGCCCGCGAAAATCAAATAATTGCCCGTGTTCTTGCCGAATTTGGCTGGAAAATACCCCAACACAGATGTGTCAAGAGAAATGTTCTTTTTTGGCCAGCAGATGTCACTGGTCTATTTTTTTATAAACTATGCTTTTGTGTGATTTTTGTATTAGGTAGTTTAATAAGTAATTATGGACCTGTACGTATTGTTGCCCTATCAGCGGTGTGTGAGAGTTCACTTTGTACATCGATGACTATTTCAATCTTATTTTCGCATACCGATCCATCGCTTTGTATAAAATGAAATTCGGTCTCTTTTGTACGATATTTTGATGCTTTTATAATACCGAAAACTTGTGTCATTTCTGAAACCTTCCATAGTCATTCCATGTATGTTATTAACCATATGGTATTTGGGATTGAAATTGTAAAGCTGAATCCTTCATACATACACGCATATCCTCACCTGGAAGCAGAACTATCCTAACTGCTTATAACGAAATTTTACCGGAGATGCAATCAAATGTTTTCTCAAACAATTAGTAGTATTTGCTTTTGAATATTTAGATTCATAATGTTTGAAGGGCTATTCATTTAATTTACGAAAGTTCTGCATAATAAAATTAGGAGCGTAAAGAGCACAATCGAACATGCATAAATAAAAATATTATATAATGAAAATTAAATTTGCCTGCATGTGACTTAGGACAGTTCTCCATTCAGGTGACAAATGTATCGACCCTTTCCTAGGAAATTATTATTAATATTAGTTCTTATTCTAACCTTATCTGCTCCCAATGGTGCATAGGGCACTGCATCGCATAAACACAGCGTTATCTTGATTTTAACTTACATGAAGGCAAGGTGATCAATCCTGCGCTTCAGGTACCAGTCCAGAGTAATGTTAAATAAATATTAGGGTGAAAAATAACTTAAAGTTACTTTGACCCCCTGGGAATCGAATCCGAGAGCTCTAGCACGGTAGCTAAACGCACTAACATCCCAGTTTTATCTAGATCGTTACAACATGTAATGGTCAGCACGCCCGGCTACCGTACTGGAGGTCCCGGGTTCGATTCCCAGGGGGGGTCAAATAAATATAAGTGATTTTTTCACTTTTATATTTATTCAATATAACCTTGGACTGGTACCGGAAGCGGAGGGCTGATCACCTTTCCTTCATATGTGAACGATCAAGATAACACTGCGTTTATATGATGCAGTGCCCTATGCACCATTGGGGTGCGGATAAGGGTTTGAATGAAAAATGAAATTATATAACTGGCGTTAAGCATAATTTGCCAGGAAAGGGTCGATGTATATCCGACTAAAACTATCTCGCTTGAAAGAAACCCAATTTTTTCACCGTCCATTTGAGCTTCCCTCGATTTTGAATCACAATGTTTAAATATCTCCTGCCCGAAGCCGTTCAACTGCTGCTAATGTAAATTTATCTTTGTTTAACCTGTCCGGGAGTATGGCGGCCACACACGGTCGTCCAAACAAAACTTTCCTTAAAGGAGTATGGGCATACGTGAATGGCCGCGCCTATAACTAAAGCCCGGTGACATTTATTCCTAAAATAGTACTTGTACTGCCATCTGTGGTTGTTATTTATTGTTTCGGCATTCACTTTGTGGTAAGACATTATTAAATTATATTTAAAAACACATGTTTTTTACCACTTGAGTATTATATTTTGTTTTTAATGACTAGTTTCGGATGCTCCCATCTTATTGAATGTATGGAATAATGGGTTTGAATATGAACTACATAGTTTTTATTTAAACCGGTAGTTGGAAGCATCTGTAGCTTCTGAAACTAGTCGTTAAAAACAAAATATAATACTCAAGTGGTAAAAAACAAATGTTTTTATTTATAATTTGATGTGTGGTTGTATTCAAACACTAACACCGCACTTTCTTTTGGCATCTCAACATATATATATATATATATATATATATATATATATATATATATATATATATATATATATATATATATATATATATATATAATATGGAAATCTGGTGTATACAGGACTATTTACAGAGGTATTTACCTGTCATGGGCTGGTTTACCTATGACAATTCATAAGCCCTGTAAATACCGAGATTTCCATATTATGTACGTAATTTCAAAGAGAAATATTTGTGTTTTTATTATTTACAAAAATACTCCAATTTCATATTATTTCTGTGAGCCTAAGCGGCTTATTATTAGAAATAGGTATCAAACTGTGGTAGAGTGTGTTCCAACCGAGAAACTCTGACTCAAGAGCCCGCGGCACTAACCGCGGGTACACAACCCAACACTTCTTTTATTTCATTTATGTTTATATTCTTCTTTTATTCTTTTTCATGTATGTTGAGATGTCAAAGTGTTTAAGTTTACTTGGTAAATACCACCATTTCTTAAAATCATTTGTATGCGTGTTTCGATACATTCTGCACAATTCGCGCACTCCTTTCAAGAACGTCATAAATCAAAACACTTGATTTTTCAGGAGAACGTTTTTAAAGTTTAAAAATATAACACAATGTATTAAAAATAAATATCAAGCCACTTTTTGAACTTTTTACTGTGCAACAGATCTTTTTAGATAAAATCTGAAGGTTTTTTCTCCATTTGAAAAATATTTAGTATATTTAAAAAAAAAAATAACTAAACAATACATTTTATTCAAAATGCAAAAACAACACTTTCTGTCCTGTAGCGGGTAAATATTAAGTTTAAAATATGCCTCTTTTGCTGGGATATAGTACATTTTCTGGGCATTCCGAAAACACGCACAACTGAAAATTTACGATTTTCGATTTATGACGTTCTTGAAAGGAGTGAGCGAATTGTGAAATAGATTTTAAAATATAGTTGTAAATAACAGTATATTTTAAAATCAGTGTCTGGTAAATCTCCTTCTGACCCTTATCCGCACCCAATGGTGCATAGGGCACTGTATCCTATTGAAGCAGTGTTATCTTGACCGTTACTTACATGAAGGTGAGGTGATCACTTCTGCACTTCAGGAACCAGTCCAGGGTAATATTAAATAAATATTAGAGTTTAAAATCACTAATATTTATTTTCAAAATGGTGAATACAAAGTAAAATTTAAATTAAAAATGGTTAGATATTACCACAGAGTGACTGCAGAAACAATTCATGAATGTTTAAAAAATGGTACGAAATAAATAATATAATCTGTGATGATGCCTTTCTAGGATAACCTGTATTATATCACCAACGATGTCATTTTCACCCCAAATCGATGTATCAAATACACAATTACGAAGCTATTTCAACTGGAATGCACTGTAATTCAGTTGACTTTACTTCTGCATTCAATTTACTGAATTTTTACTGTATTTTTTTTCAATAATCCACAATTCAATTTAATACTTTAAACGGTGTAAAGAATTTTAATGTAATAAAATATTTATTTTCTTAAAAATTATTGTTCTAAATAACAGTATTTTATTCATTATTAGTAGTTCATTCAGAGACCTCTTTTTAAGAGAAAAATGTTTAAAGATCAACTGTATCATACAGGTTTTTCACTATGAATTGGACATTTTACAAAATATATGTTTTATATTGTTATATTGTATTTTATAAAAAAAGTATGAATTTTTTAAATATAAACATAACATAAATTGTATACATTTATTTAACTCACAATTTTAAACATATTTAAAAAAAAATATTTTCCAAAGACCCACCTTGTGTGTCTTGTCGGTGGAGTTCTTTTTGAATAATTTTTATATTGTTTTCAACCATTTTAACCTAATATACACACAAAAAATAGAGAAAAATTAGTAAATAGAAAAATTAATATATTCATATTAGTACTTCATATACCGTCAGGGTGAATACCTGCCCACATCTTTTATTCTTAACATGTTAACTGCTATGGAAATTCTCAAAATTCTGGTCTAAAAAGACAATTTCATTTAAGCATATTCAATAAAAATATCCTTTACTTCTTGATTTTTAAGAATATTTTTAGAATTATATTTTCTGTTTATTTATTGATAAATTTTCTGTTCATGTAAGCCAGCATTGATTTTTTGTCCTCTTCCCATGCGCCATCTATCCATATTAGCACTGATATACTAGGAATTTTATCGTAGCTGTACGAATATGGCAAGTAACACAGTACAAGATAACTCCTAGTCGGCGTCCTAGCAAAGAACGCAGTCTACGAGTTATCTCGTAGTTGGCAGTCAACATGTTAAAACCAGCAAACGTGTTAGTCGTCAAGTAGGCAAGCTTGTGCGGCACTTGTCATAGACTCTGCGCGTGATGTGTGCTGAAGTTTTTAGACAAAATTTTCAATACTACTTTCAATCATTAACTTTTTATATAAAATACAATGTAACATCCAATTTGTTTTGTAAAACGTTCAATTTGATTTGCATGGTGATCAATTTGTTTTGAAACGATTTGAAACGAAAAACCTGTGTTTGCGTTCTTCTTTATTAATTATTTAAGAATAATGACCTTGTATTCAGAATTTTCTTCCAAGTAATAGTAATGAAAGCTTCCCTTGCCAATAAAATCTAGAGTCTAGATGATTTTGTTTTTACAAAATGCTTTTCTCCTTATAAACTCCAATATATGTTGCATAGTTCAATCTATATCCCTCCATGCCAGTATAAGTAGTTATGATTTGTTTTCCAACATCAGTCTTGACATTAATATACAGTATACAGTATCAGTATACAGTGGAACCTCTCACAATGATCATAATTCGTTCCAGGATCTTACTCGTTGAGCGAACATTTTTTGTTTTAACTGGTGCGGAAGTCCCGTTTCAAAAGTGAATGTCGTGAAAAGGGGACTTGCCCTTTCTCTGTAAGTTTTGTGAAATACGGCTCGCTAAGGGAGTAACTTTTCACAATTTTTTTTGCTTGTTATGCAAATTACTCGTTATGTGAATTAATCGCTATGAGAGGTGCTCATTAAGAGAGGTTCCACTGTATATATACAGTGGTACCTCGACATACGAGTGCCCCAACATACGAGTTTTTCGAGATACGAGCCGACGAGCAAGTGATTTTTTGCTTTTAGTTACGAGCGAAATTCGAGATACGAGTTCGGTTCGGTAGTAACACGCAGTCGCGCCATCACGATCAGTTAGCAGCGTGCTTCCGCTGTGATCAGTTGTGTAAAAAGTTGCAACAGGTCGTGCATCTGACCTTTTTAATGACACTTGCCTAACTCATTTCCGGAACATTCTGAGAGGGAGGAAGAAACAAACCTCCTTGGACATGTTTTTTTCTAAACGGCCTACAGGTGAAAGCGAGAAAAATGTAGCGAAAAAGGCAAAGACCAGTGAGGATATCTAATTTATTTCTTTACATTCTCTTTTTTGTTTTTGTGCAATAAATATTTGATATTTATAAATACGTTTTTACTATTCAAAACCACGTAACAAAAATAACTGGGGGTGACATTTTGTCGGGGAACGGATTAATGGTAGTTCAATTGTTTTGTATGGGGAATTTTGCTTTGAGATATGAGTAATTCAATATACGAGCATGGTTGCGGAACGAATTAAACTCGTATGTCGAGGTACCACTGTATATATATGTGAGAAGATTTATTATAACATTCTGTTTTATCCTAAATTTTACTTTACTTATATTCTGTAAAACAAAATGAAACATTTATATCAAGATTTTTTTAAATTATATCTCATACTTTAAAAAGGATATGGATGTCTGGGAAATTACATGTTTTACAACCTGTTTGGCTGGTTTAAGTGATAACTTTATAGACTATTCTAGCCGTGATTGACAACCACACTGCTTGAATTTTGGATGCTGTATTTATCTGTCAATTGACACCTTCTTTCACATGCCAATATGAAGCATTGCGCATAAAAAAGTTTTAAAAATTGATGCGACATGGATGTTCAATAATAATCAGAATGGTAATCACTTAAGCCAGCCAAATGACAGGTCGTAATCCCTGGAATGCTCGGACTCCCATCATCTTTTCTATAAAAACTATAAATGCCTCGTATCATTGGAGACATCTGTAATATAGATTTAAAAATTATTTGAAATTGAAAATTTAAATGATATTATGTGAAACAATTTTTTTTTTAATTTTGGTATTTGTTTTTTTTTTTGGCCCAAAGTATTTAAATATTAAGGATAGTGTGAAAGAAAATTTAGAAATTGTTATGTATCTAAATAAATTTTTTTGTGTCTTTGTTGAGCGTACAAAAAATATATTCCGTAAGATCCAAAGTCAATAAGTTATCTGCTTCCAAAATATGAAAAAAATCAGACTCTTCCGGATGAATATTATTTTTATATATTTTTTTTACAACTCCCAAGTATTTAAAAAATTTTTTTCAATGAATTAAAATTTACAGCAAAATAATTTCGATTTCCTTAATTGGCATTCAGAAAGAATTAACTAATTATAATTTTTTTCTTGGTAAATGCAGCTACAGTCAAACCTGGATATTAAAGACCTGGACATAAGTAAAACCTCATTAAAAGAGAGCTGGCTTAAGGTCCTGTCATTTTATCGCCATATAAAAAAAAGCATATAAGTGAGGCCTCTTTAACCATTTATTTTCCTAAACAAAAACGTTCAATCGGATCCATTGTGCCTTTTTGGTACTCTATAATACACTCGTGTCACAGTATACTTGAAATATATCGTAATTTAAACAAATTAGATCATAACATAAATAAATCAAAGCACGCATCGTGTGTCACTCTTACCCACTGGCGATGTGTAGCGTCGAGAGTGAGACAGATATAGGGCATGATTATGGCACGGTCGGTAAGAAAAATCAGGGATCTGTTCTCTTATTTATCCTTGTGATGTTACAAATTATTAGTCAGATATTTCAACAGATGTCATAAGGGATTGACGTATTATTTTATCCAAAGTTCCACACCATGAAAAAATCCCTCCAAGTTGAACTGAGGTTCGAAACTTGGAGTAAAGTAAAAACACAAACGGTTATGTCAGCCGCGTACAGGGAATGTTTTGTGAAAACACATACGGTTATGCGAGCCGCGTGGATCCGGTTAAAAGAGAAAAATATCCGATACCTTGGACTGTCTTGTATCCAGGGTTGACTGTATTTCTTAAAAT
Source organism: Brachycentrus maculatus (assembly GCF_059751285.1). Classification (NCBI taxonomy): domain Eukaryota; kingdom Metazoa; phylum Arthropoda; class Insecta; order Trichoptera; family Brachycentridae; genus Brachycentrus; species Brachycentrus maculatus. The sequence continues at coordinate 332,477 of NW_028280892.1, forward strand.
CTATTGTGACACATTTTTTGGATGGTTAATTCATCAAATCATAGATTTTGTACCACAATAGATTTAATAGTGGGGACTGGCTGGAGTCATTTCGTTGTTATGAACACGTTACGATGCGAGCATTCGTATAGTCAGTACAGCGAGCCAAGCTCATTCCGAATACTTTATCGGATGTTCGGATGCTCGCCGCGAATGTTACGTTACGACAAAATGCTCCTGTGAGTTCCCACCATAAAGAAAAGGTGGTATTTACCTAGTGAAATTGAAATTGAAAATCGATATCTCCATTAAGTGACTGCTGAATTGATTGATTTTTTTTTTTAAATATCGTCATCTAAAAATCATATTTAAAAAAATATTTCATGCTATGTATTCATCCTGGCCTGGTGCATTATAGTTTTGACATAAAGACTTTGGGTTTTTGAAAGGGGGTGAGATTAAATATTATATGACTTGTTAAACCCATGTTCATAGTGCCGATATGTGCTTAGTAATGGTAGTATAAAAAAACACCAAATTGATAAATAAATACAATGTGCGAGGTTCGAGCGATTCTGTACATCTGGTGGAATGTTTGAGATTATTTGTAAATAGAACTATACGATTTACACCAAAAAATGAATATGTGGTTGTTATATCGACAGCTCCACTCCAACATATACTATCGTAAGTCTCAAATTGCAATGATTGAAGGGTTTTGTCAGGAATATCTATGCTGACTTGCTCGAGTCTTGTGTCGTAAGAATTTTTTATTGATTGCAAAACATGTTTTGTTAGTTGGAACTAAGGATATTGGGTTCCGTTTTTCACTGCTAGTTTAGCTTCCGCTGTTTTTATTAAACCATTAACCCTTTGGCTGTTGAGTTTTAATGAAGATTTTATTTGCAAAAAGAGCAGGTTTTTTAAAATTACTGATTAAGAAATAATGCATTATTTCAAGGCATTAAACAGCATTTTCCAAATTATTCATGTTTTTATTGAATGTTTCAACTAAATTTTATAATTACTTTTAAAACGGATCTTAGATACAAAAGGTTTTCCATCTATGTATTATTTTTAGCCTATAACTCGATTATAAACTACTATAGTGAAATCAGTTTGAGCTATTTTTTCACTAGGGTGCTTTTACCAGATACAGGTGGGAAAAAAACCCATTTTTTGTGCCCGTGGAAGCAAATCCTCAAAAACCCATTGTTTGCCCTATGTGATACAGGATTTGAACTACTAGAGAAAGAGAGAGAAAGGGAGAATGTGATACACATATAAAAAATCCCAAATTTGTGTATTTGTGACTTACGATACATGCTGGAGTCGGACGATATATTTAATATGTAAGCTTTATTTCTGTAAAATTATTACGAGTAAGTAGCTGATATTTTAATTATTTATTGTTATGAAGTGACAATAATCACATTTGGAGGCTTGCAATGTTTGCCTAGAAGCATTTAGGTTTCGTCTTTATAGGAAATATTTATGAAGAAAATATTGTTTTATCTTATTTTTGTTATTTTTTTTTTAGTATTTCAAATTATTATTCAATGCCATTAAAACTGCACACATTTTACACTATAATAAATATTTAATTTTAAGTGTGCTAATTACTCTACCTAATAAATTGTATTTAAAATTCAGTTATAAATAAAGTTTGTTAACTGAACTCCCTCCTTAAACAGGAGCAGTACACTCTATTGGAGAGGTTACTCGTTGTCTAAAAATACCATTAAAATAAATTAATATATGTATCATGAAGTACATATATTACCAACTGTTAACTGATCAAAGTATTTGCAAATTTATTGAAAATGATTTTGGTAACTGGTTGAATAAATCACAGTTTTTTGTGGTTTCGAAATTATTTTCACGTGTTTAAATGTGTGCAGTTTTAGTTGGCTGATGTTACAAAGATTTAGGTTTCCTTAACCCTAGATTACTGGACATTCGTAAAAGTTACGACAGACATCCAATATGTGGGGAGCACCGAGGCAACACATATTAAGAATGTAGTGACAACTAGCATATATCTTAATTTTTTATCAATATTTTATGTTCATACTTCATATAAAGTTCTCAAAAAACGTGTTGCACTTATTTTTCAAATGTTTTTGGTAAAATGTGAGTTTCTTATCCTCGTACATTTTACGATAGTCCCGTATTAAGGTGCATTGAAACAAGTCCCGTGATCTAGGGTTAAACATTATTATATTTTTTGACATAATAAGTTTTCCAATAGTTGGAGACATAACAGTTCAAATACTTTTTTTTGAGATTTTGTATATAGAACATGTACATTTTTCTGTAGTAAAAAATTATTTAAAATATGACTTTGTTTTATTTTTATTCTGATTTTACCTTTACATTTACAGAAAAATACCAAAAATTGTCCTCTCTGTCTTATTCCTCATGGAAGCAACTAACTCATTGGTACGATCTTAACTAATAATAATAAATAATAAAACCCTCATCCGCACCCCAATAGTGCATAGGGCACTGCTTCATATAAACGCAGTGTTATTTTGATCGTTTACACATGAAGGAAAGGTGATCAGCCCTCCGCTTCAGGTACCAGTCTAGGGTAATATTGAATAAATATTACAGTGAAAAAATCAATTATATTTATTTGACCCCACCCCTGGGAATTGAACCCGGGACCTCCAGAATGGTAGCCAAGCGTGCTGACCATTACACTACGGAGGCGGACGATCTTAACTATATATACTCAATTATCAAATCCCGTCGCCAGCAGTCTGCAAGCGTAAAAAACACCAGAAGTGTGTTAATTACACATTCTGTAATGTGAATAAATACATCATAATACATGCAACAAATCAGTTTAGCATTTCAATGCTATTTTGACAATAGATGATAAATTATTCACGAGGTGTAGCCATGTATTAACAGAATAAGTGTAAGGTTAATTTCCTAAGGTAACATAGGTCAATTCAATAATGTTGTCTGTTTCTATTGCATTGCAACTTGAACAGAGGCATGAGGCCCCCGGGTTGATAATATTGGGAATGTGTCATACAACATATCGCTCACTCCTTTCAACAATGTCATACAAAAAAAAATATGATTTTTCAGGAGATTGTTTTTAAACTTTAAAAATATAATTAAATGTTTTAAAAACAGATATCAAGCCGCGTATTGAACTCTACTGTGCAACAGATCTTTTCAGGTAAAACCTGAATGTTTTTTCTCCATTTAGTATATTAAAAAAATAAAATAAACAATACCTTTTCTTCAAAATGTAAAAACAACACTTTCTGCCCTTTAGCGGGTAAATATTAAGTTAAAAATATGCCACTTTTGCTGGGATATAGTACATATTCTGGGCATTCCGAAAACATGCGCATAAATCAAAAATAAAAAAAATTAACTATATCCCAGAAAAAGAGGCATATTTTTAACTTAATATTTACCTGCTACAGGACAGAGAGTGTTGTTTTTGCATTTTGAAGAAAAGGTATTGTTTAATTTTTTTATTTTTAAATGTACTAAATATTTTTCAAATGGAGAAAAAACCTTCAGGTTTTACCTAAAAAGATCTGTTGCACAGTAAAAAGTTCAATAAGTGGCTTGATATTTAATAAATTGTGTTATATTTTTAAACTTTAAAAACGTTCTCCTGAAAAATCAAGTGTTTTGATTTATGACGTTCTTTAAAGAAGTGAGCGATATATTCTTTAATTGACGGCATAATGCAGATTTGAGTCTTCGACATTTGACGCATACAAATATTATTAGCTTTAAAAAAAATTAAATGAAATATCCGACCATTTTCTTATCATTTCCATAACATAATAAGTGATTAGGCATAACCCATTCGAGTCAATGACTCAGGCAAAGTTTAAATTGAGCAAATATTAGTTTAGTTTGGCGTACTCGGATGTAATGTCAATAACAATACAAAATCAAGGTGTTATTCACCAATTTATTTTCTTATCTGGTAAATGTTAGTGCTGGAAAGTACCTACCTTCCTATCTGCGTTTGATCATAGATATAAAGGTAGGTACTCAATATTAATCTGAAATTTTCATTGTTTATGACTTACATATGAGCGTATTTACCATATTTTGAATTCAATGCAAATAAAGTGAATTATCTATGGAGATAATTTTATAATCAAGTGGAAATTTGATCAAATAAATATGCGACTGATTAATATAATTATCTTATTAAAGGAGAATTTTGAATTTATGGAAGTGAAGCATGGAGTTAGGAAAAAAAGGATGAAAGTAGATTGAATGCAGTCGAAATGCGATCCATCAGACGAATGTGCGTCAAAACGACGTATGATAGATATTGGAAAGAATGCAAAGCTGAGATAAGCATTATTGATAAAATTAAGAAAGGTGTTTTGAGATGGTTTGGATATGTGGAACGAATGAGGGAGGCAAGAATGGTAAAACAAATTTATAATGCGAATGTAGTTAGAAATTGGAACAGAGAGAGACAAAGAAAATGTTGTTTGTTTCATATATATATGTACTTGAAAGCTGCCAGGTTAAGAGTGAGAATAATCGGCGGGTATGTATGAGATGATGTATGAATGTGGAAGAGGTGAAGATTGTTTGCAATGACAGAGTGGTGTGGCATTCTATTCCAAAGATGATCAGCCCTCCGCTTCAGGTAACATTCAATAAATATTCCAGGATAATATTGAATAAATATTAGAGTGAAAAATCACTTAAATTTATTTATTTATTTGACCCTCCCCCCCCCTTGGGAATAGAACCCGGGTCCTCCAATATGGTAGCCGAGCATGCTGACCATTAGACTAGTAGGTGATATATTACCATACTACAAAGTTAACAATGCTATTAATATAAAAGAGATGTTTTGATTTTTTATTATTATTTTATTTTAATTTTATATTTGTTAGTTGCCTTAGAAAATTTTCCTTGCTTATTATGTCTTCATCTTCAAACCCTCATCTGCACCCAATGGTGCATAGGGCACTGCATCATATTAACGCAGTGTTATCTTGATCATGACCACACGAAGGAAAGGTGATCAGCCCTCCGCTTCAGGTAATATTGAATAAATATTAGAGTGAAAAAATCAATTGCATTTATTTAACCCCCCCTGGGAATCGAACCCGGGACCTCCAATACGGCAGCCGAGCATGCTGACCATTACACTACGGAGGCTGACTTATTATGTACATGGATGGATTGCAAATTTAGTTTAATTCCTCTTAAAAATTATAGTGGATGTGGATAGTTCACAATAAATAATAAAGGTGATCCATATAAAAACAAAACAAAAGATACAACAATACAATAGACACAATAGATTCAATATCTTACATCAATCAAGATCCCTCACATTGCTCATTTATTTGTCTTGTCACATTTTCCAAATAAGACACCACCAAATCCGATAGATCCCATTGCCTCATCAATTTTTGCTAACTGAATACCCTCTTTTTTTTGATTAACGATACTGTAGCTAAAGTACTTAAAAATGTGCTCTTATTACAAGTGTTTTATTTTCATAATTCAACAAATAAAATCAAATGATTGAATAATAAAATAAAGGTCGTTTGTTGAGATAATTTATCGGATGATAAAATAATCTCTAAATCTCAGGCAGTTGGCATCTTGTTTACATTTATCTGTATCTCGTAAGACAAAAGGCGAATTATCCTGTCATCAGTTAATTACATTTTTGTAAAATGAATTATATTATAAAATGATTGAGATCAATTTTGTACCAATAGGTATCAACCCGTTGACGCCTTTGTTATTATACTGTACGCAGGGCTATGCATTCCATATAAATAGAAAAGCAGTGCCTATTCGAACTTACCCGCGTGACATGTAAAAAGCAACCAGTACCTACCCTAAGTTACTAAGAACAAAGTATTACCAGCTTATCTTACTACCTACCTCTATTACGTTTTTATTTCAATATGTTGTACTTCGAAGAGTAATAACAGTTTAAGAGGTGGACATTAAGCGAGCAGCATTTACTTGTTAGTCATTTAGTTAGTGATTTTTTTATAACGTTGCATACATTTAGTTAACTAAACTCAGAGACATATTTTAGTTGCGCTGAAAACAAAACAATGGCACAGAGTGTTTATAAATTATCGAGCACATTTTACTTGAATTATTTATGTTTAAATCGTGGACATATTGCAAGACAGGACACCACAAGATGGAGTCCAAAAATTTGAAGATGGAGACCTTGGGAGAACAAAAGAAGCGTCGGAAAACCCCATAAGAGATGGTCCGATGACATAGTCGCTGTGGGGGGTAGAAACTGGCTGCAAGCAGACGGGAGGAAATGGAAAGAAGAGGAAGAGGCCTATATCCAGCAGTGGAGGTCAGAGGGCTCATGAAGAAGAAGAATAAATCGTGGTTTTTCTGGCATAGTAACTCCAAAGGGTTAAAATCGACACCCAATTTTTACAATTTTTTTCATTCTGACATGATAATCTAAACATATTTTATGGAACAAATTATAAACAATGTATATTATGTAATATTGTGTTTTTCAGGTAACACTTCCCGGAAGGAAGATCACTATCAACTGTCAAGTTATGCACTGTGTAAACTGTGTTTCTTATCAGTCAACATAAGGTACGAGCTGTATAATAGATGCGTCATACTTTGTGAGCAAAAATTGTACTCTAGTATACAAAGTTTATCCGTGAAATACCTGATGGAGTTATTTCATTATGCATATACGGTGGGGTTGTCATATTTACCATTTTCCACTAACTAACTAATTGACTACCCATCACGCCGCTTCCCGCAGGGGTAGACAGAGGAATAGAAAGCCACACCAATATGTGTTTGCCAACAATCTTCAATCATAGCCTGGTCCCCTTTTTCAATGCAAAATTTTGTTCACCGATGAGGCACATTTTTGGTTAAATGGCTAAGTCAATAAGCAGAATTGCCGGATTTCGAGTGGAGAAAACCCAGAAGCCTTTGTCGAGACGCCCTTACATCCATTCTTTTCTCACTTGTTACATTTTCTCATTTTTTATATTTTCTTATTTGTTTATTTTAAATATGCAACTTCCCTTATGTTTTTCTCATTTATTTATTTTAAATATGCTTCTTGTGCCTATTTATTATACCTGTTTATTGTTTTTATATTTTGCCATGTATTAGTATTAGTTTTGGTTATTTAAAAAAAAAATTGTTACTTTATTATTTGTGTTCCAGTCTTGTTAACCTTAATCCCACGTTCCAAAATGAGAAATTACTCATCGGGAATATTATATGCATATATGACTTATGTATGTAATATGTTTTGAAATAAATTTAAAAAAAAATTGTTTAAAAAAATTCACTGTTTAGTGTGCTTTATGGGTAAGTGGAATAATTGACCCAAATTTTTTTTAGACGATGCCGGCCAGAATTTTACGGTCAATGGAGAGCGCTACAGAACCATGATTACTGACTGCTTTGTACCTCATTTGACTGGCATTGATGTGACAGAGCTGTAGTTTCAATAAGATGTCGCAACATGCCACACGGCTGGTGCCACCATCAATTTATTGCGAGAAATTTGAATTCGTATACATCTAAAAAAAACACCCTAATATTTATAATTTATGACAAATGAACTGGGTTTTTTAAATTACTTAACGTCCAAGTGACTGAAATCTAGCTACGGCTTATGCAACACCGCCTTTAACGACCCTACTCAGGCTTCTACTTTTAAAGTTTTATAGTCTTTGCCTGCTAGTGAGAGTGGATTTACTCTTTACGTGTAAAGTTACTATAATTTCATGTAATTCGTGAGTGAAAATTCTAGGCAAAAACACTCGCTATCTCGCTAGAGGCATACAGCATTGTGTTCTCTTTCCAAGTATGTTATGGATACATAATGTTTTATAACATGCATATGTACTGATATACATATTCACTGGCAGAGGTCGAATAATATATAATTTCTCAGAAGTAGTTTCAGATCAATTTTCATCTGATTGCCATTGCTATTAAAGTTCTAATTTCATTAAACGGCTCTATTACAGAATGTCTGAAAGTTTGCAATGCTCCTTCGTGTAACCTAATACCTTTATACCCATTTGCTGACAATTTTATAAAAACGCCATCGGGAATCACTGAAAATATCTTCTTCTTCTAACCCTTATCCACACCCGATGATGCATAGGGCACTGCATCATATGAACGCAGTGTTATCTTGACCGTTACAACGCAATGCAGAATTCAAACACCGGCCGACCGCCATAGAGGTAACACGTCTTTCCACGCCGGAATTTTTAGAAAATATATGTCAAAATATATATATATATTTTTTAAACTTTCTAAACCTTTCAATAACTCTTATCTTTTCAAAACCATATAATTATTTCGAAGAAAAACTTATTTTTTCAATGCAAATACGTTTTGAATTAAAAAACAAATTCGTAAAATGTTACCTGAATTTAGAGAAAATAAAGAATAGTGGGCCTTAAGGCTGAGATCTCAACCGTTTGAATCCATAACGCGACCGGCCGCGCAAGGGGCCAGACGTATCTCCACTTTTTAGTAGTTTATACGATAAATCGCTACTTGATTATTATTAAATCCAGGTAACATTTAATGTAATTGCATTTTTTGCTGAAAACACAGTTTTTGTATTGAAAAAAAATAGGTTTTTAAAAAAAAAATCGGTTTTGAAAAGAAAAGAGTTATTGAAAGATAAGGGAGTTTAAAAAATAAACGAAAAATATTTATTTTCCGAATTTCAATATATACAGGGTGGCAGAAAATTAATCATCAAATTTCGTTTTTAAATTACTTTTTTGTGTGTATATGTATGTAACCCTTATTTGCACCCCAATGGAGCATAGGGCACTGCGTCATATAAACGCAGTGTTATCTTGATCGTTTACACATTAAGGAAAGGTGATCAGCCCTCCGCTTCAGGTACCAGTCCAGGGTGATATTGAATAAATATTACAGTGAAAAAATCACTTATATTTATTTTACCCCCCCGGGAATCGAACCCGGGACCTCCAGAACGGTAGCCGAGCGTGCTGACTATTACACTACGGAGGTGAAACTTTTTTAGTAAGTAAATAAAATATTTTGAGTGTTGGAAAATTTTATTTGCATCTTTACATTTTTTTATCTTAAGATGATATACGTGGGGGGGGTCAAATAAATATTAGTGATTTTTTCACTCTTATATTTATTACCCTTGACTGGTATGAAGCGGAGGGCTGATCACCTTTCCTTCGTGTGTTAATGATCAAGATAACACTACGTTTATATGACGCAGTACCCTATGCACCATCAGGTGCGGATGAGGGTTTTGATACTGACAAAATAATATTCTAAACATAAATTGTGCAAGGACAGCACGTGCGACCTCTCGCGCAGCCGGTCGCGTGCTGGCTTTGCATATTATAGTGTACACCCTTAACGGAATTACATTAGTAAACACGCTTGATAACAAAAGCCTGCCTACACGAATAAGCGAGCGATTGTGTATTTTCTGAACGTGAATAATAAATGAATACCGCGGCAATTTCCGTAATTGATTTGAATTCTACCATTTTGTGAGCGGACTAACTTTAACATCAACATAAAGTCGGAAGCGAAATGGACTTTGAAAAGAATGGCCTATGAATAGACACAATCCAGCAAAGCTCAATTATCGAATTGGATAGCTATATAGCTAATATATATGCATATATCGCTCACTCCTTTCAAGAACGTCATAAATAAAAAGACACAATGCATAAAAACATTCATAGAATCACAAGTTCAAAAGCGACAACAGCGGGCCTAATGAATAGACCATAATATAAGACACCCAGGCCTGCTTCTTACTATTGCGGAGGGCATGTCGCTCACTCCTTTCAAGAACGTTATAAATCAAAAAACTTGATTTTTCAGAAGAACGTTTTTAAAGTTTAAAAACATAATACAAAGTATTAAAAATAAATATCAATCCACTTATTGAACTTTTTACTGTACAACAGATCTTTTTAGGTAAAACCTGAGGGATTTTTCTCCATTTGAAAAATATTTAAAAAATAATTAAACAATACATTTTCTTCAAAATGCAAAAACAACATGTCTGTCCTGTAGCGGGTAAATATTAAGTTAAAAATATGCTGCTTCTGATGGGATACAGTACATTTTCTGAGTATTCCGAAAACATGCATAACTGAAAATTGACGATTTTTGATTTATGAATTTGTTGAAAGGAGTGCGCGATATATAAAATATTTACCTTCTCTCATTACACAATTTGATACATACATTTATTTCAATAAAAAACTATTTTTTTCAATAAAAACAGGTATTTAAAAAAAAATTACTACAAATGTTACCTGGGTTTATAGAAAATTAAGTAGCGATTTATCAAATACTGGACCTGAATAAAACCTCTCCTCTCTATGTTATATCTTTCTTCTCTCTTATTTAACGAAATCTCCAATTCTCGCCCAAATTATCGAATCAATGAATGAATGAAAATAAAAAGAAAATGCCAATATTTTTTCATAGAAATGTAACTTCTTACTTTAATAGTGTATATATGGTGATAATGTATATTTTGGATGTGGCTACTTTTGCGTGTCATACGACCCGTGTAATTTGAAAGCAATAAGTTTTATCGAATCGATAGCTAATATTTATTGTTCTAATTCACTTTGACCGAAGGTTATTTGTAACTATTGCGTTACATTGCCCCCCAATTTACGTCAAAACGTACACTAGATTAATAACAGGATGGCCACAAATCACAACACTTTTAGTGAAAATACTTTTAATTTTAACAAAAAATAATAAATAACTTTTGGTAATTTATATAGCGCCATTTTCGTAAAATACTACCTCAAGGCAGCTTGTGCACTACTCGGAATTTTACCGTCCGGCAGTCCGGTTTTGAAAAATAAAAGCGACTTCGACAGTTTAGCGTGATCGAATTTACGCGCACCGTGATCACGCACCGATCGAGCACACCGATCCGAAGAAAGAAAGACAAAAGCACAAGCCAATCTAAGCCAATCATCCGTTTTATATGCTAACTGAAATACCGGACGGTAAAGTTCCGTGTAGTGCACAAACGCCCCTAGGGCGCTTTTTATTATAGCTCTTATTACTCAAATACTTTTATCGAATTTAAACAGCAACAGCAAATATAAATCTAACTAGCAAACTTACTAACTAACCATCGAGCCTCTCCCCGCAGGGGTAGGCAGAGAGAATAGAACGCCACACCACTCTGTCACATTCATTTGCAAACATTCTTCGCCCCAGCACCACGTTCATGCATCTCCTCATATACATAACCGCCGATTATTTCGACTCCTGGCCTGACCGCTTTCAAGTATTTGACATACCCGACCATGCCAAGTTTTTCTCGGTCTTCCTCATTAGCTTATTTATGTTTTTCATCATACACATACATATTTACAAAACACAATAACGTGCCTTTACTGAGTTACTGTTAAATGTACCGAGGGCACATTTTACAGTACTTATTTATAAAACCATTTAAAAATGTTTTTATTTTTTAATTTCAACATGGATGAAAAAAATGGAAGTCTTGGTATTAACAGGGCTTATGACCTGTCATATGCTGGTTAAGTTATCACTTTACACACGTGCAATTCAATGCATTCACCATTCTGTCCAGATTTCAATAAGAATGTCACCGATAGTCTTGTGATTTTTCATATTAATTCATTAGCCAATAATCACACATCGTGATATTTATCCATGAATATTATGCAGCATGGAGTTGGCAAAAGAAGGACGAAAGTAGACTGAATGCAGTCGAAATGCGATCTCTCAGAAGAATGTGCGACAAAACGATATATGATACATGTGCGAATAGTGAAATAAGGAAGGAATGCAAAGCTGAGATGAGCATTATCGATAAAATTAAGAAAGGTGTGTTGAGATGGTTTGGACACGTGGAACGAATGAGTGAGGAAAGAACGGTAAAACGGATTTATGAGGCGAATGTTAGTGGGAAAAGAAGCAGAGGAAGACCGAGAAAAACATGGCACGATCAGGTATGCCAAATACTTGAAAGTGGCCAGGTTAGGAGTCGTAACAATCGGCGGGTATGTATGAAGAGATGCATGAACGTGGAAGAGGCGAAGAATGTTTGCAAGGACAGAGTGGTGTGGCGCTCTATTCTCTTTTTGCCTACCCACCTGCGGGGAAGCGGCGTGATGGTTAGATAGTTAGTTTTTTTTTAATATTATGCTTTGAATATAATTTGATTTTTACATAATTTTAAAATTCACATGCAATTTTTTTTTTATTACCATCTTAAAAATCAGACGCAATCAATCCTACCACTAAACAGTAGAATGTGTTAAAATTCATTTGAAATTAATTTCTAGTTATTTTTTATGCTTCGGTAACATTGTTTATTCAGCCTTAAATAAACAGAGCTGTTGATGTTCAGATGATTTCAAAATTCAGCTTTGACGTAAGCTAAATGTTTACTAATTCTAAAATATGCTAATTCAACAGATACAGCAAATGTTGAATGTCTAGCCACAGGATTCAAATCCAAGAGAGTGTGCATTATTATTATTTTTTCTTTAATTAGCTTATATTACACTAATATAAACTATTTAATAATTATAAATCACTAATATATACTCGTCCGCCTCCGTAGTGTAATGGTCAGCACGCTCGGCTACCGTTCTGGAGGTCCCGGGCTCGATTCCCAAGGGGGGGTCAAATAAATATAAGTGATTTTTTTCACTCTGACATTTATTCAATATTACACTGGACTGGTACCTGAAGCGGAAGGCTGATCACCTTTCTTTCGTGTGTTAACAATTAAGATAACACTGTGTTTATAATGCAGTGCCCTATGCACCATTGGGGTGCGAGTAAGGGAAAAGGGAATAAAAAAAATAAATTTCGGAAGCTAAACATCCGTCATCAGGTCTGAAAAATAATTAAAATATAAAATAAAAACTGTTATATAAATATGGAGAGGGGTAAGTTAGGAGGAGGGGGAGTTAGTCAAGGGGCGGAGTTTGAAAACAAAGGAAAAATGGAAAGCAAAGGTAAAAAATTTTGAAACACTATCTTATTTAATAAATTATTATTAGAAATTAGGTTTTTTTGGATTTCTAAATTTTCTATATAATTCATAATTATGTCTTTACGTGATACAAGGTGTAATAATTTTAATTTATGAGAGTGGAATGAGTGATCTGTATCTACATATTATGTGATTTGCTAATTCCGAAAAATAATTACTAACAAGACCGCTACGATGTTCTTTAATTCTAATCTTTAAATTTCTCGCGGTTTGACCCATATATTTTTTATCGCAATCTCCACACGATATTTCATAAATACCATTTTTTTGTAATATACCTATTTTTGATTTTGAGTTATCGAGGATTTTATGTAAATTATTATTTTTATCATATGCAGGTTGGATATGGGAGCGTAAGATTTTAGAAAAAATTTTTAATAGGGATTAATCATGATATTATTTTGGCTGATAAATTAATATAAAATATCACAAGTCTATCAAAACGATTCTCGTTGAAATCTGTAGATATATAAGGGAGATGTGAAGGTTTAAACTTTATTAACAGATATTTCATTAAAATGAAAAACGGACACCGCTATATGTCATCAAATTTTACGTCATAGGGTGTGTTATGGGGCGTATCCCTTTATGTATCTGCTTTATAGAGCTGTAATATTAGTAGTGTGGATTCGTTTCTGTGACGTCATTCGTTACCAACTTACGAATTTACGAAAGCGAATTTTGCAAAAGAAATGATGAATGAAAATATTGATTACATCGGTTGTTACAAACACAAAACGAATCTTACACAATCCTTTATAGGTTGAGTATGTTAAATTAGATATTCCTCCCGAGTGAGATAATACCCTCTTCGGATTTTTTTTATAAAATTCCAGCCGCACAGTAAGTTTTTCGTCAAACAATAATCTAATATGCATGTAGGCACATATGTATATTAATCTGTTCATTTTCAGATGTTAAATAAAATATTTGTTGTTATAAAATAAATAATAACGATTTATATATATATATATATATATATATATATATATATATATATATATATATATATATATATATATATATATATATATATATATATATATATATATATATATATATATATATATATATATATATATATATATATATATGTATATATATGTATATATATATATATATATATATATATATATATATATATATATATATATATATATATATATATATATATATATATATATATATATATATATATATATATATATATATATATACATATATATACATATATATATATATATATATATATATATATATATATATATATATATATATATATATATATATATATATTTACATCTTCTTAATGATGCGGAATGTATCGAATCACGAGTCACAGTATATTTTAAGAAATAGTCGTATTTACTAAGTAAAACATAAATAAAAAATGGATAGATTTTTACCACAAGTGCCTGCCGAATCAATTAATGAAATTAATTTATATTATTAATATAATATAATAAATGGTTATTTGGCCCAGATGACCTGCTAAAGAGATAGTACTTAATTACATACTTTGATTAATATTAAACTCGCATGTGTACTCGCTCATCTGATTGCGTCATCCATTGCACATTTATTTATAATTTATCATCCTTCGATAAAATTTTAATTACAATTTTTATTGTACATATAATATTATTACCGAGCAAATATTACGAATTCAATTTTTTGTTGGCATCCCAACGTATGTAGATAAAGAAGAATATGTTAGACTGTCATAGGCTGGTTCAAGTGATCACCTTTATAACACCGCGTAACATTCACAACTGTACACTGATTGACAACCACACTCATGGGTAGAACGGTGAATGTTATGAGTATACAAAGTGATCACTTGAATCAGCATATGACGGACTTTTATACTCTTCTTCATCGACGTTTAGATGTAAATATACATAACATCTGGAGTACTGGTACAGGTCTTAAGCCCTGTAAATACCCAGACTTTCATATTATTCTACAGCTATGTTGCGATGTCAAAATGTGTTTGGTATATTTAGTTTGTTCGTCTCCGTGGTTAGCATGTTTTAGCTACTGTGCTGGAGGTCCCGGGTTCGATTCCCCGGGGGGTGAAAATAAAATTACTAGTTTTGCACTCTAATATTTATTTAAAATTATCCTGGACTGGTCCTTGAACCGCAGGAGTGATCACCTTACCTTCATATAAAAAACGATCAAAGTAACACTGCGTCAATACGATGCAGTGCCCTATGCACCATCGGGTGTGGATAAGGGTTAAAAGAAGAAGAAGAATTCTCGGGACACAAACCAAAACGTAAATAATCACAAAAGACAATTATAAATATGCATTACTTACATTTTGCGTGGTACCTCAACTGTTCATATATGGCGTCTGACGTGTACATCTACAAGACTCACGTACGCGACACTATCTTATTCCATTCCTTTGTATCGTTGCGTATACGTCGCTCTCTTTCGCTCCCGTGGCATCGGAATGTATTGCTCTCTTTCTCTTTTGTTCTATTATATCTAGCTTCTCTCTCACATAACGAAATGTGCCTAATAAACGTGACGCGTCCTTGAATCGCCACCTGAGGAATTTTACTTTAGTAAAACGTATGTTCGTGTGGCAACCTTGTTCAGCGGTTTGTAGGTAAATAATAATTAATCGGTTCGTGAACCCTTTATACAATTTACAAGTTGTCACTAAAATGAAATCGGCAGAGGTTAATATAGTAATTTGTGTTAATATAGGACGGAGGTTAATATATTTATATTTTTTAATATAGAATGGCGTTGCACATGTAATACAATGCATTTGCCAATGTCAAGTTAATTGAATTCTTAATTATAAAATATGATAGACTATAAATTATTCATTCATGTCCGCCTCCAGCGCGCTCGGCTACCGTTCTGGAGGTCCCGGGTTCGATTCCCAAGGGGGATAAAATAAATATAAGTGATTTTTTCACTGTAATATTTATTCAATATTACCCTAGACTGGTACCTGAAGCGGAAGGCTGATCACCTTTCCTTAATGTGTAAACGATCAAGATAACACTGCGTTTATATGACGCAGTGCCCTATGCACCATTGGGTGCGGATAAGGGTTTTATTTATTTATTATTTTATTAATGAACAAATAATTACAACGTAGGCAAACTTAATAGAAATGTTAATGATTTTTCAATGTATTTAATATTACCTCGGACTGGAACCTGAAGCGCAGCATTGATCACCTTGTGGGCATGTAAATAACTCTCAATATATCACTGGTAACCCGAAAATGGAAAAAAAGGAGTAATCAAAGAATATGTTACATTTTTTGAATCTTGAAAATTGTTGAAAACCTGAAAAAAATTACTGAAATCTGTTTTTATTTATTTCAGCAGGGTCTTAAAAATACGTAATAATATTACAACCTTTTTTAATTCAAGTTTTACTCGGTAAATACCAATATTTCTTAGAAACCATCGTGACACGTGTTCGAACACCGTATGAAGCGTAATGCATCGAAACACGTGTCACAATAGATTTTTAGAAATGTGGTAAAACTTTAATAAAATGGATACATATTACCACAAAGCGACTGCTGAATCAATTAATGAAATATTACAATACTTGAATCCTCGAGAAATAATTACAGGTAAATAATAAAGTGGGTAAAAGCCAACGACAAAAAAAGCGAAATTAATACAACGAAAAAAAACGAACAGTAAAATAAGCAATAAAGGTTTTAATAAATGAGTCAACAAACCAACGACAAAAATCAAAGCGAAAAATGAAAGAAAAAAGCTGAAAATAAAATAAACCATAAAGGTTTTGACAGCTAGCGTTTTCCGCCATTTTCAAACAAATTTCGAAGTGTAGTTTCATATCGGTCAAAGTTTTTTATTATTGTTTGTTTATTCGTTCTAAATCTTGTAATCACATTTAGTATAATATAAATACATTTTATCAGAGTCTAAATCGCCTTATATGCGTAATAAATATATATCGTACATGTTACAAATCAGTTTAGTTCAGTGTTCGTCGTCAGTCAGTGGTGTTGTGAACATCGCGTCGGCTGGTCGCGCCGAAGATAGTGCGTGGAGTAACATACATATGTATATCAATAAAATTGTACGTTTGTGAATATTAGATTATATACGTGAAATAGCAGCGAAGGAACACGAATTTTCCGGCCGTTTTGTGGGACTGACAACAAGCTCACAAAGAAAGGTATATAAATTTATAAATAGTTTGACATTTGCTTTTGATCAATATTGTGGCGTTTTGCGCGGGAGGATATCATAATATTGACAGCTTTTATTTGAAAATAGAACGTCCTAATTCGCTTTGCATTGTGTTTTATTAGGCGGGTAAGTACTTATTTTAATTTTATTCGATAAATCATTTGTATTTTCCCCCATTTTTATTATGTATTTTTTTATTATATGACGTATTTCATAACATAACGTAATATAACATCACGACAAACAGATGCAAACTTCTTATTTATTTATGACGATTTTTTTCTCAAATTACTAATGCTGTCAACCATATATATTGTATATATTTAATAAATATATAATATATAAATAAACTGGTACTAGAGGGTTTGGAAGTCTAATTCTACGTTTGTTATTCGCTCCTGTAGGGGTAGGCAAAGAAAATAGAACCCTACACCACCTTTTTTTTTGTTGCTAAGATTCTTCGCCTCTTCCACATTCGTGCATCTCATGCATACCCGCCGATTGTTCCGACTCCTGACCTGACCATTTTCAAATATTTGATATACTTCAACGTCCTAACTTTTCCCTGGTCTTCCTCTGGTCCTACTTCCAACTAAATTCGCCTCATAAATATGTATTGTTTAATAACAATTAAACGGTTTGTATTTTCACCTGTTGATGAGAACATCTGCGGTTCTCTAAACTAGTGGTGATAAACTCAAACGTAGTATAATACAAGTGTTTTATTTTTATTTTTAAATCATCACATTTTATTTTACAAAGTTAATGCAAAATCAATAAATAACAGTCAATGTAAGCTAAAATTGTTTTGCTGACGTCAAAATTCGCAATCACAAACCTACGTCATATTGTTTGCGGGAAATGCTCAAGCGGATATTCGCAAACACAGCGTTCATTCGCCGGGCGACCACCGGAGAGGTCACATGTCTTTTCACTCCCGATATTTTAAAGAATGTATATTGAACATTTTCTCTTGTTTTTAGAATATATAAAGAAAAAATATTTTTATGATTTTTTTAAAATTCCTTACCTTTCAATAACTTTTTTCTTTACAAATCGGTATAATTATTTCAATGAAAAACTCGTGTTTTCATTACAAAAACGGTGTTTTAAGACAAAAATACGTAAAATGTTACCTGGATTTAGAGAAAATTATGTTGCGACCTAACGAATACGGCTGTCCAAACTTAAAACACAGTAAAAGACATTTTTTGTAGTTCCTCTTTTTTTTAATTTTTGGACTAAGTAGAATCTACTTAAACCAAAAATGCTAAAAAAAAAGTACTACAAAAAATGTCCCTTACTATGTTTTGAGTTTGGACAGCCGAATAGGTACCGGACCTTAAAAGCGTCTTTTACATACTGTTGGTAGAGAGCGGGAGACGCTTGTAAGCTTTCTATTTGCTTACTTTTGGTAGAGCGCGAGACGCCAAAAAAATGTACAAATTGGAATTGGGTTTGCAGTTACTTGTGATTGGGTTACTTGTGATTACGTTACTAGTGATTAAGTTACATGTGATTAGGTTACTGATGATAAGTATACGACCCTAATAAGTATACTAATTAGAGTCGGGGTTGATGAAAAAACCGCCTGACAACAGTGTGGTATGCTTAGCTTATAAGCATTAAGTGGAAATCCTTTTTTTACCCGCGAAACTTTATATCGCGTACATAGTAAGTCAATATTCATATCGTGGTATGTCCCAATATTCACGTAATTTTTCCTTGGCTTGATCTTTGATCTTTCCCTTTTCCCCTATTTCCTCCCTCCCGTCCCTCTTCCAGGTATTTATATTAAATTACATATGTAAAATTTTGTAAACGAAATGTTACAAATACCTGTTTTTTGTTACTCACTAATGGAAAAATCAATGTAATGTCAACATTTATACAGCACTTTTTGGATCTCTTGCTATGAATTTTATGATGATTATTATAAAATAAGCTTCCCTAATTTGTACAATTTTTTAAAAGAAAATTTTTCACCAAGTTTGTATTTTTTTTAGTACTTTTTCACTATTTTTATTTTTTTAATATTTTTTTATTATTTTCTATGTAATATATCTTAATTTCTAATTTCTATGTTATTTTTTGTAAAAAGCAGTAATGCCGTAAATAAATAAATGAATAAATGTAAATGTATATATATGTAACTGTTCTGTAAAATATCAAAATATTTTTTTTTAAATATATCAAAGGATTGTTCGCTTGTAGGAAAGAAGGAGAGGAAAAGGAAGATATGAATGTTCCGTAATTATTTATTATTGTATATTATTATTTTATCGACTAATGACGTATAATAAATTGAATTAATGGCATCCAATGTCCAATGTCAGGTTATATTATCGATCATTATAATAAAGACCAGTGGTATATCGGCGCGTTTCATATTTTTAAATCTCCTAGACTTGAAGGCACCAAGAATGTTGTAAACGCAAACTTAGAATTATCCAAAAACATCGAAAAACACGTCAGAAATGCCAAAATAAAAACTTAAATAATAATATTCTTTCCAATAAAAATCACGCCGCTCTCCTGCAGGGGTAAGCAGAGAGAATAGAACGCCACACCAATATGTCTTTGCAAACCTTCTTCGCCACTTCCACGTTCATGCGGAGACGCATACATACCCACCGATTATTCCGGCTCTTGGCCTGATCACTTTCAAAACTAACTTACTACAAACTAACCTTCGCCTCTTCTACATTTATGCATCTGCTCATACATGCCCGCTGATTATTTCGACTGCTTACCTGACCGCTTTCAGGTATTGAAATGCCATCACTTGCGAGTATTTAAAATATTATATTTGATATTATTTATTGATTCGGCATTAACTTTGTTTAACAAAGATATATAAATATAAAAATATATATATATATATATATATATATATATATATATATATATATATATATATATATATATATATATGTAGGATTTGAAGAAGGAGACTATGTACACACATGTGTGTGTACATAGTCTCCTTCTTCAAATCCTTATCCGCACCCGATGGTGCAAAAGGCACTGCATCGTATAAACGCAGTGTTATCTTTATCGTTAATACAAAACCGAAAGATGATCAACCCTCCGCTTCAGTTACCAGAATAAATCACTTATGTTTATTTGACCCCCCTCTGGGAATGGAACCCTTAACCTTCAGTACCGTAGCCAAGCGTGCTGACCATTGAACTACGGAGGCGGACGATTTGGTTTGAAAGTATTAAGGCTGAATTCGCGAAACAATTAATAGATTTGAAGTCCATAAACATAATTTGTATTAGAGTAATGTATACATATTGAAACAGGTTACTGACTTTAATAGTCTACTGAAATACAGTATTACAAGTTTTTAAATAATTTATTTAAAAAATATTATAATTAACGTATTAAGATTCCGTTGTTGTTTTTTTGCAGTACAATGAACTTTCTATTGAATCAGACATTTGCATATATGGAGAATTAAAAGGTCAATCAGCTTACATAACATTTTTAAATGGACTTATGTCTCTGTATTCGTTAAGTCGCGACTTAAAAAAAAAATTAAAAAAAATTAAAAAAGTAAGTTTATTTTTCGAAATATTTATAAGGTTTTGAAAAGAAATGAGTTTTTTTAAGATGGAGTTAAAACATTTTTTCCCATATCTATTCTAAAAACACAAAAAAATATCCAATAGACTTTAAAAAAAAGAATAACCCGCAAAGCGTCTATTTTAGATGCTTGTCTGCAGGTAGGATAGTAAGGATAGAGAAGGTAAATGTGAAGAATACATCACAAACACCCAGACCAATTGAAAATACATTTTTTTAATTCATATTTCAATTGGCGGGAATCGAACCCGCGACGCCAGCTTCGCAGTCGAGCGTCTACCCAACTTTGCCACAGCGCCTGCCTAAACCAAGCTTGAAGGGATGTGTAACCTCTCCGGCGACGGCCGTTGATTGAATTCTGTGTTTGCGTGTATGGCCAAAAAATGATTAATGTTTTTCTAGCTTTAGAATTTGTTTGTAACCATAAAAGTGAAAATAAGAAGTTTAAAAAAAATAGATTTCCAATTTTTTTTTTGACATCTCAGCATAGATGAAAGAGAATATGGAAATCTGGGTATGTACAGGGCTAATGACCTGTCTATAGGCTGGTTAAATGATCATTAATTTTTTTAATAAATTCAACATTCATCATTCCACCCATGATTGATAACCACACTACTCAAATTTTTGGAACTCCTAGATATATGACCAATCTCGTGACACACATATGAGTTCACAACAGCCATCTGATGTGTGTAAGATCCGAACTCCAGATTATTTTTATACACTAGGTAACGCCTATAAACATGATTTTAAATATTTATGTACTCTATAATTAGACCTGTTTTTTTTCTAGACTTCCATATTCTTCTTCATCTTTGTTGTAAAACAAAATTTAAAATAACTCTTAAGTGGAGAAAACCCAGATTTCTGAACAAGTATTTGGACACACTCAAAATGTTATGAATTCCATTTTTTTTTAAAATACTTTATCTTCTTTTTAAATTAAAAGATTGATTTTTTCTACTGAAATTCTGTTTTTAAAAATACTTAAAATATTTATTATCGTCCATACTATATATTTTTAATGTGTCAAACGTGGGTTCGATGGCTATGGGACCCTAATAAACCTAAGATGTGCCAGATGCGACAAATAAAACCTGGCAATCTGACTTTTTTACTATTGTTTTGTCCGAGAATAAACAACGTGTCATAATAAAATATCTGTTTTTTTTTTTTAATATTTATTAGTTGCCTTAGAAAATTCTTCTCACCTTTTATGCAAATGGATTTATAACATACATATTTAGTTTGTATGTCTTAAAAATGGTAGTGGATGTGTATAGCTCATAATAAAATGAATAGGATTGATCCCTAAGAACAGTACAAAAGATTAAAGACAATTAAACAAAAGACACAATGGATTTAATATCTTAATATTTATTATCAATCAATATTTGTCACATCGCTCATTTATTTGTCTTAAACGTCTTGCTTTATTTTCTAAATAAGACACCACAGAATCCGATACATTTTTATGTCCTATTGCCTCATCAATTTTTGTCAACTATACCTCAGTTTATATATCAGTTTCAAAAGGGTTCTGTCGTCAAAAAAGTTTGAGAACTGCTCGTTTAGAGTTAAAAACGTTTGACTGCCAGAGGTTTTTCTTTCTTTCTTTATTTTAAATTATTTTGCTTTATACAAGATAATATAAATACAAATACAAAATATGTATATTAAATATAAATAGGTACAAAAAAAATCCCACAAAGGCATGGCCTGTGTGTTGGTATACAATATAATTTAGGTCATAGTAAAACGCACTGTCAAGAATACAATAGATATTATAAGAATTAGAACTAGAATAAAAGTGTTAATATAAAATACAGAAACAATACATAATACTTGACTAACAGAAAACAATAAATAAGAAAAAAATATAAATAAAATTAAAAACATAAAAAGTAAAAAAGATGAAAAAGTATAAAGTTAGCAATCATGTACTTCATGAGTGATACGTCTACAAGTAAAAGAAGCTTAAATCTGTCTCTTTAATAAATAATCTAAGCAAAATTTTAACAAATCGCTCACTCCTTTCAACAACGTCATATATCAAAAATCGTCAATTATTAGTTGTGCATGTTTTCGAAATACCCAGAAAATGTACTATATCCCAGCAAATGCGGCATATTTTTAACTTAATTTTTACCTGATACAGGGCAGAAAATGTTGTTTTTGCATTTTGAAGAAAAGGAATTGTTTAATTATTTTTTAAATTTACTACATAAATATTTTTCAAATTGAGAAAAAACCTTCAGGTTTTACCTAAAAAGATCTGTTGCACAATAAAAAGTTCAATATGTGCCTTTATATTTATTTTTAATACATTTTACTATATTTTTAAACTTTAAAAACGATCTCCTGAAAAATGAAGTTCTTTGATTTATGAGGTTCTTGAAAGGAGTGAGCGATATATGCATATATATTAGCTATATAGCTATCCAATTCGATAATTGAGCTTTGCTGGATTGTGTCTATTCATAGGCCATTCTTTTCAAAGTCCATTTCGCTTCCGACTTTATGTTGATGTTAAAGTTAGTCCGCTAACTTTGCAAAATTCGCTTTCGTAAAAAAATATTTTTTCGTAAGTTGGTAATGAATGACGTCACAGAAACGAATCCACACTACTGCTATTACAGCTATATAAAGCAGATACATAAAGGGATACGCCCCATAACACACCCGATGACGTAAAATTTGATGACGTATAGCGGTGTCCGTTTTTCGTTTTAATAAAATATCTAATGTTTAAACCTTCATATCTCCCTTATTTATCTACAGATTTCAATAAAAATGTTACCGATAGTCTTATGTTTTTTATGTTAATTTATTAGTCAATAATAGCACATCATCCATTTTATAATTTTCAGTCAGTAAACACCAAAACACATCTGTTTAATCTCACTCCATCAACATTATCATTAGATATACATCACATTTTCGTGATAAGATACATTTATGATTGAAATGATCTCTGATATTTCACAGAGAAGGTTTTTCCCTATCTCGCTGAAATAGATTGTATTTTATCTTTATCATCGCAGTATCGATTGTGGGGAATAACATCGCTGCTGAGAGTGCAACACTGCTAACTCCAGTGGAACCTATTATATTAATCTGATATTAAAAACTATATCGCTCACTCCTTTCAACAGCGTCATATATAAAAAAAAACTTGATTTTTCGGGAGATCGTTTTTAAAGTTTAAAAATATAGTAAAATGTATTAAAAATAAATATAAAGCCACATAATGAACTTTTTACTGTGCAACAGATCTTTTTAGGTAAAACCTGAATGTATTTTCTCCATTTGAAAAATATTTTGTATATTTAAAAAAATAATTAAGACCTTTTCTTCAAAATGCAAAAACAACACTTTCTGCCCTGTAGCGGGTAAATATTAAGTTAAAAATATGCCGCTTTCGCTGGTACATTTTCTGGGCATTCCGAAAACATACACAACTGAAAATTGACGATTTTTGATACATGACGTTGTTGAAAGGAGTGGGCGATATCTAGAATTTCTTTAAACCATATTAAATGAAAAACTTTTGTAACCATACTAAATAAATAAAAAAAAATAGTTTATTGTGTGCATCGAGTTTTGTTATATAAGTCTTATTCTTACGTTATAATAACAATATTCATGTTGGTCAGATAAGTATAGAGTATGTACATGAGAACAGGATTTTTCTTTGTGGTGCATGTGAGTTGTCTGCTCGAACCTTGTACTCGCCAATTGCACTAACTGGACCACAAAGGCACTGATTTGTTTGCCATTCTCAGAGCTCAACGAAGTTGGATTATATTTTGTACATTATGCATATATAGAGAAATAGTAGATATGGACATACCTCGCATAGTCCGGTTGTAACACTCCAGTCTAAACGAAACCGCTTTCTTTGTCTTGTGCGGCATAGCTACCGCTATGTTGAACAATATCTCATTGGATATTGATATGTTCCATGTGTCTGAAGGAGTTTCCCGAAGCGGGATTCTTCTAGACCTTTAGCAATAGTTCTTGCATATATATTATTTTAATGTATACGATTAATTTTTTTATAGTTTGTAATGTATATATTAATTGAAATAAATAAATTGAATTGAATTTAACCCAAACTAAATATTCCATGAGGTGATTCGTAATATGTAGATAAAGTTTACAACATTTTGAGTGCGTCCTCCATATACGAGTACTTGTTCACAAATCTGGATTATCTCCAATCATGGGAGTCATTTTTCATATTATTTTTTGACATCTCAAATAAAAGAGTTAATTAATATAAGAGTTTCTGCTTAGTAAAAAAGCTTCTTTGCATCTCACCAATAGATGTCTCTAGTGATGTTCTTGTGATTTAAGAACAAGGTTTCTAAATTGGTTCATATATATATAGAACTTCAAGAATTTGATAAGTGTGGTTGTCAATAATGGGTAGAATTGGTGAATGTCACACTTGTGTAACTACTGGCTGAATGTTACTGTGTGTAATTAAAAAAAAAAAAAGTTTCCCGACCGCTGCCTTAGAGCCTATAACTTCAATTTGCGTCCTTGTTATAGACCGGCTTGATCGAAGCAGGAATAAGCGAGGTATCTCCGTATACTCTGTATGCTGGTTATGTAGTTTCTCCGACGTTTGGTAATCAGCTATCTCCTATCTCGCCAAACTAACATTCGAGTTCCCTTGACACTGTCGGCGATTAACAAAACGGGTTATGTTGCGTTACTTGCAATCTAGTGAATGTCGAAACGTTCAAAAAAACAATATGCACAGCACATGAAACGTGACATCCATACGCTCGTATGTACGTGACAGTCCACGTACCTATTTCTAAAGCCATTAGGCTGTCGTTAATATCCAAAAGGTATTATTTGAAATTTCAACATAGATGAAGAACTATGACTTAACTTAATAAGAGACGTCTGAGACATTACTATTAATCATTAGAATCCTAACTGTCCATCAATCCTCCTCCCTTAGTTTTTCCCTCTACCTCCTTCCCTAAACTCCCATTTTACTTTGCCCTCATTATTTTCTTGTAATTTATATATGTTTTTACTTTGTTATATCAATTTGAAATTTATGTTTTTTTTTAAATGTCCAAGTACTATCTGCCCTCTGATAGCAAGCAGCTATATCGCTCACTCCTTTCAAGAACGTCATTAATCAAAAAACTTGATTTTTCAGGAGAACGTTTTTAAAGTTTAAAAATATAATACAATGTTTTAAGAATAAATATCAAGCCACTTATTGAACTTTTTACTGTGCAACAGACCATTTTAAAACCTGGATTTTATCAACATACTTTAAAAACGCTTGAAAACATGATTTTTAATTTATTTTAGTTTTCAGTGTGTAAAGTGATCACTTAACCAAGCCTATGACGGTCGTATGCCCTGTTTATACTTAGACCTCCATATCCTTCTTCATCTATGTTGAGATGTTAAATAATGTAAAAAAATAACTCCTAAAAATTATTCCTAATCGGAGATAATCCAGATTTGTGAAGTATTATATTTGGGCACACTTAAAATGTTGTAAAAAACCCATAAGGTATTTTTAGTATTTAAAAAAAAAATCTTTTGAAATAAAAATGTAAATTTGATATCGTAACATAGATGAAGGAGAATATTTCAATAATACTATAGAAGAAACCCTTTTCCAATATATGTAGACTTTTAATCACAAGGTCAAATATTAACGTGATTTCTGAATACGGGTATAATTCTAATTGATAATTGAAATGACATTGTAGTAACATTATTATAATATGTATTATATCATACTTACATCATTCAGAGCTTACTCAAATGACGCGTGTTTGGAAAGATAAACGTTTTATGTGCGTATTGCTCATGAATATATATTCGTACATACTTATGTTGTACTTGAGGTCACTCTAAGGACTATACATATATACATATACATATATATATATATATATATATATATATATATATATATATATATATATATATATATATATATATATATATATATATATATATATATATATATATATATATATATATATATATATATACATATATTATGTTATAAATAAAAATGTAAATATATTAAATGAATAAAAAAAAATAATATATATATATATATATATATATATATATATATATATATATATATATATATATATATATATATATATATATATATATATATATATATATATATATATATATATATATATATATATATATATATATATATATATATATATATTATATATATATATATATATATACATATATTTATATATATATATATATATATATATATATATATATATATATATATATATATATATATATATATATATATATATATATATATATATATATATATATATATATATATGTATATTTATATTTATATATATATATATGTATATATATATATATATATATATATATATATATATATATATATATATTTATATATTTTTATATATATATATATATATATATATATATATATATATATATACGTATATATTACTTACTTACTTGTAACCCTTATCCGCACCCAATGGTTATCTTGATCATTACTTAAATAAAGGCAGGGTGATCACTCTTGCGCTTCAGGAACCAGTCCAGGGTAAAATTAAAAAAATATTACACTGAACAAAAAGGCTTTTATATATTTATTTATAATAAAAGACAAAATGTTTATATTCTTGTGATGTGAAAAAACATTTCGTATTACATATTCTTGTATCAATTTCTTGCAAAAACATCAAACTGTTTAGAGATTGTTTATATCTATTAAGTTGTATCATAAAATCGTTATCTCGTTCTGCTTCTACGGGCAGATATCAACATACGTATGTACTAAAGGGACTGTCAACATTATTTTGTTTTTTCTTCATTTGTCATAGAAGCCAGAATCATCCGTATTATTTGAATATAAACAATATATGTAATATTTCACTTTATTTTTTTTTTAATGTTACTAATATTAGTATAAAACAACAACTTATAACATGTGACACAGTATATAATATGTAACTTAACTGTAGTTTTAAGTATGTAAATAGTGCTATGGTAGTGATTGTCCTGACGAGGAGACGGGTACGTCTTGAAACCGGTAGACATAAAAATCTCAGTAATTGGTTATATACTAATATTACTAACATTAAAAAATAAGTAAAAATGGCTAACCACAAAGTAAATGCTTTAAACATTAATATTATTTAAAATAATATATTTCAATTTAAATCAACAAACATGAATATTTATCCGTGCTTGAACGTAATGGGACTGGATTTCTAGTTAAAAATTGTACATTTTTGACATCTCAACATAGATGAAGAAGAATATGGAAGTCTGCGTATTTACAGGGCTTATGAACTGTCATAGACTGGTTAAGTATCACATTACACACGTACTACATTCACCATTTTACACATGATTGACAACCACGCTAATTAAATTTTCCGAACTCGCAACTCGTTAAATCGCAGCTTAATTTTCTTTAAACCCGGGTAACCTTTTGATATAATTGTTTTTTTTTTCTTAAAACACTGTTTTTTTGTGTTGGAAAAATAAGTTTTTCTTCCAAAAAAAATTGTGTTTTTGAAAAGAAAAGAGTTATCGAGAGGTATATAGGAGAAAAAAATACATTTTTTTAAAAAATATTTATTCTAAAAATAAAAATAAAAATCCGATATAAGTATATCATTTAAAAAAAAATGGGTTTGAAGTCACGCCCGGCTCTCAGCCAAGCCAGATGCTTAATGGATTCTATTATTGCGAGTAAGGCCTTAAGAGAAGAATCTTCTCGAATTATTTCACATGCTGGGGATATTTATTAAAGTATATTTTTTTTGTAAAATAACGCATTTTTTGGCACTGCAACTCCGGCCTCGGTGTTGCCATACTCGCATTTTTAATACGAAATGTAATTCCGATAACTAACATAAGTAGGTTCCTACCTACTTGAAGCGTTACGTGAAATGACACGGTGTGTGATAACAAGTACCTACCTAATCATTCAAATGTATAATAAAACAGCGCTATCTTTGCATTACGGGTATCGCGTGACTGTAATTACGAGTACAGTTCTTACTTTCTTCGCAGTTCCTACTTTATTACTTACACCTGCTACAATCCAATGCATGTTTAGTTTCGAGAACAGTAATTTGATTAGTTCTTACATATATCTATATGCCTATCAAATGTAATAAAACCCCTAACAAGCATTAAGCTATTTTGCTAGGTATCAGATGAAACATACTGTATGTTCATATGTCGCTCACTCCTTTCAATAACGTCATAAATCAAAAAACTTGATTTTTCAGGAGAACGTTTTTAAAGTTTAAAAATATAATACAATGTATTAAAAATAAATATCAAGCCTCTTACTGAACTTTTTACTGTGCAACAGATCTTTTTAGGTAAACCTGAAGGTTTTTTCTCCATTTGAAAAATATTTCGTATTTTTAAAAAAATAATTTAACAATACCTTTTCTTCAAAATGCAAAACAACACTTTCTGCCCTGTAGCGGGTAAATATTAAGTTTAAAATATGCCTCTTTTACTGGGATATAGTACATTTTCTGGGCATTCCGCACAACTGAAAATTGACGATTTTTGATTTATGACGTTCTTGAAAGGAATGAGCGATGTATAAAAATATTGATAGGACACTCTTTAAATTTATACAAATTCAAAATATCAATGAATTCGTTGACTTTTGTAGTATATATGTAGGTTTTTATAAGATCGTCCAATGTATAACTTACAAAATAAACTGTTTTAAAATCACAAAATCCGTACATTAGTACGACATTAGTCGTACTTGGTGACGTCACGAATTGACAATTTTTTCGCGCGTTTGCAAAAAATATTCTCGAACTTTCATTCGACGTTATTTTTTTATTTACTCGTATGTATATGAACGTCTCTTTTTAACCCAAATAATCGAATAAAAAATTGATCATTTGTGTTTGCCCTTATAATAATAAAAATGTATTTAAAAAACATTATTTAATCTTAGTTTTAATATCAACTTGTGAAAACATCGTGAGGGCGTCGATTCTATGCGGAAGGAAAGGTTTTAACTACGTAGCGTAGATACCTCAAACTTTACTTGCGGACTTTTATTTAAACGTTCTACCCGCTACAGGGCAGAAAGTGTTGTTTTTGCATTTTGAAGAAAAGGTGTTGTTTAATTATTTTTTTAAAATGTACTAAATATTTTTCAAATGGAGAAAAAACATTCAGGTTTTACCTAAAAACATTTGTTGCTCAGTAAAAAGTTCAATAAGTGGCTTTATATTTATTTTATTATATTTTTAAACTGAAATTGATCTGAAAAATTGAGTTTTTTGAAATATTACGTTGTTGAGAGGAGTAAGTAAGTATGTGTTTTTTTTTACAATTTTTAACGCATAAGTTCAGATGTTTCTAATTATTTTTAAAAGCTTTTCGTAGTCCACTAAAGATTGGCAATCCCTGTGTAATTTTCAAATAAGTGATAGATTTTCCGGACATTCATAAACACTTGCTGTAAAACATATTCGTCTAATAAATACGTAACGACACTTCCACTAAGCATGTTAAAGTATGTATAAGATAACCCAATCAATTAAATCGTAAACAGGTTTTTAAAATATTTATCCGATAAAAGATAAACTCCAATCAATAAATCTGGATTGTGTTATTGTATTTCGATGGGAATTATTTATTTATTGATAGTGGAATATATTCATCTTATTTTATCATGAAATACCTGTTTATTCGAACGATGACGTTTAATCAATTGAAATGTAAATTAAAGCTTTGATTTTAAGATAAATGTACAAGTATTTCCTTCATATTTATCTAAAATATTTGCTATAATTAAAATGTAACTTTGTTTTAAAATCACTATAAATATTTTACTATAACTTAATTATAATGTCTACCGGTTTCGAAGCTAACCGCTTCTTTATCAAGAGTGATTAATACTAAAATACTATGTACTTAACAA
Organism: Brachycentrus maculatus; assembly: GCF_059751285.1. NCBI lineage: Eukaryota > Metazoa > Arthropoda > Insecta > Trichoptera > Brachycentridae > Brachycentrus > Brachycentrus maculatus. The sequence goes on from NW_028280892.1 coordinate 363,318, forward strand.
AATTCAAAATATTATGACGGTTAGGCAAAGGAGCTTCAAAATATTTTGAATTTTGTTAAGTACCTACATAGTGTTTTGGTATTAATCAGTCTTGATAAAGAAGCGGTTAGTTCCAAAACCGGTTGACATTATAATTAAGTTATAATAAAATATTTATAGTGGTTTTAAAACAAAGTTACATTCTAATCATAAAATGGAAAATCACAAAGTTATTGCTTCAAATATAAATTATAAATAAATGTTTGCGTTATTTTAAATATCTATAATTTATATCAATACGCGAATTTGGTATATAAATCATATCGCTTCGAGATAAAAATAATTAAAGCCATTCTCAAATATTGGATGTATTTTAAAGTTTTATTGTGCGATATGTTTTAATTTATTTTACTTGGTACACAATATTTTAAGTGTTTCCTAATCTTCGTTTACAAATATGGGATTGTGCCTTTGGAAGTTATTAAATTTTCTTTAGAATATATATTATTATATATATTATTAATATAATACATTATTACAATAATGATTATTTTTTGACATCTCATCAAAGATGAAGAAGAATATGGAAGTCTGGGCATTTACGGGGCTGACGACCGGCATAGGCTGGTTTAAGTGATCACTTTACACACGTGTAACATTCACCAATTGTACCCATTATTGACAACCACACTACTCAAATTCTTGGAAGTTCTGTATATATGAACCAATTTAGAAATCTTGTTCTTGAATCACTAGAACTTCACTAGAGACATCTATTGGTGAGATGTAAAAAAGCTTTTTATTAAGCAGAAACTCTTATATTAAAAAAATAATAATCATATGAAAATAATTCCTGTAATTGGAGATAATCCAGATTTTGTGAACAAGTAACTCAAAATGTTGAGAATAATGATCATTTTTTTAACTCAATACCTTTTATTTTAAATTTAATTTATACTTAGTAAATACCAATATTTCTTAAAATCTATTGTGACACGTGTTTCGATGCATTCCGCATCATTTTCAAACACCGTATGTAAAACCAATTCTAAATTTTACAAATAAAAAAAAATATTTGGGTCCTTGGGACGATGTAGGAGCTGTTTATTATTTTCATTTATTTATTTTTTATTTCTTATCAGTGGGAACATATACGATAGAGGGGAGGCTTTCGTCATTGTCATATTGTTAAATATGGTTTTATGATTACTTTTATTTTTATGAATTTCTATTGTCCCAAAATGGTGAAATTTATGACTCTTCGTTTGAATTATTTTTAGGATTTCTACGTTAATTTTGTTAAATTTGTGATCATTATCTATTAAATGGAGAGAGAATTCTGAAAAACTCTTATTTCTTAAACATAATTATTGTTCCCTAAGTTTACTTTGTCCGCCTCCGTAGTGTAATGGTCAGCACGCTCGGCTACCGTTCTGGAGGACCCGGGTTCGATTCCCAGGGGGGGGGGTAAGAATAAATATGAGTGATTTTTTCACTTTAATATTTATTCAATATTACCCTGGACTGGTACTTGAAGCGGAGGGCTGATCACCTTTCCTTCATGTGTAAACGATCAAGATAACACTGCGTTTTTATGACACAGTGCCCTATGCACCATTGGGGTGCGGATAAGGGTTTTATTATTATTATTAAGTTTACTAAGTAAAACATCAAATAAAGATGAATAGATTTTATCATAAAGTGACTACCGAATCAATTAACGAAATCCTCCCCTTTCAATAACTGTTTTATTTTCAAAACCATGTATTTAATTCGAAAAATTACTTAGAAAAATTTATTTTTCAATACAAAAACATGTTTTAAGGAAAAAAAATAATTATGTTACCTATTACGTAAAAAATCAATTATGTTACCTATTACGTTTTGTCCGCCTCCGTAGTGTAATGGTCAGCATGCTCGGCTACCGTTCTGGAGGTCCCGGGTTCGATTCCCAGGGGGGTTTAATAAATATAAGTGATTTTTTCACTCTAATATTTATTCAATATTACACTGGACTGGTACCTGAAGTGGAGGGCTGATCACCTTTCCTTCATGTGTAATCGATCGAGATAACACTGCGTTTATATGAAGCAGTGCCCTATGCACCATTGGGGTGCGGTAAGGGATTTATTATTTATTATTACGTTAAATGTTAACTGGGTTTTAAGAAAATTAAGTTTGCTGTCTCTTGATTATCCCACCTTAAATAATTTCTCAGGAATTAATGTTTTTGTTGTTTTCCTTTTTTTAGACAAGATGGCGCTCTACAGCATACTGTTTGCCTGCTTTATGATGTTCATGATCATCCTTTACAATATAAGTTCTGCTGCACGGTACTATATCAAGGTATGTACGACATAATTGACCAAATATGAATACAGCATCTGCAATATTTTCTGGACGTTAAATTTGCCGTTATATTTACTGAAGTTGCCATCAATTCAGTTCAGTTCAGTTTTGTGTCGAAAATTGACGATTATTTTCTACATGGTAAATAATACAATATGTCCTGTTTGCTACAGTTTAAAGGGTATCTAATACAATCAACATGTTGGGTGAGGCGTACGCGTCAGGTGCGTACATGTAACATTTCACTCCAGTTTGCAATACGCGCTAAGCGCGTATGGGTGATATTTTTAAGACGCGTGACTTAAAAATATCATTGCGTGTTTGAAAGTACACATACGCCTACAGTCTTGAGACACAATATTTTATGTCTGTGTGTAATGAATAAAAAAATACAAAAAAATAAATAATAAAATTAAATATATTTGTCTTATTTGTAAGTGTAAACTCAGCTTTAGTCCTTTTGATGATTCATGTTTATACTCGTTTGTCTCAATGTGAGTATAAATATGAGCTGCGCGTGAATGCAACACACAAAGAGGGCAGTGTGTACTAGTATGTACAAAAATAATTTTCGTATTATTTCATATTTTTAATAGCGTTTTGAAAATAACTGTTTTGTCAGCATCTCGTGATTATTCGCGATATATTGAACGCAGTGAACGTGTTAGCAAAATTATATTAAAATTATTACTAAATGTATTAGACACCTCACTAGATATAGTATATATATATGTCCGCCTCCATAGTGTAGTGGTTAGCGTGCTAGGCTACCATGCTGGAGGTCCCGGGTTCGATTCCCAAGAGGGTCGAAATAAATATTATTGATTTTTCAGTCAAATATTTATTTAATATGACCTTGGACTGGTACCTGAAGCGGAGGGCTGATCACCTTTCCTCCATGTGTTAGCGATCAAGATAACACTGCGTTTATATGATGCAGTGCCCTATGCACCGCGATGCGGATAAGGGTTAGGAGGAGGAGATATAGTAAATAAATACAAGAGACAAATGTTGAAATTATGTTTTTTTCTCTTTCAGTTTGTTTTCTTCGTGTTATCGAGTTTATTCAACGCAACTATTGTTCTTCCGCTGATGTTTTTGAAGCCAAGAAGTTATACAAATGCTCTGTAAGTGTGAATTAATAATACTGGCCAACAGTTCACAACTTTTATTTTGTAACTGGCATGAAAATACCTGATCTTTATGCACTTTGCATAGCTGAATTAAAAAACGAAAGTGAAAAAAATGTAGCGCGTCAGATTTTTATGTTATGGATATTTTTAATTCTGATTTTGACAAAAGTTTATATTATTATTTATGTATAAATATAAATAAACATAAAATGCTATCGTATTCAATATTAATTAGTTAATATATTTCTACTGTTACTCCACAATTATCAATACTTTTTTTGAATCCCTTAGACCTTACGGTTTCAACGTATGGGGTCCATAAAAACAATAATATGACTGTAACATCAAAACTTGACGTGATACAAGGTTGTCACCATATAGACTTTGAATAAGAACGATTAACTTGGTCCAAATCAGTCATCAAAATTTTAGTTACAAAATCATTGTTGGCCAGTGTAATAAATAACAACAGTAATATGTTCCTCTTAAATTAGTTGACACTTATACAAATTATAATCGGTCATAACATACATTGTCAAAACAGAACCTAAAAATGTAATTTTTTGGGAAACGCACACTTTTTTAGAAGTACCGTAGAACGGCACTACTTGAACTTTGATGTGTTACTTGAGCCTAGTACAAAAAAAATTAAATCTGTTTTTGATGTACAATAACAAACGTACCAACATGATTCATTTTTTCTCCGACAGGTGACACTTATTGTCACGATACTTCAATCGATACCACGATCTAAATATTTTTTTTGTACTGGGCTCAAGTAACACATCAAAGTTCAAGTAGCCGTATTCTACGGTATAGAAGTATTTTTTTTTCCTAATTCTACATTGAATTGTTCCTGATGGGACACGAGTTTACACTTTGGAGTAACTGCGCTTAGCGCATCGATTCCATTTAGAGGATTGAAGTTACTTTCACTGTATTGAGAAAAATCAAAGCAAACACTTTTGTAGGGAAAGTGGCAAATTAAAAACCCTAGGCGAAAAAAAACACTCGAAGTAAAGTATTCCACACTTCACTTTCACTGATATTGTGCACTGCACTACACTTTACACTGCACCCATGATATCATACACTGCACTGCACTACACTTATGACATCACACACTGCACTGCACTACACTAAATACGGCACTACACCTACACTACACTGCTGGAAGAAATACATTTGTTAAGAGTATAGAAGCATTCAATAAATTCTATGAAACCAATAATAAAACTCAAGCGGTAAAAAACAAGTGTTTTCTTTAATCATTGTTCTATGAAACCAATTAAACCCATGAGGTTCAGTAAGATTCTGTACAGTACCGCTTATAATTCGCCTCTGTAATGTAATGGTCAGCACGCTCGGCTACCGTTCTGGAAGTCCCGGGTTCGATTGCCAGAGGGGGTCAAATAAATTAAAGTGATGTTTTCACTCTAAAATTTATTCAATATTACCCTGGACTGGTACCTGAAGCGGAGGTCTGATCACCTTTCCTTCATGTGTTAACGATCAAGATGACACTGTGTTTATATGATGCAGTGCCCTATGCACCATTGGGGTGCGGATGAGGGTTAGAAGAACCGGTTAATAAATATGAATAGTGGAACCAAAGAAACTCTTTAAGTCCGATAAGATTGTACACCGTACCACAAAATAAGCATCAAAAGTGTTACCAAAGAAACCCATAAGGTCCAGTAAAATTTTACACAATACCATCAGAGTATACAAACAACCTTAGCCGTTACTTTCACTATGTACCTGTTTGGTTTTCACAACCTAATCCTATTACTGGGTCAATATTTTCACAACACACTTGCAAAACAATTTACAATCTCTTAAAATGTCAAAGGGTGATAGGTCAACTTTTAAGAATATGAATATTTATAAATATCATCGATTGGATGCGTTATTATCAAGATTTTTATTGATATCTCAACATAATTAAATATACGTATTTATTTATTTTTTCAATACATATTACATACATAAGTCACATATCGCTCACTCCTTTCAAGAACGTCATAATTCAAAAAACCTCATTTTTCAGGAGAACGTTTTCAAAGTATAAAAATATAATAAAATTTATTAAAAATAAATATCAAGCCACTTATTGAACTTTTTACTGTGCTACAGATCTTTTTAGGTTAAACCTGAAGGTTTTTTCTCCATTTGAAAAATAATTACTTTATTTTTAAAAAATAATTAAACAATACCTTTTCTTCAAAATGTAAAAACAACACTTTCTGCCCTGTAGCGGGTAAATATTAAGTTAAAAATATGCCTCTTTTGCTGGGATATAGTACATTTTTTGGGCATTCCGAAAACATGCACAACTGGAAATTGACAATTTTTGATTTATGACGTTCTTGAAAGGAGTGAGCGATAAGTCAAATATATATAATATTCCCGATGAGTTAATTTCTATTTCTCATTTTGGGACATGGGATTAAGGTTAACAAGACTAAAACACAAATAGTAAAATTACAAAAAATACTTTTTTTAAATAACCAAAACTAATACATGGCAAAATAGAAGAACAATAAACAGGTATAATAAATAGGCATAAGAAGCATATTTAAAAGAAATACATGAGAAAAAAGTGAGGTAAGAAGCATATTTAAAATAAACAAATGAGAAAACATAATGAATGACAATACCAAATGTATTTTTAAAGTAAAACTTTGTCTAACATCTATGGTCCAAATCAACGAATTAGCAAAATCGTTTATGAAATATTTGCAAGTCTCTTTTCCGAATCATACAAGATGACGTCTGAAAATCATATTCAGTTTTTTTTAATAATATATTGTACTATACAAGTTTTATACAATATTATACCAGTTTTATTGAAAATATTTTGAGTGTGTCTAAATTTTATTCACAAATGCTGGATTTACTACATTTAGGAGATCTTTATTTGGAGTTGATGATTAAGTAAGTTCAGGCATTAACAGGATTAAAACCTACTATTGCCTGGTTTAAGTGATCACTTCGTCTAAGTAACATTAACATTCATCATCTGCATGATTGGCAATCGCATCCTTCAAAATTCTATGTTATATACACAACAAGGCAGGGGTTTAAAACCATGATTTTATATAATTTTTCTAGCAAAATGTGTTTAATTTCAATGAATTCGTGTAATATTTATTTATTTATTTAAACTTCAAGTACAGAAAATAAATAAGTACATTAGCGGGCTTATTGCTAAAAAGCAATATCTTCCAACCAACCAACAACAGACTAGTAGTATTGATCAAAACGTTTTATACCATATATAGCTGTTTGCAATCAGAGGGTAGATAGTACTTGAACATTAAAAACAACAACATAAATTACAAATTAACATATAAAAAAACATAAGTTACAGAAGATGATAATAAGGAGAGCAATGTAAAATGGAGTTTATTTAATATGTATATTATAATAATAATTACATATAAGATATGGTATAAGGGGTTTTTTAGTAGGATTTTATGTCATATTTCATTTCATTCAACTGTTGATTGACAACTCTTTGTACTATACATTTGTATGAGAAAATTCTGTATTCTCTTTAATATAAATTTTCCGGCTGTTATTTCTTATCGATAAGAATTTTGTCTAGCTTCGCACCAATCTGATGATGTCGATAACGACAAATCCTGGTCACTGGTCAAATAAAATAAAAGTGGAAAAAACTTTACATATATTATAACAAATATATATATATATATATATATATATATATATATATATATATATATATATATATATATATATATAAACAAATTCGAGAAGAAGACTCTCCGATGAAGAGATGAAGCCTCTTCGATCCATAACCGGAAACACATTGCGAGACCAAGTAAGAAATACCGACATCAAATTTTACGTCATCGGGTGTGTTATGGGGCGTATCCCTTTATGTATCTGCTGTATAGAGCTGTACTAGTTGTAGTGTGGATTCGTTTCTGTGACGTCATTCGTTACCAACTTATGGAGAATTTTGCAAAAGAAAATGATGAATGAAAATATTGATTATATCAGTTGTTATAAACACAAAACGAGCCTTACAAATACTTTATGAATTAATGAAATTAATTTAAATTAGCCACTTATGGGATTGAGGCAAGAGCAGATACTTTCAGAACAAAATCTCGACTTCAAACCTCCGAGATGAAGACTCTCCGATCCAAAACCGGAAACACATTGCGAGACCGAGTAAGAAATACCAACATCCGGAGCATGTGTAAGACGGAGAATATTGTGAGGTGGGGACAACAACGAAGGCGATACTTGAATGATCGTGTAAACAGAATGTCAGATGACAGACTTCTACGTATCGCCCTTCAAGGAATCCCTGAAGGACGTAGACCCCCAGGCAGACCTCCAAAAAAGTGGAAAGACAGCTGGGAGTCACCATCCCAAGAGCTACAAGCGGAGGCACAAACAGATCCTTAGGATCTAGAAAAAGAAGAAGAAGAAGTAGAAAATTCGAGAATTTGTCAATTTGTAAATGTCAATACATTTCGTAATAGTTTTATTTAGATTTTTCTTCTTAGGTGTACATACATAACATTTTAAATATATTTCATTAAACTTCTAATCATTTTCTACTCTTATGATATCTAAGTATGTCAACAGATTTATACGTTATCATAGAACTTTAATTCATACTGTCAGCTGTTCTATCATTTAATTTGCACGGATACTCCTTGTTATCATATTTCTGCTGTGATTTATCTAAAACGATAGATAACAAATGTTATTCTTTGATCTTTTTATGCTCATTTAGGCACTCAAGTATGAAGACATAAAAAATATAAATATTTTCCCAAACACAAACATCTGTTGGACTATGAACACTTCCTAAACAAAGGACAAGGAAATTACAAAAATAATAAGTCAACAAATGTGAGAAATAATATCATAAGTAGTATGTAATCAGTATAATAAAGTTTACATAATCACTTCTTAATACTGATATATATTGTAGTATCAATTTAATTAATATTTATATCCTGCATTAATTAGTTACTATTGGTAAATATTATATTAACGAAATTTTTAATGAGCTGATTAACTATAATATAAGTAAAATATGAGTAAGAAATGAGGCAAATTTTTTGTTAAGTTAATTTAATACACATATTTTTTTATAAAGTCTGTCCGCCTCCGTAGTGTAATGGTCAGCATTCTCGCCTACCGTTCTGGAGGTCCCGGGTTCGATTCCCAGGGGGGTTTAATAAATATAAGTGATTTTTTCACTCTAATATTTATTCAATATTACACTGGACTGGTACCTGAAGCGGAGGGCTGATCACCTTTCCTTCATGTGTAATTGATCGAGATAACACTGCGTTTATATGAAGCAGTGCCCTATGCACCACTGGGGTGCGGTAAGGGATTTATTATAATTTTTTTTTTATAAATTCAAAAGCCACCTCGCTAGTTCCATCTGGAAGTGAAAATGATCATTGTTATAAGTCGTAGGCGTTAACGTATTGTCAGTACACAAGCAGAATGCACTGAGGCAACAAAATATATTTTAAGATATTATATTCCCATGCGGGGATCCAAAATAAATGATCTGAGAAGGTACTTTATGGAAAGATATATATGTAGTGATTAGTCATATTTTCTTATTTTCTTATTTTGTTTTTACCTTTTGTTCTTTATATTTTCTCATTTGTTTATTTTAAATATGCTTCTTACCTTATGTTTTCTCATTTATTTCTTTTAAATATGCTTCTTGTGCCTATTTATTATACCTGTTTATTGTTTTTATATACTGCCATGTATTAGTATTAGTTTAGGTTATTTAAAAAAAAAACTTTATTATTTGTGTTCCAGTCTTTGTTAACATTAATCCCATGTCCTAAAATGAGAAATAGAAATTACTCATCGGATACTCATATGATTTATGTATGTAATATGTTTTGAAATAAATAAATCAATAAATAAAAATAAATAAATAAATATATAAGATACGGTAGAACCCCAGAAACCCGAAATCCCCAGAAATTCGAACAAGATTTTGAACGAAAACATTTGCAAAAAAAACATTTCAAAAAACATGCAACACTGAAAAACACATTTATTATTACATAAAATAATTATATAATACATAATTTTGTTTAAAAATTATCGAGAAGTTAATAAAGTATACAGTACTCTATCAGTATCGCTACTCAAGTACTGTAATATTATTGTGAATATTCCTTACTATAACTTTAATATCTGAATTTTTTCACTCGAAAAAAAACTATGGGATGAGAATGACAATTTGCCTTAACATTGCAGGATACCTGCGTACCTATGTACACTGTGCGGTAAGCTGATTGGACTCACTTGGGAAGTGAGAGGAGAACAAAATATCGACAACACGACAGGAAATATCGTCTTACTTAACCATCAAAGTTCCATCGATCTTGTTTGTAAGTTTCAGAATAATATTCCCACCTACCTTCCTTCAGCCTTCTTCTTGTGTCCAGTATTATACAAAGGCTTCCCTCTTGGACTTCCACAATTGTCTGTTGGACGGGACTCTCTTCCAGTGCAGGCCCGCTACTTTCTTAAGTCATCAGACCATCTTGTCTGACGTTTTTGCATCCTGTTCTAGACCTCCAGTCAAAGCATCTTCTTCGTCCATCTATCATTAGATATATGTGTCAGATGACCTGCCCAGTTCCACTTTACTTCCGCGATTCTTTGAACCACACCTGTTGTAACCTTGGTCTTTTATCTTATCCAAACATTTTTTTTTCTGTCCCTAAGGGATATGTCCTTCCGTATAGAATGTTTAAATCAATTGAAAAATATTCCAATACTAAATTATTTATTTATAGATTTGGTGTTTAGAACTCAATTTTAATTTATATATCAAATGTTAAATCAAATACTTATTTTTTGCGTCTACTAAGTTGCCCCATTCATTATTGTTGTCTCCTATAAATTATTACTGCACTACTAGTTAGTGTCGCGGACTCTTGAGTCAGAGTTTCTCGGTTCGAATCCACTCTACCACAATTTGATACCTATTTCTAATAATGAGCCGCTTAGACTCACAGAAATAGTATGAAATTTAAATATTTTTGTAAATAATAAAAACACGAATATTTCTCTTTTTTTAAAACATAAACAAAATATCAGTGTTTATTTATTATTTAATATGTAAATATAAAATAAATGATTTAACTTATAATAATAACTTACATAACATAATCAGCGCCAAACAAAAACGATATCTTTACATGTAAATACTTGTATCTTAACATGGACTTGGAATAAATATTTTCCTATATTAAAGGTTTTTACTGTAACATAGTAAACTTATTCGATAATTCTTTACAGCTCTGGCTATTCTCTGGCCTCTAATGAAAGAGGCCACCGTAATAAGCAAACGTGCCTTATTCTACCTGTGGCCTTTTGGTTTGGCGTGTTGGCTGTGGGGCACCGTGTTCATCGACAGGAAGAGAGCGCAGCAAGCGCAGGAGACCCTCAATCAGACAGTGCGGGCAATCAAATCTAGAAAGGTAAGAAAGATAATTAAACACTCTTCTTATCATTCATCTTTCACTTTGTGTAATACCACTTAAAAATAATAATAAAAAAACACTAATTCGTGGCTACTGGTTTCGGAATAATCATTCCATCATCAGGTTATTAAAATGATATTGTTACGGTCTGACATTTATACTGTATTTTCCAATTGGAGAACGCACATCGCTAGTGAAAACTCCAAGGACATCCAATTTCATACATGACCTTTACACATTCATATGAATGAAAAAAAAACTTAATTGCATTTATTTTTAAGTACATATTAGTATGTTTATTACGAAATGCTTTTTTATTTGAGTAATTGGGTATATTCTCCAACAACACCTAAAAAAGAACTTACCAAAATCGGCCAACATTTGAGAAAAATATCTTTGTACACGCCCTATAAAAAGGACCATTTTCAAATCCTCAACAATTTTAACATTCATATAAGAAAAAATCTCAACAACAAAAACACAACTTACATAAAATACAGCATAATTTCAGTGATGCACAGCTTATAATTTGTCACTTCTTCAGGCAAAAATCCTACTGTTTCCGGAGGGAACCAGAAACAGCAGTGAAAAGCTGTTGCCTTTCAAGAAAGGAGCATTCCACGCGGCTCTGGACGCGGGTTGTCCCATTCAGCCCGTCGTCATCTCAAAGTACTATTTCCTCGATGCGAGGATACCAAGATTCTCAAAAGGTAACTTAAAAATATTTAATATACACTCTCATTAGTAATGATAAGGATGTGGTGAAGCTTCTCCAGGTGGCAAATCGGAAGTCAGCCTGGAGTATCGGTAAAAAATTAGCACATTGTTTGCGGGAAACACTTAAAAGCATCATTAACATACTGTTGGTAGACAGCGAGAGACGCTTATAAGCGTTTTTACTTACTCTTGGTACCGTAGAACGGGGCTACTTGAACTTTGATGTGTTACTTAAGCCCAGTACAAAAAAAAATTAAATCTGTACCAATCAACTTAACATTGCATAAATTTGATGCAGTGCCCTATGCACCATTGGGTGTGGAAAATATAATGATATTTTGAGATCTCCATATTGTCATCCTGAATTACTCATTTAAATCAGCTATTAATAAAATAACAAGAAAATACAAAATCTTGCATCGATCATGTAATGGTTAAATAAAAAAATCACTTGGTTTAACCTTATTGAGTTGACAAATCAAATTATTATTGTTGCATACTTGTAATTTCAAAATAATATTTCTTTATGATGTAAATGAACGTCTCGTTATGGGTTCTGTCTAGTGACACGTTCATCAAAAAATAAAACATGTATTAAAAAAAAGGGTCAGTAATGTATGGAACCTTCCATCGTCAATCATTATCATCTATGTAGGACTAAAATAGTTAGATTAATGCGTAAAATAATGTATGATTAATAATGAAATAACAACTGTGTATGTATATAGTTCTTTCAAGGTCACTGCTTTATTCAACCAGTGACCGTGTTTTGTCATAACCGATTTCGTCATTTTCAGACTGGTTTGGACTATAAAGTTGTTATTTTATATTATATAAAATGCAGTTCCACCAAGAAATGCCTGTACAAAACTTGTTTGATTTTTTTCAGGACATTTCATACTCACAATTCTTCCACCAATACCGACGGCAGGACTCTCAAAAGAAGATCTTCCGCAAATTTTGGACAAGTGCTACAACGCGATGCAAGAAACATATGCGGAGACGACTTCGGAGGCCCTGCAAAAAGTGTCCAACAATAATATCCGGTCTTACAAACAGAAATAGTAAACGCAATATACCAACATTCAATTTTTTGTGGTATTTAAAAAGAGTATAAAATTTCATTAAGAGTGCACGTACCTTTTAACTACTTCCAAACATTAACACATTTCGGACGGGTGTTTTTTACGCCTGCAGACCACTGGCGACGGGATTCGATAATTGTGTACATATAATTAAGACCTTAACAAAGAGATTGGTACGTAATATTCATATAAAAACTTTAAATAATTCCTTCTTTTCTGACTTTGAAATGAGGTCATTGCGGAAGGTAAAAATACCCTTCCCATCCCTAAGCATCAATCGACCGAGCGGGTAGAAAAACCTTCCGTGCGTTAATATAAATATGGCAACGACTGGAATTCATAACTACTATAAGCGTGGAATTTGAACATTACTCACATTTTGATGATCAATAACCCAGGGCTACAAAATTAAAGAATGTACTCATATACTTTTTTTTAAATATCTGACACATTTTTGCAGTGATGTGCTGCTAAAATTTTAGCAACCAGCTCGCACTTTGGTGAACCCTAGAGATGCACCAAGTATTTGATAATTATGTTTGATATTTGGCATGATGTTCGGTTGGAGTACCAAGTACTTATGGAGGACACACGCTAGGCCATTGAATGAAATCGGAAACCAAATTATTTGCCAGGCTATGGGTTTGCAAATAATTTGCGGCACATCATTTGTTTGTAATTTGGCCAATCTAAATTAAATGACATGCATCTTATTTTGGTAAATATCTTTAAAATACATAAAATGACTGTTATAAATATTTGCTCTCTGGTCCGTAGATATTACTCTTCAATAATAATCAGTATCTTTAATGTACATAAATTAAATGTAAAGATGGGTTCTTAGGTTTCCATTTTTTAACATTATCTTACAGTGCTGATGTCATTGGGCTGAGGAGTGAGCCACGATACAAATATCTGATTTTGGGCTATTATGATGTAATATTCTTCTTTTCTTTGACTTCTATCTACACCCAAATGGTACATAGAGCACCGCATCTGACTGACGCAATGTTAATTTGATTGCCAGATTTATGAAGGCAAGGTGCTCAGATCCGAGAGGAAACTAGAATAGTATATTTTATTAAAAATACAGATAATGTATATAAGAGTCCCCACAAAGAAAGACATTACTGCTTTGTGAAAAAGTCAACGAAGGAGTAGTACGTGGGGAAACGAGAAAAACAGCAATGACTAGGTCACCCGAGGTTGCATATCCATACTCGTAAAATCTTGTGATACACAAGCAACTGGGAGTTTGTACAAGCTCCTTAGAAAAGTAAAAAATAACAATCAAATATTGAATAAAGATAACAGATAAGTAATTAGCGTACCCAAATGAGAGAAGAAAATTATATTTTAAATCTTAATTTCACTTGGTGAATATCACTATTTCCTAAAATCTATTGTGACGCATGTATGGATGCATTCCGCATCATTTTCGGTGTTCGAAAATGATGGGGAATGCACGGAAACACGTGTCAAAATACACTTCAAGAAATAGTGGTACTTAACAAGTGAAATTTAAATTAAAAATCTATGGATATTACCACAAAGTGACTGCCGAATCAATTAATGAAAATAGAAGATTTTACATATCTCTGTAACATTATTATCAAATAAGAGACATTTAATGTCATCAGATGTTTTATTACTATGCATTTCGAAATTCTACCGAACCGAAAAATTAACGGTTACCCATCAGTCATACCTCTACTTTAGATCACCAAACAAACATTATTTTGTTGCATATTTGTCTAAGAGATCGCGTTTCGATAGCATTAAAAAAATAATAATAATAATGAATAAAAATGTTTTATTCGACAATAGCCTAGTGAGAGAATTGCCAGTGTCAAATCTAAGTCCTATTTATAATTTTTTTTAACCCTTTAAACGCGTTAAGCAAAAAATAAAAATTCATTCGAAAAAAGCAAATTTTCCATAAAAAATAAAGTATTCATTAAAATAAAAATTCATTTTTTTCCATTTATTTGTTTACTTTTGTTGGCTTTTACAAGCCGTAGACTATAGTTGATTTCAGCGCCCAATGGGTTAAAATAAAAATGTTGATATTGATACAAAAATACCAGTAGTCACAAAGCAAATATGTACAATAATAATTATTATAAAATTGATAAAGTATTTTTAGGTAATCTTTAAAAATCAGTGGGTCCAATTCAAACAAAACATGTCATTAATATATTATTTTTCTGCGAGTGAATTAGTCATGGGATGATTAAAATGAAAAAATAATTGTTTGAATAATTTTCAATTGTTAAAAGATTATTCAAATTAATGAATTTGAATGATTCAGTCGATGCGTATACGTAGAATGAGTATTCAATTAGTAATGAAAATCAAAGGCAGTTTAAGTGATTGGTAATTGATTATAAAAAAGGTCTCAAAGGTATGATTGTATTTTTCCTTTGAAAGCCTTTTCTTATTCAATTTCAATTCCATGTTACACTGCATAATCATACAAGTTATTCAAATAATATCCATGACTCAAACAGTTCATATTTTATTAATCCCATCATTAAAATTAATGTTCTTTATGGATTGACAACGGTTTAATAATAAATATTATTATTTGTTCATATGATTTATTACATACGATACTTGGAAATACTTATAGCTAATTAATGTATTATTTAATATCCATTTTTATAAGCATGCATGAAATTCTGTGTTCAATTCCCGACTCAATCAACGTTACGCTATAAAAATAAATTGTCACAATCTAAACATGATTTTTTCATACAGAATATGTTTACGTATAACTTGGTAATACACTTTTGCCAAGACTATTGAATAGTGATCTAAAATCAGCTATATTATAGTTTAAGTTATGTTATTTATATCTTGACATAATTTCCTGTATATGTATTATTATTCAATATACCAGCCGGGGCGTGCATTCCATATATGCAGAAAATCAGTGCCTATTGTAACTAACCCGCGTGACATAAAAACGCAACAAGTACCTACCCTTCCTTACTAAGTAGAACCAGCTTCCCTCACTACCTACCTCTACTGCCTACCCTAGTAAGTAGTAACCTAGCTTACCTTTCTACCTACCTCTACTGCCTACCCTAATCAATTCTCAGTGCACGCCACTGTATACCAGTGGTTTCCAATTACTTTTTCCTGTGTACCACCAAGAAAGACCACAAATTAATGTACCCCTTATTGCGGGAATGATGAAAAAAATTAAATCCGTTTTTTTTTAAAAACATTTATTACCATCGCAATACAGTTCCAATGATGGTAAAAATAAGTTTAATGTGAAAAATAAGCATGATTTTCTTTGGACAACTCTTTTGAACTTTAAAAAATCCAGTTTCAAATATATTATTTAATAAGAATATTATTTCTGCCATGCATGTTACAAATTACAGTGTAATGATTACGGTGATTGATCAAAAAGATATTTTGGCAATTGTTGTTTACGTAATTATTTTGTTTACTGATAAAATTATTTTATCTCTTGATGCAACTTTGAGTTGCATCCCTCTTCGCATACCCCTTAATTGAGAAACATTGCCCTAAATATACATAGCAAAAAAAATCTCTGCCACACCAAAATAACTCTATAATTTTAAATAAACCATAAAAATGGTTGGTTTATTTTCCGGACAAGTCCAGATGATAATTGGACGTAAATTAAATCAACTCTTTAACCATTTTAACCTCTTGCGTAGTATGTTTTTGCTCAAGAGTATTATAAAGTTTGAGATATAATTTTCATTTGATTGTGGTTCTATGGATAACACTATCCTTAACAGTTAAGACCTAATTTAATAATAAAACATCTATGGATTTAAAAAAACTACATACTTCTGATTGAACCCTGGCAACACAACCCAATCATGCATTATGTGCAACTATTCAAAAAAAGTAATGAAGTGATTAAATTATTATTAATGATAATTTTAATGCAAATGGCTGTTGGTGTGTGATTAAAAAATATGTAGAATTTTAGTTTGTACATAGTATAATGTTAAGAGAATCTGTTTTATTTATTTTGTAAGTTATTACATACATTTAGAAATATTATTTTTAATGATTATCGTTTTAATATATTTTCAGTGTGTGTGATTTTTTTACTGCTTAAATATATTCTAACGATTATTGAACATATGTTTGTTGTACTGCACAAAAATATTCTGCACAAATAAAATTAGATGTATGACCACAACATACATTTATATTTATGATGTAAACAAAAATGTGTGTTTTTAATATTATTAAGTATTTTTCTTCTACCATTTTGATTTTGATCAGTGAAAATAAATATGATTGACATATTAAACAATTGTACATCAATTTCTATTTTCTATTTTAAATGAGAACAAAACTATATTAAACTATTATATATTGATTTCTTCCATCTATTTTAACGGTTTGACATATTAAACTATTGTACAGTGGAACCTCTTATAACAAGTTTAATTCTTTCCAGCATCTCACTCGTTAAGCGAACCTTTTTTTCCCGTGCAAATCAATGTAAAATACGATAATGCGTTCCAGGCCGAAAGAAAACTCAATTTTGATTTTTTTTTAACGTTTATTCAAATAAAATTACTTATGAATTGTTAAGGATTAAAAAATATGTAAATAAAAATATAAATTTATGACAAATAATTAATCCCTTTTAACTAGAAAACTGTTTAAAGACATTTGTTTTTGCCAACGCTTCAAAATTTGTCAAAAATGTGTCACAGCATTATCATTGAATAAATTTGTAGCACGAATAGTTACCTCTTTATCATTATTAGGGTGATCCTTCTTAATGTACGATGCAACAGTTTCCCATGCCACAGCATTCCTCTTATTGTGCTAGAAGATTGTTGCTCTACTTCTTCCTCCTCCATTAACAAACTCTTCTCCAATATTTCTTGCCATGAAACACGATGCAACTCCATAAGTTCTTTGGTGGTCAGCTCTTGGCTGTACTCTTTCACAATCTCTTCAATATCTATGGATATTGGCTAATGACACAATCTCGTTGACTGTAGACTCCACATTTACTGTTTTAAAATCACATTTGACAACACTCCCTGGCCAAAGTTTTTTCCAAGCAGAAGTGAGGGTCCTCTTGGTAATCCTCCTTCCCAAGCCACGAAAAACCCGGTTCACAAGTGAATGTTGTGAAAAAGGGACTTGCCCTTCCTCTGTTACTCGTAATACCAAACATCACTCTTTAAGGATGCAACTTTTTCACTTTTTTTGCTAGTTTTGCAAATTACTTGTTATGAGAGGTGCTCATTATAAGAGGTTCCACTGTATATTTATTTCTTCCATCTATTTTTAAAGAGAATGAAACAAAAACAGTTTGACATATTAAACTATTGTATACTGATTTCTTCCATGTATTTTAAAAGAGAACGAAAATGTCTGATACTATTTGTGTGAACAAAATATTTAATACTAAATCACTAAATTATGAATTTAATTTTATTGCTATTTTTAAGATGTAAAATATGTTTTCCTTTAAAAAAATTGTGCCTTAGTTTTTCTACTATACTAATATATATTTACACAGGTTATGTCTTATACATGGTGTTTTACTGCTAGTAAATGTATAACCTTTGATATCAGATTGTTTCTAATCCTATAATAAACATTTTTTAAATATCTGTTTGAGAGCCATTTGAAGGTATACAAAATACTAAGCAGCCATAACAACACAAACGCTCTCTCGAGAAAAGATTTAAAAGTAACAAAATGTGACTTGCGCAGTCAAAAGTGCACTTAATTACTAATATTTTCACAGTGATATCCAATGTTTCTATTATGTTTGTGTATTATCATCGAATTAGTAATATATGTTGTTTGATATTTAACCTAATATATTTTTAATTCTAAATAGAATATTTCAATTTATTAGTACTTGTATCCAGCCACGCATTACTGTGGCTCAGTCTTAATAAATGAAAAAGGAAGAAAATATTGGATATGTCCCTTTAATGAATTATTTAGTAACTTTACCAATAGATGTCAGTCTACTGCACTTTCTCAAGCAGAAGTGCATATGAATATATTTGTTTTAACTCTGTATAAACATATGAATTTTTTTTAAACTTTGTGGAAACCATACTGTGAAATATGAAATAAATGTTAACCTTAGTGATTGAATATTTTGTTTCCCTTTTTGTAATGTATAACATTATTAAATGACATTTTTATAGAAATAAAATTTTAATTACGTAATGCTTTGTCTTCTTCTTCGTATCCCTTTCTAAATGTATGTTCTTTTTAAACATCAATTAAATAATACACCTTACCTTTACATCATAGGTGGCCAACATTTTCAGTAAGCAGGCCAAATTTTAGAAATGAGATTTCCTACCGGGCCGGAAAAAAAAATTAATTGTATTATTCAAAGCCAACATGATATTTATATATGTATACATATATGTAAATATATATATATATATATATATATATATATATATATATATATATATATATATATATATATATATATATATATATATATATATACATATATATATATATTTATTAGTTACTTTTCAAACTTATTCGCATGTTTAGCCTAGTAATGCCGTTTAATGTTATACTTTTTCAAGATAGAAACAGAATCATTGCATATCAGGCATGTTGGCTTGGTTTTAAAGTCCACAAAAAAATAGTTCATAGTCCATCTGTCTTAAAAACTTGTCAGTTCTTCTGTTACTCTTCTCTTCTTTAGTCCAACGTCTTTACTACTTGAGTTACGTTATGGGTCTTGAAATTATCTGGATAGTGAAATACTCCCATATACGGGATATGACATTTTATTTCCTGTTTAAATTCTTCTTCTTCTAACCCTTATCCGCACCCAATGACCGATAGGGCACTGCATCGTATTGACACAGTGCTATCTCGATCGTTACCTGCATGAAGGCTAGGTGATCACTTCTGCGCTTCAGGGACCAGTCCAGGGTAATATTAAATAAATATGAGAGTGTAAAATCACTTATATTAATTTTCACCCCCCCCCCCTTGGGAATCGAACCCGGGACCTCCAGTAAGGTAGCTAAATAGTCTAACCAATACACCTCAAAGACGGACTAAATCATAAATCCTTACTTCTTACAACAATTTTGAAACTCTTACATACATATATCATTAATCTCATGAGGATGTATGTGTGAATTCACTAAAGCCATCTATGGTTTTGGATTGAGAATGCTTTTATTTAGCAGAGACCCTTTTATTTGGATGTTAGTTTTAGTTCATCTGTGCAGTGATTTGAAATGATGCATTCAAATCACTGCACAGATCTGTGCAAATGTCCTACGGCAAAAAATAGGTGAATAGATAGCTATGAGAGGATTAAGTCGCTGCGGTTGTATTTTTTAAAAACTTTTAAACAGATTTCATGTTCATGTATTTTATGTCCTCACAATTTGATATCTCAACCACCAAGATAATCCAGATTTGTACACAAGTATTTGGACACACAATATTGTAAACATTTTGTGTCCTGTTTGAACTAAGTCTAAATTCCCAGCCACCTTCCGATTGAGTCTGCATTCATTTTCAACCTTCCCCGTCAACGCCGACACAAAATTAAAACCAAGTTTGAGATGTAAACAATCTGTATTCGAATTTGTTATTTCCTCTTTTTTGTTAAACATTTATTTTATTCATGAGTAATCACATTGTAACATCAATCGTTAATAAAGCTTTCGTGAAGAGTGGCAACACGTGCAGGGCCCCCACTGGAGATCGGCTGTACACAGCGCCGGTTCTTACACTATGTTACTTGTATATTAATAAATAAGAGGTGCGCGGTGGCCGCATCACTTGAGACACCTCTCAAAGTAGTTGGTTCCCACATATCCCCCGCGCATTGCTTTCTGTACGTGCTGCTCGAATAATCTCCGTGTGTTTTGCAGTTCTTCGGCCGCTTCTTTGTTTAATGGGTCTTCCGGATTCGGTTCCTGAAGCAAACAATCATTTTAAGACATTCAAAATTTGTACTGACATTTCTTAATGCAACGCAACAACTACAATATCGTAGTCGTACAGGAGAAAGTGACCAACTAACAAAACGTAAAATGTTCAGGAGGGCCATTTAAGTCACTTTTGCTTGGCAACAAAATAAACATCAATGCAGTTAGTCATTTTTACTAAGTCAATATATTATACTTCCAAGTTTTAAATCCTTTGGGATTTTTTTCAGGGTAATATTAAGCTAGTAAGATATCAAATAGTCAATGATCACGTTTTTGTAAGAAACGCACTTGGTCACTTTCTCCTGTATGACTACGATATGTTATTTTAAAATTATTTTACATTCATAATATATTATAATTACAAGTACCGTAGAACGGGGCTACTTGCACTTTGATGTGTTACTTGAGCCCAGTACAAAAAAAAATTAATCTGTATTTGGTCTACAATAATGAACGTATCGACATGATTCATTGTTTCCCTGACAGGTGATACTTATTGTCACGATACTTCGATCGATACCAAGATCTAAATATTTTTTTTGTACTGGGCTCAAGTAACACATCAAAGTTCTACGGTACAAAAAAAAAATCAATACAAAAAAAGATCCTACAAAAGCATGGCCTGTGCGTGGGTAAACATTTTATTTTAGGTTATAAAATACTTAAAAATATAAGGGCACTGGCAAGAATACAACAGATATCAGAAATAAAAATAGATTAAAAGAGCTAATATAAACTACAAACATTTGATTTTAACAAAAAACAAAAAAAATCAAAAGATGAAAATGAAAAAAGTTTTCAATAATGTACTATATGTTAAAAATAATAATAATAATACGTTTAAAAGAAGGTACTTAGATCTGTTTTTTTTTAAATAATTTAAGCAAAATTTTTAATTGAAATAAATTTAGATAGTTCATGTCTATCAATGAATTAAACAGTTTTGGAGCTATGAAAAATGAGTGTCTGCGCAAGTCTGGATTTGCAAAAAGTTTCTAGTTCATTTTTCATTCTTTGGCATTTTTCATTCTTTCTATTAATATTTTTAGGACATAAATGTTGGCGCACGAAAACATATTTTAGACACTGTTGGCAATACATTTCTCGTAGCTCCAAAAGTTCAGCTTCCTGAAATAATTGGTTGGGTGGAAAATTTTAATTATTTGTTTGAGCTTTCACTTTGTGGTAAGTCATGAATAACCCGGCATCGTTATGGCGATTAAACAGATCACGGGCGTTGTGGCCGGACGTGTTATACACATATGGAATTTCACATACGAAATGAATTATATGTGCTTATTATTACAAGTTATTATATACATTGGCAATATTAATATTATTTATGAAATTGAAACAGTTTTATTTTATAAATGTAATTATAATCATTAAACACAAAAATAAAAATAGAAACTTTCTCCGATAAAGCAACTTTTGAGGAACATAAATTTGTGATTCCTATCGTAGCAAAATTTATAGAATTTTTGACAAAAAATTATGTTTAAAGCAATAGCATAAAAAATAATCATAATTATCATTAGTTAAGTTGCAGGTTTATTTGGAATGTATTGATAAAATGAATGACGCAGCAACACTGCATAGAGGTCAATGACTCCAGCTACTGTAAGCATCAAACCATAGCTCTTTGTCAAAAAAAAACATCAAATACCCGGCCACAACAGCGCCGGGTTAAATAAAACACTTGTTTTTTACCACTTGAGTATTATATTATCACGACTAGTTTCGGAAGCTACAGATGCTTCCATCTACAGGTTCGAACATAAATTGTCAATTTTAAAAATAAATGTCACCAGCTTTAGGTAAGTGTGGCCATTCATATACACCCATACTTTTTTGAGGAAAGTTTTGTTTGGACGACCATGTATGGCCATACTCCCGGACAGGTTAAAGTCAACATACCAAGAATAGATACTGTAGCCCGTATACAACAGAATTGACGGTGAGAACAGGTTTCCAGTCTTCCCTGAGGATATTGAGGCAGACATTTCCTTCCAGATCAATGTTGGGATGGTAAACGGACGTTTCACATTTTACTTTTGGCGGTTCGTGCGGGTAGTTGGGACCTACCTGGAAATACATAATTCACAATCATTAAATATGTGGCAACCCCGTCTTTCACAGGAAATGGAACATGAACTCACTCATTCATTCATTCAATAAACTGAAATCGCTGCAATATAGTTGGAAAGGTCAGCATACATAATACGTTGTTGTAGTTCTGAAATTGATTTGTTTGTCATCAAACAAAATATAGTTGGCATTCTCGTTTAGTTTGTTGATCTATGTTGTAATTGGATTAACACATTGTTATTGGGCAGTTTTGTCATCCACCCCGACCCTAATTAGTATACTAATTAGGGTCATATAATAATCACAAGCTAACACTAATCACTAACCGCAAACCCAATTCTGGTCTGTACAATGTTTTATGGCGTCTCTCTTGCCCTGCTCAAAGTAAGCAAATAGAATGCTTATATGCATCTTCCGCTCTATCAACAGTATGCAGAAGACGCTTTTAAGCGTTTCCCACAAACACAGGTTAATAACAACCTACTACCCACAAAACTGCTGTCACTTGCTTACACATGAATGATGTGAAGCGTTTGATGGAAATAATGGATGTTTGATATTCAGTCATCAAAAATCATAATATTATAAAATCTGATATTTTATCAAAATGTATTATTGTATATATATTTCCTTCTTTAACCCCTCATCCACAACCGATGGTGCATGGGGTACTGTATAATACAACTTATAACCCTTATTCGCAACCAATGGTGCATAGGACACTATCAAATTAAAGCAGTGCTATCTTGATTGTTATTTACATGAAGGCAAGGCGATTACTCTTGCGCTTCAGGAACCAGTCCAGGGTAATATTAAATTAATATGAAATAAATATTAGTGTTAACTCACTTATATTTATTTTCACCCCCCCTGGGAATCGAACCCGGGACCTCCAGCACGGTAGCTAAACACGCTGACCATTACACCACGGAGGCGGATAAAACATACAAACCAACAAACATATACAAACCATCATAAAAACCCAGTGTTATCTTGACAGTTACCACATGAAGGAAAAGTGATTAGCCCTCCACTTCAGGTACCAATCCAAGGTAATTGAATAAATATAAGAATGAAAAAAATCACTTATATTTATTTGCCTGGGAATCGAACCCAGGACCTTCAGTACAGTAGCTGAGAGTGCTGACCATTACACTACGGAGGCGGACTATATGTACATTTCAGCCAATCAAAATCTTGATGCATTGTTGACTTTTGTTGTAGACGCTACCTTATTTGATTCAAAACATGCAAAATATTTTGTATGTATTTTTAATTAACTAATAATTTATTGTCCGCCTCTGTAGTGTAAGTGTGTAGTGGTCGGCATGCTTGGCTACCGTTCTGGAGGTCCCGTGTTCGATTCCCAGGGGGGGTCAAATAAATATCATCCGAAACTATGGATGGAGCGCTCGGCTCGCTGTACTGACTGCCTGAATGCTCGCATCGTAACGTGTTACTTCTTCTTTTTTTTTTAACGTGTTACGTTACGACGAAATGTGGAGGTCAGTCTCCGGCTTAATGGTCAGCACGCTCGCCTACCGTACTGGAGGTCCCGGGTTGGATTCCCAGGGGGGGGTCAAATAAATATAATTGATTTTTTCACTCTAATATTTATTCAATATTACCCTGGACTAGTACCTGAAGCGGAAGGCTGATCACCTTTCCTTCGTGAGTTAACGATCAAGATAACACTGTGTTTATAATGTAGTGCCCTATGCACCATTGGGGTGCAGAAAAGGGTTTGAATGAAATGAAATAATTTATGCAAAATGAGAACTTACTTTGAAACTAAAGACAAATCGCCCTCCCTTATAGAAACCTTCATCAGGACAGATGATAAGTTTGAAATTGAGGAGGTCATCTGGGTCTGGGAATTCTGTATTGCATGTTTTAGGGAGGTTGAGTTCATTTAGATCTGTGATCAGAAAAAATATATAGAAAAAAACAATCCAATTTAATAATGTATATAAAAAAAATATTGTTATACATCCGATTTCAAAAAAGCATCATATGTGTGAAATCACAGTACAATTGGTACTTTACTAATACAAATATGTAAAGAAATAAGAGAGATATAAAGGATCAAAGTTTAAATATTTCATATTTTATATTTTGTTGTCTGGCGGCATCAATCTATACCGACCCTAATTATACTAAGTCTGCCGCCTGATCCTCAGTATACTAATCACAAGTAACCACAAATCCAATTCCGATCTTTGGCGTCTCTTGCGCCCTACCAAAAGCAAGCAAATATATGTGTTAACACACTAAGGACGGGACGACGGGATTTGATAATAATGTAAATATAGTTAGGTCCTTAACCGTTTAACTGCGAAGAGCGTTTTAAGACGCATAATTTTCTGTGAACGGAGCGCCGCTCATACAAAAATTACGTCTTAAGACGCGCCGTTTTAAATGGGCTTTTAGTAAAGAAAATCAATTATTTAAAATGTACAAATATATTGAACGCAAAGTGACATCTATTGAGAATATCTTCGCATACTTAGAATTGAAACGGAATTTGTTTTTACCACTTTAAACGTAAATTAAAGAGAGCTTTGTCGTCGGAACAACTGATGGCGCTCAGGGTTGTCCAATAATCCCCGAGTTGCCGTCACTGCCGAATCTTATGACAGTGATTTTAGTGTCGATTCTGATGATTTTGAATTATTAATTTTTAAAAATCAAAGTGTGTACCCTGCACCATGAACAATTAATTTTATGACTATGGATAAATGACTGAACGACTGGCGCGCTCTTCATTTATTTGGCAAGTTTTATAAATAAACATTAATACACTTTTAATAACAATATGTTTAGAAGGTTTTATTTTTGTCGTAAAATTCGCGGCGTGCTGGGTACTGCCATACATGTACCTGCCGGCAGTTAACCGGTTAACAAAGAGATTGGTACATTATATTCATATAAAAACATCAAACATGTAATTCCTACTTTTCTACCTTAGAAATGAGGCCGGCGCAAAAGGTATAAATACCCTTCCCGCCCGTAAGCATAGCCGACCGAATGGGTAGAATTACATTACCCGTCCATTGTGTGCTAACCCCAACCCTAATTATACTCAGACAGTCTGCCGCCTGACCCTCAGTATACTAATCACAAATAACCGCAAACCCAATTCCGATCTCTAGCGGTTCTCACAAACAATGTGTTAAGTGACAGGAAAACAGTGCAACTGATTGATATTACGAGTTTAAAAAAATAACAACTCGAAGAAAAGGTAGCACCTTCTACATATAATTACGATAATGATTTTTTTTCTATAAGGAAATTAAAAAAAAAAAGATTAATGAAGTTATTGATTTGTGAGGTTTTTATAAATAAAAACATTTTTTTTAAATCCTTCATATGTAGGGAATGTTAAATGTGATATCCTTCTTAAACGATAATACCGTATTCCATAGACAAAATACTTTCTTGTTCTGAAAGCACGATATTTAAAAATAAAAGCATGATCAGGTGTGGTAACACCTGAAAAAGAAACCTTTCAAAAGAAAATATGGTTTATTGTACGTAATAATAATATAATAACTTGATTTAATACAATATTATGCATACAAAAAAAAATGCCATCAATATTGCCATTGCCAATAACATTATTTGCACAAATTTTAATAAATACCTACAGTAAAAATGTTATGATTATATAGAAGCATTTTTAAAGTTGATCACAATTAAAAAAGCATTTAAAGTGAATAACAATATTGAAAACTTAAATTAAATATATATTTTTGATTTTGCTAAAAATGGTGAATGACATTTGAGAAATAAATTAAACATACTTTTACAATTTGAATAAGCGTAATAATATACATGATTTTTATGAGAAAGACAAAGAATTTAAGAAATAATTTTGCAAGAGGTAACTAGTTTGTCATCGTGAATCACGACTAAAAAATTTAGATTTATTGATAAAAATAACAAGATTTTTATTTCAAGTTCGCGCATAAATCATTTCATGAGCTACATTGAATACTTTTAAATGTAAAATAGCGGCGTATACACGGCCAATTGACGAATAGAAAGCAAAAAAATTAAAACATTATGTCAAAATTTTGGCAAACGCCTCGACCTTTTGTGATTCTCAGCTGCGCCGCCGAAGCTTTCTTTTGGTTCCCGCCAGGTCTAGATGTGCCTTCTTCGTCTTTTCTTTGTTGTTTGAGTGAAAATAATTTTATCATTTTAAAAATTTACCCAAATGAGTCAATTTACTAAATACACAAATTATTTTGACAGCACAAATGCACTCTACAGAATAGAAATCTCGAACAGCTGTACTTTACATTGCCAGTAACAAAAATATTCATCAAAAGGCAAAATATTTTTACTATCAGCATTACCTACCTATTAGAACGGCTACAGTAATGGATTTGGTACTGGAAGTCCCGGACTCGATTCCCAGCGGAGTCAGAATAAGTATGAGCAATTCTTCATTTAAATTTTTATTTAATTTTTGTTCTTTTCCTTATTTTTTATTTATTAATTATTGTAACTAAAATGTTGTAAAACACATGGCTGACTATGAATTGCACCCACCACTTCAATTGCATTCTTGTAATCAAGCCTGAATTAAAATTTATTATTATTATTATATCACCTCTGAAACCTCCCGCCACATTCTTAGGTCCAGTATAACTTTTGGTTTCTATTCGGACCCATCATTTAAAAAAAACCTTTATAAAAAATTATATTTCAAATCACTACCTAAAGCGCGGGACTGATCACCTTGCCTTTACATAATTAACGATCTAGATTACACTACATGGATGAGATGCAATGTCCTATGCATCTTCGAGAGCAGATAACGGTCAGAAAAATAATTAGAACGGCTTGAAGCAATCAAGCAAGGGGTTCATCTAAAAACCATTAAAATCTAGGTCAAGACCTGTCTTTATTTCTTAGTGCGTAGACGATAGTGCATAAGAGGGTGAAAACTTCATGCAATCAATAAGTAAAACAATTTGGATTTTTAAAAGCATTTGACCTCAAGTGCTTTAAGCTGAGAGTTTCATTTTTCTCAGTCAATTATGTACCATTTTACCTGCAATGAATAAGATACCAGGTTCCATTCACAACTAAGTAAAAAATAAAATTATATTCTCAATATTTTGAGTATGGCCAAATCTTTGTTTACAAATCTGGGGTTTTCATTTAGTAATTAATATGTAAGTCTAGGTATTTCCAGGGCTAACGATCTGTCATAGACTGGTTTAAATGATAACTTTAAAACCAACCTATGACAGGTTGTAAGCCCTGTAAATACCCAGACTTCCAAATTCATCTTCATCTATGTTGAGATATCAATATAAAATTAGTTGTTTACTTGAATGAATGTTTATTTTTTAATATTTATATACATATGTATATTTATAAATATAATATTGAAATAATTAAATTTAATCAATCCACATGCACGTACAAGGTGATAAAGTAAAGTGGAAAAAGCGATATCTTTATGTAGATAAGAATAACGTGGCTAGACAAGTCAGTGTTATAAAAATGTAAAATCCAAACACGTTATTTACAGGCGCAGGAAGACATTTTGCCGACACATTTTAAAATAAACCGAGCTAAAGAATTTCTCAACTGGCAACACTAGCTGGAATAATCGAGAAAAACAGAAAATAATGGAAAAATCACCTTTATTTACTTTTATCGTACTTTACAAATTATAAAATTTTAACGACCTTTGACAAATATTTCATAATGATTTGATTTTTAAAACACGTAAATAAAATTTATTATGCGCGCCCCCCAGACTCATTTCTTGCTCGCAGGTCCGGGAGGCTGCAGCGGTTTGCCACGATCCTTTCCACGTAGTTTTATGCCGAGAGTTCTCTCAATCTTTCCAATAACGATGTTGTTTGGTATGCCCCGGCCGGCCTCGTAATCATTGACGATTTGGGGTTTCTCGCAAATCTTGGTAGCCAGGTCCTTTTGGCTCATTCCCTTGGCCTGCCTCCCCTGCATTATCAGCTTGCCCAAGTCTATGGGAACCGTGTCATGCTTAAGCTCCTCGGTTTCCCTGTCTAACTTCGCTGTGTTTTTGGTGACGACGTGTTGTTTGTTGGTGCCTCCTCCGTATTTTTGTTGTGTTTCTACAGCGACCCCTTGCCGACGTGCCGCGTTTATCGCCGTCTCAGAATTTATGTTGACGGTTTTTGGCAACCGCCTCTTCAACATTTGAACTTCCCAATCAGACATGACGACGATTTGCGTTAGCTCACCGCAAAACGAGGAATTTCGATAGCAAAACGCAATATAACTTGTCCAAAAACACACCTGTGCAAATCTGACATAAGATTCGAGAAACAATATTTGTGGAAACCATAGAAATATTCCGTTTTGAGCAAAACATGCACCTTTTTGTGTAAGTACCTACTTAACTTTTTGTAATGTCAACTTTATGAAAATATTTTCTTCTAGATCTTTAAATTTAATTGCCATCTTAATGATTCAAACACCCGTAAATTAAATATATAATTCGTTGTTTTCTAAGTTAATATCACTATTTTTACTGATAGCACCATTTTTTGTAAAAAACTTAATCAAAAACATTATTTGATGATTCACAGTCAAGTGGCAAATAAAAAAATGTAAAGTACAATAAATATCACAAAATTCTGTATTTTGAACGATGAAAACCGCTTTTGTAACTGTCAATTGAAACTATATACAAGCTTTATTTATCTTACTGCTTCTATATTACAGTATTACACTTTAACTTTTGTTTTTAAAATAGTTTTCTGGTTTAGGTATTACCCTGTAGCAGTTGAAAATGTAAAACTACTGTATTAAGTATACTTCAGTAACAAAAAATATTTATTTCTCCGTACCCCTAAAATAGATGAATATTGTGCATTAGGTGTCTTTAAGATTAAATTTGATAAACATAGACAACCAAATTGTGTCAAACGTCAAACATTGTTTTGAAAGAGGTATTCCGGGTTACCTTAAAACTTTTAAATAAGCATTGTGTACTTCAAACTTTTATTCGTGTATATAATCATTACCTCCTAAAATCAGGTTCTCTCTCTACTCTACTTCCAGCTGGTTATGTTGACAATCCAGTTAAAATTAATATAACTCCAATGGAAGTTTCAAAAGATGATTCGGACTCTGAAGAAGAAATTTTGGTCTATGCGGATTTTAAGGATCTGATAGACCACGATATTCTAAAACCGGAAAATTTGCGAATCATAAAAGCCATTGGAATGGACTCAGAAACTCCTGTTATACAGCTGAATAATTATTACTTTCAAGGTAACCTATAAGCAATAATATCAACTCACAAGTTGGCTACGATGCTTCTAGGCGGACAAATGAAGACATATATTTTTCTTCTAACCCTTATCCGCCCCCAATGGTGCATAGGGGACTGCATCGTATTGACGCAGTGTTATCTTGATTGATACTTACATGTAGGCAAGGTGTCCAGGGTAATAATAATACTAGTGTGTAAAATCACATATATTTATTTTCATCCCCCCCCCCGGAAATCGAACCCGGGACCTCCAGCACAGTAGCTAAACACTCTAACCATAACACTATGGAGGCGGACACATTTATTAATGTTTTTTTTTTATAATTTTTATTTTTGTTTGTATAATTGCCAATTTGTGGCTAAGCCGAAGAAATATAACCTTAAAAATGAGGAAGATTTTTCATGACTCACAAAGTATTTTATAATTTGAAGCGAGTGCTTTTGCCTAGAATTTTCACTCATGAATTACATAAAATTATTTTCCTTCTTCTTCGTCTTATTCCTCATTACTGAGGGTTGTGACCCTTGTAGGATGACTCTTCTCCGGTTATCCCTTGACTGCGCAGCACGTAGCGCTCCAACCACCGAGGTGCCTGCTGCTGCCTTAACTTGATCGGTCCATCGAATTATAGTACATTGAATCATCGTAAATCCACTCACAAGAAGTATTTTTTTAATTAATAGCACTCCATTTATCCGAACCAATATCATGGAAGCCAGAAAAATTATTCAAACATGAAATCACTCAATTGGCTTTATCGATCATTATTCTAATATCCTTTGGCACCCTTGAAGCAAATATTGATGTATAATTATTAACTATTATTATTATTTTAACCAACTAACTAACCGTCACGCCGCTTCTGCAGGGGTAGGCAGAGAGAATTTAATGCTACATCACTCTGTCATTGCAAATATTCTTTGCCTCGTAAATTTGTTTTACCATTCATTCCTCACTCATTCATTCCACATGTCCAAACCATCTCAACACACCTTTATTAATTTTTATTATTTATTATCTTTAACAATATTATACTATATCGACACCCTATGTGGAGAATATGGAGTCCATAAACTGTCTCCAGGCTATCGGCCGCCAGCTGCCTTGCATCCTCCCGTCGTCCGCATCCTGAAGTTCAGACGAAAACTGCCGACGAATTGTCAGCAGTGGTCGTCCTGGGCGGCGCGAACCTGATGCCTTGTAAAATAGGCAAGCTTGATTGAGGCTCTCGGGAGACATGCGGAATACATGGCCATGCCAATAATAACAATAGTAAAATTCATTTTAGGGGAATATGAAAGCTGTTTTGGCACACAGTTACTCTTTGAAAATGACACGAACGCTCCGGAAGGAGACTTCATTTTCGACATGCAACCAGAAAGGCCGCTTAAGTACCTTTGTAAAACTAGAAAAGTCCTAAATATGAAAAGGATTTTCGTGCGGCCCAAGGATGATGTCCGTAAGTACCTACTTTTACATAAAAAAAAAAATTAAAAGAAAAAATATTTGTGTTTTTTTATTATTTACAAAAATACTTAAATTCCATACTACAGGTCAAATCTCTATGTAGCGAATACCGAATTAACGAAATTTCCAGTATAACGAATCTGCAATTCATCCCCGGAAAACTTCCATACAAAATGTACTGAACCAAAATTGCATGTAGCGAAGCCGATCTCAGAATAACAAACTTTTTTTTTCAAAATTTTAAAATGATGTTACAATTCATTTTAAAACATTGAGAAGTCCAAAAGATAATTTCTGATTTTTTTATCAAAAATTAAAAACCTATTTGAACTTGCTTTTTAATTCACTTTTCTTTCATTGCTTAAAAATTTATTTTTTCTAATAAAGTCTCATAGTTTCATTTTCGTTGAGTCCTGTAGTAGGTAGGTACCTATATTGTATTGATCACTGGCCGGAAGATCGGGTGTAGTGTAACAGTAATAACTAATTTTATTTTTCTTATAAGAGTGGGTATAATATAGCGATAAAATAAATTTAAAACGTGTCATATCCTATACATCCAGTGTAACGAATTTTCATTTAGCGAAATATTTTTTTTGGTCCCATGAAGTTCGTAATACCGAGATTTGACCTGTATTTCTGTGAACATAAGCGGCTCATTATTAGAAATAGGTATCAAATTGTGGTAGAGTGGGTTCCAACCCAGAAACTCTGACTCAAGAGTCCTCGACACTAACCACGGACCACAACCCGACACAGAACATGACATCTCAACATAGATGAAGAAGAATATGAAGTCTGTGATGCCATATCACCACTCGTTACCCTATTCAATAAGGTAAAGAGTGGTAATATGGCATCTGCTGATAAAAAGACATTGTTCTAAAAATCTATATTTATAAATCTGGGTTTCTCTACTTAGGAGTTTTGTGTTTAAATTTTTTACTCTATCCTCCATTCGTATCTTTATCTGCTATAATGCATGTCGGATATAATTTGGTCCATGTAGGTTGAACGGGGTCATCCTCTGTAGTTTGTGCCTTTGCACATCGCTCACTCCTTTCAAGAACGTCATAAATCAAAAATTGTCAATATTCAGTTGTGCATGTTTTCGGAATGCCCAGAAAATGTACTATATCCCAGCAAAAGCGGCATATTTTTAACTTGATATTTACCCGCTACAGCACAGAAAGTGTTGTTTTTGCATTTTGAAGAAAAGGTATTGTTTAATTATTTTTTAAATATACTAAATATTTTTAAAATGGAGAAAAAACCTTCAGGTTTTACCTAAAAAGATCTGTTGCCCAGTGAAAAGTTCAATAAGTGGCTTGATATTTATTTTTAATATATTGTATTATATTTTTGAATTTTAAAAACGTTCTCCTGAAAAATCTAGTTTTTTGATTTATAACGTTCTTGAAAGGAGTGAGCGACATGCCCTCCACAATAGTAAGAAGCAGGCCTGGGTGTCTTATATTATGGTCTATCCATTAGGCTCGCTGTTGTCGCTTTTGAACTTGTGATTCTATGAATGTTTTTATGCATTGTGTCTTTTCTTAGCTGAGAGTTGTTTTCTTTCGATTTGAAAGTAATTTTCAAATGCATATATAAGTATAGTAAATCCCCCTATAACGTTGAGATAGTTACCGCGTTATCTATCATAGGGAACTTTATGTAGGGTTAATGTTTTTTTTACAACATTTTGAGTGTGTCCAAATACTTGTTCACAAAATCTGGATTATCCCCAATTACAGGAATTATTTTCATATTATTTTTTTGACATCTCATCAAAGATTAAGAAGAATATGGAAGTCTGGGCATTTACGGGGCTGACGATCGTCATAGGCTGGTCTAAGTGATCACTTTGTTACACGTGTGTAAAGTCATCTTCATCTTTGATAAGATGTCAAAAAAAAATAAAAAAAAATAATATGAATGTTTTTTAATTGTATTTTAATTTTAAATGACTCATTTCAGTCATTGCTGGTTAAAATGTAAAAATACAAATAAAAATATTAACCCCTTATAACGTCTGCTCCGATAACGCGGTACCTATCTCAATGTTATTTTATTAGTGATTTTACACTCTCATTTTTATTAAATATTATCCTGGACTGCTCCCTGAAGCGCAAGAGTGATCACCTTGCCTTCATATAAGTAACAATCTAGATAACACTGCGTCAATACGATGCAGTGCCCTATGCACCATTGGGTGCGGATAACGGTCAGAAGAACTCCTTATAACGTCCGCTCCGATAATGCGGTACCTATCTCAATTTAATAGGGAAGTTTACTTTTTTTTTGTAAGCGTATAGTTATAAATCTTTCATGAGTTATTATTTGTTGAATTTTTCCTCATAATCTTCATCTTCTCTTTTCAAGCTACGGAAGAAGCTGCAGAGAGCGAGGCGTCAGAATTCCAGTATCATGCATCGACAGTTGAGGAAGCTCTTAAAAATTTCCAAGTTTACTTTGACGAGAATGATGTGGATGTTCCGATACAGATGCCTAATAAACCACCCGGTTTTTTCCCACCTCCTAAACCTACCAAGAGGATTATTAAAACTAAACCAACGCCCCTGCATGATACAACTGATGATGAAAACTAATTTGAAAAAATGATAACATCCATTTTTTTATTTTTCCGATGTATATGTATATAATAAATAAAAGAAACTTAATAATAAATAAAGTAAAACATGATTTAATTAACCCCTTGTGTGATTTGCCCGAATACAATTCGGGTAGGTATTTTGATGACACAGTGTTTTGCCGGAATCCAGTTCAGGCACATTGTGCACGAAACTTTAATAGTGATTTGCCCGAATCCAGCTTGGGTCATTCCCCACCAGTCTAGATAAATCCATTCTTACTTTGGTTTTTTTTTCCTAATATTGTTTATTTATGTTTTATACTGATTTATTATATTTCAAAATATGATTAAAAAACATAAAAGTGAAAAAAAAAAGGCGTGGCTTTTTTTGACCCACTTTTTTTTCTAGAGGTTGACCACGGAAGTGGTCAACTCCCTCGTACTCGTGTTTTTTATACACAAAAATAAAACTTAAAGGTATTAGGTTATTTTATTTTTCATTTAAAAGGTTTACATGATATAAAAGTTATCCAGTTCAAATAAACAACACAAAAGCAATAAATAAGGTAAGAAAACTTAACCTTAAATACAAACTTTGAAAACAAATCTAACTATAATAATAATAATAAATATAATTATATTTTACATTAAGTTAAACTGAAGAAACAATCTGTGTATACAGTACTCTACAAAGCAATAAAAAATGTAAAAAAATAACTTAACCTATTATAAAAAAATATATATAAAACTAGTCTTATTATAATGAAAATTTTAAAAAAATTAATCACTTAAAATAAAAAAAACCATCTTCATAAACCCCTTGTTTGGGCTAGTGGAGCGTTCGTAATATGTAGGGTATTTTTATCAAATAAAACAACTATCTATTGTAAAATTAAAAATGTATTTATTCAACTTTTAAAATTATATATTATGTTGGTCGAGATTTATTTAATAACAAGTAAAAAGCTTTGTCTCTCAATTAACGTTAAAGCATCTACTCTGGCACAGGAATATCCACTTGGTCAGCCCATTCTAGGCATGTGTTTAAGGGATGAGTGGGCGTTCGGATTAGCAGGGTTTCGGATTAAAGAGGTCCTCCTGTAAATATATCGCTCACTCCTTTCAAGAACGTCGTAAATCAAAAAACTTGATTTTTCAGGAGAACGTTTCTAAAGTTTAAAAATAAATATCAAGCCACTTATTGAAGTTTTTACTGTGCAACATATCTTTTAAGGTAAAACCTGAAGGTTTTTTCTCCATTTGAAAAATATTTTGTTTTTTCAAAAAATAATTAAACAATACCTTTTCTTCAAAATGCAAAAACAACACTTTTTGCCCTGTAGAGGATAAATATTAAGTTAAAAATATGCCTCTTTTTCTGGGATAAAGTACATTTTCTGGGCATTCCGAAAACATGCACAACTGAAAATTGACAATTTTTGATTTATGACTTTCTTGAAAGGAGTGAGCAATATATTATTCTTCTTCTAACCCTTATTCGCACCCAATGGTGCATAGAGCACTGCATCGTATTGACGCAGTGTTATCTTGATAGTAACTTATATAAAGGCAAGCCGATCACTCCTGCGCTTCAGGCCCCAGTCCAGGGTAGTATTAATAAATATTAGAGTGTTAAATTACTAGTATTTATTTTCACCCCCCACCCCTGGGAATTGAACCCGGAAATTCCAGCACGGTAGCTTAACACGCCAAACATTATAATATTTGTTTATGTACGTAAACAAGTGAAATCAGAAATTTCATATTGATTTATATCATTATTAAAATATATTTTAATTTATTCATAATTACAATTAAATCACATATTTACATCTTACATTTTAATTTAATCTGAAAAGTCGTAAAGTAAGCTTATCTCCTAGTAAATAGAGGAAATTATAAAAAGTTTTCAAATAAACTCGATACGACTAAAATTATTACTCCTAGTTGCACGCAATCCGCAAAGCACGTGATCGTTTTCAGACACGGTCGATGAAATTCAAAATTTCAGGTCTAATAACAGATTTTTTACATTCTTTTTATACAAGGGATATTATTCTTACTTAAAATATAATACATATACAGTACACATGGAAAAATAAATAATGACAAGATAAAGGTACCATAAACAGAAACCAGATTAAAAATAAAATTCGTTTTAGGGGGCGCATGCGCATTTTAAATTCTCGATTTCCCGCTTTTATCGCTGCGGATTTTTTTAATGAATTTTGTGACAGTGATACCATTTATACACATTTATTTCCTTAAAATATAAAATAATTAAAATATCATATCGCTCACTCCTTTCAACAAGGTCATATATCAAAAATCGTCAATTTTCAGTTGTGCATGTTTTCGGAATGCCCAAAAAATGTACTTTATCCCAGCAAAAGCGGCATATTTTTAACTTAATATTGTCCCGCTACAGGACAGATAGTGTTGTTTTCGCATTTTGAAGAAAAGGTATTGTTTAATTATTTTTTAAATAAATGAAATATTTGTCAAATGGAGAAAAAACCTTCAGGTTTTACCTAATAAGATCTGTTGCACAGTAAAAAGTTCAATAAGTGGTTTGATATAATTTTACAATACAATACATAATTACATTTAAACTTTAAAAACGATCTGCTGAATTTTTTTTTATATATGACGTTGTTGAAAGGAATGAGCGATATAGAAGCAGTGTTTTTCCAAGTTTTCCTCGGTCTTCTTCTCCTGATATTTCCAAATACATTCATTTCGTAAATATTAGTTGTACCCTTCTTTTCTCACTCATTCGGTCTGCATGTCCAAGCCATCTTCACTTGTTTTTATAAATTTTATCGATAGTGCTCATTTTGTATTTTTTTTAAAGCAAATAAATTGCAAAGAATTGCGTAACTTGTACTTGGGTATACAATATATGTAAATAAATACTACGATATGAAATTAAGCTGGAAAAGCAAGGAAAAAGGAAAAAAAAAAGAAAAACAAAACAACTACAATAACAGTGAAATATGTAAACAATAAAAATGTAATATTAACAATAAATGTTATAAAAGAAATAGTAAAAAATTATAATAAATATTTAAAAAATAATGATTGCGCACCGATGACTGTATATAGGGGGTAGAATTACATCTGATTGAGTTATGTTTTTTTGCTTGACACAGCCAACGAAATACAGTGTTTGAATATATATATATATATATATAGGAGAAAATGTTTCAAAAATGGATCATTCTCATGTGTTATTATTGGCTAATAAATTAACATAATATCACAAGAATATTGGTAACATTTTGATTGAAATATGTAGAGAAGTAAGGAAGATATGAAGGTTTAAACTTTAGACATTTTAATAATACGAAAAACGGACACCGCTAAACGTAACCAAATTTTACGTCATCGGGTGTGTTATGGGGTGTATCCCTTTATTTATATGCTTTATAGAGCTGTAATATTAGAAGTGTGGATTCCATTCTGTGACGTCATTCGTTACCACCTTACGAAAATAACGTTTTTATGAAGGCGAATTCTGCAAAAGAAAATATTGATTATATCGGCTGTTATAAACACAAAATTAGTCTTACACAATCATTTACAGGTTGAGTATGTTAAATTAGATATTCCTCCCGAATGATAATACCCTATTGGTCATAGAAAATGTGAAAAACACGTCCCTTTTGACAGCTGGCTTCCGATAGAGAAAAGTAGAATTTTCTCCAAACAGTGAAATGTTTTTCCTTCACATGGTATCACTGGAGTGAGATTTTGACATTCTCGTCTATGGCAGTGCCCGCCGCGACTTACGATGGTTTGCACGCGCGGGATGTGTTTTAGTTTTAGTGCTGCCCCCGACAATGGAGAGCCTCCGCGAGCGCTTGGAGAATGTCGAACTGGTGCCGCTAAAGTCGGCCCTCGTCAACTCAAATAATAACAACAATTCCCAAAGTCAGAATGGAGGCCTAAACGAGAACTCTAGCTTCCTCAATCCGAATGCCAATCATCCGTCCAGTTCGAGTCTGTTCGATTATCCGTTCCTGTCAAAACGGTCTACTGCATCGAAAAGGTAAACAAATGTTTCTCGACGTTTTCTAGGAGCATTTTTCATCAATGAAAATATTTCGCTGTTTCCAATTTATTTAAATTAATACACAAATCAAAACCGACAGTTTTTTCTTGTAAAGTAAAATTAATAAATATATATTCAGATGCGATTTATTAAATAAATAGGTTAAAGATTTTTTATGAATATCTCAACATTGATGAGTAAATCTCTTTTTTTATTATTTATTAGTTGCTTTAGAAAATTCTCCTTGCTGTCATACAAGGATAACAAGGATACACAAGGATTTATGGCATATTTAGTTCATATGTTTTAAAAATGATAGTAGATGTGTATAGTTCATAATAAATAATAATAAAATAAAAGAGGTTGATCCCTAAAAACAATACAAAATATACAACAATAAAATATATATTGTATTCAATATTGAATTGATATAAGATATTGAATCCATAATATGTATTATATTATTATATTGATTGTAGGCATCAACCTTATAAATTTATTATCAACTTAACGCATTCACTGTCATTTTTAAGACATTTAAACTGAATATGTTATAAATCCTCGTGTAACGACTAATGGTACTGGAACACTTGATGATGAGGAAGACGGAAACGCACAATGAAGATCAACTATTTATTATTAAAAGTTATCAAAATTATAACATTATCAGCGCGAGAAGAGCAAAGCGACGCTAATAAATTGAGTTAAGCACGATGTTTCGCTTCTTAACAGTACTGAGTATAAACACAAAGAAAACACGCCACCAAACCGATAAAATAATACTCAGTACGGAAACTCAATGACAAAGAGAGCGACGTATTAAGTTTAAATTACTATCTGAGCTCGAAAATATTAGTCCTCCACCCTTTATATATTATTTCAAAGCAGTAACGTGTGGTGCGGAAAATATTGTAAAAAAATAAAAGTCAATGAACTACGTCTCTTTGTTCTTCTCGAATACATTTATGAATACCTAATCTAACTAACTAACTAACCATTACGCCGCTCCCCCGCAGGGGTAGGCAGAGAGAATAGAACGCCACACCACTCTGTCTTTGCAAATATTCTTCGCCTCTTCCACGTTTATGCATCTCCTCATACATACCCGCGCATTATTACGACTCCTAACCTGACCACTTTCAAGTATTTGGCATACCTGATCGTGCCATGTTTTTCTCGGTCTTCCTCGCTCATAATCTTAAAATACCTAATCTTAAAATAAAAAAATATACAAATTCTTATAAAATAAAACTTAACATAAACTAATTTGGGAGAAACATCTTGTACATAATAGGCAAGGAGAATTTTCTAAAGCAACTAATATTTTTTTTTTCTTGAAAGTTTATTGGAGATACTTTGTGGCACATTTTATAAACTTTTTAAAATAAAACAACTTTGTTTTAACCACTTTTTTTATTGGTACACTTAATTCAACCGGTTTCGACAAGAACCTTGCAATGCACAATAAAAACAACATTTATCATATTTTCATATAGTGTACGGAGTGCGTGGAAGTTTTCGGTAAGGGAAGGGTAATTAACTATGAGTATTTCAATGTTTTTAGAATTTAGTACATAAACCCTGATGATGACAAGGCTCTTGTCAAAACCGGTTGAATAAAGTGTACCAATAAAAAAGTGGTTAAAACAAAATTGTTTTATTTTATGAAGCAACTAATTAATATTAAAAAAAAGTATGGATATAAAAGAGATTTCTCATAAGAATAAAATAGCTCGGTTCCTTTGGTCTTTTTCGTATATCTAAATCCAAGTTTTAAATTGTACCAGAAGATGAAAACATCTGTCGTTTTTGAAACTAGTCGCAAATAAAAATAAAACTCATTAAAGTGGTATACTTAAGTG
The DNA here is from genome assembly GCF_059751285.1 of Brachycentrus maculatus. NCBI lineage: Eukaryota > Metazoa > Arthropoda > Insecta > Trichoptera > Brachycentridae > Brachycentrus > Brachycentrus maculatus. Next base: position 403,415 of record NW_028280892.1, read on the forward strand.
TTTAGTTTTAATAAAATAATCATGTCATTCCACGAAGTTAATGCCGAATCAATAAATAATATATCTAAATCCAAACCAAATTCAAAACCTTCACATTTTTACCAAGGGAATTAATTCTCTTCCGCAGGCTGTTATCTACGCAGACTGGCCAGTTCAAGAATGAAGAGTTCAGCGTGCCGCCGCTGGCCGCGCTGGGCGGGGGGCCCGCTCCGAGCAGGCGGCGCGAGGAGAAGGAGGCCCTGCAGAACCTCAGGAAGAGGGTGCCCCCGCAGGACCTGCCCCCCGTGCACGGGGAGCCCCCGGCCCCCAGCAAGCGGACGGAGAAACCCAAGCTGCTGCATAAGGTAGGTGGTGATCTGAACATTTGATGGGCTATAAACAATTTTGATGTGAGATATATGAACATTTGATGGGCTGTAAACATTTTACAAGTGAGTAATGAGTTTGAGTAGGTAGTAATTTGAACATTGGATGGGCTGTAAACAATTTGCAAGTGAGAAATACATTTAGGTAGGTTGTAATGTTATCATTTGATGGGCTGAAAACAATTTTAAAGTGAAAAATATATTTGGGTAGGTGGTAATTTGAACATTTGATGGGCTGAAAACAATTTTTAAGTGAGAAATATATTTGACAGCAACGTGAAATCAAAATACTAGACATAGTCGCTTCAAAGAGTACCCTTTTATAAAAAGACTCTTTTTAACAATTTGATTAATTGGAAAATAAATTCAGAAATCAGGGGACCTTGTTTAATTTTGGATATATTACCCAAAAATGTATGAAGAAGATGGCACGATGATTAGTACGTCGTATATCTGAAAACGTAATGCGTGCGGAAGTAAATTCTCCCGCAAATGCGTCCGCGTTGTCGTGGTTGGTACCCAGCCAAAAACACAAAATTGAATCTGATTTCAATCAATATAAATTGAAATAATAATAATTTCGGCTCATATTTGATTCACCGTCGCGTCGTACGGTAGATACAGTAGCGAGCGATGAAATGTTTCCAGACTGAAAATATCAGATTATTTAAAAAAAATATTTTGTTATAATTAAAATGTAAGTTTGTTTTAAAATCACTATAAACATTTTATTTTAACTAATTATAATGTCTACCGGTTAGCTTCGAAACCAGAGACATTATAATTAGTTATAATAAAATATTTATAGTGATTTTAAAACAAAGCTACATTTTAACCATAAAATGCGAAATCACAAAATTAGTGCTTGAAATATATATTTTTTTGTTGTATGTTTTTCGCAGATACTTTGTGGCACATTTTATAAATTTTACAAAATTAAATAACTTTGTTTTAACCACTTTTTTATTATTAGTACACTTTAACCTACCGGTTTCGACAAGAACCCTGTCTTCATTAGGGTTTTTTAAATTCCAAAACATTAAAATACTCATAATTAATTTCATTCCCTTACCAAAAACTTCCACACATGAAGTATTTAATTTTAAAGTTGTTTTATTTTATAAAGTTTATATATTTTTTATTATGATTTCTTGATAGATTTTCAAATAGGCACTATTTCGTATATTATCTTTAAACAGTGTTGTTAAATAATTTGAACTGAAAATACATAACAACATAACAACAATATAATTTATTTTATTTTTAAAACTGATATTTTCAGTCTGGAAACATTTCCATGCTCGCAACTGTAGGACAACACAACGGAAGCTGGTTGGGTTATTTTTAGGCAGTAATAAATATCTTCCGAGCAAGTAGCTCTAACGACACGATTCGGGGATGTTTTTCCATAACGACAGTCAAACTATTTGTCAGTTTCAGGAAAAAACAACTTAACGTTCTCTTCGGCTATATTTATTATTATGGCCGCGATTAAACGAATCATTATTTGATACTGACTCCGTAATAGAGTAACAAAACACCGAATAATTTTATTTTTCCGATTTTATACGATCCACATTATTTTTTACTGTTGTTGAATATATACAAGCATTTTTTTCTTCGTCAAGTAAAAAGAATAAACCAAAAAATCTCGTTTTTGTAGGATATCTAAAAAGTTTTTTTTAAAGATTTATCTAACAAATGTTACGATTTTTAAATGTATTTTCCAATTATTTAAATTCCATTGAATTTGAAATCAATTTTTATTAAATTTCAATTTATTCAATCATAATTAACATTAGTGTACATTACAAACTAAAATTTAAACCGTATACATTAAAACATTTATTGTAAAGTAAGCAAGAACAGTTTTGCTAAAGAATCCCGCTTCGGAATACCCCTTCAGACACATGGAACAGATCAATATCTGGCGTGATATTGTTCGGCATAGCGGTAGCTCTTCCCACAGGTATAACCATCGGCCGGTTGGTCCTGTATATAAGAATGTGAAATCTATGCCGACGCTGTCTTAGCTAACTATCGTAAGATATTGTAAGATTAAGCAGGACTTAAGTTCTTACAAACTTAGCGTGATCATTCAAATGCTCGAAAGTGGACAAATCAAATGTGGACAGATAAGAAGATGCACGAATGTGGGAGAGGCGAGGTCCGAATATTGGATTAAATTCACATACTTGAAAACATGATATAAAATTTTAATGTAGCTTATAATTTGACCACTTATTTTATTTACAACATTTTGAGTGTGTCCAAGTACTTGTTCACAAATATGGGTTTCTCCGCTTAGGAGATCTCATCTCAACACGAACTTAAATGCACTAGGTCACGAGTTTGATCAATATATGTGTCTAGAAGTTCCAAAAATTGAGTGGGTCAATCAATCATGGGTGAATGTTACACTGTGTAAAGTGATCACATAACCAAGCTTACGAAGATCGTGAGCCCTGTAAATGCCCAGACTTCCATATGACGTAGAATAATAATCTTTTTTGAGATATCAAAAATGATTCATAGTTAGAAGTTTTATTGTAACTAACATGCAAGTTGCCTAGTTTTGTCAGAAATATATGGTAAGATACACGCGCCGTTTCCAGAGCACGAAACACGGCTTGAAACGTAATATTGGAAGAGGGTTTTCGTGTTTCGTGTTTATCTGTTTACAGGATTACAAGATTACGCCGGAAACATGATAATCTCCTTCAATAAGCGTGGAAATTATTACACAGACCAAACTCCATAGGCCTACAGCATCCCGAGATGTTGTTTATCAATCCTCCCTTGAAATTATGATGTTATTACGAATGCTGTAAATAGCGCTTTAAATAGAATTCAAGCATAACCTAGTTTACAACATTTTAAGTGTGTCCAAATACTTGTTCACAAATCTGGATTACCTAACATAATAAGAGTTTCTGCTTAATAAAAAGCTTTTTTACATCTCACCAATAGATGTCTCTAGTAAAGTTCTAGTGATTCAAGAACAAGGTTTCTAAATTGGTTCATATATATAGAACTCCAAGAATTTGAGTAGTGTGGTTGTCAATAATGGGTAGGATCGGTGAATGTTATTAACTATATCCTGTATATTTGTCCGCCTCCGTAGTGTAATGGTCAGCACGCTCGGCTACCGTTCTGGAGGTCCCGGGCTCGATTCCCAGGGGGGGGTCAAATAAATATAAGTGATTTTTTTTCACTGCAATATTTATTCAATATTACCCTGGACTGGTACCTGAAGCGGAGGGCTGATCACCTTCCCTTCATGTGTAAACGATCAAGATAACACTGCGTTTATATTAAGCAGTGCCCTATGCACCACTGGGGTGCGGATAAGGGTTTTATATATATATATATATATATATATATATATATATATATATATATATATATATATATATATATATATACATATATATATATATATCCTGTATATACAACATTTTGAGTTTGTCACAAATCTGGATTGTGTCCACTTTTATCTTTTACATTTGACATCTCATAAGATATCAATATCACATAGATGAAGAAAAGTAAGGAAGTCTGGGCATTTACAGGGCTTACGACCTGTCATAGGCTTGGTTAAATTATCGCTTTACACGCGTGTTCATTCCCTAATTATACCCAAAATTTGAGTAGTGTGGTTGTCAATCATGGGTAGAATTGGTGAATGTTACCCGTGACATGTATATATGTAATATGTTTTAAAATAAAAATATTTCATAAATTGAATACGTCACGAATATGAATATTTTATTTATTGTTTCGGCATTAACTTTGTGGTAAGAAACAACTGTTTTCTTTAATCATTGTAACATGTCGCTCACTCCTTTTAAGAACGTCATAAATCATAAAACTTGATTTTTCAGGAGAACGTTTTTAAAGTTTAAAAATATAATACAATGTATTAAAAGTAAATATCAAGCCAATTATTGAACTTAAAGATCTTTTTAGGTAAAACCTGGAGGTTTTTTCTTCATTTGAAAAATATTTAATACATTTAAAAAATAATTAAACAATACCTTTTCTTCAAAATGCAAAAACAACACTTTCTGCCCTGTAGCGGGTAAATATTAAGTTAAAAATATGCCTCTTTTGCTGGGATATAGTACATTTTCTGGGCATTCCGAAAATATGGAAAACTGAAAATTGACGATTTTTGATTTATGACGTTCTTGAAAGGAGTAAGCGACATGTTACAATGATTAAAGAAAACACTTCTTTAATAATAAGTTATTATACAGACCTAAATGATGGAAGTTTAACTTATGAAACATGTAGTCTTTAATAAAACTCAAGTGGTAAAAAACAAGTGTTTTCTTTAATCATTATGAATATTTTACATAGTTTTTAACTAGTATTTGTATTTTTACGCGTGTTTGTAGATAAGTAATATAAGCATAGAAATATAAGTGTATTATAAGGTAACAATAAAGGGAGGTTATTTATCTTCGATGATTAGGTAATCTAAATGCCAAATTACACCCAGTAGAGCTTGTGGAGTGAATTTCCTGAGGAACGGCTGTTTTATCGCTTTCGCTTCGCTTAGGAATTTATTCATTGATTTTACGTGTTATTTAAATATTTTTAGGGGAACATAATAAACGTTACTTCCAGATTTAAAAATTTGAAAAAATTATTCGTTTTTATTTTAAAGAAAACAACTGAGAACGAATAAAAAAATTGTTATGAAAATTATAGTTACATTTTATTTATTTATTTATTTACTCTAATGTATGGAAGTGAAACATGGAGTTGGCAAAAGAAGGATGAAAGTATACTGCAGTCGAAATGCGATCTCTCAGAAGAATGTGCGACAAAACGATGTATGATAGATGTGCGAATAGTGAAATAAGGAAGGAATGCAAAGCTGAGATAAGCATTACCGATAAAATTAAAGAAAGGTGTGTTGAGATGGTTTGGACATGTAGAACGAATGAGTGAGAAAAGAACGGTAAAACAAATTTATGAGGCGAATGTTAGTGGGAAAAGAAGCAGAGGAAGACCAAAAAAAACATGGCACGATCAGGTATGCCAAATACTTCCGCATACCGGTATTTATTAAATAAATTTTATTTTACACAATTTGCTAATGGGAATTTTCTTAAATATTTTTTTTAAAATTATTTAATACATTTAAATACAATTTGTGAATGATTGTAAACCTGTAATATATTCAAATTTTCTCTGGTTAGCTGGTAGCTACCAATTCTATATTCTATAAACGTTTTCTTTAATTTCCTCGATCCAAATTTATGGTTACACTAAAGGTTACACGCGAGAAAATTTATCGTCAAATTATAAGAAAATAACATTGAAACCTGAGCTCTACGGCCTACGTAAGGAAAAACTGTATTAATGTTTTACGTTTATTTAATTAGAAAAATCTTTCAAACCCTTTTCTGCACCCCAATTGTGCATAGGGCACTGCATCATAAAAACGCAGAGCTATGGACACACGAAGGAAAAGTCATCAGCCTTCCGCTTCAGGTCCAGGGTAATATTGAATAAATATAAGAGTGAAAAAATCAGTGAAATTAGAAAAAATACCGAAGCAAATCATTAACGAACGTGGGATTAATATTTATTTTACAATATTGTCACATACACACTTTAACATACTAATATGGTTTCTAGAACAATTTACTACTGAATTACAAGAACGTCATGCTATTTTGTATGTACGTGTATATTATTTCACTTTGAAAATCAGGAATTCTCCATAGAACTTTGGCGAAATATTACATTTTGTCATGGTAAATATTATTGTTGTATAAAAAATCCCCATCATCCCCGTCATCCCCATCAATTTAATATATTATGTGTTTTTACACAGATCTGACTAAGAGCAAAATATTCTAATTCTAAATTCAATAATGTACGATATACAATATATACTTGTAACGTACATTTACAATGAGCTTATTACGAAAAAGCAATTTCCACAAAATTAAATGACTTGGGTATATACATTATTTATTGATTCGGCATTAACTTTGTGGAATGACATGTTGTTTTTTTTTAATTTAACACTTGAATATACCACTTTAATGAGTTTTATTTAAATATACAACTAGTTTCGAAAACTTACAGATGTTTTCATCTTCTGGTAAAAATTAAAACTAACGAACAAAAAATACATTTAGGGGTATATAAAGGTTAGTAAATATAGGAAAGTAAACTCATTAAAACTCATTTATGTGGTATATTCAAATGTTTTTTTTAAATAACTTATATACATGTTAATCGAAGAAAAAAAATCGCAAAAAGCACTTAAATTTGTAACAATTATTACTCCTTGTTACAGCATTTTAGTTTTTTTTTAACTCAATAGTAAAAAATATATATATCTTCCACAAACATAAACAATCCATAATAAGTGTAAGTCCCTCTCCAAGCACAAGAGCTTAGTCTCATAATTAGAGAGAACAGCGTAACTTTGTAATTTTAAGATTGTCAAAAGTAGAAATGTGTAGAAAATTAATAAAATTATAAACAACCAAAAATCTCATAATTACATTAAATAAAAATAAAAATTCCATACATTTACGACTACACTGAGCTTATTACTAAAAAGCAATTTTCACGGATGTAATAACAAAAATTCAAATGAAAAGTGCTGTAAGGCGTCTCCACATCAAAGTATTTTTTAATCTCTTTACATTTCAGTGATGAATGACTTGAGCCGATTGTGAATGAAAACCTCACCGCAAAGGGCTTTTTCACGGTCGTTATGTATTCAGTATTCTGTGGGTAAATACACGTGTGTAGTGTGTTGGCTTTGCTATTCCTCTTTACAATACTCTGTATGATCTTTCAGTTCTTTCAGCTTGCTTTTCACTCTTTGTAGTCCGGAAAACCTTTGTGTGTGTTAAAACCTAGAGTCGAATCTCTCTTTGGAAAATGAGACAGAATTCCCCAGTGAAAAGGAATAAGATTATTCCTAAATTATATACATATATTCCATAAGCTTGTTCAAAGTGAACTGTAAGCTGTTTGCTGTGTAGGAATTTTTTTTTCGTTCATAACCACTCTTGAATTTAGTTTTTTTAGTCATAAAAAACGAAAATATTATTAATGTTTTTATTTTATAAATTATAATTATGTATATTGTGAATATTTTTAAAAATTATTTTACCATATTGAATATGTCTAAAATGTGTTAAAAATAACTAAACGGAAGCAATTTAAAAAATATCTGAAATTTTATTCATATTTTCATCACTTATTAATCGGTCTTGATAAAGAAGCGGTTAGCTTCAAAACCGGTAGACATTATAATAAGAGAGAGAGAGAGAGAGAACCCTTATCCGCACCCCAATGGTGCATAGGGCACTGCGACATATAAACGCAGTGTTATCTTGATCGTTTACACATGAAGGAAAGGTGATCAGCCCTCCGCTTCAGGTACCAGACCAGGGTAATAATGAATAAATATTACAGTGAAAAAATAACTTATATTTATTTGACCCCCCCCCCCCTGGGAATCGAACCCGGGACCTCCAGAACGGTAGCCGAGAATGCTGACCATTACACTACGGAGGCGAAAAAGTTATAATCATAAAGTTATAATAAATATTTAAAGTGATTTTAAAACAAAGTTACATTTTAATTATAAAATGGATAAATCACAAAGTTAGAGCTTCAAATATAAATTATATACGTTATTTTTATATTATTTTTTTCGAAAGAAAATATATGATCTATTCTATGAAAATGGACCCAGTTATATCAGAGACTTCTGAGAAAATTGTCAGATTCAGAAATTCTAATAAAAATAAATCGCTTCAGAATTGTTTTATCCATGGATAATTGTACAAAGTTTCTTCGAATTTCTTACTTTTTTTGCTACTTAGTTCCCAATCGCATTGATTTGTGGACTATTTGAATGATTTATAAATCTTTATTTCTTCTATATCTGTGATCAAATCACGAACGATGAACTTAATGGGTTTTGGAGATAACTAAACTATGTTTGTAGATACATAGTAACTAAACATTCGTCAGGCGGACTAAGCAATTAAAAACGTGAGAATAATCAAAAGTGAAAATAACTCCTGTAATTGGAGATAATCCAGATTTTGTGAACAAGTATTTGGACACACTCAAAATGTTGTAAATAAATTATCTGGTCAAATTATAAGCTTAATAATAAAAATGAAAATGGTATTTTCTGGCGTTTCTCATGTGTGTGATTATAATCCGGGACTCAGATCTCACATACTAATATAAGAGTTTCTGCTTAATAAAAAGCTTCTTTACATCTCACCAATAGATGTCTCTAGTGAAGTTTTAGTGATTCATGAACAAGGTTTCTAAATTAGTTCATATATATAGAACTTCCAAGAATTTGAGTAGTGTGGTTGTCAATAATGGGTAGAATTGGTGAATGTTACACGTGTGTAAAGTGATCACTTAAACCAGCCTATGACGGTCGTAAGCCCCGTAAATGCCCAGACTTCCATATTCTTCTTCATCTTTGATGAGATGTCAAAAAATAATAAAATCAAAACTGGTTACATGACACTTCAGTTTGGTTTATTAGGAATAATGTAAGAGACATTTAACAATAAATCACTATTCCGTAAACAAAGCCTGGCGGGTGCGGGGTGCAGGGAAGTAAGTGCACTTGACTTTTTCGGAGAAAGGCGTCGTCGCGTGGACGAATGTTTAGTCATCTAGGGTTAAGATAGTTTGTTTCTAAAGTTACAAATTATCCTGGTCATTATCATCTGGCAAACCAGTGCCTCTCAACCTTTTTGCTTGCGTTCCTCATCATGCTTCTTTTGTGTTCGATCGGAAAATGATAGGGGGTGAAAATTTACTCATTGTACTGGTGGGTAGGTTTAGGTGAGTTAGTACGTAGGTGCTGTTTAGTTACTGCATAGAAACTGGTTAATTTGTAAGTTGGTACTGATTAGTTTTTGTAGTATATAGGTAAGTACTGGTTAATTAGTTCATTGGTACTGATTAGTTAGTATGTAATTGGGTACGGATAACTTAGTATACAGGTAGGTACTTTTATTAGTAAGGTCTTGATTGGTTAGTATTTAGGTAGGTACTGATTCATTAATAAGTAGATGCTGGTTAGTAATTATATTGGTAAATTCTGGTTAATTATTACTTAGGTACTAGTTATTTAGTAAATTACGATTATTTAGTTTATAGGTAGGTATGGTTTTTAGTACGTAGGTACTGTCTAGTTAGCAAGTAACCGTAATCCCATATCCCAAAATGAGTAATGGACCTTACTAATGAAATGACTTATGTATGTAATATGTTTAAATAAGTAAATAAATAAATAAACAAAAAAGTACTTTAATAGTTAACATGCAGGTAAGTACTGGTTAATTAATACATAGTTAGATACGGGTGGTTATTATATAGGTAGGTAATGGGTAATTAGTACGCAGGTACTGATTACTTAGTATGTAGGTAGGTATTGATTAATAAAAACGTAGGTACTGGTTAGTAAGGTCCTGATTAGTAAATTTTAGCTAGGTATTGATTAATTGGTACGTAAATACAATTTTCTATATTTTTATTTTATTGTTTTTATTAGTTGCTTAAGAAAATTCTCCGTTCCCATTATGTACAAGGATTTTTCAAGGACATCCAGTTTAATATATATTTGAAAAAGTAGGTACTGGCTAGCTTATAATAAAGCAATGATTATTTAATATGAGGGAGGTACTTGTTAATTAATACGTAGGTACTTATTCGTTAGTATGTAGATTTTGATCAGTCGGTAATGACATAATTATAAGATTCATGTCTATATTCGACTGAGAGGCTCCGGTTGAATGGAAACCGGTGAATCGAGAGTGTGATATAAGTTATGAAAGAGCCTTATCGTCCCTTCAACACGTGTGTGGGTACAGCGTTATCAAGGGCCGCAGTAATTAGAGTACTTGCTTACTTAATGGCGCAAACAGTTTCTAAAGCACACATTCCGTGCGCGACACTGAAAGGAACCCTTTGCAGAATGGTTAATTATGTTTTAGATATACGAGTGTGTTAGAGTCAGTTCGGCCTTAAAGCAACAACACCTTAAATTAAAAAATTATAAATATAATCAACAGTATTGGAAAGAATGTTCCCTGTTTTATTTATCATTAATCTTATATTATAAGTATACCCCAATTTATATTTTTGTGTATTTTTTTTATTTTATTGGAAGGAAGAACAACAGTTACAATATATGATACATCAGAATACAAAAAATGAAATCATGAGTTCCAATTATAGTTCTTCACAACTATGCATAATAGAGGTCTATATAAAGGAAGAACATGAGATAAGGATGGGATAAAGAGAAAAGGAAAGGGCAATTAATATATATATATATATATATATATATATATATATATATATATATATATATATATATATATATATATATATATATATATATATATATATATATATATATATATATATATATATATATATATATATATATATATATTTATATAAATATATATATATATATATATATATATATATATATATATATATATATATATATATATATATATATATATATATATATATATATATATATACATATATATATATATTTATATATATATTTATATAAATATATATATATATATATATATATCATCATAACCCTTATCCGCACCTAATGGTGCATAGGGCACTGCATCAAATTGACGCAGCGTTATCTTGATCATTACTTACATGAAGGCAAGGTGATCACTCTTGCGCTTCAGGAACCAGTCCAGGGTAATATTAAATAAATATTACAGTGTTAAATCACTAATATTTATTTTCACCCCCCCCCTGGGAATCGAACCCGGGACCTCCAGCACGGTAGCTAAACACGCTGACCATTACACCGCGGAGGCGGACAACAATATATAACAATAATAACAATATATATATATATATATATATATATATATATATATATATATATATATATATATATATATATATATATATATATATATATATATAAATATATATGTATATATATATATATATATATATATATATATATATATATATATATATATATATATATATATATATATATATATATATATATATATATATATATATATATATATATATATATATATATATTTATACATATTTTACTTACATATATTTTTTTTTTGTAAAGAAAAAGAGAAATATTTGTTTTTTTATTATTTACACAAATATTTCAATCATATCAATTCAATGTATCAAACTGTGGTAGAGTGGGTTCGAACCGAGAAACTCTGACTTAAGAGTCCGCGACACTAACCACGGGACCACACTCCGTGCTATTGACCGTGTTGTTAACCCAAATAAATAATATAAAAAATATGTCGAGATGTCAAAAATGTAAATATTTATTGTTTTATTATATAATTTGGCAATCGTTTCATGACTTCGAGAAGTCATTATACATCGACAAATTCTAAATAAAGCTAATTTCATCATTGTTGTTATGTATCACAAAATATTTGAATTAAATAAAATTTACCTCTAATTTAACATAGTCCCAAAACTTTGAGTGTAAATTATCAAAGTCAAACAAAGGAGTTATATGGGCGACTCGAGCCACTCAATTAACGCTTACTTATGACCGGAAAATCCTAACCGATAACAGCGTACAAGCTATAATTATATTGCTAATGGCTAATATCGGATTAAGCGTTTGTACCCACCACACATTTAAAACAAATTTTTATCCCACACGTTTTCGCAAATATCCGACCGTAAATTGAAGCGAATGCGGACGGAAAAAACAAATTTATCCTATAAGTTTCAGTTTAAATTTTCATAACCTCCCCTTATAGGCCTTTTGGTGCCGCATTGCAGACGCTTCTCGGTTATCGAAGAGAGGTTTATCAATTTTCATTCATTTGGATGTATGTCATCGTATTTTATATACCTAACTGTGATAACTAGTATGTTTGTAAATTATGTTTATGCAGAGCTTCTTTTTAAAACAAAAAAGGTCCCGGGACTCACTTCATGTCAAGCTTTTTACTAAAAAAAATATATTTAAATATCATTTAAATGTTCTTTACAATACCATATTTTATCATTTTGACGAATTACGTATTTAAATATATATTGTATTACGTAAGCGCAAACATTGTTTCGTCTTATTTATTTTAAAATTTAAAAAAAATTCAATTATCCGCGAAAAGAGGCGTATAGAAAAAAAGCCCTGTGTATATGTATATATGTACATATATACCATATACCTACATAGCGAAACCCCGAAAATCCGAAATGCTTGGAAATAACTAACAGGATTTTGAAAAAAATATATTTGTTGGAAAATATTTTAAAAACACGCAGACTGAAGACATTTATTATTACATATTTTTTTTACATATTATACAACCTAATTCTTTTAAAAATGATTGAAAAGTTAGTAAAGTATACAGTACGTACTGTATTACAAATTTCCAATCCGAAATTTTCAAATCCGAATAATTCATTTTAAAATTGATTGAAATCCGAATTAGTTCACATATCCGGGGTTCCTATTCAATACTTGACTTTTATATGTGGCAATTTAGAAAACTTAGAAATACATAAAAAATTAATCTCATAAAACATTAATCAATAATTTGCTTTTCCTAAATACGTCACCATTATTATCTATATTTCCATTGCAAAAAACCCTCCCTATATTTACAACCCCAACCACCTCTTTATATACCTGAATTTGTTTTTGCTAGTTAGTTTTTGTCGATGAAAACAACCGTAGTTTTAGAAACTAGTCGTGTGTATTGAAATAAAACTCAATAAGCGTCATTATACAAGTGTTTAATTTTTAAAATTACACACATTTAAACCTCTAAATTGCGGTCATGAAGTAGAGTATTTAAGTAGTATTACACAAAGTGAACGATGAATGATAAGGAGAGTGTTGTAAATAAATGTTACGTGAAAAATATCGTTTTATCAACTGAAAATGTCGAACACGCGATATTTATGATAGATCGAATAGATGTTACATGATACGTTTAAAAAAAATCATCATATTAAATAAATATCGCTAGTATATTTTTCAGTCTATACTCTAAACCAGTGGTCGGCAACCTAATTGAATTACCTACCATGACATTTTGAAATACCCACCAAGGAAATATTATGATATTTTTTTTATAAAATTATTTATTCATCGAAAATAATAACAATTACAAAAGTAATATTGCATTTTTTTAAGTAAATAATTAAAGCTCATTTTTACACTGTTATCATCGAACGTGCAGTGGCAACATTCCCTTACTGATGTGATACTGACAGTTCTTCCGCCAACACAGTTCTTTCGTATGTCAAATAATTATTCGTCTCTCTCAAAAACTGCTGTTTACAAAAATCCAATTCACAGTTAATAAATAAAGCCCACTTTATTATTCAATGAATTTTACCCACTTTATTATTATTTTGTTTTATTATTTTTTTATTCGTATACATTTATTTCAATCACAATTTTTACATATTTAGAACATTTTTTTTTGCAGAGCCACCTTGTGTGTCTTATCGGTGGAGTTCTTTTTTAATACATTTTTTATTGTTTTCAACGATTTTAAACAAAATAATTAATTAATTTACGCACAAAAAAAGATAAAAAATTAAGAATATTAACATTTTACAATATTCATTAAATTAACTCTTGATCATTTACCCATTCCTTTATTTTGCCTTTGTTCCATATTTTATTTTGACCTCTAACATCCGTCGGCAACAAATTAAAAATGTTCGGAACGATATATTGCTGTGTTTGACTCCCATATTTACTGTTAATTCTTAGGACCATCAAACCTTCGTTGTGTGTAAATCGTGTAAATCTTAATGATTTTTTTTTGTTTCTCAAAAGGTTGCCGACTACTGTTCTAGACCCATTAAAATCAGTAACGCCGCGGGCTTACCAAACATGCTGTGTACGTTGAATACGTAGAAAAGCGTAGAGAGAACTGATTTACCCTCAACTCAAAAAAGCAACCAGACAATTTGTTACGTAAAAAAATTGACACGTGTTCCGTACAACCGTCTGGAAACAAAAATATAAATGATCTAGGTGAAACATTGCTCGTGCCAGAGGGGCCATGATTTATCATTTATCTTTCGTATAAACTTTTTGCTTTTTGTAAAGTCAGCTTAATTTTATTATGGCTCTCAAAGTAAGTCAAGGATAATACCCAAAATGATATACATACACGTAAAAAAACAGGTTTCAATTTTATTTTTTTATTTAAAAAAAGAGAAATATTTATTATACTATTTCTGTGAGCCTAAGCAGCTCATTATTAGAAATAGGTATCAAATTGTGGTAGAGCGGGTTCGAACTGAGAAACTCTGACTGATTCCGCGACACTAAACACGGGACCACAACCCGACACAATATATATATATATATATATATATATATATATATATATATATATATATATATATATATATATATATATATATATAAATATATATATATATATTTATATATATATATATATATATATATATTTATATATATATATATATATATATATATATATATATTTATATATACAGTATCTACTCAATGAATTAGGGCCACCCATTATTTTTTTGAATACTCTGAAATCTTTTGGATTATTATATTTATTTTACATAAATACTTTAAGTTTTCTATTGACATCTAATATCATGTATATTACCTTCAATAATATGTAAAATATACCTGGATTATTTAACCCTTTACAAAATTTCAAACCCTTTTTCTGAGAAAGGTCCCTAATTAGCACAGGTAGACAGATAGTTGAAAGTTCAAAAAATAGTCCTATCTCATTTATTAGTGAAGTTTCTTGAGTTCTGGTTGTTGTTTTGTTCAGAGAGGTTATATAGGTATCGTGTCTTGTGAAAAAAACTTAATTTATAATTTTAGTTCATAGAGTATATTTTTTTTTTTGTAAACACAAGTGTTTTTTTTGAAAAGGACGAAATGGGAAAAAGTAAAGACATTTCTGAGGAAAAAAAGTCTAGTGTTATAGTGCTACTGAAATTAGGAATACTATCTAATAGAGAAATTTCAAAAAAAGAAAACGTTTCTCGTCAAACAGTGGACAGAATTTCAAAATCAATAAAAAATCAGTCACCCGCCACCAGCAATCGGCGAAAGAACTGTCGTAGGATTAGAAAAACAACACCGAGGACTGATCGAAAAATCGTTCAAAGTGCCTTAGAAAACCGTAGTGCATCAGCAAAAACATTAAAAATAAAATTGGAAGAAGAGGGTATAAATATATCGGTATCAACACTGAGGCGACGTTTTTACGAAGTAAATCTGAAATGCAGGCGCCCTGTAAAAGTACCAAAATTGACACCACGAATGAAAGCAGATCGATTAAAATGGGCCAGGCTACATCGAAATTACTCGGTAGATGATTGGAAAAAGGTATTTATTTAAACTGAATTTTCAACATATCATTTTAGTAAATAAACTTATATATTTGAATTAAACTTAAATTTTCATTATTTTTCAGGTCATCTTTAGTGATGAGTGCCGGTTAGAAGCCGTGACAGAGAGCCGTCGATTCATCAGGAGAACACCAATGGAACGTTACAATGAGGCCTGTGTGGTAAAAGTTATCAAACACCCCCCTGCAACAATGATTTGGTCATGTATTATTAACAATTTACCTGGGCCGTTGTTTTTCGTGGAAGGAACAATGAACCAAAATTCCTATAAGCAGGTCCTCGAACGAATTTTATTGCCCTTCTACCACACTCGACCCAACAGAAGGTCCATACACCTTCATGCAGGATGGGGCACCTTGCCACCGGGCTAAATCAATAATAAAATTTTTGTCTAACAAAAATCTGCCTTTGCTCCCCTGGCCTGGAAATTCTCCGGACCTTAATCCTATAGAAAACGTATGGATCATGTTAAAAAATAAGGTATACTCATTTCCAAATCCGACAGTAGACTGTCTAAAAAAAAATATTCAAAAAATTTGGTCAGAAGACGAAGAAATAAAAAACATGATAAAACAGTGCATTTTAAGTATGCCAAAAAGAATTGAGGCAGTTATTTCTGCCAAAGGTGGAAATACTAAATACCAACTATATTTATATGAAAATATATGCATAATTTAAGCGTAATAAAGTGTTCATGTGTAAATAAAATTCAATGTTGTTTTATTCAAGGTTTTCTCTGAGTTATTCCTGTTTGAATTGAGAAATTGCGCGAAATTCTGCGTGGCCCTAATTCATTGAGTAGATACTGTATATATATATATATATATATATATATATATATATATATATATATATATATATATATATATATATATATATATATATTTATATACATATATTTATATATATATATATATATATATATATATATATATATATATATATATATATATATATATATATATATATATATGTATATATATATATATTTATTTTTATATATATATATATATATATACCTATATATATATATATAAATTTATTATTTTTCTTCTTCTTACTCTTATCTGCACCTAATGGTGCATAGGGCATTGCGTAGTATCGTAGATTTTAACCCTAGATTACGCAACATTCGTAAAATTTACGACAAACACCAGATTTGTCTGGGAACATCGAGGCAACACATGTAAATAATTAAGTTACAAATAGCATGTAACTTAAATTTTTACCGATATTTTATGTTACATTTTATATAAAGTTCTAAAGTTCAAAAAACATGTCGCACTTATTTTTAAAATGTTTTTAGCGTGCGTTTTTGGTTCAATGTGAGTTTTTATCGTCGTTAATTTTACGATTGTCTCGTATTAAAGTACATTGAAAGTCCCATTGTCTAGGGTAAAGAAATAGTGGCATTAACTAAGTAAAATTTAAATAAAAAATGGATAGATATTATATTAATAGGTATTAATAATAAAAAAATACATTGATAAAAAGTGCAAAAATAATTCATAAAAATTTTGAAAAAAATTGTGTTAGTGTGCGCGTACGTGCGTGTATGAATATGTTTATACTATCAGGTTATATGTTGTAGTAAAGAATGATTAGTTATGTCATTTTTAAATGTTGAAATTAATGAAAATTGTAAAGCGCCTTTGAGGTGGTTTTTCACGAAAATGGCATTATATAAATTGTTCAATATATAAACATCCCCTTTTTCCGAAATTCTTACGACTATTTTTACGACATTCATTCTGGTAGTTGAAGGGTTAAGGGCATGATCGCATATCTCCTCAAGCGTCACTTGGCGACCAAGTTGAGTTCCGTGTTATTGCTTTTCTTGGAAAGAAAAATACGTCGCCTGTCAAAAATACCAAGTTTTCCAATACTTTTTACAGCCATACGAGAATATCCAGAGATATATTTTGATCCGCGTATGGTAACTTTGACCCCATAACGTCAGACGACTTTCCTTTGTTCTAAACATGGGCAAGTTTTAGCTTATGTAATATACACAAGTATAAAATAGTTTCAATAGTTGATATGACAATTATTTTGTGGCAATATCTACCCGTTTTTAATTAAGGTTTTACTTTATATACCACTTTGTCTTAAAATTTATTGTGACACGTGTTTTTTTAAAATTCAATTTATTAAATAATTAACATATTTATAACAAACTTACATCTAAGGCTATCTTTGTTTTATATTTTTATTTTCATAGATAAAAAGACTCTTGTCAAAGTTGTAGAAGAATCCCGCTTCGGAAGACATTCAAAAACATGAAACAGATCAATATCCGTCGTGATATTGTTCAGCATAGCGGTAGCTCTTCCTACAGGCATAACCATCGGCAGGTTGGTTCTGTATTTAAAAATGTGAAACAATCTATGCCGACGCTGTCTTAGGTAACTATTTTAGGTTTTGATGCATTCATTTCCAAAAACCGTAGAAAAAACAGTAAAAACAATTTCAAGTCCATGGAATTGATAACCGATATTTTTTAGGGAAAATAATGAAGAGCTAAGATAAATCTCTTTTTTTATATATGGATATTTCGTTTAGGTTTTACTTTCAAATATACAAAGTCAGTACGTGACTGGCTGCGCGAGAAACCACACGTGTTGTCTGCGCATAATTCCTTTTAAAATATATATTAAAATTTGGCGAAAAACAATTTTTTTATCAATTTTTTACTCCTTACCCATTAATAAATCTTTTCTTTTCAAACCATATAATTATTTTGAATAAAAACTTATTTTTCAGTACAAAAACGGTGTTCGAAGCAAATAATGCGATCGCGTTAAATGTTACTTGGGTTTAAAGAAAATTAAGTTGCAATCTATTGATTATTCCACCTTGAATGATCAAACTGTCAACACTTATAGTGAACACGGGAATCGGGATGTTAAATATATATTAAAAATAGTACTGTTGTTTCGGCCAAAATCTGTGTATTTTTTAGAATAATTTATGCATTAAAATATTATTCATAAATGTACGGGAGAAGAACAAAGAGACGCAGTTCATCGACTTTTATTTTGTTTATAATATTGTCCCCACCACATGTAACTCCTTTAAAATCGTATATAAGGGGTGTCGGACAAATTTTTGTGTGCTCCGATTAAATAATATTCAAAACGTGTATACGTCGCGCTCGCTCTGTTTTTATATTGGAGTCACTTTGTTCTTCTTGCCCTTGTGTTTTGTAATGTTTGATATATGATTGTCACTTTGTTCTTTTCACTTTGTGAATTTTCGATAAATAAATAATTGTCTCCATTTGCGCGTTCCCGTCTTCTTCGTCACAAGTGTTCCAGTACCGTTAGCAGTAACAATTGTATTCGGTTTTAGTGACTAAATTGGATAGGCCTATAACCCACATATGGGTTAAACATAATTAAAAAAGTTTGTAAGAAAGAAGGGTGCTTCGAATTTAGAGACTTGTCACGTTTCTCCACTCAATCCTCGTAAAAAAGTCAAGTAAATATATGTACCCAGTACCGGAGCTGTAACTTTTGCTAGTAGACCCTGAGGGGGAAAATATATATGTGCAAATATGTATTTTATGTATACTATATAGAAACAGAGTGTCCACTCGAGTGTTGAAGGAAAACCACCTTGAACCTACGAACTGATAGAATTTTATACTCGTAAACGGGTTAAACTATACATACGTTTAGAATTACAGTTACATTTTAATTATAAAATGGAAATTCACAAAGTTAGTGCTTCGAATATAAATTATAAAACTATATTTGTTTGTTTGTTTATATCTAAAGGTTTATTTTATTTTATGCATTGATTGCTAAATCAAACAGATTTTTTGAGTCGACTAAGTTGTATTTTTTATATTATATTTTGACATCTCATCAAAGATGAAGAAGAACATGGATGTCTGGGCATTTGGATGTCTGGGCATTTACGGGGCGACCGTCATAGACTGGTTTAAGTGATTACTTAACATACGTTTAACATTCACCAATTCTACCCATTATTGACAACTACACTACTCAAATTATTGGAAGTTCTATATATGTAAACCAAATTTTAAATATTGTTCTTCAACAATAAATTACTTTAAATTACTTTAAAAATGCGACTTCTTTGCGTATGATTGATCACCAAGCCTTCATGTAATTAAGATCAAGATAACACAGCGTCAATACGATGCAATGCCAGATTTTTCACTCTTAAATTCACACAAGTATTTATTTAAATTTACCCTGGACTGGTATCTGAAGTGTCAGATCGATAATTTTGCCTTGTTTTATGTAATGATCAAGATAACAGATTCGATACTACGCAATGCCCTATGCACCATTAGGTGCAGATAAGAGTAAGAAGAAGAAAAATAATAAATTTATATATATATATATAGGTATATATATATATAAATAAATATATATATATATATATATATATATATATATATATATATATATATATATATATATATATATATATATATATATATATATATATATATATATATATATATATATATATATATATAAATATATATATATATATATATATATATATATATATATATATATATATATATATATATATATATATATATATATATATATATATATATATATATATATATATATATATATATATATATATATATATATATATATATATATATATATATATATATATATATATATATATATATATATATATATATATATATATATATATATATATATATATATATATATATATATATATATATATATATATATATATATATATATATTTATATACATATATTTATATATATATATATATATATATATATATATATATATATATATATATATATATATATTTATTTTTATATATATATATATATACCTATATATATATATACCTATATATATATATATAAATTTATTATTTTTCTTCTTCTTACTCTTATCTGCACCTAATGGTGCATAGGGCATTGCGTAGTATCGAATCTGTTATCTTGATCATTACATAAAACAAGGCAAAATTATCGATCTGACACTTCAGATACCAGTCCAGGGTAAATTTAAATAAATACTTGTGTGAATTTAAGAGTGAAAAATCTGGCATTGCATCGTATTGACGCTGTGTTATCTTGATCTTAATTACATGAAGGCTTGGTGATCAATCATACGCAAAGAAGTCGCATTTTTAAAGTAATTTAAAGTAATTTATTGTTGAAGAACAATATTTAAAATTTGGTTTACATATATAGAACTTCCAATAATTTGAGTAGTGTAGTTGTCAATAATGGGTAGAATTGGTGAATGTTAAACGTATGTTAAGTAATCACTTAAACCAGTCTATGACGGTCGCCCCGTAAATGCCCAGACATCCATGTTCTTCTTCATCTTTGATGAGATGTCAAAATATAATATAAAAAATACAACTTAGTCGACTCAAAAAATCTGTTTGATTTAGCAATCAATGCATAAAATAAAATAAACCTTTAGATATAAACAAACAAACAAATATAGTTTTATAATTTATATTCGAAGCACTAACTTTGTGAATTTCCATTTTATAATTAAAATGTAACTGTAATTCTAAACGTATGTATAGTTTAACCCGTTTACGAGTATAAAATTCTATCAGTTCGTAGGTTCAAGGTGGTTTTCCTTCAACACTCGAGTGGACACTCTGTTTCTATATAGTATACATAAAATACATATTTGCACATATATATTTTCCCCCTCAGGGTCTACTAGCAAAAGTTACAGCTCCGGTACTGGGTACATATATTTACTTGACTTTTTTACGAGGATTGAGTGGAGAAACGTGACAAGTCTCTAAATTCGAAGCACCCTTCTTTCTTACAAACTTTTTTAATTATGTTTAACCCATATGTGGGTTATAGGCCTATCCAATTTAGTCACTAAAACCGAATACAATTGTTACTGCTAACGGTACTGGAACACTTGTGACGAAGAAGACGGGAACGCGCAAATGGAGACAATTATTTATTTATCGAAAATTCACAAAGTGAAAAGAACAAAGTGACAATCATATATCAAACATTACAAAACACAAGGGCAAGAAGAACAAAGTGACTCCAATATAAAAACAGAGCGAGCGCGACGTATACACGTTTTGAATATTATTTAATCGGAGCACACAAAAATTTGTCCGACACCCCTTATATACGATTTTAAAGGAGTTACATGTGGTGGGGACAATATTATAAACAAAATAAAAGTCGATGAACTGCGTCTCTTTGTTCTTCTCCCGTACATTTATGAATAATATTTTAATGCATAAATTATTCTAAAAAATACACAGATTTTGGCCGAAACAACAGTACTATTTTTAATATATATTTAACATCCCGATTCCCGTGTTCACTATAAGTGTTGACAGTTTGATCATTCAAGGTGGAATAATCAATAGATTGCAACTTAATTTTCTTTAAACCCAAGTAACATTTAACGCGATCGCATTATTTGCTTCGAACACCGTTTTTGTACTGAAAAATAAGTTTTTATTCAAAATAATTATATGGTTTGAAAAGAAAAGATTTATTAATGGGTAAGGAGTAAAAAATTGATAAAAAAATTGTTTTTCGCCAAATTTTAATATATATTTTAAAAGGAATTATGCGCAGACAACACGTGTGGTTTCTCGCGCAGCCAGTCACGTACTGACTTTGTATATTTGAAAGTAAAACCTAAACGAAATATCCATATATAAAAAAAGAGATTTATCTTAGCTCTTCATTATTTTCCCTAAAAAATATCGGTTATCAATTCCATGGACTTGAAATTGTTTTTACTGTTTTTTCTACGGTTTTTGGAAATGAATGCATCAAAACCTAAAATAGTTACCTAAGACAGCGTCGGCATAGATTGTTTCACATTTTTAAATACAGAACCAACCTGCCGATGGTTATGCCTGTAGGAAGAGCTACCGCTATGCTGAACAATATCACGACGGATATTGATCTGTTTCATGTTTTTGAATGTCTTCCGAAGCGGGATTCTTCTACAACTTTGACAAGAGTCTTTTTATCTATGAAAATAAAAATATAAAACAAAGATAGCCTTAGATGTAAGTTTGTTATAAATATGTTAATTATTTAATAAATTGAATTTTAAAAAAACACGTGTCACAATAAATTTTAAGACAAAGTGGTATATAAAGTAAAACCTTAATTAAAAACGGGTAGATATTGCCACAAAATAATTGTCATATCAACTATTGAAACTATTTTATACTTGTGTATATTACATAAGCTAAAACTTGCCCATGTTTAGAACAAAGGAAAGTCGTCTGACGTTATGGGGTCAAAGTTACCATACGCGGATCAAAATATATCTCTGGATATTCTCGTATGGCTGTAAAAAGTATTGGAAAACTTGGTATTTTTGACAGGCGACGTATTTTTCTTTCCAAGAAAAGCAATAACACGGAACTCAACTTGGTCGCCAAGTGACGCTTGAGGAGATATGCGATCATGCCCTTAACCCTTCAACTACCAGAATGAATTTCGTAAAAAAAGTCGTAAGAATTTCGGAAAAAGGGAATGTTTATATATTGAACAATTTATATAATGCCATTTTCGTGAAAAACCACCTCAAAGGCGCTCTACAATTTTCATTAATTTCAACATTTAAAAATGACATAACTAATCATTCTTTACTACAACATATAACCTGATAGTATAAACATATTCATACACGCACGTACGCGCACACTAACACATTTTTTTTCAAAAATTTTATGAATTATTTTTGCACTTTTTATCAATGTATTTTTTTATTATTAATACCTATTAATAAAATATCTATTTATTTTTTATTTAAATTTTACTTAGTTAATGCCACTATTTCTTTACCCTAGACAATGGGACTTTCAATGTACTTTAATACGGGATGATCGTAAAATTTACAACGATAAAAAAACTAACATTTTACCAAAAACGCACACTAAAAACATTTAAAAAATAAGTGCGACATGTTTTTTGAACTTTAGAACTTTATATAAAATGTAACATAAAATATCGGTAAAAATTTGAGTTACATGCTATTTGTAACTTAATTATTTACATGTGTTGCCTCGATGTTCCCAAACAAATCTGGTGTCCGTCGTAAATTTTACGAATGTTCCGTAATCTAGGGTTAAAATCTACAATTTTCATTAATTGATTCGGCAGTCATTTTGTGGTAAAATCTATCCATTTTTAATTAATGTTTTACTCAGTAAAAACCCTTTTCAACCTTCAACGTCCACGTCAAGGACCCATCTCTAAAATTTAGAATAAGCTTCACATACGGTGTTTGAAAATGATGCGGAATGCATCAAAACACGTGTCACAGTAGATTTTAAGAAATAGTGGTATTTAAAAAAATTAAAATCTACATATTGTGATACATGCTTCGATGCATTCCGCAACGTTTTCAAAATTTAAATCGAATTTTTTTTTTTTTCAAAATTAAGGGCTGATGAGGAATGACACAGGTAGCCAGAGCGTTAAGGGTTGAACCCATTTGCAAAACGCAGAGAAAATTCCCGAAATCAATAATGTTTGTGTTCAGGTTCACAAAAAGCATATGAGTGGGTGGCGGGTGGAAGTGGCTCGTCCGTGACCTGGTTAAACTATTCCGAGGACTGACACTCGTTCGAGGGTATTTCGGTAGCCTACGGATTAGGCACATCAAAACATCGCTTTCAATCTAATTATTTCTTCTTATTATTTCCTCCCTTAGTTTTTCCCTCTACCTCCTTCCCTAAACTGTATATGTACTATATATGTACGTATATATATATATATATATATATATAAATATATATATATATATATATATATATATATATATATATATATATATATATATATATATATATATATATATATATATATATATATATATATATATATATATATATATATATATATATATATATATATATATATATAAATATATATTTATATATATATATATATATATATATATATATATATATATATATATATATATATATATATATATATATATATATATATATATATATATATATATATATATATATATATATATATATATATATATATATATATATATATATATATATATATATATATATATATATATATATATATATATATATATATATATATATATATATATATATATATATATATATATATATATATATATATATATATATATATATATATATATATATATATATATATATATATATATATATATATATATATATATATATATATATATATATATATATATATATATATATATATATATATATATATATATATATATATATATATTATATATATATATATATATATATATATATATATATATATATATATATATATATATATATATATATATATATATATATATATATATATATATATATATATATATATATATATATATATATATATATATATATATATATATATATATATATATATATATATATATATATATATATATATATATATATATATATATATATATATATATATATATATATATATATATATATATATATATATATATATATATATATATATATATATATATATATATATATATATATATATATATATATATATATATATATATATATATATATATATATATATATATATATATATATATATATATATATATATATATATATATATATATATATATATATATATATATATATATATATATATATATATATATATATATATATATATATATATATATATATATATATATATATATATATATATATATATATATATATATATATATATTAGATGCTTCAACATTGAAACACGCATTTGGATGTGTAAATATGGCCCACAAGGCAAAATAAAATATCATGTTTGTACTAAAAATACAGATCTTTTTAATATGAGCTTGAATTTTTACATAAATTGTAACAGGTGTGCTGGGAAAAGTTACGTAAAATTTATTTTATAAAGTATAATCGTATTCTATAAGCGAAATTTTTATCAAAATTTTCTGTTTTGTATGTAAAATGATCCTGTTAGGATCTTGCGCAAATCTGAATAAAGGATCTCTGCTAAACAAAGGCTTTATCCTTTATTTAACTAACTAACTAACTAACCATCACGCCGCTTCCCCGCAGGGGTAGGCAGAGAGAATCGAACGCCACACCACTCTGTCTTTGCAAACATTCTTTGCCTCTTCTACATTCATGCATCTCCTCATACATACCCGACGATTATTACGACTCCTGACCCGGCCGCTTTCAAGTATTTGACATACCTGATTGTGCCAAGTTTTCCTCGGTCGTCCTCTGCTTCTTTTTCCAACTACATTTGCTCCATAAATTTGTTTAACCGTTCTTTCTTCACTCATACGCTCCACATGTCCAAACCATCTCAACACACCTTTCTTAATTTTATCGATAATGCTTATCTCAGCCTTACATTTTTTCCTTATTTCATCATTCGAACATCTATCAAACATCGTTTTGCCACACATTCGTCTGAGGGATCGCATTTCGACTGCATTCAGTCTGCTTTCATCCTTCTTTTGCCAACTCCATGCTTCGCTTCCATACATAAGGGTTGGAACCAGAACTCCATTGTGTACTGCCAGTTTAGCTTCCGCTGATAGATTTTTATTTGCTAAAACTGATTTTAGTGCACCATTCACTCTGTTCCCAGCATTCACTCTCCTTTCTATGTCATTATCAATCTTTCCATCCCTAGAAAACATACTACCCAAATATATGAAATCATCTACCTGTTCCAAAATCTCCCCATTTACCAATATTTCACACTCAGATCTACATTCATCTCTTTCAAAAACCATGATTTTGGATTGGATATATATATATATATATATATATATATATATATATATATATATATATATATATATATATATATATATATATATATATATATATATATATATATATATATATATATATATATATATATATATATATATATATATATACATATATTTATATATATATATATAAACAGGGTATCCCATAATCAAACGTATTCCTTTTCAGGGGTGTTAGGGCAGCTTATGACTCACCAAAAATGTAAATATCACTTCTGTAAAAATGCCTTAATTTTCGAGATGTTTCCACTTTTATGAATTTCTCGAACATTTACGCCTTAGATCAGTTTTTTCAGTGCCACTTTTTAAAATTTTCGTATTTTAGGATTCTAATTTATGTTTCACAATACTGAATAACTATTATATTGATCACTGTCCAAAATATTACCAATCCTGGCTTGCCTTGGCGGAAAAAATATTAATGCCCGGCCAATGATTTTAAAATAAATCTTTAGGTAACTTTGACTCTTCACCCTGAAAAATATATATACGACGCTAACCTGGCAAGTTATTTAAAAAACTTGTTTTATTTATATCATTTTAAAAACAGTATAACATTAGCTTTGTTTTACTTTAGAAAAAAAGGTATTCCTTTTTTAATGCAAAATAAGCTGCTTTTATAATTATTTCATTTATTATGAATTCCGATGTAAACAATTGCTTTGGTTTAGTAAAGTGAAAAGTGTTTATGTTCAATTAAATTATTTTTGTGTTTTATAGTGAAACATAAATTAGAATCCTTAAATATGAAAAATTGAAGAATTGGCACTCAAAAAACAGATCTAAGGGGTAAATTTTCCGGAAATTCATAAAAGTGGAAATAGAGATTACTTTTTCCACTTTTATGATTTTTTTTACAAATTATTCTTCATCTGTATGCTGAGATTTCAAAATTTATGTAAATATATTATTTTATTTTATAATTTGGCAATAATTTCTTGACTTCAAGTCATTGTACATCGATAGAGTTTAGGGATAGAGGCAAACAAGGGTTGAGGCTATCTTCCATTTACTTATTTATATTATATATTAAATAATTTATTTTCCTTTTTTTCTCTGAGATACTGAAATATCTTCATTATTCAAGAAATAATTTCACTCACTACCTGAGTTTTGTTCGCGAATCCTCGTCTATTTGATAACCTGCCGGAAGCTCCCCCCCGCTGACCGGAAAGGAAGTTGACAGGAAGAAGCTTTCCGATGACGTCATTCCTTCGTCGTGTCTGCTCAGAGCCGGAACAGGAGTGGAGAATACTAAAAGGGAAACATATTTAAAAAACACATACCAAAAATGTTTCCAAAACAAATTAGCTGGGCGTTTTCTGAGAAAACATGCGTTATATTGTAGTTAAAATGTTCTGAAACAGCCGTGTCATAAACATATTTTTGATATATGTATTATTCGAAGTGTGTTAAAAAATGTGACTTTTTTATCATTATTTATTTTCTCCCTTCAGTATGATACTCAGCCTGCTCAATTAATACGTATACTGGCGTCATAAAATAAAAAGTACTGTATTAAGAGGTTACACGTATGGGTCCCCTTCAAATTAGTCAACTCCTTGACGCATACACTTATCCCAAAGGTGTTTCCACTTTTGAAAACAGTCCTTGAACGCTTCTTTTGTGATGTCCTTCAGCTTTTTCGTTGGATATTCCTTAACCTATAAGGCTGATCAATCTACAATACAACGCTCCTGCCCATTCAGCTTTTAGATATATATATATATATATATATATATATATATATATATATATATATATATATATATATATATAAATGTGGTATATATATATATATATATATATATATATATATATATATATATATATATATATATATATATATATGCATCACTCTACAACATTTTTAGTGTGTCCAAATACTTGTTCACAAAATCTGGATTATCTCCAATTACAGAAGTTATTTTCATATTGTTTAATTTTTATAATATGAAAATAACTCCTGTAATTGGAGATAATCCAGATTTTGTGAACAAGTATTTGGACACACTCAAAATGTTGTAAATATAATCTTGGTTAGTATTTTTTTTTCTCAGAGTAGATATTTGCATTTTACACAGCTGTTAGAAATGAGTAAGCAGGTATACATATTTAAACGAGAATATATGAATAAAAATTGTAAGAGGGTGTAGTTTGATTGATGATACTGTAAATTGGTGGCAGGAAGCCAGGAAGCGAAGGAAGTACGACTGGGAGGAGTATTATGAGCCATTCACGAGCTTTGTTCCGGCTCTGTCTGTTTGCTAGTGATATCTACTAAGCTATTCTATTACGGGCACAATGAGGGAGTGCCTCGAGTTTTCTGATTGGTATGACAGTTATTGTTAGTTCTGCAGGTGATACGAGATAAATGTAGCCCCGTAACGGCACTTTATAAGTATGATATGTACATTTTCCTTATGCGAAAGTGGTTTCGTAACGTTTCGTAATGATTAACTGCTTTTATGAAAATATTTACTTTACATTCCTTGTAAATGGTTCATTTTATCTACTCAATCACATTAATGGTTATTATTTGTAACTCTAGAAAGAAGACTAGGATTTTTACCAGAAGGTGGACTTATATTGTTTTAATGATTAAAGAAAACACTTGTTTTTTACCACTTGAGTTTTATTACAGACTACATGTTTCAGAAGTTAAACTTCCATCATTCAGGTCTGTATAATAACTAAAATATAAAATATAAAATTGTTCTATAAATAAGGAGAGGGGAAAGTAAGGGGAAGGGGTTAGTCAAGGGACGGAGTTTGAAAACAAAGGAAAAATGGAAAGCAATGGTGAAGAATTTTGAAAAAATATATTATTTAATAAATTATTATTAGAACTCAGGTTTTTTTGGATTTCTAAATTTTCAAGATAATTCATAATTTGGTCTTTATATGGAACAAGGTGTAATAATTTTAATTTATGAGAGTGAAATGAGTGATTAGTATCTATTATATGATTTGCGAATTCCGAAAAATAATTACTAACAAGACCGCTATGATGTTCTTTAATTCTAATCTTTAAATTTCTCGCAGTTTGGCCAGTATATTTTTTATCACAATCTCCACACGAAATTTCATAAGCACCACTTTTTTGTAATAAATCAATTTTAGATTTTGAGTTATCGAGGTAAATTATTATGTAAATTATTATTATTTCCTTTGTTTTCAAACTCCGTCCCTTGACTAACCCCTTCCCCTTACTTTCCCCTCTCCTTATTTATAGAACAATTTTATATTTTATATTTTAGTTATTATACAGACCTGAATGATGGAAGTTTAACTTCTGAAACATGTAGTCTATAATAAAACTCAAGTGGTAAAAAACGAAGTGTTTTCTTTAATCATTATAACATGTCTTACCACAAAGTTAATGCCGAAACAATAAATAAAATAAGAGATATTCTATTTATTTTTTTATGTTCTTGAGTAATTTATGAAAAAGCCAAAAAAATCCAGGTCTGAAATAGTTAAATGGTAAATAAAATATCTTCTTTTCCGAAATATATGGGCTTCCATCGGTGTATTGACCCCACGTACGCTTACACGACATTCCACTCACACGTCGATATAAAAAAAAACGAAAAAACCTTTCGAAATGGCCTATACGGGATTCGATTTTAAATGGCGGCGCAGTGACATTTTTTCACCTATAGAGGAAAATACGACTATACTATTACATAACATCATATTATGTACCTCGATCGTGTGAACTTTCACTTTGGAAAAATAAATGCTAACGCGACATTTTCGACATTTATTTTACGTTTTAATAACTTGGTTCTTTTTTCGATGCGAGTAGAAGGTTTTTGGAAGAATGATAGAACAATATGGTATTTTAGTTTATGTATTGATTGTTGACTTAAACACAGATTATTTGAGTCTACTAAGTTGTATTTTATTGTTGAAAACATATAAAAATTAATATTTTGACAATTGTTTCGCCTAGTTGTGGCATTTTCAAACTGAAGAACGACATTTTCAAATTGGAAAAACGACCGTTAGTTCATTTAATCTTCACATTCGTTTGAAAATACCATAACTAGGGGCGAAACAATTGTCACAATATTAATTTTTATTTGTTTATAACATTAAATACAACTTAGTAGACTCAAAATATCTGTGTTTGATTTAACAATTTATACATAAATTAAATGGAGTTCTACAAATTAAACGCCAAATCAATAAATAAAAATGGAATTTTAGTGTTGTGAATATTACGTAGTCTAAAAAGTAATCACTAAAACCAGCGTAAGATACCTCATCCTTATCGCATCTGAAAACAGATGTCATCTTTGGAGTTAGTTCTCACTGGCAACATACTCGTATATACAACTTTTCTATGTCGTGTCTAGTGTAAAAATAGTGTCGGGTTGAGGTCCCCTGGTTAGTGTCAGAGTTTCTGGGTTCGAACCCACTCTACCACAATTTTATACCTATTTTTAATAATGAGCCGCTTAGGCACACAGAAATAGTTTGAAATTGAAGTATTTTTGTATATAAAATTTAAAAAAAATAGAATATTTCTCTTATTAAATATTTTTAAAAAAGTTTGAGACACATTATCATCTTTAAAGAATATAGATGTCGTCTTTGAAGCTTGCAACATGTTTACAACCTTTCGAAATTTGAGTTATATGGTTATCTTTCGTGGCTGGGATTGTGAACATTACGCAGTGTAAAAAATGATCACTTAAACCAGCTTAAGACACCTCATTGCCATCTTCAAAGAACACAGATGTCATCTTTAAAATAAGTTCTCACTCGAAACATGCACACATATAACGATCCGAGTAATATCGTCGTAAGGTCGTCCATCTTGGATAGTATGGTGAATATTACACAGTGTATAATATAATCACTTCGTTGTAAGCCCTGTAAATACCCAGACTCCCCACTTGTCATCTCAAAGCGAGCGTTTTGCGTAGAATATTCACTCATGAATTTAAAGTAACTTTCGTAAATTTAGAATAAATCCACTCACAAGTAGGTATAGGCTACGAAACTTATAAAGTCTAAACCAATGTAGGCCCATGATAAGTGGTGTTGCATAAGCAGTAGCTAGATTTCAGAGTCACTTGGATGCAAGGTAATTCAAAATTCTCATCTCAACATATTTCTTCATCTATGTAAAGATGTCGATACTATCTTGATCAAGTTGAATCGGTATTTATTCAAGGTGAATTTCGAAGTGAAATCGAATACAAAATAAATAAGGTTAGCTAAATATATTGGATGCCAGTTGTCCCTCTGTCGTATATGGGTCAATAAAAAGGCACTATAGGGTAATGTAAATAAATAAACGGAACTGTCCCAAACCAATACGTGTAAGGGAAGGGCGGCACTTTTAGAGGACGGCAAATTTATCAGAGGAGATCGAGTGCCGCACTTTTATTCCCTGTGATACTATAGTAAGTAGGCAGGTAGGTACATTTTTGTATTTTAGGAACATTTGCCCTCCATATATTTTGCTACAATGATTTTTTTTTAAAAAAAAATTAATTAATATAAACTGTTTATGAACCACACTGCCACTTATTCACAAGTACATATGAAACTTTGTTATAAAATCACTATGTAAATATCGCTCACTCCTTTCAACAACGTCATAAATAAACTCGATTTTTCAGGAGATCGTTTTTAAAGTTTAAAAATATTATGAAACGTATTAAAAATAAATATTTAGCCAGTTTTTGAACTTTTTACTGTGCAACAGATCTTTTTAGCTAAAACCTGATTTTTTTCTCCATTTGAAAAATATTAAAATATTTATCTCCAAAATGCAAAAACAACACTTTGTGCCACTATAAATATACTATATATATATATTTAATAATAATAAAACCCTTATCCGCACCCCTATGATGCATAGGGCACTGCGTCATATAAACGCAGTGTTATCTTGATCGTTTACACATGAAGGAAAGGTGATCAGCCCTCCGCTTCAGGTACCAGTCCAGGGTAATAATATTGAATAAATATTACAGTGAAAAATTCACTTATATTTATTTTAACCCCCTTGGGAATCGAACCCGGGACCTCCAGAACGGTAGCCGAGCGTGCTGACCATTACACTACGGAGGCGGACAAATATCCATAATTTTTATTACTAATTTATATTCGAAATGGTTTCGTATTCATATTCTTTCTAGATTGCTTACGTAAGTAGGTGGTAGATAAAATATCAAAGTACATTTTCAATTCAAAACTACAAAGGAACTCGCTATGCGGAGTTTTTACTTATTTAAATGCAAAATATTCCACTAAAATGTTTATTTTCGTTGTTGCTTTTCCTAAATGGATACCGAGTACGAAATGCGGGGACGTTTTTCCATTCCTGAGAAGCCTTTTTATCTCTTCGCATTCATTTGACAGAAAGAAAATAAAGATGTTTTAAAATACCCCGCTCTTGACATGAATACCTTGGCGGAATGTTGCCACTACTCGTGTTTTAAAAAAAACATTTGAAGTGCCTACTTCATCTGGTTCTTTTTTTATATATGGACATTTTTATCTGAACAATGGGAATATGGAATTTTTGTGTTGGCAATAAGATTAATATTTAACCTCTAAGCTGCTCGATTTCGAGTGTCAAACTTTCCGTCCCGTGCTGGATTATTTTACATTACAATATTTTTGACAAAAAAAGCATATTTTTGCCTAGTTTTTGGAGTGAAACTTTCGGATATCCATCATAGATGTTCACAGTACACAATGCACTTTACTTATTATGTTTTTATGGTGTATTTACACAAAAATATTAACATTTACGGACTCGCGGCCTAAAATATGGCGGCTGTATAGAAGACGCGGCTGTCGTATCTGCGGAGCACGAGCCGACCGGAAGTATTCACGATAAAGTTGACACTAAATTAAAATAATTTTGATATTTTATGACATTAAATCAAAGAGAACTAATTCATCCATGCCTCGAACCTAATTTAAGTGCAAAAAATTATCCATAGGTGTTGATATAAGTACGTAAAGTTGAAAAACGACTATGCATGCGATCCGCAGTCAACGGTACTTCTATTAAAAACGACAATAGATGCGATCCGCAGCTTACGGGTTAAATATCCCAACACGATTGGTACCTACTCTTGTTATTAAAAACTGTAAATAAATATAACTAATTAAATTCTAGACTTCTAGTTTGAAAAACGTTTCAGTTAAGGCATTCTTCAGATATCATATATTTGAATTGACATCTTAACATAGATGAAGAAGAATATGTGAGTCTGGTACTTACAAGGCTTACAACCTGTCATAGGTTAGCTAAGTAATAATTTTATATGCATTTCGACACACTCAAAATGTAATGAATAAAATCACCAATCAAAATTTAAGCTGAATAAAAAAAATAGGTTTTCAAGCATTCCCCTTGAATCTTGCATAAATAAATAAAAAGTAAAAGCTTTCCAAATACAATCATAGATGGCTGTTGCGAACTCAATCACAGAACGACATGAGATGGGTCATATATGTATATATACGACTTACAAAATTTTGTTGTGTGGGTAGAATGTAAATGTTACTCGTGTGTACAGTGATCATGACTTGAATTCCCAGACATCCATATTCTTCTTCATCTATGTTAAAAAATGCCCAGACTTCTATATTCTTCTTCATCTACGTTAAAATGACCAGACTTCTATATTCTTCTTCATCTATGTGGAGATGTCAAAAATGTAAAAAAAAAAACTCTTAATTGAAGAAACCCAGATTTGTGAACAAGTATTTAGAGACACTCAAAATCGTTCTAATAAAATACTCGACCTTTTTTTACAATAATGTTTACAAAAACGTGAAGTTATATATAAGAGATACATCGAGACATTACTCGACGGAGTTTCGAGAACAATGTCAGAGGGGTGTAATAATATAAAACCCTTATCCGCACCCAAATGGTGCATAGGGCACCGTCATATAAACGCAGTGTTATCTTGATCGTTTATACATGAAGGAAAGGTGATCAGCCTTCCGCTTCAGGTACCAGTCCACGGTAATTTTGAATAAATATTACAGTGAAAAAATCACTAATATTTATTTTACCCCCTTGGGAATCGAACCCGGAACCTCCAGAACGGTAGCCGAGCGTGCTGACCATTACACTACGGAGGTGTGCGGAGGGGTGTAAAGCAAAACAAATTAATGAAACTAAACAACCTTTCTATAAATAGTAATCTCTTTAGTTTATTTCTGTTACAAATCCAACATCCATTACATCTGCTGTAAACTATAAATAGGAAATGTCAGTATAAAATCTTTAGTACGCTCCTCCAACGAGCCAAATACTGTCATGAAGGCCTTACTCGCAATAATATAATTCATTAAGACGAACATCACTTAACGCCCGATTGTTTTTTTTAGAATATAAATTCAATTTCAATTTTTTTAAATTCAATAATATATATTAACTTTTAAAAACGTCTGAGACATTGCTATCTGTCATTAGAAATCTAACTGTCGATCAAACCTCCTCCCTCTACCTCCTTCCCTAAACTCCCTTCTTCTTTTGCCCTCCTTATTATCGTCTTTTGTTAATTTATGTTTTTTGATGTCAATTTGTAATTTATATTTTTTTAAATGTTCAAGTACTATCTACCCTCTGATTGCAAACGGCTATATATGGTATCAAACGTTTTGATCAATATCACTAGTCCGTTTTTGGTCGGTTGGAAGATATTGCTTTTTAGCAATAAGCCCCCCAATGTACTTTTTATTTTCTGTACATGAAGTTTAAATAAAATAAATAAAAAAAATAATTTCTCATTTGTTTTTTGTCCGCCTCCGTAGTGTAATGGTCAGCATGCTCGGCTACCATTCTGGAGGTCCCGGGTTCGATTCCCAAGGGTGGTGAAATAAATATAAGTGATTTTTACACTGTTATATTTATTCAATATTACCATGGACTGGTACCTGAAGCGGAGGGCTGATCACCTTTCCTTCATGTGTAAAAACGATCAAGATAACACTGCGTTTATACGACACAGTGCCCTATGCACCATTCAGGTGCGGATAAGGGTTTTATATATATATATATATATATATATATATATATATATATATATATATATATATATATATATATATATATATATATATATATATATATATATATATATATATATTATATTTTTAGAATAAATATCGTGGGTATACTGGCAAAAAACGTTCACGCTAAAATCCCTGTTATTTAAAGCTTTAAGCCTGAATAGAATGCCCGCTATAAAACTTAATGTTGAATTTACTTTCAAAACAACAACTTTTAAATATGACATTTCAAACTACTTAGTGTATTTTTCCAGTTTATGGAACGTTGAAATAATACTGCAATAATACCTTTATAAAACTGGATTATTCGAGCTAATTTACTTTTTTACTTTTTTACAAAAATGTTTGTAATGTTAGTATATAACCACTCTCCGAAATTTCCAGTCTACCGGTTTCGTGCGTACCTGTCTCTGTCAGTCGAATGCGATCCCTCAGACGAAAGTGCGGCCAAATTTTGTATGATTGATGTTCGAATGGTAAAAAAGGAAAGAATACAAGGTTCAGAAAAGCATTTTTGATAAAATTAAGAAAGGTGTGTTGAGATGATTTGGACGATGTAAAAGATGTTATGTATTTAAAAAATCAAAAGCTATTTAAATACAATTTAAAGCAGATCGTCTGTCCAAACTTAAAACACAGAAAGGGACATTTTTTCTATAGTACGTTTTTTTTACATTTTTGGACTAAGTAGATTCTACTTAGTCCAAAAGTGCAAAAAAAACGCACTACAAAAAAAATGTCCCTTACTGTGTTTTAAGTTTGGACAGACGATCTGCTTTAAATTGTATTTAAATAGCTTTTGATTTTTTAAATACATAACATCTTTTACATCGTCCAAATCATCTCAACACACCTTTCTTAATTTTATCAAAAATGCTTTTCTTAACCTTGTATTCTTTCCTTTTTTACCATTCGAACATCAATCATACAAAATTTGGCCGCACTTTCGTCTGAGGGATCGCATTCGACTGACAGAGACAGGTACGCACGAAACTGGTAAAAGTCCAAAAGTGCAAAAAAAACGTACTACGAAAAAAATGTCCCTTACTGTGTTTTAAGTTTGGACAGCCGAGATGCTTCAAATTGTTTTTGTAAAAAAAATCTGATACATGTTTGCATATGTTGATAGGTAGAATGTCAACATATGCATATGTACATGTAAGAGTTTTTTTTCAATTCAATTTTTTTTACCACCCGGAATGGGTCCGCATATTACCTGTCTTCGTGAAATCGATGCTATTTATTGTGAGGGCTAAAAACCGCTGTAGTATTCAAATTAAAGCAACACTACTTAGCGGTTCAGTGTCCTATACACGCGGATGCGAATGAGGTCAAAATAATAAATTTTCAGTAAAATAAAGTGATGGTTTTGGATAGTTAGTGCCAAGAAAATGGACCATTAAATTCCTCGCGGGGAAGCAATTCTTCGTAATCAAATTTGACGTTTGTCATTTTTCTTTCCTGGTATACAGAGTTGTCTTGCGGAAAATACCGCAGTGGCGAGTTAGTAAAGTACCAATTTCCCGCGTAAAATAATGGGGTTGCCAGATGCATGGGGATCTGTTCCCTCCTTCACCGCTGTCCGGTTTCGGGAAATTGTATTTTCCAGACATTCTGACGACATTATCCGACTAAAGAAAAACTTATTATACCCTGACAGACTTATACGGAGTATTCCTGAGGGACACCACAAAAAATAATACGTTATTTGAAAATAAAATACAATACTGTAAACCCTGTAAATGCCCAAAATATCACATTCCTATGAAAAAGATACTCCTTTTCTGTTTAGACATTTACCATATAAGTATGGTACATACATTTCATGACGATCTCTGCTCAATAAAACTTACTTAATTCAACTATAAATGGTGCCAAGAACACACATCGCTCACTCCTTTCAACAACGTCATAAATAAACTCGATTTTTCAGGAGATCGTTTTTAAAGTTTAAAAATATTATGAAACGTATTAAAAATAAATATTTAGCCAGTTTTTGAACTTTTTACTGTGCAACAGATCTTTTTAGGTAAAACCTGATTGTTTTTTCGCCATTTGAAAAATATTAATTAAGTACATTTAAAAAAATAATTAAACAAAACCTTTTCTTCAAAATGCATAAACAACAATTTCTGCTCTGTAGCGGGTACATATTAAGTTAAAAATATGCCACTTTTGCTGGGATATAG
Organism: Brachycentrus maculatus; assembly: GCF_059751285.1. Taxonomy (NCBI): domain Eukaryota; kingdom Metazoa; phylum Arthropoda; class Insecta; order Trichoptera; family Brachycentridae; genus Brachycentrus; species Brachycentrus maculatus. The sequence continues at coordinate 441,350 of NW_028280892.1, forward strand.
AACATTTTCTGGGCATTCCGAAAACATGCACAACTGAAAATTGACGTTTATTTTTAATATGACGTTGTTGAAAAGAGTGAGCGACATGTGAAAGAACGTGTCAATTGAAGGATATATGCGAGTTCCGAAATATGAGTAGTGTGGTTGTTATTAGTAAAGTGGTGAATGTTATAAGTGATTGCTTAAAGCAGCCTATAATAAGTCCTTAGCCCTGTAAATACCAAGACTTCCATATTGTTCCTCATCTACATTGAGATGATAATCCACAATATATTTTAAATTATTTAAGTGTTTTTGTTATTTGCCTTTTAATACATCGTGATATTATTACGAGTATATTATATAATTGGTTTAAAGAAAAATAAAAGAATTTGGGTTCAAAAACCTTCTACAATACAATATATTTCAAATTATTTCCAAGAGTTTTTTTAGCCTTCATATACTCGTACATCGTGATAATAAATATTAATAAAGTAGGTTTAAGAAAAATAAAAAAATTCGGTTGAAAAACTTTCTACAGTATATTTGAAATTATTTCAGTGTTAAAGTGTTTTTTTGCCTTTATATACACGTGGTATTAATTATTAAAACAACAGGTTTAAAGAAAGGATTTAGGTTCAGAAACGGAAAGTTGTTTTATGGTGGTTTATTTAACATAAGGTCCCCGTAGAACGTGGAAAATGTATTACGGGTTTGAATTTCGTCGTAATCCCGATAATAGTATTTCAGAAATCCCTTAAGTCTTTGTCTGATCCTTTGTATTATAGAACCCCTTGGTAAAATAAATATTAAATCTCCTGAAATGTAAACTCAATCAGAAATGAAATGAAATATGAAATGAAATAAAATAAAAAAATAAAAATTCACTTGAGGTAAAATACAGAATTGAAGAAATAATAGTAAAACAAAATATTTCGAAAATCTTACCCTCCCATATCCAACCTGCATATTATACAAATAATAATTTACATAAAATCCTCGATAACTCAAAATCAAAACTAGATTTATTACAAAAAAGTGGTATTTATGAAATTTCGTGTGGAGATTGTGATAAAAAATATATAGGCCAAACTGCGAGAAATTTAAAGATTAGAATTAAAGAACATCATAGCGGTCTTGTTAGTAATTATTTTTCGGAATTTGCAAATCACATAATAGATACTAATCAGTCATTTCACTCTCATAAATTAAAATTATTACACCTTGTTCCATATAAAGGCCAAATTATGAATTATCTTGAAAATTTAGAAATCCAAAAAAACCTAAATTCTAATAATAATTTATTGAATAATATATTGTTTCAAAATTCTTCACCTTTACTTTCCATTTTTCCTTTGTTTTCAAACTCCGCCCTTGACTAAACCCCTCCCCCTAACTTTCCCCTCTCCTTATTTATAGAACAATTTTATATTTTATATTTTAATTATTATACAGACCTGAATGATGGAAGTTTAACTTCTGAAACATGTAGTCTTTAATAAAACTCAAGTGGTAAAAAACAAGTGTTTTCTTTAATCATTGTAACAGTAAAACAATTTGAATCCAACGACAAGGTGAATGTACAGTATCGAACAGATTAATTGAAACAATACTTTTTTTGTTGTATACGAGTATTCGTAAAAAGTTTTGTAAAATCTTTTGTTGATTAGTTATATCACAAATTAATGTTTAATGTGATCTTATTTGGGCTCAATCAAATATTACTCTTCTTGGCATCTATTATATAAGGTTTTGGCACGTGGATACCATTTTTTCGTCTCGAAACCATACCTGAATTAAATGAGCTTTTCCAGCGTAGTGCAATCAATTTCGGAGAGCCGATTCTTACAGATTGGCGATAGATTTTCAATTAGGTTTATGTCTGGCAAAATTCTTGACAAGTCCAACACAGTTCATTGTTTTTGTGTGAACAATTTTTTTTTTTGACTTTGTGGCAGGGGGTTAAATCCTGCTAAAATATTCCATTACCATTTGACCTTCGTTTTTGTATCTGCGGTAGTATCTTTTCCAGTAGAATTTCACAAAAAAGTTACATTTCCAATATTGCCCAAAAATCCTTCAAATGCAAATCTGTTCTGTTTACGGTATTCTATCGAAATTTTAATTAAAGTTGCGACAAAACGTGACCAATATGAAATCGTAAATCGCACCGAAACTTAACGATTTTACAAGCTAAAATTCCGGATTACTTAAAATCAGTTATAATGGAAATATAACGTTTTGGCGAGGACCTCCACATATATAAGTAGACTTTTTTACACTTTTTTTACACGGTATCGCATATAACGTATCTACCGCGTGAACTGTGAGTTCAGTGTATTTTATTTCCCTCCAGTTCACAAACGGTGATAGTGTCGCTCAAGGCGGTAGGGTAGCGGGCGCGATGGCTATCTAGACGTCCGCTCCTGCCCTTAGCCCGCCCTAGCGGCTAGAAATAACTCGAATAGTGCGATAAGTGTGGATAAGCACTTGCGTAACATCGCCATTGCCGTATCGTGGTCTCCATCTTTGTTTTACGGCAGATATAGTAAAATTTTATTGTTTTTGCCGCACAAAAATGTGCGCTCTTATCTTTGGTGTTTCTAGTTTTTAAAAGGGAATTTTGCAGTTTTGCTTTCAAACCATTTGAACGGAGTAATAAAGAGTATATTTTTACACTTTAGATATGAATTTTATGATTAAAAAAGGAATAACCCACAAAGTCTAAGTTTTAGAGGCTTGTCTGCAGGTAGCATAGTTAGGGAAAGGAAGGTTTATGTGTAATATACATTATTAACACCCAGACCACATGGACTTTTGGCGTAGTCTGGTAGACGCTTAACTGCGAAACTGACGTTGCGAGTTCGATTCTCGCCAATTTCAAAATAAATTCAAGAAATGTTCATTTTCAATATTGCACAAAAAATAATTTAAATGCAAATCTATTCTGTTTACAGTATTCTATCGAAATCTTAATTTAAGTTGCGACAAAACGTGACCAATCCTGTGTTAAACCAATATGAAATCGTTAAACCGCACCAAAATGTACCAATTTTACAAGCTAGATTACTTAAACTTCCTGATTACTTAAAATCATTCATACATAATGGAAATGTAACGTTTTGGTGAGTACCTCCATAAATATGCTTTTATTTGATTAATAAAAGCATATTTGTGGAGGTTCGAATGTGCGAATGCAATCTTCCTTGTGAGCTCTTGAGAAATTCGAATAACGAGTCAAATTGTATTTTTAAGTTGGACGAATGTTGGGTTGAGAATTTAAATAGGCATAACCAAATCAGATGACGACCTTCACAATACATCGAGCCCCGTATTTAAATTAGGTACTAAACATTCCATTTAAGTACCTACGCAAATCAGCCAGAGTTCACCGCACTTTCTACTCTATGGCTATGTTTCCAGCGAAATTCATTTATGCCCGGCTACGGAGGAAATAAAATTTAAATTACCCAGCATTTGCTTTTAATTTAAAATGAAATTGCTCTTAAGTGGAAATTAAAAGCAACAGAAAATTATTTAACCACGTTTAGTATCTGAAAAAAGATTACAAGAATGTTGTAAAACTCTGACAACCCTTTTGTTATCTTCTTTCTATACTTATCCTATCCTGGATTATATCTTCTATCCTGGATTATATCTTCTAAACACACACACACACACACACACACACGCATGCACGTACGCACACACGCACATACGCCCACACGCACACACGCACACACGCACACACGCACACACGCACACACGCACACACGTACACACGCACACTCGCATACACGCATATATGCACACACGAACACACACAATCACTCACAAACAAACGGAGGCTTAGAAAAAAAACTGTAATGTAAAATTTACAACATTTTTTAGTGTGGCCAAATACTTGATCACAAATCTGGAACTCCAATAAGGAGTTATATTTAATAAAACAAAGTAGACATCTCAACATAGATAAAGAAGAATATGGAATTCTGGCCATTTACGGGGCTTACGATAGTCATAGGCTGGTTTAAGTTATCACTTTGCACACGTGTAACATTCACCAAGTCTACCCATGATTGACAACAAAATAGACTAGAATTTCACTAGACACACCTATTGTGAGATGGAGAAAGCTCATTATTGAGCAGAAACTCTTTCATTTGTATGTGCGGTGCTAATTCTGGATTATATTCACATACAAGAGAAACTCAAGAAAATATCCATATTTTAATTTTTTATTTTAGCTTATAATTATTTTAAAAAATCTAAAAAGAATAACATTATTAAAAAATAATTTATTTAAATGTTAAATTTGTTATAGCTTATATCTCAAGCGTTCAGCCACGCACAGGGCTTTTCGTCTACTCACGTTCATTTTTCTGTAAAATGTTTATTTGATATTTTTCTGTTTTTAAGAATATACATGATTAAAAAATATATGATTTTTTTTTAACTCCTTGCCTTTCAATAACTGTTTTCTTTTCAAAACTATGTAATTATTTAGAAGAAAAACTTATTTTTTCAATGCAAAAACGACGTTTTAACAAAAATCATTTACGTAAAATGTTACAATGATTAAAGAAAACACTTGTTTTTTACCTCTTGAGTTTTATTATAGACTACATGTTTCAGAAGTTAAACTTACATCATTCAGGTCTGTATAATAACTAAAATATAAAATATAAAATTGTTCTATAAATAAGGAGAGGGGAAAATAAGGGGAAGGGGAATGAATGATGGAAGTTTAACTTCTGAAACATGTAGTCTATAATAAAACTCAAGTGGTAAAAAACAAGTGTTTTCTTTAATCATTGTAACATGTCTTACCACAAAGTTAATGCCGAAACAATTAATAAAATACATAAAATGTTACCTAGATTTAGAGAAAATAAAGTTGCGACTTCACGAATACTTGGCCTTAAAGTGCAAGCAGTATTTCTTCCAAGTGCAACCTTTTCTACCCTTCTAGAACGATTGTCCCCAGTTGTTTTTTTTAATATTTTTATTTTGTCGCCATTTTTCGTCTCATTAATTCTTGCAATTTGTCAGACGTCAACTTTTGTTTGTAAAGTCGCGAGACCGTAATGAATGGAGCCCTCGCGTGCCTCCCTTCTCAAATCACAGTTGTTTCGTGTGACCGACCCCTGTAATAAATTATAAAAATACGGCTAAATTGTTTTACCTCCCACGGCAGTTAAAAAAAAAACATTTTTCATAAAATTGAAATGAAAACAGCGACAAGGGACTCTAATTGTTACATTGCTAAGGAAAACCAACTGTATACTCATTTATAGTTTTTTTAAAACATTTAATATGGTTATTAAAGTTGATTTTTATAATTTTAATTCATTTTCTAGACATTTCTACTTTTACAATCTGAAAATTATAACGTAGTTCTCTCCAATAAAGAGACTAAGCTTTTGTGCTAGGAGAGGGATTTTTGTTTTTAAAAAAGCGCTGGTTATTTGTGTGAGTATGATATATCGGCTGTCCAAATTTAAAACACAGTAAGGGACATTTTTTGTAGTACGTTTTTTTTTGCATTTTTGGACTGAGTAGAATCTACTAGTCCAAAAATGTAAAAAAAACGTACTACAAAAAATGTCCCTTACTGTGTTTTGAGTTTAGACAGCCAATATTTATGGATAAAAAAAACATATATTTATTTGGACCCTCATGAGTATTCTTAATACCACACTACTCAAATTTGCGGAACTTGTGTAAATTTATTATGCATGTGAATTCTCTGCAGTATCTATCGTTGAGTTGAATAAGCTTTTTATTTATAGAGATTATCTCTTACAAAACATTTTTATGCGAGGCTATTGTATTTTTCCGTGCCGTGTTAATAATTTACGATTTTCATAAAAATATAACAAAGTTCCCCGATAAACTCGTATAAATAAATTTGAATTGTAGACAGTCTTTCTGACAAGGTTAAAATATTATGTATTATGATAATTCAAGTTTTAATACAGGAGTCTCTCCCTGAGGAATTTTCCGGAAATGTACGAATAGAACCGAGAAAATAAAAGTATCAAATAAATCGCAATAATAAAATTTATAAAAGTAAATAATAAATTAATAATTTATAGTAGTAGACGCTCTCTTAACCGGCATTGTCGAGACCGACCCAGGACTGGATAACGAAAAAGCCGGTTAAAGAGAAGGTAGTAAAAAACTAATTAAAAAAAAACTCTTTTTTTTTTTAAACACTGAGAAAATAAAACTTTTATTCTGTTTTAGAAACCCACATATAAAAAATTAACATTTTACAAAGTGTAAAAAAAATTATTTAGGAAAAAGCCACAAATTACTCCAAAAATTAATTCCTAGCATTCCTAGAATAGGCCGGTTAAAGCGGCGCCGGTTAAGAGAGCGTTTGCTGTACCAATTTTTAGTTTTTCGAGATGTATATTGTAGAACAAAATTAACTAACTTGATTTTTTCAAACACTTGAAAATGTGCTGGTCGGGGTTGTGGGCGTCTGAGTACCGGCCAACATCGGAATCGGATCTAGCTGACTAACTGAACTAAATACTAATCCCTTTCACTGCCTACACCGGGGTACTTCTAGAAAATTTGGTGATGGATTTACAAACTTGTATTTATTTAGATTGGCAGTGACAGGGATATTGAAAGCTTTTAAATGTGAATTCACAGTAAAATCGGGATACAACTTTATGTTATTTCACATTTTCAATAAATTTCCCAACTTAGTTAAAAAAAATTGCTTTGCAAGAGTAGATCTGTCAGAAGCCTAGATGCTTCTGTATCAGAGCTGGACATGCGGTGGGACAGCTTTTAATGTAAACACTTGAAAATAGTTAAGTCAGGAGCAGGAATAATCGGCGAGTATGTATAAGGAGATAAAAGATCTCCCAACCAACCGGATTTCCGAATCTGATACAGAAGCATCTAGGCTTCATGACAGACCTTCTCTTGCAAAGCATTTTTTTTTATGAACTAAGTTACAAAAAATGTAAAACAAAGCTGTATCCCGATTTTGCTGTGAATTTACATTTAATATTTCTTGAATGTTTTCCGCAGATACTTTGTAACACATTTTATAAACTTTATAAAATTAAATAACTTTTAATTCAAAAACATTAAAAACATTAAAATACTCTCACCAAAAAATCATCTCATCTCATTTAGGATTTTTACGGAGTGTGTGGAAGTTTTTTGGTGAAAGTATTGGAATGTTTTTAATGTTTTTTAATTAAAATAAACCCTGATGATGACAAGGTTCTTGTCGAAACCGCTACGTTAAATTGTATTAATAAAAAAGTGGTTATAACAAAGTTATTTAATTTTATAAAGTTTATATTTAATAGTTTGAGTGTTTCAACCAATACCAAATTTTCTAGAAGTGCCCCGGTGTAAGTGAAAGGAATTAGTAGTTGTACGAGGAGATGGATGATTATAGAAGAGGCGAAGAATGTTTGCAAAGATAGATCAGTGTGAAAGTTCTACTCTCTCTGCCTACCCCTGCGGAGAAGCGGCGTGATGGCTATTTAGTTTTTTTGGTAATGAAAACAATTTATATTATAAATAAATTAGCGGAAATCCTGCAAAGGTCTCCTGTACCCAGAGGCTATAGAAGGGAGGGCAAGAAAACAATCCGAATGATCTGTCGGCGTCCTGAAAAGGGAGTTAGTCTAATTGGAAAAGTTTTGACTTCAACTGAGCGATTTATTTTTATTCGGGCGCAGAAAAAACCTTCACAAAGGATGATTTTCTCTCGTGTATTTATTTACTCGCACCATCACACTACCATTTGATTCCATCACTGGAACATTTATTGAGAAATAAAATACACAGAGATATAAACCATGTGAAAATGAACATAGAAGATTTTTTCCCACACGCAATCAAGATATTTATGTTTTTGACATCTCAACATACATAGATGAAGAAGAAAATGGAAATCTACAGTAGACATTTACAGGGCTTACGATCGTCATGGGCTTAGTTAAGTGATTACTTTACACACGTGTAACATTTACCAATTCTGCCCACGATTGACAACCACACTTATCAATTTTTGTAGCTCCTAGATATATTGATCAAACTCGTGACACGTGAGTTCATAACGGTTATCTATGTTAGAATAGGGAAAGCTTATATTAAGCAAAAACTCTTTCTATGTGTATGCAAGGTCTAAATCGTGGATTAAATTCACATGAAATCCGCCTGAAAACATGATTTTAATTTATTTTTTGTAACGGACTTTTGGCTTTTGGATTTTGGCGAACACCTCCCCCCAATAGTTTGTTATATAGAGGTTTTACTGTATATTTCTTAATATGTTTATTCGCATCGCGAGTGATATCCGGAATAAATAATATGTTCCTCCGATACCGCGGCTTCACATGTTAGCCAATGCTTTTAAAAGTATAGATTTATTTAATATTATATATTGTTATCCACCTTCAAGATAACATTTCTTCTCCATGTTATTATGGATAAATTTAAACGTTGCGTTTTACTCTCTCTCTCTCTCTCGCTGCTCGCTGATAGTGTGTGAAGGAGACGCGTATTTGCCGGTGCTTACTATTTGTTATTTTATTATTACTTTATGTTTAAGACTTTTTGTTTCGATATTAGTGTATTCATTAGTGTATTTTTATATTAGATACTGTATATATCGCTCACTTCTTTCAAAAACGTATCTAATATATATAAAAAAACTTGATTTTTCAGGAGGACGTTTTTTAAGTTTGAAAATATAACACAATGTATTAAAAACAAACATCAAGCCACTTATTGAACTTTTTACTGTATAACAGATGTTTTTAGGTAAAATCTGAATGTTTTGTCTCCAATTGAAAAATATTTAATTATAATTACACAATACCTTTTCTTCAAAATGCAAAAATAACATTTTCTGCCCTGTAGCGGGCAAATATTAAGTTAAAAATATGCTTCTTTTGCTGGGATATAGAACATTTTCAGGGCATTCCGAAAACATGCACAACTGAAAATTGTCGATTTTTGATTTATGACGATCTTGAAAGGAGTGGGCGATATGTTATGTTAAAGGCATTAGCCGTTCAATAAATAAATAAATTAATATATGTTTATTTATGATGGAAGGTTGCCAGTTTCAAAGCGCTCTCGGTGAAGAATCAGTGCCTCAAAAGGCCGAAAAGTATGTAAATTAAAGCAAAGCTTTGGCAGGTATCCAACCAGATAGTTGAATTCGTTATCAGTCTTCAGTACATTATGCGTCAGTTTGAAGGTCACTGGGGTTAATTTTCTATTTTACACTCCCCTAGAGTTCATAGTCTCTGTTTTCCAATTGAATATAGTGGGGCCTCACCATTAGTACTTTATACCAGGGTGGTCCAATGGAGAGTCGTACGAAAAGGTCGTAAGACCTTAATCGCAATAATACAATTCATAAAGCGTCCGGCTGTGCTGATAGCTGGTCGTCACTTCACGTCCGATTTATTTTTTAGAATAATAATTGGTTTTTTTTGGTTTTATATATATATATATATATATATATATATATATATATATATATATATATATATATATATATATATATATATATATATATATATATATATATATATATATATATATATATATATATATATATATATATATATATATATATATATATATATATATATATATATATATATATATATATATATATATATATATATATATATATATATATATATATATATATATATATATATATATATATATATATATATATATATATATATATATATATATATATATATATATATATATATATATATATATATATATATATATATATATATATATATATATATATATATATATATATATATATATATATATATATATATATATATATATATATATATATATATATATATATATATATATATATATATATATATATATATATATATATATATATATATATATATATATATATATATATATATATATATATATATATATATATATATATATATATATATATATATAAATATATATATATATATATATATATATATATATATATATATATATATATATATATATATATATATATATATATACATATGTATATTGAAAAAATATTTTTATAATTTTAATTAACTCCTTACCTTTCAATAATTCCTTTCAAAACCATATATTTTTAGAAAGACACACTATTTTTTTCAATACAAAAATTGGTGCTTTAAAATGAAAAAATCAATTAAGTCTAATGTTACCTAAAATTACCTGAGTGAAATTACCTGAGTTTAAAGAAAATTAAGTTGTGACTTATGTTGCGCCTTAATTTCTTCTCGGGAAAAAAATTATATCAAAATTGCACTTTAAGAAAAACAAAAGTGCAAAATTGCACTTTAAGCAAAACAGAAAATTAAGTTGTAACTTATGTTGCGCCTTAATTTCTTCTCGGGAAAAAAATTATATCAAATATTGCACTTTTAAATATTTTGAGTGTGTTCAAATCCTTACATTTGACATCTCAATATATATGAAAAAGAATACGGATGCCTAGATATATAGGTACACACATATGATAAATCGAAAGATTTCTTCACATTCGTGATAAAAGTGCCATCTCTGCATAGAGCTCTGCAATATATGTATAGTAAAAAATACGTAATTTTCATGGCTGTGTGGGATGACATTCGTATATACAAATAATTTCTCAATCTTCAATCCATTAATTCTTCAAACCATTATCCGCATCCCAGGGGTGCATAGGGCACTGCGACATATAAACGCAGTGTTATCTTGATCGTCAACACACGAAGGAAAGGTGATCAGCCCCCCGCTTCAGGTACCAGTCCAGGGTAATATTGAATAAATATTAGAGTGAAAAAATCACTTTTATTTATTTGACCCCCTCCCCCCTGGGAATCGAACCCGGGACCTTCATAACGTTAGCTTAGCGTGCTGACCATTACACTACGGAGGCGGACGATTTTTATTGATTAATTTAAAGTTATTGTTATGTGCGAATAGAGAAGCGGACGAATAAGGAAAATCAGCTGTACATTCAAACTATAGATTTATATTATCTCTGATTTCGACTGGACTTGAAGTTTACAAGAACAAGTTGTAAGTTGTCTTATGATCCGATCGAAGATTTCCAAACTAAACATCGTTGTATGTAGTTGTATACTCGGTATAGTTGTATATAGGGCAATTAAACCACTAAAATTACAGTTAGACCTCTTCAAAGATGCTGAGATAAGAATTTCGAATAAGAACGTATACCGTAAACCCCCTTATAACGTTGAGATAGGTACCGCGTTATCGGAGGGAACTTTATATGAGGTTTATGTTTTAAATTGAATATTTACATTGTAACCAGCGGAAAAGACTGAAACGAGTAATTTAAAATTAAAATACAATTTAAAAACATTAATGCCATATAAAGTTTCCTCCGATAACGCGGTACCTATCTTAACGTTATAGGGGGGTTTACTGTATATTTATACCTTTGTTATCATATCTAAGCCCTTCGGAGAATTCGATTTGTAATTAAACTCCGAGTGCCTATCACAAATCTCAATCTATTCCAAGCTTAAAACAATACTTATCTCAAAATATCCTTCTCTTGAATCAAAATGGCTACCGTTGGGGGCGTTTTATTTTTAATATGATGTGAAAGTTGAGGTGTATACTGTAGTATTATTTTTTAGTTTTACTTGGTCAATAAGACTTTTTATATGAATCTATTGTGACACATATTTTGATGCATTCCGTCTTATTTTCAAACACTGTGCTGTATTTGAAAATGAGCGAAATGCATCGAAACACGTGTCAAAATAGATTGAAAGTATTTTTTTAAAATAAAAATGGATAGATATTACAACAAAGTAACTGTTGAAACAATCAATGAAATTACAATAAAGAATTTAATAATAAAGACGGCTCTAATTTCATTAATTGATTCGGCAGTCACTTTGTGGTAAAATCTATCCATTTTTAATTAATGTTTTACTCAGTAAATACCACCATTTCTTAAAATCTACTGTGACACGTGTTTCGATGCATTCCGCATCATACGGTGTTTGAAAATGATGCGGAATGTATCGAAACACGTGTCACAGTAGATTTTAAGAAATAGTGGTATTTACTAAGTAAAACATACATTATAAACGGCTCTATTTAAATTGCACTTTTAAATATTTTGAGTGTGTTCAAATCCTTACATTTGACATCTCAATATATATGAAGAAGAATACGGACCTCTTTGTACCTCTTTGTTCGCCTCCGTAGTGTAATGGTCAGCACGCTTGGCTACGGTTCTGGAGGTCCCGGGTTCGATTCCCAGGGGGGGTCAAATAAATATAAGTGTTTTTTTACATTGTAATATTTATTCAATATTACCCTGGACTGGTATCTGAAACGGAGGGCTGATCACCTTTCATTCATGTGTAAACGATCAAGATAACACTGCGTTTATATGACGCAGTGCCCTATGCACCATTGGGGTGCGGATAAGGGTTTTTATTACTATATAAATTGTCGATTGTTATATTTATTATTATAAAGTTACTTACATATTTTTAAAAAAAATGTTGATGGAGTATATTTCGGTTGCCATTATTTTTTAAATATTTTTTTTTGTTTATTTTGATGTTTCATGGTATATTCATTAATTTATCTTTAAATTTTTTATTTAAAACATACATACAAACCAACTAACCAACATACCCATAGCACCGTACATGAGTATAAAATATATAGTATGTTACACTAAAGTATCGAGATGATTACAATTATTGTATACTAGAAAATAGATCTAAAAAAAAAACAAAATATAAATAAAACAGTTCAATGGAAATTAATGTTTGTTTAAACATAAATAAGAAAAATGAATCCAGAGTAAGAAATAACCAATTAATGGGAATTTTAATTATAAACACAGTTATCGTCAATAAACTTAACTAAATTTTTGTTAAATTCACCTAATATTTTCGCAATAGTATTGAGACAGTAATCAAAATTAATCAAGGCCAAATAATCATTAGCCCTTGACTAAATTATCGTTAAATTATTTAATATTTTAGTAATTGAATTCAAATTATCAAAAAATTCACCTGAGAAAATTGCCATTATTCTTAATGCATTGATATTTACGTCAAACTACTAGGGCGGATACACTTTCTAGGTATATTGTGTTGTATACAATAGGAGGGATATTTATTTATATATCCGCCTATAAATAACAGCAGTAAAATATGAAGAATGAATCCTATTCAACCTTGTATCACAAGCAAGGTAAAACCAACTATAATTTTGAGTTTACTGTATTATAAAATCAGCCTTATATTCTTTATTCATAACGTATTAAATCCCATGAGAATTTTTTTTTTTTTTACGCTTTCACAAACAAGAACCACTTCTTCTTCTTTAAATAGAACTGTGTCCTATCATTCTCCGGTGCGCTCCTGGAAAGTGGAAGACCAGCTGTCTTTCCATCGTTTAGGTGGTCTTTCTCAGGGTCTGTTACTTCTTATGCTGCTGTCTGCTGCTTTTCTCACCAATCGATCTTGCTCTTCCCACATGATTTCTCCATAAACGTCTTCTTACTCTTATCCCCATCGCACAACATCATCGACATCGCAGATTCTTCTTATTTCAGAGTTTCTTACTCTGTCGCGAAGTGTCAGGCCTGCAATGGGTCGTAGAGTCTTCATTTCGGTGGTTCTAAGAAGGCTTTTCGTTCTCGTGGCCTTGTTTCTATGCCGTATGTCATGATCGGTCTTATGCAGGTCTTATAGATTCTCCCCTTACGCTCTTTCAGCATATGTTTATTTCTCCATACAGCACGAAACTCGAATAATCAATTTCAAATAATGTAGAAATTCTGAATTTCAGTGACCGTGTCTGAAAACGGTCACGTGCTTCGCGGATTGCGTGCAACTAGGAGTAATAATTTACGTCGTATTAAAAAAAACGTCGAAAAACCTTTAAAATTTTCATTATTTATTTGGTGATAAACTTACTTTACAACTTTTCAGATCAAACGAAAATATAAGATATTAATCTGTGATTAAATCTTAATTGTAAATAAATTACAATATCTTTAAAGGAAATAATAATACAATATAAATAATACAAACGATCAGGTTTGCCAAATACTTGAAATTGGTCAGGTTAGGAGTCGTAACAATCGGCGGGTATGTGTGAGGAGATGCATGAACGTGGAAGAGGTGAAGAATGTTTGCAAAGACAGAGTGGTGTGGCGTTCTATTCTCTCTGCCTACCCCTGCGGGGAAGCAGCGTGATGGTTAGTTAGTTTTTATGCAATATAAAATTCTTGCTATTATTTTTTTAGGTACATTTGTTTGTTGCTTGTTAGTTTGTTCATCTGTTCATGAGAACATTCTGTAGTTTTTTAAACTAGTCGTGTTTACATTAATAAACTAAAACTGTTCCCACAAATTTTAATGAGAAGAACGGTTTGTTTTGAAGAGCAAATAGAAAACAATTAACCCCTAACTATCTATGGCTGTCAGTGCCTATAGATTATTTATTGCTTGTTAGTTTGTATTTTCATCTGTTGATGAGAACATTCTGTAGTTCTCGAAGTAGTCATGTTTACACTAATTAACACAAAAAATGGTCTTATACAAGTGTTTAATTTTTATATTTAAATCATCATATTATTCCAGAAAGTTAATGCTAAATTAATAAACGATATTGTATACTTTGTTCGCAGATACTGTGCCATCGGCCTCTGAGCGTAGTGGTGGAGCTGAACGAGGCCCAGACGGCGTGGCAGGACAGCGACTTCATCACCGAGTGCCTCTGCTGGCACAACGTGTACAGGCAGCGTCACGGGGCGCCAGGGCTCTCCATGTTACCGGAGGTATCTTTTTTGTGTTCTAAGAGCGTTTGTGCACTACACGGAATCCTACCGTCCGGCACTTCAGTTGGCATGATAAAATGGATGATTGGCTTGTGCTTTTATCCATCTTTCTTCGTATCGATGCGCTCGATCGATGCATGAACACGTTGCGTGTAAATTTGATCACGCTAAACAGTGGTAGTCACTTTAAAAAAAAAACGTCTGCCGGATAAAAAGTTCATAGGCTGACACATTACTAGACTGACTTATTGATGGCTTTACTAGAATTAAATTCATATATTTGTTATTATTGTTGTACAACACATTACTTGATACATTATAAAGATGATAAAAAAGGATGGTTTGTTTCTATTAGAGATGTGACTGTTTCAGTTATCGATTGGGATTGTATTTGTTACTTTTTCTCGATTTATTTAATATGTAGTTACAAAAAATATTATAATTTATTTTTTTATTTTTTTATTTTAACTGCACAAAAAAAAAATGTACATTGGCATGCTTATTGCTAAGAAGCAATATCTTCCGACTAATGAAAAATTCATTTGCTAGACATTGCTACTTATTTATTTCAATCCACATGTACATGACAGCAAAGCCAATCATAATGTACATACCTTCATATATATTTGAAGAAAAAAAATGATTAAAAAAAATTGTATGTAATTTATATTTTTTATGTAATTTATTTTTTATGTAAAATTGTCAAATATATTAAAAGCTATATATCGTATCGTAAGCATATCGTTATTTAATTCTTATTATTTTTTTTTTGTTCGAGAATTCTACAGCTTTACAATTAAAAAAGTATACTATAAACAATAGTGTCATTAACAATAATAAACATATTATAATATCACATTAACAAAAATAGTTTCATCAATAAAAATAAAGCCAATTAAACAATTCCACATTTATGTTATAATAACTATTAAAATCATTCAGAGATGAAAAAAAGGGTATGGTTATACGCAATACGAAACCAAATAAGTGCATTGATTGGCGTGATCAGCTTCAAATGATTGTTTTCTTAAACCGAACCAAGTAAAGAATTCTTTTAAGAATTCCTTATTTTTTATTTCTTTATTAATTGTTTCGGCATTAACTTTGTGGTAAGACATGTTACAATGATTAAATAAAACACTTGTTTTTAAACCACTTGAGTTTTATTAAAGACTACTAGTTTCAGAAGCTAAACTTCCATCATTCAGGTCAATTTTATTCAGACCTGAATGATGGAAGTTTAGCTTCTGAAACTAGTAGTCTTTAATAAAACTCATAATAATAAAAATAAAACGCTTATCCGCACCCCAATAGAGGGCACTGTGTCATATAAACGCAGTGTTATCTTGATCGTTTACACATGAAGGAAAGGTGATCAGCCCTCCGCTTCAGGTACCAGTCCATGTTAATATTGAATAAATATTACAGTGAAAAAATCACTTATTTTTATTTTACCCCCCTTGGGAATCGAACCTGGGACCTCCAGAACGGTAGCCGAGACACTACGGAGACGGCGTAAACTCAAGTGGCTTAAAAACAAGTGTTTTATTCAATCATTGTAATTCCTTATTTTATTTAATTCCAGTTTTTTTATAAATTCCATCCCACATCCCTTCATTCATCAAAATTCAATAATGTTGTTTGATGTTTTACAGCTATGCGGATATGCACAAACCTGGGCCAACCATCTCGCTCACACCAACAAGTTCTACTACAGGAACGACAGAGAGATCGGACAGAATCTCTTCCAACGGCCCGTCACAACTTTGCAGGCCGATGTGACGGGTAACTAGAAAAATTACTATAGTTTAGAGACTAGAAGGATTATGTATTTTCATATTATTTTTTGACATCTCATCAAACATGAAGAAGAATATGGAAGTCTGGGCATTTACGGGGCTGACGACCGTTATAGGCTGGTTTAAGTGATCACTTTACACACGTGTTACATTCACTAATTCAACCCAATATTGACAACCACACTACTCAAATTCTTGGAAGTTCTATATATATATATATGAACCAATTTAGAAACCTTGTTCTTGAATCACTAGAGCTTCACTAGAGACATCTATTGGTGAGATGTAAAGAAGCTTTTTACTTAGCAGAAACTCTTATATTAGTATGTGAGGTCCGAATCCTGGATTATAATCACACACATCGCTCACTCCTTTCAAGAACGTCATAAATCAAAAATTGTCAATTTTCAGTTGTGCATGTTTTCGGAATGCCCAGAAAATGTACTATATCCCAGCAAAAGAGGCATATTTTTAACTTGATATTTACCCGCTACAGGGCAGAAAATGTCGTTTTTGCATTTTGAAGAAAAGGTATTGTTCAATTATTTTTTTAAACATATTAAATATTTTTCAAGTGGAGAAAAAACCTTCAGATTTAACCTTAAAAGATCTGTTGCAGAGTAAAAAATTCAATGAATGGCTTGATATTTATTTTTAATATATTGTGTTATATTTTTAAACATTAAAACCGTTCTCCTGAAAAATCAAGTTTTTCGATTTATGACGTTCTTGAAAGGAGTGAGCGACATGTCAAAAAATAATATGAAAATAACTCCTGTAATTGGAGATAATCCAGATTTTGCGGACAAGTATTTGGACACACTCAAAATGTTGTAGATTGTGTATTTCATTACGCATTTTTATCAATTGTTGGGCGGCATGATCGATAATCCTGAAATTATGCAGAGCATTGTCTGTAGGTTTCCGTTAGTTGGTAAAACAGCGTCGGCATAGATTGTTTCACATTACTAAATACAGGACCAACCTGCCAGTGGTTATGCCTGTAGGAAGAGCTACCATGCTGAACAATATTATGACAAATATTCATCTATTTATAGATTTGGCGTTTAATTTTTAGAACTACATTTTAATTTATATATTACATACTGAGTCTACTAAATTGTATTTTATTATTAAAAACACATAAAAATTTAATTTGTGACAATTGTTTCGCCTTGTTATGGCATTTTCAAACTACAGTCAGTAGTGTGTATACTTCTTCTTCTAACCCCTATCCGCACCCAATGGTGTATAGGGCACTGCATCGTAGCGACACAGTGTTATCTTGATCGTTAATTGCATGAAGGCAAGGTGATCAGCCCTGCGCTTCTTGTACCAGTCCAGGGTGATATTAAATAAATTTTAGAGAGAAAATCGGCCATATTTATTTTGACCCCCCTGGGAATCGAACCCGGGACCTCCAGGATGGTAGCCAAACGCGCTGACTTCTGCGCTACGGAGGTGGACAAGATCTCAAAATCTTTAAGTATACACACTACGGCTGTCCAAACTCAAAACACAGTAAGGAACATTTTTTTTGCATTTTTAGGACTCGGTAGATTCTACTTAGTCCCAAAAATGCAAAAAAACGTACTATTAAAAAAATGTCCCTTACTGTGTTTTAAGTTTGGACAGCCGACTTCTGACAGTAGTCTAACTGCCACTGTCCACAATATAGTAAAAATATAATAGTCTTATATCTCAAGCACAAATCTCATAATTTATCTTAATAATAAATAAATATAAGGGTTTTATCGCCTTCAACAATTTTCTTTTTCTATTCCTAGAATTGTTGGTCTAGGAGTTTCAACATTTTTTCAATTTTCATTCTTAATTATTAAGGATTTCGGATGCTTTCATATCGATTAATTATTCTTCAACAGGCCAAGAAGTGTCTTCCTACTGGTATGCGGCAGTGAGGCAATATGACTACTTTAAGGAACCTGATGTCTTACACGCTAACGTTAATGCAGGTTTGAAGATATATTTATTCATCAACTCATAATCCGTCATTTTATAAGTTTGATAGATGACTTTTAAAACTTGATCATTTGAGGTAGGTAGTTTTCATTTTAATTAGAAATATTGTTCTTAAAATCTTTTTTAAAAGGTAGGTACAGTTATAAATGATCATTGGAAATGTTATAATTTTCACTCATGAATTACATGAAATTATAGTAACTTTAAACATAAAGAGTAAATCCACTCACAAGTAGGCATAGGCCATGAAACTTATAGAGTTGAAGCCTGAGTAGGGACATGATAAACGGTGTTGCATAAGCCGTGGCTAGATTTCAGAGTCACTTGGACGTTAGGTAGTTCTAATTATTAAATAACAGATACTTCCACTTTGAGTTATTTTGAAAAAAGCGCCAGTATTTTTTAAAAAAATTTATTGATTTATTTCATCGATACATACCTTTTTTTAACTTTACGTAATACGGCTCTTTAGGCATGGCCTATGTTGAGCCGTATTATCCCCGCTCTTATGAATAGAGAATATGATTATTTAACTGATTGAGCATAGTATAGAGGAGGCGATGACTGACTTAATATTTTTTTGTATTAAGTTTTCATTACAAGGTTAAATTTTTTGCAGGCGATTGAGAATGCATACATTGTAAATTTTTAAATGTTGTTTCCAGGTCACTTCACCCAAATAGTTTGGGTAGCTACACGTTTCTTTGGCGTCGGGAAGGCTCGCTCTCGGGCTGGCAAGATTATTGTTGTAGCGCACTATTCTCCTCCAGGCAACATCTCCGGAGCCTTCGAGATGAACGTACTGCCCCCCATACCGGACTACAACGTTCCCGGACCCATCGGATATGATTTGGAGAACAACCACCATTTACTTGTGGGCAAAGGTCCGAGTGAAACATCTAGCAGTGCGTCTACTTCCAGTACCTAGATGATACTGTTAATAAAAACCGCAAAATGTTTTCTTTGGCAAAATTAAAATTGTGACCTATCTCAAGCGTAAACATGTTTAAAGATTTATATTTGCAAACTCAGAAAAATATATTAATATACTGTTAACAGGGTGCGCATATTTGTGCATTTCAGAAACCTTATGTTGCTGCAGTGTGCACATTTTTGTGGGTTTCAAATTAAATGTGAACAGAATTTATAAATACATGAAGAAAGTTTTGAGAGTGAAGGATTTTTAAAAATATATTTAAAAATATTATAGTTAAATTGATTTGCTAGACATTTCTCCTTTTAACATACTTCAATACTAGTTGTTCCTCCGTTGTTACGCTGTTCCTCTCCAAAGAAGAGACTAAGTAGGCTCTTGTGCTTGGAGAGGGACTTACACTCATTGTTTATTGTTTATACTTATGAATGATATAATAGGTTTTTTTTCTTTCCTTGTATAAAAGGCATTTTGTATATTTTTTATAATTTTAGCATCTTTTTATATCTATAATATTTTTTATCTAAAAATATTATAATATCTTATAATATTTTTTTATATCTGTAGGAAGGTTATAAAAAATTTGGTTCCCAAATATTTGAAGTTCTGTTGGAATTATTTGGTATTGCATTTTGCTTTTGTAAAATCGTTTAGGGATCATAAAGATGAGCTTTTCTTTAGTTTCAAATATATATCAGCCATTAATATTTGAAGAACTGCTGATTTTTTTAAAAATAGTTTCTACATTAGGTTTTTCTAAAAAAACATTTCTGGGTTTGCAAGTACACGATATCTTTAAGCAAATATGTAACCGAATCTTCCATTTTGAAAGGCAAAGCTGGCTTTAGGATTGTGACTAGTCTTCCATTAGCTGGAAAAATATTTTAGCAAGTAAACAACGTATTATGAAAAGATCATTGAATGCCAAAAATCGGTATTCTTCCCAATTCTTGGATAATCCATGTATAAGTAGTTGTATACTTCACGGTTATTATGTGTATTATTGTTAGTGTTGATTACGGATAATCTCCGGCATATGTGATTAGTTTTACCACATATTTATATTTTATACCCATTGCCTCATGACGTACCTAAAATTGCTTAGATTTGTATTAATAGATTATGCTATTTGCAAATGTTTACATGATAATAATAAAAAAAATATATATTTAAAAACAAATGTAAGCGATGAAACTTTTTTTTAATACTGTTATTTATCTAGTTTTTGATTTCCAGAAATACACCTGTCATAAGCAGTGTGTGAATTTTAGACTTTTGGCATATTAAAACATTACTTCTTCAAGTAAAAAAAATGGACATTGAATGTTTTAAATCTATGGCAATTATAAAATTATTACCAATCCTGGATAACTGTTATATTGTCTGTGCATAATTTTATTCTTATATGTAACTAATGGTGCATAGGCCAACACTGGGACAATAGGATTACACTGCATTGTATAAAAGCAGTGTTATCTTGAATTACATAAAAGTATTACATAAAAAAATATTACATAAAAGTGAGATGATCAGCGCTTTTCAGTGAAATGACCAAAGTGAGATGACCAGTCCAGAGTTTTATTTACCCTAGACCACGGGACTTTTAATGTATGCTAAAATGGAACTATCATTAAATTTATGACGATAAAAAAACTAACATTTTAGCAAAAATGTTTATTAAAAACATTTAAAAATGATTGCAACTTGTTTTTTGAGAACTTTTTATAAACTATCGATAAAAAACTGAGATACATGCTAGTTTTCACTAAATTCTTTACATGTGTTGCCTCGGTATTCCCCACAGATTGGATGTCCTCACAAATTTCATCTAAATATTCATTACAATACCATATTTTATCATTTTGAAAAATGATGTGAATATAGATTGTAATTATGTAAACGTAAACATTGCTTCGTCTAATTGATGTTGGAAATTTAAATAATTAAATGTCTCCCTGAGAAAAGGTGCCGGAACGCCGTTCTACCGCATTACATGGAAAAAATGGCCTGCTTGTACATATACTCATATAATGCTCTAATGTACTGATTTCTGTTTAATTTCTTAGTACTGAGATTTACCATTTGAAATAAAGCATTTATAATCTTTCTGTTTCTGCACATTGTCGAGTCTTTCAATTACTGATGAATTTATTTGAGTTCATGTAATTGACGGTTGAGAATATGTACATTCAATAGTGCCCTTTGCACCATTGGGTGCGGATAAGGATTAAAATAACCTATATTTGAGAAACAGGTTGGCTGTCTCAGCATCTAGGAACTACGCACTAGACATTTTACTTTGTCCAGGATAACAGGTTGAAAAATAAAATAATAACAAAACAACTATTAACGTCACAATCAGTAATCAATTTTTAATCATTTTATGAATGCTTAGAAAGCAATCAATCGCCAACATAGAACCAAAACACCATTAGAATGTGCCAATTTTTTCATTTAAGACACATTCGATTTTATCATTGTAGTTATCGAAAAAGTTTTATATATAATTTATTTATATTAACACTGGAAAATCAAAAGTGCATATTTGACGGTTTGGTTAAAAAAAAGTTATTCGATCCTAAAAAAATGACAAACTTATTTTGTATGATTCTGACAATTTGTGACATTTTATATAAGCAAATTTTACCACTATTTGGTGCATCCTAAATGAGCCATTTGGATTAATTTAACTTCCTTTTAACAATTATAAATAAAACACTTGTTTACTTACCACTTGAGTATTATATTTTAATGACTAGTTTAGGAAGCTACTAGTGCTTACATCCACGGGTTTGAATATAAACTTTTTCTTTTGAAAATATGTTTATATTCAAACCTTCCGAAACTGATTGTTAAAATATAAAACACAAGTGGTAAAAATACAAATGTTTTATTTATAATCTAATCATGTCTTACTAAGAGAATACCGAAACAATAAATAACATCCTTTTTACAAATTAAATTATGGTGATATTATTTATTTGTTGAAAAATTCTATAAAATTCTGATTCAATGTAAAACAAAAATATAAAAATAACACACACATCCTTTTGGCTTTTCATTGTTGGTGTTTATTATTCTTCAAGTCATTTGCATAAAATATAAACAGACATTTTGCTTTTTATAAGGGTTTTAAAAATAATATATTAGGTACATAAGTGTATTATAAAATAAATGTGCTCACATGCTTCCATTTTTTACCCTTTTATATAGTGCATCCATGTTATAACATCCCAATGACAAACCAATACTGATTGACATTGACAATTTAACAAAATTGTATTTGGACATTTGAAATTGTTATTGTAAGTTTGATGTTATTATGATGTAAATATAAAGTATTACTTAAGTATGTTTTTAAATAGATGTGGTTGTGATCATGTTTTTTATCCAGTGCATGTTATATATTGTAGTTCCTGTTGTAATCGATGCATTTGTTACCTTTAATATGCACCCATATGAAAAATTATTACATTTAAACACTGTTCAAATTTAAAAGTTTAAAATTAAATATAATACTAGAAATTAAAATGGAAATTATCGCTTACATAATTCTCTCAATAAATTGCGAGTACTTTTAAAATACAAAGAGCTTTCAACAAAATTTAAATATTTACAAAATTATTACTGTAATGAATTTTTATTTATACTGCTGGTATCATTAATCTTTACAATCTTAAGATGACAATCAAAACTTCATTTTTAAAATAAACAAACATTTCCATTTTTTCCAAATATATTATACTTTAATTTAAAATACATTATATGATCCAATTCATCAATTAGATTATTATTATTTATTTATGAAGGGTTTTTTTATTGTTGTTGTCAATTCTCTACTTATAAATAGCATGTATTTTTATGTTTATGTCAGTTTATAAAATATGTTATAAAAATTCTAGATGTATATAAGCACAATGGTCAATATGTAGGTATGTGTGAAAGTGGTTTTATATATGTAAGAAATAAAATTAAAAAGTGTTGTCCACCTCCATAGTGCATATTTGGCTACTATACTGGAGGTCTCGGGTTGTATTTCCAGAAGGGGTAAAAAAAAAATTTTTTTTTTTTTATTTAATAAAATAACAACTATAAAGTTTTTCCCACATATATTTTATTTGACAAGTGAGCAGGTTTCGTCGGTATGATGTTGATTATGATAAAACGCGGTCAAATAAAATATATGGGGAAGAAACTAAGTATATAATTGTTTTTTTATTATATAAAATGCATTTTCACCAAGAACCTAATATTTATTTATTACCCTTGACTGGAAGTATAAGATTGATCATCTTGCCATCATATAATAAATGATCAAATAAATATTGTGTCAATTTGATAATGCCTTTTCATCATTGCGTGCCGATAAGGTTCAGCGGTAGTATGAAAGTACAGAACATTATTTCGCTGACACATTAACATCGAAATATTTTATAAAATGTAAAATGTTTTTTTTTTACATTTCAACTGTCCCCCAAATATACAGTTATTGGCTGTCAAACTCATTGAATGAGAATAATTTCAACAGACAAATGAGAATACAATATTTAAAATTTATTGATTTTAATAATAAATCAGCAATATAGATCAGCGCAGGCATATTGACCAGTGTGTAAAAGATGTAACTAATAATGAAGAATGGTGTGTTAGGATGGTTTTGGCATGTGAATCGAACGCGTTGAGAAAGAACAATAAAACATATTTATGAGGCGAATGTAAAGGTGGAGACTGACCGGAGCATTTCGTCGTAACATAACGTCGTAACATCGCTCGCGACGAGCATCACCAAGCATCCGAAACTATGGATGGAGCGCTCGATTCGGTGTACTGACTGCCTAAATGCTCCGGTCAGTCTCCACCTTAATAGAAATAGACAAAGACCGAAGAAAACTTAATATGATCAAGTATTTCAAATACTCAAAAGTGGTCAGGTCAGCAGTCAGGGTAATCGGCGGATATGTATGAGGAAATGCAAGAGGTGAAGATTGTTAGCAAAGATCTCTGTGCCTACCCCTGCGGGAAAGCGGCGTGGTGGTTATTTATTTTGAATAATGTTGGGTGTAGTTTTAACAGGTCGAGATTTTAATAATTTTATTAGCGCGATTTAGAACAGTACACCTTTGCTTTAAGTGTTAATATGCAATAGTTATAATATTTATATTTACTTTGCAAATATGAAATAAAACCCATTAGTAGAATGCAATTTGTTAAATATTGATATATGTATTCTGTACATATCACATAATTTTTTTAACGATGCAGTGTCCACATTTTTATCAATGTTATACATATATGTATATTGTAATTTGTATAGAAGACTGGAGAGGATAATTGTAAGTATTAATATATAAAATTATGATAGATAAGCCGATTGGACTTTTGAAAAGTATCAATTACTTAGATTAAGCTCCCAAAAAAAATCGCTTAAAAAATGATGTCATATTAAGTATGAAAAGAAAATAACAGCAACAAAAATACTTACTTAAGAAAACATAAAAAACAGTGCTTCCTTGTCCATAATAAGTCATTTTCAACATTAAAACAACATGCTGGTTTCGGATTTTTATTTTCTAAATGTATGAAATAATGACCTATTATTTAGTAATGTAGCCTATAGATGGCACAAAACATACAATCTTCCGAGACATTATCCACAGACTGGATTTTCTAATTTATTTGTTTTCAAGTGCAATTTATGTATATTTTTCAAATGGTTATATCATGGATATAACCACCGACTTTAATGTCCAAGTTTTGTTGTACCAACCTAATAATATTGGAAAGGGTAATTGAATATCCTTGCGTATGTCATCTTCCTTAGTCTTTCAGGTAGAAAATGTACCATATTTCTTCCCTATTGACGATGGCAAGATGCCGAGATTTGTAAAAAATGGTGTAGTGTTACCGGGGTACAATGTTATCATAAGAGTAAATAGTCATTGAACAAGT
Organism: Brachycentrus maculatus; assembly: GCF_059751285.1. NCBI lineage: Eukaryota > Metazoa > Arthropoda > Insecta > Trichoptera > Brachycentridae > Brachycentrus > Brachycentrus maculatus. The sequence continues at coordinate 466,848 of NW_028280892.1, forward strand.
ACGTACCTAGGTAAATGAGGATTAGGTACCTACCTATTCTATTTTTATTTTTAAAATGCAGTACTTACCTTTATAGTGCATAATATGCAGCATGGTGTTTAACGGCAACATTAAATAAGAGGCACTGTAAAAATCTTGTTTGCTAAATCAAGGGGACATCAAAGAAAAAAGCCACATAAAAAAAATGTCATTAAGAAAATAATAAAATTGTTTAATTGATAATATAAAATTAATTTTGGTTACATAATGTAAAAACCAGTTATTTAAAAATTCCATACATTTATGATGTGATATTTTATTTATTTATATAATATAATACATAATTAATTGATAGTAAAATATATTCTATCACGATAGTAATGTATATTCTACAACGCTAATAAGCACGGTGGCATGTTTAAGCAATTTAAATGGATGGTTTCAGAATCTGAAGTTTTTACAAAGAAATCAGTCAAAAGATTATTTTCAGATTTTTTTAAAGCCGTTGAAAGCCAAATATGACAGGAAAATTTTAATGTACAAACCAAAAACTAACCTGACCCAAATCTAAGCTTTATAGGTTAATATAATAAAAATAATAAAACATTTTAATATCACAATCAGGAAAAATTTCATGATGAGTCTCATTTTACTCCACTTAAATTGCAAATATGGCCTCCGTTCTTAATATAATAGCATTGCATAAAAGCTTCTAGCAATATATATAATTGTATGTATACCTAATTACTACACATTCACTATCCAAATTGATGGACTGATATTCAATCGCACGAGTACCTAAATATAATTCGTCCATTTGTTGATATGAACTAGTTTTAGATGTTTATAAATGTTGGTCACACTAAAAACAATATTGTTAAATGCAGCATTTTGAAGCTTTATATAGGACATGTTAATATTTTAGGCTGTTTTATACTTAAGCTATGAGCTACCAAGAGAACAAGATTTAAAAGAAATTATGCAAAGAAAAATATAAATTTATGACAGTTATACGTAATGAATTGTGAATGAACAGTTTTATACAATTTTACTATGGCGATAAGTTTCTTAATTTTCATGTTAAAGAGCTTGTGATGAACAAAAATGTTATCTATGCCCCGTTTTTTTGTAAAGAGATACAGAGTGTTAAAATGTAGTAATGCTACTACATTTTATATGTTTACAGATTTGAGTCTGTATGGACAATTTATCTGTAATAATATAGGAAAATTGAAGTATGCATGTATATACATTACCCATCTCTAAACAATTGAAAAAGGCATAAATGTGGTTAGAAAAAAGGACATTGAAAATGTTTGAGAAACATTTTTTTTAAGAACTTAGTAGAGTTACATCAATTATTGTGCTAAAGTTGATGTACTTTATTATTTGAACTAAACAGAAATTGATGGCGATTTAAAAATACTTTTTGAAGTTTCCATATAAAAACACAAAATATGAAATATCAGGGCTTAATGTAAACCCAAGTATACCGGAACGCCATTCAGGAATGGAATCATAATGATTTACATAGATAAGTCTTCATTTTTATTTCATAAAAAACTAATAGGAATAGAATTTATTTATTTTCAGTAACATACAGTACAGATTGACAAACAGATTCAATATGCCAATGTCAAACAAACGTCTAAGGCGTGAAAAGTTAACTACATAGTACAAATGACTTAATCTTTGGAATTTCAGGTAAGAACAGGTTGTCAATCAGTATCAGAAAATTAATGTTATCGAAAAGAAAATTAATGAATATTAGTTTTTTGTTTAAAAAGGTAGTAATTTTAGTTAATTTGTTAACTTTACTATGGAATCCTAGTCCTGAAATAAAATTTTGCATGGTCTGGTAATATTATAAAAAATCAAAAAGTCAACAATTAAAACCCTTGGCAATTTTACTTTCTCAATTTATGGCACAAGTACTTGACACTTCTGCAATAGTAATTTTTTTACTTATTTAAAACCACATTGTGGGTGTAATGCCATCACAATGTATATTATTATCAACTAGGTTTTATTTTTTATATATTAACTACAGATTTGTACACTTCCTTAGATCATTATCTAATAAATGATAATCTGTAGTTGATACAAAAGAAGTAGCTAGTTAAACAGGAAGAGGACTCTGTAGAAATTGCCAAATTTGTCGCTTAAATGAAAACTTGATCTTCTTGTAGCTAGATGTAGAATTTTTTATTTCAATTGAAATAAACCACCTTTTCAAACTAAACACAAACGCACAGTGATTCACCCAGAACAAGCTAGGTGGACAAAAACATTTTATTCTACGATTTGATTGTTCTGGTATTGATCAATATTATTTCTTTGATTTTTCGAATAATTATGCATTTTTTGATAATTCTGAAGCTTTGGGAATATTTTAACTTAAAAAAACTTAAGTACGAAATAAAAAAAGTATTTAAAAACAATCAGTATTGTTATAACAAGAAAATACATAATATACACAATTAATACAAACCCTTATCCGCACCCCAATGGTGCATAGGGCACTGCATCATACAAACACAGTGTTATCTTGATCGTTAACACACGAAGGAAAGGTGATCAGCCCTCCGCTTCAGGTACCAGTCCAGGGTAATATAGAATAAATATTAGAGTGAAAAAATCACTTATATTTATTTGACCCCCCTGGGAATCGAACCCGGGACCTCCAGAACGTTAGCCGAGCGTGCTGACCATTACACTACGGAGGCGGATACACAATTAAACACATCATTAATTATACAAATAAATTTACTCTTAATACTATACAATCAACTTGTGAGGGCCTCCGATAGTCACACATCAATGGCATTTTATGAGCAAAATCGCGTTAATTCTTAAATAATGATTAAACAAAAAATTAAACCTGTGGTAGGCAAATAATTATTTCCCTATATTATTGTAGAATTATAGCAATTTTTATCATAAAATGCGATTAAACTGTCGCTGTCAGAAGCCCCCTTTAGTTATTGTTATTGTACCTATATACTTTACGGAAATAATTTAGATTACAGAAATAAACATAGAATAACATTAATAAATAATACACAAGACTAATAATCATTATCACGACTCATCATCAATCTCACAATCAGAGGAATCAGATATTAAATAATCACCATCGTTACATGGATGAAAGTTATTTGCCACCTGATGTTCTGCTATTGAAGGCGGGACAATTAAATTCAGAACTTCCAACGGTAATTTATCGGTTCTCTTTCTAGGTACATCTCTGAGTGAGTTAATTACAGGATCGGATGTTTTCAAAAGCATATTCAATAAATCTGTATTCGTGGAAGTACGTTACAGTTTCCTAGTATGGTGCTCGCGGAATCTACGTCAATCTTTATTTCGGGCCTCTTGAGATTCTTCCGAGAGCTCCCCGACTGGAAGAATGAATGTTTTAAAAACCGCCGTACTGTGTACTAAACTTGAGGCTGACTTCCTCCAGATGAAAAAGCGCAGGGATGATGCATTTTTATATTAAATTTTACATCTACGCCCTCTAACCAATTTTTATTTTTGTTTAAAAATGGTCCGTCTTCATATTAGCTGCAGCCCACTTTTCAGAGAATTTTGACGTAACACTTTAAAATTTTATCAGTAAATGCTTCTTTAAATCAAAAATCATGTCCGTAACACTAAATTTTTTAATAATAAAATCCATCAGACGAAAATTTCGTTCTTCTTTCGCATGTTTCCGCCATTCTTCAAATAGTTCTAATTTCGAGAGAGAGCACTCACGATCGGAAAAAAATAAATAAATGAAAATTGCTACTATATGTCTTATAAAAATTATATATCGTTGTATAGCTAATGAATGTAGCTACACAATATCAAAAAATTAGCCTGGATACATCTGGGGACAAAAAGATGCATACGTTCAAAAATTTAAAACGAAAAAAAAAATTACAATTTTTACGTAGTTTTTCAAACTCTATCATAACTCATACTGTCGTGCATTTGAACGAAATTTAAAATAAAATAAAAAAATTCATACCCTTTTAAGTAAAATCCATTACAGAAATAGTAATATTCTTCACTTCAAGTCTTGTAAGATGTTATTGAAAGCACTGCAAAATAGCAACTAAATTGTTTACAAAAAAGGAATAACCTTATCACTTCATTTCAACCGCTTATGACTCATCGTTCTGGAATATTTGCCATAATAATTACCTGGAATTGTGACTAATGGGGGGTTGTTATTATCATGTTATCATCAATAAGTCGATTCATTGAATTGACTTTTGTCTTGCTGGCTTGTTCTGGGCGAATCACTGTGAAACGTTACAAAAAATTTAACATGAATGCTTGCTAACTAGGTAAATTGACATCTAAAATTTATAGCGGAAGTTTGAATTCTTTGGCACTAGAATGATTGATGGATCTACTTAATTTCTATAGTGCAGTGTTCCGCAAACTTTTTCTGTTAAAGGTACACCTGCTGAATCAAGAAATTGTAGAGGTACACTAAAGAAAAAAACAAAGATCATTTAATTTCGATTTATTATTTAAATTAATAAAATGCGAAAATGTATAAAACATATTATGTTTAATGCAAAATGTGAGCCTGCTTAGCCGTTGATAAGGCTGGTCTCATCTCTTCGTTAATCGTCAACATTTTCTTATTTTTATTTAATAGTAGTCCAGTTGGGAGTTGAAAATCCCAATTCACACTAGTCGTGACAAATGGTAAAATAATGGCAAGCTTTGAAAGCAGTGGATATTAATTTTTTAAATGTAGCCAAAAATGTGCTAGCCCTGTTTCAGAAAATTTCAGTTTTAATGTCCGATTAGTTTTTTTTTTCCGCGGACACCAACTAATCACCACGATACACCGGTGTGCCGCGGTACACACTTTGCGGAACACTGATATAGTGTATAGGCGTGTACTCTGAAATCGAAACTGCCAAGATTTAGTTAGATATAGCATTCGAAAGAAGAAAAAAAATTATGCAACCACATTAGAAAAATCTACAGCACCTGCATTCAAGAACATAACATTTATGCAAAAAATAAATAGTTACTAAAAAAATCAAAACAGCTAGCTAAAACACTCTTTTATTCTTAATTAACATTTAAATTAATTGAAAGCTTTGTAAAAATATTTGCTTCAAAATATCAAAATAAATTATAATGCAAGTTTATGGATGCTAATTTAAAAACTTCTTCAAACCCTTATCCGCACCCTAATGGTGCATAGGGTACAGCATCATATAAACACAGTGTTGTTAACACATCTTGATCGTTAACACATGAAGGGAAGGCGATCAGCCCTCTGCCTCAGGTACCACTCCAGGGTAATATTGAATAAATATTAGAGTGAAAAAAACACATATATTTATTTCACCCCCCCCTGGGAATCGTACCCGGGACCTCCAGAACGGTAGCCAAGCGTGGTGACTAGCATTGTATAATACCACTTTATTTTAAAAATTAATTAATTCCTGTCATAAATTCATCCGCTGCTTTAGCCGTCTTCGTAGTGTAATGGTCAGCACGCTCGGCTACCGTTCTGGAGGTCCCGGGTTCGATTCCCAAGGGGGGTAAAATAAATATAAGTGATTTTTTCACTGTAATATTTATTCAATATTACCCTGGACTGCTACCTGAAGCGGAGGGCTGATCACCTTTCCTTCATCTGTAAACGATCAAGATAACACTGCGTTTATATGACGCAGTGCCCTATGCACCATTGGGGTGCGGATAAGGGTTTTATTATTTATTATTATTACATAAATTCCTCAGTTATTAATATTCACTAAGAAATAAAAATACACATAATTCTAAACTTATCTTTGCATCAATAAGCTCTACGGTTTGCCAAATGCAGACAGTGAAAAGTTAGTTGTAAACGGCTTCCAATGAAGACATTTTTATTTAAAAAATATCCTTATGTTATGTATCAGAATAACTCACTTTACACTCATGAAAGTCTAGAGTTCTAAGCTATTTACTATTTTAGTGAGCTCTTTTACCTTAAAGAAACAATGTCAGTTTATAAGATATATATATAGGATATATATATATATATATATATATATATATATATATATATATATATATATATATATATATATATATATATATATATATATATATAGTCATACAGGAGAAAGTGGCCAACTACCAAAACGTATAATGTTCAGGAGGCCTATTTAAGTCGTTTTGACATTAATGCAGTTAGTCATTGTTAACATCTCAACATATTATACTTTTAAGTTTAAAATCCTTTGTGATTTTTTTCAGGGCAATATAAAGCTAGTAAGATATCAAATAGTGAATGATTACGTTTTTGTAAAAAATGCACTTGGTCACTTTCTCCTGTATGACTACAATATATGTATGTTTATAGCCTTACATCATATCGTAGCTCTTAAATGTTAGCGTATATTTCTAGACTTATCTAATCTTCTTTCTTAAGCTTAAAATAATATAGTGTAAGCTGTACAATTTGTTAAATCATTACACTTCGCTCCTTCTACTTACATAATTAAATTGTTATGAGAATACCTCTTCGTTATCGAAGATACATATGTATGTATTTGTTATACTTATGGTTGGTAAAATGGATGGAATAAAATGCAAAGAATATTGTGAAATACTTTGTATAAAAAAAATATATGTGTAGTGTTATCCGAAGGAGTATCAGGTTTAACATACTCAACATATAATGATTTTTATACTACTACTACTACTACTACCATCACGCCGTTTCCCCGCAGGGGTAGGCAGAGAGGGTGGAACGCCACACTCTTCTGTCCTGACATACACTCCTCGCCTCCTTCACATCCATACATCTAGTCATACATGCCCTCCAATTACGCAGACTTTTGACACCGCCAGATTTTAGGTTCTGATTGATCTGATCGTGCCAAGTCTTTTTCGGTCGTCCACGTCCTGTTTTCCCTCTCACATTCGCCACATATATATTTATAAATATATATATATATATATATATATATATATATATATATATATATATATATATATATATATATATATATATATATATATATATATATATATATATATATATATATATATATATATATATATATATATATATATATATATATATATATATATATATATATATATATATATATATATATATATATATATATATATATATATATATATATATATATATATATATATATATATATATATATATAAATATATGTAGTCATTCTTAGTCATTCTCTCACTATCCATTCGCTCCACATGTCCATACCACCGCAAAGAGCTCTTCCTAATCTTTTCAATTATTCCTCGTTCATGATTTTTTAGATTCTTTGTATCTTTGAAAATCCGAAATAGATATTATTCCATTCATCATTTTAAGTTCCAAAAATTCACACATTTATTTCTTATTCATATTTCAGTAAAAATGGTACAAATTATTCTGTGTTTTTTTTATTATTTATTTGCTAATGAAATAAACCCTGTTTTAAGTCTAGAATAATAATAATAATAATAATTAAATCTTTCTTTCTATATCAATTAATAAACCTGACTTGTAATAAATGTGTAGACGTAAGTAGTGATTTCAACTTTATGATGTACCTAATAAATATGAATACGAATCGAGCTTTCGCTTAATCTTGCTATAGAACAATCAAATGTCTCATCTTCCAAATAACTTATGAACTTCCAAAAAGAAATTAGAAACTTTTGGTTGTGATTTTATACAAATGCTTTGTAAATTTAGAACACTGTATCCATTCAATTGTTAGAAATTTAGAAAATGGTTATATTGTTAATTGTTTTTATGCTTAAGCTGTTACTGTTAAATTTTTAATAAATATTACTTATTAGAGAACTTTGTGGTGTTAACTTATCTCAATTATTTCAAAACAACTTATTCAAAAATTGCTGGCGTTATGCAGATAGGTAATAGGTTAGTCCAGTTGTAATATAGTATTATGATTACTACAGTTATTATGATTACTAGATGAGCAATAGTAATTTGATTGTTAACCTTTCCCTCCTAGTAATATGTATTAACTAAACTCGACATTAAAAATGAAAATATTAATATAAAATATATAAATACGGGCTCAGATTTTTCGTCTCTCTCTGGTCTCAATCCTGCGGATTGGTCTGCAGCAACAGATGACATCTCTTTCGCCATTCTCGTCTATTCGGAAGCCCTCTTCAGCTCCTCATACGTCGATTTTTTGTATTCCTCCATAATATACACTTGGGTTTGTTTTTATGTGATAGATACGTTCCACGGGGAGTCGCATAAAAAAAGACTTGAAGTACATACAAAACTGGGGGATAGGTTCCATTTTTTTTAAAAACCGCATAACTTCAAATCAAAATGATAGAATGTACCAAAATTTGCATAAAAAAAGACTTGAACTACATAGGGATAGGTTCCATTACATTTTAAAATAACATAACTTCAAAATCGCATGAAAAAGATCCGCATAAAAACAGACCCAAGTGTACTTACGTATTACATAAAAGTATTTTAATATAAAGTTATTCATTTGCAGCAACGGAAATAAATAATTTGTGTAAAAATCAGGGATAAAATTACTAACACAAACGTTTCCCAGTGTGTGCATGCGTGCCGTGCTTTGCATACACGCGCACGTTGTTGCGTGTTTAACAGAGCACAGGTTGTCATGCTTTGAAACCGAAATACTAATGTAAAATCTATATTAATAAAAATGTAAATGTTGATTTGTTCAAAATTTTAAATCTCCTCAAAGTAAAAGTTATTCACAGATTGCTTTGAAATTCTATCACAATATTGCATTCGAATACACGCGTGTTTATCTATGCTCTTTTTTCTCTTTTCCATTTCACCAGACTGAGCCACAGCGATGCTTGGCCTGGTATGGTCATAAATAAAATAAACATTCATAATAATAGATTCATATTGTGTTCTTAATTTGAATATCTTTAGTTTAATATAGACTGGTTCCTTTCTGCATAACGTCTGCCAGATAAAATTTTATATCAGTTGTAAAAATAATTGTTTTGACTGCAAAATTAAATACAAAATAAGTCAAATGAAAAAAAGAAAGTATGTAATTATTTTTAAAAAATAGTGTCAAATTCAAAATTGATAATGTTAAAGTGACATGAATTTTGACACATTAACTGCCAAAAGCTGACTAGTTGGCTTTTCGCTGCCAACCGTAAACGACCAAACACGGCTAAGTTGGTTTTCCTAACGTTTACGTTGAATTGAATGACTATTGAATTTATTCAATCAAGAATATAATATGTGACTACAATAGATCCAATTTTACATTGTTGAATGGAGTTGGTTAATTAAAGTTTTAAAAATTACATCAATAAAAAAAAGCATTGAAAAATATAGTCTGTGTTTTTTATTGATTTAAAATTAGGTTTATTTTGCAATTGAAACAATTTTATAGTATCCATTTTTGTATTTGTAAGATCATATTTTTATTGGAACCAATTGGTTGCAACAGAAGCACATTTTATGAATTTATATAAAAATGTGGTATTTCCTTACTTTATCACACTAAAGTACAGTAAAAAAAAAATTATATATTCCCAGTAAATTACAAATGTTTTATTTTCCGATTGTATGACAAATAGAAATGCAATGGCAATCAATGTTAGTGAAAATTATATGCTTTGCAGAACAAAGATGTGTAGTATTTTAATGTAATGAAGCGCAATGGCTGTGATAAGTTAATAAACATCGTATGCAAAAAGTGTGTTTTATTTTCTGTCTAATGACCCTAATTTTATTAGATATATATCGTCATCTGTGGTCTCAATCTTGTAGATTGGTTTGCAGCCACAAATGATACCTCCTTCACCATTCCGGTCCATTATGCGCCACCCTCTTCAGCTCCTCATACGTTGAACAGCCCATATCCTCGTACAAGTCGCAAAGATATTCGCAGTGTTGGTATCCTTTGGTGTTTGTTCCCGCTATTATTAGGTGCAGGAAACCCTCCTGTCGCAACATGTGACCGATTCATTTATCGCATTAGGATAGTCGCGAGTAGGTGCCTTCTTTCTTCAATTATTCATAGTACCTCGTCGTTCGATATATGGTCCACATCTTGATAGGATATCCCTAGCATTCTTCTAAAGGTCCACATCTCGAAAGCATTCAGCCTATTCTTATATCTTTCAGAAAAGTTCCCAAATAAATATACCCAATTACTTATTTGTACACACAGCATTACCACTCGCTCTCTTTGGCGATGCCCACATACAAACTTTGTCAAGAAACTGTAATCTCTTCATAGCCTGGTAGCCATGGTATCTATGTGTAAAAATAAAATAATTTCTCTATTGGCTGAAATTTAATAAGTTGTGCATAATCAACTCTCCATAATATCACCAGATCGGCATATATAGCAAGTTCAATAAAAAAGCAACAGATATTAGCGAGACACTCATATCTGTGGTCACTCATACGAAGTTAACAATTGAAAAAAGTAAATTTGCATAAATAATTACGAAACAATGATAAATGCTTACATAATGTATAGTACCTATGTATAGTATGTTCACATATCGCTCACTCCTTTCAAGAACGTCATAAATCAAAATACTTGATTTTTCAGGAGGACGTTTTTAAAGTTAAAAAATATAATACAATGTCTTAAAAATAAATATCAAGCCACTTACTGAACTTTTTACTGTGCAACAGATCTTTTTAGTTAAAATCTGAAGGTTTTTTCTCCATTTGAAAAATATTTAGTATATTCAAAAAAATTATTAAACAATACCTTTTCTTCAATACTTTCTGCCCTGAAGCGGGTAAATATTAAGTTAAAAATATGCCGCTTTTGCTGGGATATAGTACGTTTTCTGGGCATTCCGAAAACATACACAACTGAAAATTGACGATTTTTGATTTATGACGTTCTTGAAAGGAGTGAGCGATATAGCATCAGACGTGTACATCTATTTATCTTATTATATAGTGTATAACGTCGGTCTCTTTTGCTCCACTCCCGTGGCATCAGAATGTGAAGCTCTCTTTCTCTTTCCTATGTTATATCTTTCTTTTTACCTATATAATGAAATGTGCCTAATATACGCAACGCGTCATTGAAATTCCACTCTTTATTCTCGTCCAATTATTGATTATAAAATCGCAGCCTAAGAAGTTTCACCTCCGCTTTTGTCTGCGTTTTTGTTCATATTCGTTTTTGTTCTATTCAAAAGAAGTTTGTCCACCTCCGTAGTGTAATGGTCAGCACGCTCGGCTACCTTTCTGGAGGATCCGGGTTCGATTCCCAGGGGGGGTAAAATAAATATGATTTTTTCACTGTAATATTTATTCAATATTACCCTGGACTGGTACCTGAAGCGGAGGGCTGATCACCTTTCCTTCATGTGTAAACGATCAAGATAACACTGCGTTTATATGACGCAGTGCCCTATGCACCATTGGGGTGTGGATAAGGGTTTTATTATTATTATTAAGAAGTTTCACTCCAAAAATAATATATTTTTTGCAACAAAATAGTGCTTATTAAATTATTACTATGGGTCCTTTCTTGAAAAGTGCTCAATCTTAACAAAATTTCATAAAACAAGTTGAATTGAGGCTAAAAATACAATTACTTCATTATTATTTTGAAGTAGGTTTAATGCCATTATTTATGAAAATAAAAATGGACCTCTTTAATCCGAATGCCAAAAGTTTACCCTCTGTTCGGATTAGTGGAGCGCTAGGATTACAGTACAGAAAATCTGTAGGGTATTTTTTATCAAATAAAATAAATATGTAGTATAAAAAGCTTTGTCTCTCAAATTACATTAAAGCATCTTCTCTGGCACAGGAATATCTACTTGGTCTAAGACATGGGTGGCCAACCTTTTCAGCAGCCGTACCAAATTTTAGAAATGAGATTTCGTACCGGGCCGTAAAACAAAATTTATTTTATTATTCAAAGCAAATATAAAATACATTGTTGTTTAAGAAAATATAACAAAAATGAGAATGAAATATATTTATTAGATTAGAGTTAGGCAATACGAAAAATAATAATAAAAAATAAACATAATAAAATTCATTTTAGTGAGACATCTGATTTTGTTTGTCAGAACTAAGTGCATCAATGTTGATAACGATAGATCTTTTTGCTTCACGCTTTCAATTTTCCAAATGCTCATCAGTAATTTGTTGGTAATGTGATAAGTCGGTTATAGCAGCTTGTATTCTTATCAATGTGTATTTAAAAGTCGATCACAAAATGTTGCGGTTGTTTTAACACGAATATACCATACAAGAAATTATCATAATAGTGAGTTACTTCCATATACAAGATATGAAACGAAATACGTACGATAGAATGTTCTTTTGGAGGTTTTATGTACACTTATAGAAAAATTTATGATTTGCTCCGCGGGCCACAAGAAGACACCCGGCGGGTCGCATACGGCACGCGGGCCGCGGGTTGGCCACCCTTGGTCTAAGAGGTCCTGCTGTAGTTTGGAGCTGTTATGAGATTAAAAATGGATATAAAAACTCAGGAGAATAATATAAAATATTTATTTCCAATATCAAATCGAGAATTACTTAAAAGTTAGATGAAACACTATAGTATTTTTTTTTTTTTACACATCAGTGATTGTTTGAAAATTATATGAGTAACAAGTACGATATCGGAGGGAAAAATCTATTCAGTCCATCTATGTTTACAACTTGTGCATACATAATAAAGCCTCATCTCTTCTTCTGCTCTCCTCGTCTGCCCCTGGAAGAACACGGCTTCTCTGTTGTTGCATTTGGGACATTGGTGCTCTTTCGTCCTAGGCAAAGTGGGATCGCTCACCACGTCAGGATTGATATGAGTCAATTCATCTACTTCGTGCATAATTTTGTTCACGTACACACAGTTAGAGTCAGCCAGCTGTTTGTAGTCGCAATTCCGGCATGCGTAGAGAAGAACCTTGTTGTTTTTATCTTCTTTCGGATATAACATGTTATTACATTCTTGACAAAATCTTATACCGACATAACCTGGCCCGCCGTCTTTCCTTGCTTCGCCCGTTTTAATCATGTTACTCCTATAGAGAATATGAATAAATATTTGTGTATATAATGTTACCGGTGAATTCTAGCTGAATTCAGCAAGATGTTCCAGCAAACTCCTTATGAAGTTAAATATAAACAAAAGCAAACTGCATGACAGTTGGGCTCACAGACTAACTATTTTATATAAAGACCGCCAACTACCTCGATTTTTTATGGCTGGAAGTGATATTCGCCAGCGGCCGGAAGTGACGTAAACGGCTAGAAGTACTAAGCTCCCGGCTGGGCGTGACTTCGCCGCGGCTGAATGTCAAATCCACCCGCCGAAATATTTATCATTCATTTTTCAGGTTAAATGGTATTTATATTGAAATTTGTTGTAAAACATATTTTCAAAATTATAATATTAATATTACAAAGAAGATATTTCACTATCTAAATTTATTTATTTCAGTGTAAACAAAAATAGAAAGGTCACGGCTAAAACGCGACATTTATAAAAAGAGTTCAGGCGATTAAAAATGGTTACTCAACTCAGCCTTACAATGGTAAATGGTAATGGTAATGGTGGTTTTGAAATTATTATCTCAAACTATGTATAAATATAAGGCTTTTCAACAAAAACAAAAACGATAGAATTTTCAAATTACTATATTATATTTAAAATTCTAGAAAATACAATATTTTAAAAGGGCGGAAGGAGTGCCCACCACTTTCTGAAGTTATGTTTCTTAACGGGGGTGCCAGCGCCCCTTTGTGGGCGTTTTGGAAGTCTGGCTAGGCGTTTTTAAATTTTTTGCATTTGGGGGGTGCTGCAGAAGTTCAAGGGAGCGTTGTGTTAAGTAAAAAAAACTACACTTTCATACGCAAAATTTAACTTTAACTTTGGCATAATACTCAATATTATGAAGTTCTTCATAGACGGATTTCTATTTTTCTATCGATAATTGTCTATAACCATAGTCTGTCCATATTTATTTGAAATATTTGAACAACTTGTTGGTATCTCGTATTTTTCGTTCCCGTTTTGGTGTTTTTGTTAGTGTATTAGTGTGTCTCGTCATTTTCTGGTCGTTTTTTGAACAATCTGACGTTTACGAGTCGACCCCCCCTGGTTGGGCTTCTTCGGCGATCTATTAAATTGCGTTATTGCCATATGTATTAATGAATTACTTAGATGATAAGTAAAAAATGGTATCTACCTATTTAAAAATTGAAATAAATATCATTAATATTATCCTACATATTTAGAAAATTATTGTTAGCTCCGTTTTCAACGAAGTCACTATTTTTTTTAAACATCGATTGTCCTCGGAGTTCTGGTAAATGGTTCTATCAATACATAAAAAATCCTTATATGAACAAATAGGTAGAATCCTTTTAAATCCAAAGGATGATTATGTTTACTCGAATTGGTATCGGAAGCCTAAAGTTAATTACTTCGTTCAAACGTTTATTTGAAATCATAATCACCTTCAGTAAATTTTAACTAAAAAACAATAACCAATATAAGAAATAGTACTTTTAATTAAAAAAAGATGACACTTAAAAAGACAATATAAACAATAAATATAATTTTATATGATTCATTTTTGCCAACTAACTACCACAAGAAATCTACAGAGATATGGGTAATCGTTAGTTCATCGGCAATGGTTTCTACACTTTATGCTTCCACGTCTCCCTAAAAAAAATCTTTTTGCACCTCTCTTCCTATTTTTAGTAGTAATTGATAGATATACTAATGTGGATACGATTTAAATAACAAGGTTTTGCATGTTTTAGCAATATTAAACCAAATATTTACATGTATATGTATACATTTGAACATTTATTTTTGTATAAAATTACTAAACAATCTAACGCATCAAAATTGAATGTGAAAAATGTTGCTGTTTATTGGCACGTTTTTTACGCCAGGTCATCTGTGTCTTGTAATATGTTTCCTACTCCTAGATGAATGATTGTGGAATGCATAATTGATCACGTTATCTTCGATGGATTCAATGAGGTGCACTATGTACAAAGCACAGCAAGAGTAAAAAAGTAAAAGTTTAAAATATGAATGGTTTAAAAAGTAATGAAAGTTCATGATAGAAAATATTTGTTATCGTGCAACAAAAATCAAAATAATTTTATGCCACCTTCTATTACAAACGAAATTATCTCCAAATTTTTAGATTTCATAATGTTTCTTATGAAAATTCATAGGTAGGCTACCGATGTTAATTTACAAGTAGCCATATAAAATTGATTGCCATACGAATAAAAAAAAAGTAAACGCAACCATTCCTATTTGTCGCGCATGTCCCATTCAGTTTATTTCTGACAAGCCTCTTTCACTTCCGTCAAGGACTGTGTCGTACGCGCTCAAGATGGGTGAGGCGACTTTTTAAGTTTATATGTTAAATTAAGTGATTCGGATAAACTTTGCATTTATTTATGTAAGTTTGTTGCTAAAGCTAAGCAGTGAGCGTAAAGATTTTATTTTAAATCCGTAAAATTCGCCAAAATACTCTGTAGTAATCGGTCGGCGTCGTAACCGCCATAGTGCCGACATGATTTTCGCGTGGTGCCTAATCGTAATCTCATTCATCCATACTCGTTCACTTTACTATTCGCTTTAATTGTAGTTTTGAACGGTGTATTTCGACTCGATTATACGTGTTGACGAAATATTTTTGGTTTTCGGCGGTTTCTCTAAGAGTTTTTTATCTTCTGTGCAGGCAAGCCCCGTGGACTCCGTACCGCCCGCAAGCACGCAGATCACCGTCGTCAGCAGCGATGGGCCGACAAAGAATACAAAAAGGCCCATTTGGGAACTCGTTGGAAGGCCAACCCCTTCGGAGGAGCATCTCACGCCAAGGGTATCGTCCTGGAGAAGGTGTAAGTACGTTTCCCATTTTCCATCATTTTCTAGAAGTAGTTTGCTCTACCGCCCCTGTTAGCGTCCACCAGGATTATTTGTAAAATTTACTCTAACCTATAATATATTATAAATTTGTTGTTGGTGTTGAAGTTCAAAATTCCAGACAGCACATGTTCCATCCATCAGTTATTTCATGCAAGTATTCAGCAAATATACAGTTCTTTTTAAAATAATAGCACGTTTATAGTATACTCCGGCGTGTGTGAATGAGTTCATGACATGTGGTGCTCTAACTGTTATTTACGTAAAACTAACTGTATTATAAAAACATCCGAGCTTAATTGCTCGGAAAGTTGAGGTTATGCTTTATAAATCTAGTACACATCTTTCTATAACTGCTAACCATAAATTAATAAAAAATATAATTTAACCTATTTCCATGTGCAACTGTGACAATTATTTTAGTGTTAAAATAATTGCACATGTTTTAACATAAATGCATCCATTTTGACTGCAGTGTTTATTTATTGGTTTGGCTGTAATCAATTCACATAGATTAAAAACTACTTTTGGATTTTTTTTCTAACCATATTACCACCACTAACCTAACTGTTTAGTTTTCCCTTTTTTAATAATTTATATGTGGCTTATTATTTTTTTAAATGTGCAACTTAGAAGCAGATGTGACTTAGTACTTGCATGGTTAATTATTTACTAATGATTTAATCATAAAATTAGATTTTTTTTCAAAAGAACTAAAAATAGATTTAATTATTAATTTCTATAAAGTTTAATAAAATTGATTATTTTTCTTTAAGGGGATGATACTTTTAAAAGTTCATTCTTTTATAAATTTTACGTAAATATTTACGGCTTATAAAATTTTCAAAAAAATAAGATTTTATTCTTCTGGTCCATGTCCACACCCAAGTGGTGCAAAGGACACCACATTGGAATGATACAAATCAATTTTGTCACTGATTGTATGAAGACATGGTGATCAGTCTTTGGGTTTTGAATACAACTACAATGAAATTTAGGTGTATGGTAATCTTTTTCTTTTGTGCATTTTTTAATTGATGTTATAAACATATTAAATATAAGCAAAGAATTTATGATGGAAGAAAAATATATGAAAATACTGTTCTGATATCGCTCACTCTTTCAACAACGTCATGTATCAAAAATTGTAAATTTTCAGTTGTACATGTTTTCGGAATGCCCAGAAACTTGATTTTTCAGGAGATTGTTTTTTAGGGTTTAAGAATGTAATAAAATGCATTTAAAATAAATATCAAGCCACTTACTGAACTTTTTACCATGCCACAGATTTTTTTAACCTGAAGGTTTTTTCTCCATTTGAAAAATATAAGTTATATTTTAAAAAAAAAATTAAACAATACCTTTTCTTCAAAATGCAAAAACAACACTTTCTGCCCTGTAGCGGGTAAATATTAAGTTAAAAATATGCCGCTTTTGCTGGGATATAGTACATTTTCTGGGCATTCCGAATACATGCACAACTGAATATTTTCAATTTCTGATATATGACGTTGAAAGGAGTGAGCGAAATCTATGTGCGGCAAATGTGGTTGGATCCATCCATCTCCAGCTGAGGAAGATTCCGCATGATCAAGTACCTCGGATACTGAACAGTGGACAGGTCAAGAGTGGGAATAATTGCCATGTAAAAAGAGATGCATGAATTTGATAGAGGTGAAGAATGTATGCAAATACTAAGTGTGCATAATATTCAGTGTTGGTTAGTTACAATTGCAGTTAAAATTTAACTGCTGTAAATTATAGTTGTCGGTAATAATTTTTTTGTGGTTAACGCATTGTTTGCGGGAAACGCCTAAAAGTGTCTTACATACTGTTGGTAGAGAGCGGAAGACGCTTATAAGTGTTCTATTGGTAGAGTGTGAGACCCCAAAAAACATTATAAAAATCGGAATCAGGTTTGGTTATTTAGATACGATGCTAATTAGCATACTAATTAGGGTCGGGGTTGATGAAAACAAACGCAAACAATGTGTTAATAAACAAAGATATGTTTTTTTGTGAACAATACTGCCGTAATTTACCCTTGTCATTAAATAATGTGGTTTTGAGGAAAACGGACAACCAAATGTTACTGTTACTCGGACTCTTGTGGTTTTCAGCCTTTCAAATAGCTTTTAATCATCTCGCAGACGTAATCCTAAGGGTCTTTTACCTACCAAGCTCCTCTGGCATACATTTGTGTGCCTCCGTACAAGAAGCCGTCGGAAGTTGCCGGAATGGCACACTGAGGCCCGTGGTATTACCCCTGTGAATGTTGTACACTGTTACACAATCACAGGATAATACTGCGAGTTTCGGTGTCGCCCTCTACCTCGCCCCCCCGCAGATGGTTGTCAATACAATATGCTAATGCTGTCTCCGCAGATGGAATGTATTATGTTCATTCAGACGTTGCTGTTCCAATTTCCTCGCCTGTTGTCTTGCAAATCGTGTTGTCCATGTACATGTGTGTAGATAGCTGATGTTTAATTATTTGTGTTTTATTTTACATAATTTAAAAGGTGGTAAAGTAATACAGTAATTTTTATCTTTTATACTTGTATGCATTATTTTTCCTAAAGATTCATTTTGAATATTATGTTATAATCAGATATATTTAGTAAAACTCTCCTCATATAAAATGAGATTTAAATGGTTCTAGATCTTCCACTAATAATAGTCAACTAATCTTTTTGATGTAAGATTCTCAATCCGAGTATTGCGTATAAATATTAAACAATGAATGTGTGCTATGACAAAACTAATACAGTTGAACTTTTAACTAACTTCCATTTAGTGCAGTTTCCCAGTTGACCACAGAGTTTTATTCTTTGGGTGTGTATTTTGCCCTCTAAATCAATTTCTGTTTCCTGTTTCTTTTTCCTGAGATTCATTTCCCATTATAGGGATTTAGGATTTCATCTTACGTGTGTTGAATTGTTTCCATTATTTTCTTTATAATGGTTTTTAACGTTTTTTTATTGTGGTTTACTTACTGACTGTAATTTATATGTAAGTTCCACTGATCTAGCTCCCTTAGAAGAATGAAATTACTGTATTTTCACCCTATTTATTATATTCATTTTGAGGTTTTGTGTTGTGTGAGATGTTCATATTAAATGGGTGATTCTTCCTTGCAGTGGTGTTGAAGCCAAGCAGCCTAACTCCGCCATCCGCAAGTGCGTGAGGGTCCAGCTGATCAAGAACGGCAAGAAGATCACCGCCTTCGTTCCCCGGGACGGTTGCCTCAACCACATTGAAGAGAACGACGAAGTTCTAGTGGCAGGCTTCGGTAGGAAGGGTCACGCCGTAGGAGACATTCCCGGAGTCAGATTCAAGGTAAACACCAGACAGGACTATTCAATGAGAGAGAATCTATAGCTAATCATCTACAGTGGAACCTCTCATAATGAACGAAAAAATTGAATAAGTTGCTCCCTTAGGGAGTTTGCGCACTACACGGAATTTTATCGTCCGTCACGTCAGTTAGCGTTTTAAAACGGCTTGTACTTTTGTCCATCTTTCTTCGGATCGGTGCGTGAACACGTTGCGCGCAAATTAGACCACGCTAAACTGTTGTCGCTTTCATTTTTCAAAACCGGACTGCCGGATGGCAAAATTCCGGGTAGTGTACAAACGCCCTTAGCAAGGGACATTTCGCATGAGTTACAAAGAAAGGGCAAGTCCCTTTTTCACATTTACTTGTGAGCCGGGTCTTCCGTACTAGTCAAAACACAAATCTTTCGCTTAAGGAGTAAGATTCCTTAAGGAATTACGCTTGTGAGAGGTTCTACTGTATTTAGGTTTGTAAATTAGGCCAGACAAATGATGCTACATTTATTTGTATTTGCTACTCTTGAGGTAAAATGATGATAAAACCAGACTGAGTCTGCCATTCACTGCAAATTTTCTGATTGTTTATTATATCGCGTTTACTCCGTAGACTAATGATGTTGTCTCTTTCTCAGGTGGTTAAGGTGGCCAACGTGTCTCTTCTCGCCCTATACAAAGAGAAGAAGGAGAGGCCGAGGTCATAGGCTGTGCTGTGTCTTCTAATTTTAAGGTATATTAATGTAAATGATACATATACCATTTTCTTATCCTGTTTATTACTTTTACAAATGTTGTAATGCTGGTTATTGTTTGCAGGTTAATTCCTCGGCAGAGAGAATGGTGTCAGCCGCACCGCACTCTACAGGGCTGTATTTATACGCGTTGACCATCTTATCGTGTGAATGATTCAATAAAATTGTTCATCTCCACCAAATTATTTTGTTTTCATTTACTCTGAAATATCCCAAAATAAACTTTTATTTAAACAATATCTCTCGATATAACAACAAAGTGAAGACCACAACTCTACCAGAACTTTCAGTGATTCTATTTTATTTCGCAGTTGGATTTTCCATGTTCAATTTTAGTTCCAGATTTAGTTTTAGGTAACACCCAAGACATTTTTCTGAAAATATTTTTTTAACAATGTGCGATATGTACATTGTCAATTAAATTGGTAAAATATTTTAACTTATTCCCAGATGGCCCAGGCCTATTTCACAGAATATATATATAATTTAATTCACATTCCTACCACATACATAGTTTAATTTTTAATATGCTCAATGCTTAACATTTTCATAAAATGTCCAAAATATTTCTTGTGTTTTGAGGTTTGATCTCATAAAATAGAAAGGCAAACCTTTAATTTATTTTCGATATAATTTTATGGCAAATAATTATTTTCACATACATCGAAAATGGGTAGCCGAAGTGCAATTGGAAGAATTAAAAAATTCTTGTTAGTCTGAGTGTGGGGTTGTCCCCACATAATAGTAATTTGTGAATTATGAAATAAGTATACTGTCAGCCACAGGTGTCAGACAAGGTATCAATTTGTTAAATCATGACATTTTTACTGTAATGCAAGCCTAGATGGAGTTGACATAAATTGGTATATGTAAGTACAGTGGAACCTCTCATAACGAGTGATTCACATAACGATCAAAACAAAATGTGAAAAAGTTACTCCCTTAACGAGCGATGTTTTGCATAACGAGTAACAGGAAGGGCAAGTCCCTTTTCCACGACATTTAATTGTGAACCTGGACTTTCGCGGCTTGGGAAGGAGGTTAACCAAAAGAACCCTCACTTCTGCTTGGAAAAACTTTGGCCAGAGAGTGTTGTCAAATATGATTTTGAAACAGTAACTGTGGAGACTACAGTCAAAGAGATTGTCTCATTAGCCAATATCATGGGACTCGAGGTGGATAACAATGATATTGAAGAGCTTGTGAAAGAGTACAGCCAAGAGCTGACCACCGAAGAGCTTATGGAGTTTCATAGCAAGAAATTATGGAGAAGAATCTGTTGATGGAGGAGGAAGAAGTAGCGGAGCAACAATCTTCCAGCACAATAAGAGAAATGCTGAAAGCATGGGAAACTGCTGTATTACATTAAGAAGCATCATCCTAATGGTGGCTATTAATGAATAGATTTGTCATAAATTCTTTTTTTTTTTTTAAATCTGAATTATATTCCGAGTTTTTACACTCCTTAACAATTTATATGTAGTTTTATTTGAATAAATGTTTTTCTTTCGGCCTGGAACGCATTATCATATTTTACATTGATTTGTATGGGAAAAAATGTTTCACTTAATGAGTAAGATGCTGGAACGAATTAAACTTCTTATGAGAGGTTCCACTATGATGAGTCAGTAATGTAATAATAAGCATACTGAAAAATATCCTTTTTATATCAATAGCTCAATGCATTAGTACATTAAAAACCCTTCTAAAATATATAAGTAATTATTTCGCTCTTATATTTTTCCTTTACTCGGATATTTATGACAAAAGTCAAGTCAAAAATATAAATGCATTTATCATGAAAAGCTAATTTTTTATTTAAATTTGTTGCCGTTACACGTAAGTGAAGTGGAACGTATGCCAAAAAATTAATGGTAATGGAAAGCTATAAAGCCCATCTTGTCATAAATTTAAGTGTCACTAGCTCTCATTAGTGATTTACATGGAAACAATGTGAATGATAGTTACTGTTGGTTGTGGATTCAGCATTCTGAAGGCGATTTGCCTATACAGTGAAGCTACCAAGTAGCGTGCATGATCCTATGAGAGATTACTGTAATGGATTTACGCATGTTCATTGCCAACATTCAGATAAGGTCTGTATCCTAGCAGCTGCCAAGTTTTGAAAAGTTTTATGTAATTTTCTGCCACAACTAGCTTCCGAATCATAAAACTAAATTGCCTCGAGATTATATAATATATGATCAAAATAGCACCAGCACCACATTACGTTGAAAGAAATTTACAAAAATCACTGCTTCTTTTACAAAAGATTGGAAAATAAAATGCTTATTTTATCCCAGGTCAATATAATTTTGGAAGTGTGGATGTCTCTTTTTATTTTTTTTAGTAAATTCAACATTTTTTATATTTTCAGTACAAAATAACATCAGTAATTTTTCATGCCTTTATAGTACAGAAATAATTAATCATTCTTCTGCATCGTTGTCCTTATAGCTAAGATCTTTATTCTTGAGTATCTTCTCTCCTTGTCCTTAAAAATGAATTATAATATCCAATCAATAATTCTAGTCATTCATGAATGTTTGGAGGGTATTTATATTAGTAAATTCTACTATTAATTTATCTTTGAGATATTATATATTACTCCATGACTGATTACTGTTAGATATTGATAACTATTTTACCCATAGTGAGGAGTGTGCTCAAATTTACCCAAAGCTGAAGTAAATCAAAAATTACTGACGAAATCCCAAGTTCAGCTCTAGCGTGTCGAGTTTACCAACTGTTTTTGTTATTCTTGATTTATTTAGCGTATTGTATTCACGTGATCGAAGGAACTCGTCCACCTATATTACTATAATACCCCGAATCGTCAGTTTAACTCGAAATATAAGTTTAAACACCTTTTTATATATTTTATAATAAATAATAAAAATGAGAAGTAATGTAAATTGTCTGATCAAGGAAATGTCTTCGAGATGAAGGGTATTACTAGGTGAATATGGAAATTATAGAGGACAATAAAGGACATTACATAGAATCTTTTTTTTAAAGGATGAAGTATAAACCACCGTAGTATAAAAACCGAAAAAGCATTGTTGATATGAAGTGTTTGTTTAGAGTGCTTTATCTTTTTACAGTGAAAAACAGCAAAGCAAGGTTTGAATAATAAAAGTTAATTTGAAGTAATTCTACAGGATTTCACCTGGACTAATAAATTTTTATTTAAAGTAAAGTATAAAAATTATCAGAGCAAGTTGCTAAAACAGTTCTGTTGTACAATAAATAAAAATGAATATAAGTTTCTTTATAACTAACAACAATGCTAGTTGGCTTTATTAATTGTTTTACACCGGGAAAATAACTGGCGGATTCCTATTAGTCTATTATGCTCTGCCATAATGTAAGCCGCTAGTTAATGTCGTCCCCATATTGGTTCTTTGCGGATTGCTGAACCCGGGGAGGCGGAGCTCTGGAGATGGGGGGCATGGGTTC
Organism: Brachycentrus maculatus; assembly: GCF_059751285.1. Classification (NCBI taxonomy): domain Eukaryota; kingdom Metazoa; phylum Arthropoda; class Insecta; order Trichoptera; family Brachycentridae; genus Brachycentrus; species Brachycentrus maculatus. The sequence continues at coordinate 490,294 of NW_028280892.1, forward strand.
GTCTAGCCTGTAGGGCTGCGAGCGCGCCGCCATGCTATCTTCTCTGTTCTTCTTTCGGAGCTCGTCGTATGTCATCCCCGGCGCCTTGGGAAGAAGCAGGTCTTCGCTCCCACCGATTACCGAGTCCAGAGATGGCTTCTTATTCTCCTCTAACCCGCTAAACGACGGCCTGTCAGTGTCTAGATCCAGGGAAGAGCTCTTAGAGCTGGCGACCGCGTCCGAATACACGTCGGGCGCCGCTGCCCCATACATTGACAGCGGACTTCTAGAATCGCTAAAATCTTTATTCTTACGCTGTCTGAGGATCTCCGCCAGTTGGCTATCGGGCAGCTGCATTAATTTATCGGCGCACTTTTGTTGATAGGAAAGTTTTCCCCCAAAATATCCAATCATGCACGCAACCATGACTTTAGGTACTGCGCCGAATTTCCGATTAGGAGCGAGGTATCCCGATCTCACGGTGTAATAAGTTAAAAATCCTAGAGCGCCGCTCAATGGTAACGATCTTTGATAAAAACTTTCCCTATTGCATTCTTCTAACACTCGAATTTCATCTCTCGAGAATTTGTAGCCCTTTAGCTGCTTCTGTGGATTCTCCATTGGGTCACTATTCGGATTCATATTGTTTTATGTAAGTTACGATTTCGTTATATCTTCTCAAATAAAATTTACCGACTTCAAACTAAAACAATAACACTTCATTGTACAATATATTTTGCCTATCAGTTACCTAACCTAATTCACACTGACATTACGAAACCATAGAAAAACATTTCTTTAAGTGCATAGAAAAAATAAATATGAAGTACTTACCTATGAAAATTCTTCTTCTTCTTCTTCTTATTGTAGGCCTTACGGCCTGTTTTTAAGAGCGATTAGCCTCCTGCGACGTCGATTCCCAGCTATCGGCCCATCTCTTTGGTGGTCTGCCCGGGAGTCGTCTACCATGGGGTTGGCCGTAAAATGCGATGTGGGGGAGTCTGGATGGTTCCATTCTCCTCACATGCGCATACCATTATCTTCTTCGTTGCCTTCCCCACCTAACGACATCTTCGATCTCGCATATTTCCCTGATCTTGGCATTTCTCAATCTATCTCGAAGACTCTTGCCTGTTATGCTTCTCAGAGTCTTCATTTCTGACACTCAAAGCGTGTTTTTTGTGGCAGCGGTGTCTGCTCTACTTTCGATTTCATACGTCATGATGGGTCGGACACAAGTACTTACCTATGAAAATTTAAAAATTAATAACAAATAGTAGGGTAGATACTTATTACAACAGAATAATAATAAAATAGTATCATTAGAAAAAAGCGAGGAAAGATAACGAGGTTAAAATGTCTCCCTGTATTGCCGTTTTTTTTTTAAACTTTAAAGTAATAATCAAAAGTAATAATATAGAAAGTGATAATCGAAAGTGGAGGCATAGAATATGCATCAATAAGTTTTTGTGACCTTGTTAACCCTTTAAGTGCCAGGAAGTATTAGTAAAGGTGGGGACTGACCGGAGAATTTCGTCGTAACGTAACGTCGTAACTCGCTCGTGGCGTCCGCAAGCATCGAGCGCTCGGCTCGCTGTACTGACTATAGGAATGCTCGCATCGTAACGTGCTACGTTACGACGAAATGCTCTGGTCAGTCCCCACCTTAAGACTGTTCCCGGTAGGCCTAAACATTTAAAAAAAAATTAAAATCTTATAAAAAAATAATATTTTGAATGAAGATTTACCAAATATGTACACAGTGCGGTGTTAAATGTGTTTCATATTTTAGATTATGAAAATTAGTGCTTGACATTGGTTAGAAACAAGCACAAAGGTAAGCGCGTTTACACTTTGATTTTGTATGTCCCACCTGGCGAGCACATAATTGGAGAGCGCGTAAATATGCTTAAGAATGAAAATCAGTTAAAGTTAGATTCAAAATTTTTTTGAACTGTGGTTTAATATAGTAAAAAAGTTTGTAAACACTTTCATAAAACAAAACAAGAAATAAAAAATAATCGTTTAAATATATAAGTACTTTATTAAATATATTTGTAAGATCAACTTATTGGGAGTTAATAAAAGCGATTGAATGTTTTACAAGTTCTCATAAAATAATATATTGAATAACAAATAATACCATGAACCTCTGATATTATATACAGCATTGTGCACAATGCGAGTACACAAACAAGAAAGTTAATAAAATTAAAGCTTAACTTTGAGATTGAGTGCGCAAAATTATACTTAGCATCGCTCCTACATCCGCAAGTTTAACTTGCCCCCATTTTGAGCAGACATTTTAGGGTGTACATTTAATTGACTAGCAAGACTTTTATTTTATTACACTTAAAATTATTTACACATGTGGCAACACTCGAGACTTATTATTTAACACAGCTTCGGCAAGAAGAATACTAGTATAGCAAAAAAAAAATCAAACAATATCGTTATTAAATTATTTAAATATATAATTATGTACAAATATGGAATGTAATCAACCTTGTACGTCCAACACTTGGTCATATTAAAACTATTAATATTGAATTATAACCAATTTGAGTGGTTCATTAATGATTACTAATTATTATTAATAGAGTCATGTCAAGTTTGGCTATGATTTAATCCGGCATAAATTACAATCCAGATAAGAGGCTTAATCTTAAACTGAAAATAACACTGAAATTTATATATTTGCATACATTGTAAAGAAAGTAAATATATTGCAAATAGAAAAAAGTTAAATCTAAAAATTATAAAATGCAGTGCCTTCATCGAAAAAAAAACAAAAAAACATATGGTCAAATTTTAAGCAGGTAGATTTTGGTCAGCGAAATTCTTTCAAACCCATTTTCGTCCTCTCATTCAGATGGTGTCAGTTGTTGACCTGATATTATTCATGTGTGGCTGTCAATCTTTTAAGTAATAAGAGAATAAAATTATGTTTTTTCATCAAATACAGGCAACACACAACTCCAATAAAATAAAGGTCTACAGTCTAATGTCTGTAAGTCGTGCGTAAAGTTATACAATTCAACACCATAGACAAAGAAAATACAGATTTTTCTTACAAGTGAGTAGTACTCTATGAATTTTTAGTTAAATTTGGCACAAAAAAATATGACAAAAGTTAGTTATATTTATTTTAAATTCTCTTCTTTGACAAACTTATCTGGAGAATTTTTAAGAGGTGCCAGTGTCGTATTTTTAATAGAAAATTGATTTCGACCTAGTAAAATTTTACAAAACAGTCCCAACGAAAGTTCTAGAGACAAGTTTGTTGAATGATATTTTTAAAAAAAATTGTGTACTGAATTTTTGGTTTTGATACAAGTTCACGAACGGCTGTAAAAATCTAAGAAATATATATGTATATTTGTATTGATTTGCAAAATAGAAAAATATGTTTGAATTAACCTTATTAAAAAAAAACTATGTACTTATATAGGCAGAGATACAAATTAAGTAATACCGAAAAATTCCTTTAAAATCTTCAAAGAGGTAGAATGCACCACATTGTGTGAATATTATTATATATAATTTCAATTTATATAAATAACAGCAGACTATCGATTTTATCGAGATGGTTGGTATACAATTTGGCTAGAAAAATATATTTTAATGGTTCCAATTTATAGGCCTTTAAACACATCAAAAGAACCTCGGAAGTTCAAACAATATGCGAGTGATTTTATCACATTGACCACCAACAATAAAAAAAATAATATATATAGTTCTTAACCAATAGAAATGTGCAGATAAGGCTTTTTTAAAAAAGCAAAATAAGAGGTTTTTAAAGTTCAACTATAGCACGCCAGTAAAAACCGTTTATTGCAAAGACACTATAGCGGTTGGGGATACCTTAGATTGTAATATTCTTATTAATAAAATAAAATACATATCTGAAAATACATATTTAAGGAACTCTTATTTAAAGACCTCTCTGCCCGATGAAGGGATTGAACAAGTCATCAAGTCAAAATTGACACTTTTTCAATTATATTACCTAACATCTTAAATCTTCATACTTTTGGCTGATCTGTAAGCAGAAATGTAAGCGAAAGTTCGTCTTAATTCAAGCATTTGATTTTATTCAGATTGATACAAAATTGACTGGTGTTTTTCAGAAAGGAATTTGAAAAAAAAAATTTGGTCACCATATGATTATTTCATGCTTCTTCAAATTGGAAACAGACCTAGGCATCGATTGCACACGGAAATTAACGCTTTAACCACAAAGTGTAGATAATTTTAAAATTACTTGTAGACTTTTATTTATATATATATATATATATATATATATAAATACGCGGAATGGATCCCTTGTGAAAAAAGTCTTAGATATGTTTTGAAACTAAAATACCGATTATTAAAATTATTAGTGAAATAAATATTATATTGAAATATTATAATACAGAAAAACCAATTGGGGATTATAAACATGTAACATGTATTATAAAAATATCTTTGCTTACATTACATACTTGTACATATGTCTACATTTCATAAATAAATTTAAAATTTCAATTTTTTTAAATAATAATTACACAAATAAAAGTTTCAGCTCCAATTACTTATGTGAGATTTAAATGGATAATTGGCAACACTGAAATTGAAAATCTGAAATTTGAGAAGACAATATGGATATTTAATCATAGGTAGGATGATAAATGTTACACGGTTAGTAAAATGATCACTTAACGAGTCAAAGACTCTCTGTAAATTGTAAATTCTGGGCTCTGTAAATTCTCCCTGTAAATCCATATTCTCATCTCAATAATTTCGGTTTGTTAAAAAATCTCATATTTTTTCTTCCAATGGATTCTTACCACATAACACCAGCCAATTATGTTTTTACAGATTTGCCATCTGCGACGGCTCAAAAGAAATTTGAAGTTATGTACGCAATGACTAAATTTTTTACAACTATAATGATTCTCCATTGACAATTATTATTACATTTCCCGATCCCAGCGGGAAGATGAGGAATCTCTCCAGATACATAATATCACAAAAACAAAATAAAAAGAGTAAATTTTCATTCTAAATACCTTGTGGTTCTTACCCATTTTATTAACGGACACAGATTATCTATGGTAGAATTATTCTAGTCATATTGCCTATGGGACGTTTATTACGAACCAGAGAGTAAAATTATTGATAATAAACTACATATAGACTGTTGCCAGGTAAAAGGCCCCAAGTCCGAAATGGCTACTTTTCATGAGATGCATTCGTAGCGGCATAATTTAATTAAGTAAGTCATTTGTCACTGGAGCCTTTTTTGGGCTGGCCACAGCTGATATAATCAATTTTATATAAGCTCTTTGCAATGAAGACAAAATAGGAAACTGCACAACAGTTTAGTAAAGCCACTTTGAGTAAGCACTTAATATTATAATGGCTTAGTATTTTGACGTTCAAACAACTAAAAATTTACTACAAAAAATATCCTAATCAATTGAAAACAAATCATTCTCAGATTTATATTGCAATTTGCGGGAATCGAAGCTATGATACCAGTTTTGCAGTCGGGTGTCTTTTAGTAAACAACAATTATTTTGTTCCCAATAGCAAAAATTAAATTGTCAAGTGGTTAAAGAGCCACATGTAGCTGACCCCTGACCTAGGTCAATCAATATGGGGTGTCGATTATATGTGTAAAAATATATGTAGAATACAAAAATAAATTTGATCCTATGTAGGGTGGTGGTGGTCCTATCTGCGGGCGGCGCGCGTATAGTCCATGGTCTTGATGTACTCCACCGCGGAGCTGAACTGGGTCCAGCAGTACAGCTGCTCTCCCTCTAGCGGAGAGTTCAGGAAGGTGCTGACAAACTGGACCGTCGACAGCAGGGATGGGGGGTTGGCCTGAGAGTGAAAATTCATTCATAAAGTTAATATAGACTAATCTACATTTATTCCTTAGTTTACTGTTTCTCAAAAGGGAGTATAGGCCGAAACTGCCTTTGCGGTCATCTCTTATATTCTATTTGAGTATCAGTCCAGAAAATGAGAGCGCTCTTCCGCAATGACAAACTTAACCTTAAACTTGGACAGAGACTCATAAAGTGCTATTTGATCCGTATTGCTATATTGCTCACTCCTTTCAAGAACTTCATAAATCAAAAATTGTCAATTTTCAGTTGTGCATGTTTTCGGAATGCCCTGAAAATGTACTATATCCCAGAAAAAGAAGCATATTTTTAACACAATATTTACCCGCTACAGGGCAGAAAGTGTTATTTTTGCATTTTGAAGAAAGGGTATTGAATTATTATTTTTTTAAATATACTAAATATTTTTCAAATGGAGAAAAAACCTTCAGGTTTTACCTAAAAAGATCTGTTGCACAGTAAAAAGTTCAGTAAGTGGCTTGATATTTAATTTAATACATTGTATTATATTTTTAAACTTTAAAAACATTCTCCTGAAAAATCAAGTATTTTGATTTATGACGTTCTTGAAAGGAGTGAGCGATATGGCTCTGAGACCTGGACCCGAAAGGTGAATATGATGAATCGGATAAAAGCATTTGAAATGTGGCTTCACAGCAGAATGCTTCATCTGGATCACAAAGAGAACTCTTGTTGAATATCAGTGTCGGGTTGTGGTCCCGTGGTTAGTGTCGCGGACTCTTAAGTCAGAGTTTCTCGGTTCGAACCCATTCTACCACAATTTGATACCTATTTCTAGTAATGAGTCGCTTAGGCTCACAGAAATAGTATAAAATTGAAATATTTATGTAAATAATAAAACACAAATATTTATCATTAAAAAAAAAAAGATTCAAAAGATTTCATATCTGGGTCATTTTTTCGTGCAGAGAAACACTACATTCTACAAATCATCATGATGAGAAAGATTCAAAGATTGGCGCAGGACTGCGAAGGGTGATCGATTAATAGTGAAAATGAAAATGATACAGAAAGTGAAGGTCTTCGAACAGTTAAGATTAGAGAAAGAGGTTTTGAATGTGGCGGCTGACCTTAATGATGACGTAGACGAGAACCGGAGTGAGGTGGTCCGCTCCCGGAGTACCCCCGTCGGAGGCCATGCTGAGCAGGGACATGATACTGCCCACACAACGCACCACACACTCCACCTAAGTTAAACAGATTGTTAACAACATTAAAATTATTTTTCATATCAGACACTGGGTTATTTACCCTACGGATGAGATGTCAATATTATAGTTGTCTCAACTTGATGACTTCGGAAACACTTAAAAGCGTCTTTTACATACTGTTGGTAGAGAGCGGGAGACACTTATAAGCATTCTCTTTGCTTATTCTTGGTAGAACGCGAGAGGCGCCAAAAAACATTGTACAGATCAGAATTCGGTTTATGGTTACCTCTGATTAATATACTGAGGGTTGGGCGGCGGACTGTCTGAGTATAATAAGGGTTGGGGTCGATGAAAAAACAGTCCGCAAACAATGTATTAAGAAATATGTGTGTATCAACAAAAAATAGCAACAAAACTAAAATTGGAATTGAGAACATAAAAAATGCAGCTAAATGCTGACCTTATCTCTGGGTGTTTTATAGACGGGTAGGTGAGCTAGTATCCTCTGCGCCGGCAGCCAAGGGGCGCCCGCGAGCCCCCGCTCGGGAAGCCCTATGCCCCCCGCACTGAGACGCCCGATGTGCTCATGCAGCAGGCTGGAACAGATATAATATTGTTACAAAATGCTATGTCAAGAGGAACTGCAAAGAATCACGTAGAATAATATTGTTAAATTAATGTTAACACATTCTTGTTGGGCGGATCTGCACGCTAATTAATGCCAGGAGCTGGCGGTTTTTACGTATTTTTAAAAAATTAAACGTTTGTGTATAAATCTTCATATCTTAAAAAATATTTTTAGTTTTGTGATGAAAGTTTTTGTGTAGTATTTAACATACTTAGAGTAGCGTATAATAGACGTATTATTAGATACATATATATTTGAAAATTTATCCACTATATATGAAATAATATACATAAAAATATTACTGTAGCTATAAGTGAGTGACTGTTTACTAGGAGAGACTAATCTAAAATGAAGCTTGTCAGACTATGTGAGTATTAACAACATTTTGAGTGTGTCCAAATACTTGATCACAAAATCTGGATTATCTCCAATTACAGCAGTTATTTTCATATTATTTTTTGACATCTCATCAAAGATGAAGAAGAATTTGAGTAGTGTGGTTGTCAATAATGGGCAGAATTGGTGAATGTTACACCTGTGTAAAGTGATCACTTAAACCACCCTATGACGGTCGTCAGCTCCGTAAATGCCCAGACTTCCATATTCTTCTTCATCTTTGATGAGATGTCAAAAAATATGTGAGTATTCACAAGATTGCGGGATGTTGTTATTACCACTGTGTTAGCAACATACACACATTCCTACACATATATATTTTGTGTGGTTCAATGGTTTATTGATCTCAAGAAAGGTAGTGCTCATATGAAAGATATGCTTTTCAGCAACCCTGAAATGTTCTAGAGTCGGTGTATAATGTGCCTTACAGATCTCTGAGGATGTCGCCGTCTCCGTTGGGGAACATGGCCTGAAGGTACACCCGCCCCATCACCGCTCTCTCCACCGTGAGGGCGGCTTGCTCCAACTCCCATTCAGAAGCACCTGAACAGAGAGAGTCAAAATAAGACACCTACCTTATCATCCATTGTTCACTTTGTGTAATACCGTAGAACGGGGCTACTTGAACATTGATGTGTTACTTACTGGGCTCAAGTACAAGTTTTTTTGTACTGGGCTCACAAAAAAAAAATTAGATCGTGGTATCGATCGAAGTATAGTGACAATAAGTGTCACCTGTCAGGGAAACAATGAATCATGTCGATACGTTCATTATGTAGACCAAATACAGATTTCTTTTTTTTTTGTACTGGGCTCAAGTAAAACATCAAAGTTCTACGGTACCACTTTTATTACCATACCACTACACATACCACAAGTTATCAATGCTTTCAGTATACAAAATATAAGTCAAAATAATTTTATTGAGTAGATACAGGGTTGTTCTACACTCATTTCACGGCTTTAAAAATAAGGAGTAATGCACTTATACAAAAATATACAAGATCAATATCAATAAAATATACGTTTGATTTTAATCACAAATACAGCCTGACATTGGATCCCAGATAGTTCATAAGGAACTCTCTTAAGAGGTTGTATCATACACGATAAAAATAGCGAAGGATATTGGTACCATAAACCAAGCTAGGACACAAAATGCTGAACCCTGAAGTGGAAGCGGAAGGCCTGTTGACGACAGCACGGCTTCTCCTGAGAATTTTTACGTGGTTTCCACCCAGCAATGAGCAAATGCTGAGAAGTTCCTGATTAGCCCATGCTAGTATATCCCTACAAATATATTTAAGTTTTTTGCTGATACTTTGTGGCACATTTTATAAACTTTATAAAATAAAACTCAAACATTGTTCCTGATTAGCCCATGCTAGTATATCCTTACAAATATATAAGTTTTTTGCTGATACTTTGTGGCACATTTTATAAACTTTATAAAATAAAACTCAAACATTGTTCCTGATTAGCCCATGCTAGTATATCCTTACAAATATATTTAAGTTTTTTGCTGATACTTTGTGGCACATTTTATAAACTTTATAAAATAAAACTCAAACATTGTTCCTGATTAGCCCATGCTAGTATATCCTTACAAATATATAAGTTTTTTGCTGATACTTTGTGGCACATTTTATAAACTTTATAAAATAAAACTCAAACATTGTTCCTGATTAGCCCATGCTAGTATATCCTTACAAATATATTTAAGTTTTTTGCTGATACTTTGTGGCACATTTTTTAACTTTATAAAATAAAACTCAAACATTGTTTACAACATTTGAGTGTGTCCAAATACTTGTTCACAAAATCTGGATTATCTCCAATTACAGAAGTTATTTTTTTTTATTATTTGTAGACATCTCATCGAAGATGAAGAAGATTATGGAAGTCTGGCCTATGACGGTCGTCAGCCCCGTAAATACCCAGACTTTCATATTCTTTTTCATCTTTGATGAGATGTCAAAAAATAATATGAAAATTACTCCTGTAATTGGAGATAATGCAGATTTTGTGAACAAGTATTTGGACACACTCAAAATGTTGTAAACAATGATTGAGTTCTATTTTAAAAAATAATATCAAACATTGTTTTCAACTGGTTTCAACAAGCACGTTGTCATCTATAAGATGCTTGTCGAAACCGGATGGAAAAGAGTACCAAAAATAAAAGTGGTTAAAAGTTTGAGTTTCATTTTATAATTTTTTTTATCAAAGTGTTGAAGAAATCATGTCAGGGTGGTAGTGTGAGTCAGTACCGGCCCAGACGTCCTCGCGGGCCATCTCCTGGTTGAGGGCGCGCAGTGTGTGCGCGAGGCGGTCGCGCTTCTCGTCGGCCAGCCCCGAGCGCAGGCGCTCCTGCAGCCCCGCCAGGCGCGCCTCCCGCGCCGCCAGCGACACGCGCGCACGCCCCGCCGCCACCAGCGCCGCCTGCCGCAGCGCCTCCCCGCGCTGCCACTCCGTGGCGCTGCAAACCACATTCCAATTATTATTCTAGTTCTACTTATAATACCTGTTGTATTTTTGCCAGTGCCCTTTACTATGACCTAAATTATATTGTATTCCCACACACAGGCCATGCCTTTGTGGGATATTTTTTAGTATTTACATTTTATTCATATTTTGTATTTGTATTTTATTAATATTTTTGTCCGCCTACGTAGTGTAATGGTCAGCACGCTCGGCTACCGTTCCGGAGGTCCCGGGTTCGATTCCCAGGGGAGGTCAAATAAATATAAGTGATTTTTTCACTCTAATATTTATTCCATATTACCCTGGACAGGTACCTGAAGCGGGGGGCTGATCACCTTTCCTTCATGTGTTAACAATCAAGATAACACTGCGTTTGTTTGATGCAGTGCCCTATGCACCAGTGGGGTGTGGATAAGGGTTTGAAAATTTTTTTTTTTCATATTTTTATGTATTTAAATTTATGTCATGTTTGTATAATGCAAAAGAATTAAAAATAAGAAGAAAAAAATGTATCATTTTTATTTTTTATTATGAGGTCAAGGGATATTGCATCCCTTATGTCACTGCGACCATATTAGGTCTATTGTGACCTCCCTCTGTAACATAGTTCACTCTCAAGACCTACATGAGTCATGTAGCTCATGACCTGTCTTGGTGGTAAGAGCTTCACTTACTATATAACATTACTAAAATCTCACACTGCTTTATAATATTCTTCACAATCCCAATGCACCTAAATTTCTTGCTGAAAATATTTATATACTTCTCAGATCATGGTCTATCACTTTCCATTCCTCGCCATAACACATCATTCTTCAGTAAACGTCTGAGACATACTATCCATCATTAGATTCCTAACTGTCCATCCACCTTCCTCCCCTAGTTTTTTCCTCTACCCCCTCTAACGCCAAAATAAAACTTCACTTGTCTCTCGAAGACGAACCGTCAATGCAGTCATGCAGTTATGCAAAAAAAAGTCATGCAGTGAAGGGTTAAATAAATAAATAAATAAAAATAATGACAAGATACCTCTCCAGTGCGGCTATGGTGGTGACGAGGGCGCGCTTGCAGCGGGCCAGGTAGGTGAGGTAGGGCAGGCGCGCCCGGGCCTCGGCCCGCACGGCCCCCAGAGGTGCGGAGCCCGCCGCACCGAGCGCCGCGAGCGCGGCTCCCGCGCCGCCGCTGCCCTCCAGCCGCAGGGCGCAGACCAGAGACACGGCACCTGCGCGCTGTTTAAACAACAGAACGTTAGCACTTTTTTTAGGATTCCAATTGTTTATGAGTGATTTGGAATCTAACAAACAAAATACATTGTAATAATAATAAATACAGGATATAAGAGGAGATAGAACAAAAAATAATAACAATAATTAACTGACTTGACTGAAAGTAAAATATAAAATAAACTATTCAATCTACATTGATTAAATCATATTCAAATGTGGACGATAAAAATTATTGTTACCTTAAATGTAACTATTAAATGAGGATCATATAGACGTGCCCTACTCTAGCTACATTTTTGTCAATTTTGAGATATTTGGTGTACGTCATCAACAGACCGTTATCTACAAATTTAAATTTAAAAAAATATATATAAAATAAATTACGCCTAGTTTTCAGACGTATAAGACGCTATCTACATCAAATTTTCGAAATGAAATGAACTCCTAAAACGCTAACTAATTAATTTTGATAAAGCGTAAAGTTTTAAAACGATTCAATACATTATTTTATTGTGTTTTTGAATGTGTAATACTAGTTTAGAATTTCAGATATAACCGTTAATTAATAAAATAAAAAAATACATTCAAAAAAATATTCTAAGCTCTCTCCTGTAAAGTAACAGATTTGTAGATAGAGTACTTTACGTAGAGGCCGTCGATATGTGGAGGTCCTCACCGAAACGTTACATTTCCATTATAAATGATTTTAAGTAATCAGGAATTCTAGCTTGTAAAATTGTTACGTTATGATGCAATTTAATGATTTTATATTGGTTTAACACACAATTGGTCATGTTTTGTCGCAACTTTGATTAAGATTTCGATAGAATACAGTAAACAGATATGCATTTAAAAGATTTTTTGTGCAATATTGGAAATGTAACTTTTTGGTGAAGACCTCCATATATACACACACACAATGTGAACACTTATCACTACAGAATTTGATGGATATAAAAAATCTGTGGCTGTTTATAGTAAAATAAGTACCTAAGCTAGAATCACGCACGGAATTGGGTATTGTGGTTACTTGTGATTAGTATACTGAGGGTCGGGCGGCAGACTGTCTGAGCATTATTAGGGTCGGGGTTGATGAAAAAATTGCCCAACAGCAATGTGTTAAGCAAAATTAAATCTTGTTATTAACTTTTTCGAAGCTATTATATTTTTAACATAAAAAACATAAAAGTTACTGTCCTCAAATATGGTTTGCATAGATTGACTTATTTTATAACATCCCTCAATAATAGAGTGAAGAAGGGAAATATTAAAATGTAGTTTACCCCGGAAGCAAGCTCCAAGCAGTTGACATCCATGTTGGAAAGGACTTGTCTTAATTTCTTCTTTAAGTTTTCAAACTCAACATCAGTCGCGATATCACTGGAATAAAAAAAAAATCTTAATGGATATAATAAGTACATATGTACTGTTTTAATAAAAAAGACATTTTTAAAATATGTCTTTATGAATAAAAAGTATATTTGAAGTTTACTTGAAATTGTTTAACATTAAATTTTGGAGTTGCAAAATCATTTTGGAATATCGAAGATAAACTTTCATTTAAATTAAAATATTTGTCACCCTTTCTTAAAAATGGTTTCCATGTTTGGGACTTTATATTTTGTAAATAATAATAATATATGTTTATAATTTACCTGTGATTGGCAGAGTCCCCGTCGCTGGCGTCTCCCTGGGGGCCGACCAGCAGCGAGGCGGGCCGCGCGTGCTGGCCCCACTGCCCCGAGTCCGAGGCGGCCGCCTCGCTGCTGGAGGAGGAAGCTTTCCGGCGGTACTTGGCCAGGATGTCATCTGATAATTCTGCAATGATGGAAGGGATTGGAATGAAGATATGAGCTATCGATTCGGGTGACAAAATCCCTTCCAATATTTCATAAATATTTCACTTCAATACTATTTCCGGTTAAACTTGTGTTTTAACATAGGACCAAGACTCTGACTCAAGAATTTCTGAATTCTTCGGGTGCTCATTAAACAACAGCTACCTGAGCTTCCTATCAGATCTTTTCAGTATTAACACATTGTTTTTGGGCGGTTTTTTCATCAACCCTGAGTATAATTAGTATACTAATTAGGGTTGCATACTAATCACAAGTAACTGCAAAGTCAATTTCGATCTGTACAATGTTTTTTGGCGTCTCGCGCTCTACCAAAAGTAAGCAAATAGAACTCTTAAAAGCATCTCCCGCTCTTTGGCAGTACGTAAAATACGACGTAAAAAGTAAACATTCCATTACCTACTAATATCTCAAATTTATTAACCTCCCCTAACAAACTAATGTAATAATAAATTTGTGAATTTCTTAAAATTAATTGTATACATTTGTGAAAGTGTATTTTATATGCAAAATAACTTAATCAAACTTATATTACTAATAAAAACTAACTCCACTAACAGGAACACTAAGTGTAAAAAGTGTAAATAAAAAATAACTAGATACTGGCTAGACACTCGTAGGGTGAAAAGCCTTAAAAGGATAGAAAGAAGAAGAAAAATTAATGATACAATGTTTTAAAAATGTTCTTAAGTAGGTTCTTGTATTATCTATTTATATTATACTCTTTGGTGACAGATGAAAGAAACCCACGCAACCACCAATGGACTGTCCAGAGAATTGGAGGGATTGTTCCGTGTGTGTTCCGCGGAACACTGGTGTACCGTGGTGATTAGTTAGTGTGCTGCGGAAAAAAGTCTAGTTTTTTTAAAATAACACAATTGCTCCAAATTTTGATTGCCTGTGCTCAGTTAAGACATTACAGTTACATTTCTCATTAAAAATAATATGTTAAATATGTTACCATAGTATGGTAAATATGCACCTCTGAAATTTCTTAATTTGGTAGGTGTACCTTGAATAGGAAATGCGGAACACTGCTCTAGCACAATATGATATGTTGGAGTTACCTGTGTTGGTTTTGTGTGTAGCTCCAGGCAAGTTGATATCATCTCCCCTGGTTAAGATTCCTATTCCGTCTATATCACAGTCCCCTCCGCCAGCTTTGCACGGAGGCACATCCTCCATATACCCTGTCGCTGCATTGCTCCTTTTACCTGCATCATATAAGATTAGTGAGTTGTGTTTTGAAGCCAATAAAACATGAAATCTGCCTATCATTTTGTCAGATAAGATTAAATTGTCCATTTTTAATTTGAAAAAATCTTAGTAAATATTTCTTAACCTGTTAACCGGGCGGGACGCATAAATACGTCAAACGTAAACAATATCGGGTACGGGTAGGACATATGAATACGTCCTTGAAATATATGTTGCGCCCTGGAACGGGCGGGACGTATATTTTTCGAACAACAAAGGTTTTAGTCATCCATACATGTCTCGACACGAATTTAAGACACGGAGTGAATCAGTATTCGCGCCCGTTACAAGTTGCGTAATTGGACAGCGGACCACCCGGTTGACAGGTTAAAATCTATTGTGACATGCATTCCGCATCATTCTCAATCAATTTAAGTCAAATTTAAATTAAAACACCCTCTTCTACATTGTAGTAATTCCTATGCATTTTACCACAATCTATATTTGAATTTAAATAAATGAGGTAAGATAAGGTTCTAGATGAATATTTTTTTCACTCTTCTCTCAAAATCTTACGGACTACGGAGGTTCAAGTTACGGCCTCACCAAAATTAGCTGCAGACGCGGTGAATCCTCTACTCTTGTTGCGGAACTGCTTGATCTTGTTCAAGAAGTTACCGCCCGATCTCTTCATGTTGTTCTTCAGATCGCCGAAGTTCAGGCCGCCTCCTTCACTCGAGTCTTCCGGTGCTCTTCTGCCAGAATGATACCTAAACACACACATCATTATAGTGGATTCTAGGAAATTCACCCAAAAATGCTACTGATTTCACATTTCACAATAATATTGTTAACATTATAACATTATATTGTCCGCCTCCGTAGTGTAATGGTCAGCACGCTCGGCTACCGTTCTGGAGGTCCCGGGTTCGATTCCCAAGGGGGGTAAAAATAAATATAAGTGATTTTTTCACTGTAATATTTATTCAATATTACCATGGACTGGTACCTGAAGCGGAGGGCTGATCACCTTTCCTTCATAAGTAAAACGATCATGATAACACTGCGTTTATAAGACACAGTGCCCTATGCACCATTGGGGTGCGGATAAGGGTTTTATTTTATTATATATTTATTATATTGGTAAGTGGTAAGTCAGTTTCACTTGAATTTGGAGTTCACAGAGAATAAAGGAAAATACATATTGTAATAAAATATTAAGAATATTTGATTTTTGATATTAAAAACGACATTAATTCCGGGTACCCTAATTTATCAAATATTAAAATGAATTTCAAAATGCACAAGTTAATAGAAATAAAGGTTCAGAAATAAATTTAAATTTACCATTATGATACTCATAAATGTTGATATTCATTATCATTATTCATCATTACTATTATTATTTTACAACATTTTGAGTGTGTCCAAATACTTGTTCACAAAATCTGGATTATCTCCAATCACAGGAGTTATTTTCATATTATTTTTTGACATCTCATCAAAGATGAAGAAGAATATGGAAGTCTGGGCATTTACGGGGCTGACGACCGTCATAGGCCAGACTTCCATAATCTTTTTCATCTTTGATGAGATGTCAACAAATAATATGAAAATAACTTCTGTAATTGGAGATAATCCAGATTTTGTGAACAAGTATTTGGACACACTCAAAATGTTGTAAACATCCTTAAGGATGACACGCAAAATCGTGAAGCGTTCCACATTTTTAAACCAGCCGATGACGGTCGTCAGCCCCGTAAATGCCCAGACTTCCATATTCTTCTTCATCTTTGATGAGATGTCAAAAAATAATATTATTATTTTATTTATTATTACATATATTTGTATATTATTACATGTCTTACCCTCTTATGGACCTTGAGAATTGCCCCAACTGTCTCGAAGTTCAATATAAATAAAATTTAAGTAAACGAGTTAACAAAAATATAAGTATTATATTCTCAATAGTATTAATATTTAAAGCATTTACTTTGTGGTTAGTCATTTTTACTTATTTATTTTTTTACGAAAATGTTAGTAATATTAGTATACAACCACTCACCGAGATTTTTATGTCTACTGGTTTGGAGACGTACCCGTCTCTTCGTCAGGACAATCACCACCACAGCATGCAAACAATACTACCCATCACTACCATAGCACTATTTACACACTTAAAACTACACAGAATGTTTAACACATCGCTCACTCCTTTCAAGAACGTCATAAATCAAAAATTGTCGATTTTCAGTTGTGCATGTTTTCGGAATGCCCAGAAAATGTACTATATCCCAGTAAAAGAGGCATATTTGTAACTTAATATTTACCTGCTACAGGGCAGAAAGTGTTGAATTTGCATTTTGAGGAAAAGGTATTGTTTAATTATTTTTTTAAATAAACTAAATATTTTTCAAATGGAGAAAAAACCTTCAGGTTTTACCTCAAAAGATCTGTTGCATAGTAAAAAGTTTAATAAGTGGCTTGATATTTATTTATAATACATTGCATTATATTTTTAAACTTTAAAAACGTTCTCCTGAAAAATCAAGTATTTTGTTTTATGACGTTCTTGAAAGGAGTGAGCGACATGTGATTTTTGGTCGACCCGAACACCAACATCCACTAAGGGTTGTAGCACAAACATGCGTTAAGAGCCGAGGTCCAACAACTGCATGTTTGTGAGTGGTTATGCACTAATATTACTAACATTTTTGTAAAAAAATTAATAAGTTAATAAGTATTACCTGTGACTCTTTTCCGCCGTTGCGTCGAAGCTGATACTCTTCGGAATGGCTCCAGTAGAAGCCCCGGGCTTCAAGGAGCCGGTGCACGGAGTGGAGTTTCTAGGAAGAGTATTGGCTCCGTTGTTCCCGACGGGAACTCTGTGCACTTTCACGTCTGTAGAATTCAGAATGGAAATATTTAACGGCGGCGTGATTCGCCTTTCTGTTAAATTTTCCGAATTCACGTCCTGACTGGAACTCCGATCAGATGTGGAGGTATCGGCGCTATTGACAGAAAGAGTGCTGAGGGAAATAGCGCTACCCGATATCCCGTTCAGGGGAGAGTCAGTTTTAGAGTCCGGCTGTTTGGTATTCGATTTGTCGATCCTCGAAGAACTTATGTTGATAATGCTGGTTCTACTCTCCGACGTTTTCAACACTCGCGATATAGTATTCGAGATGAGATTCGGTGAGGTGAAGCTGTGCTGAGATGTCATCATGGAAGAGGAATGCATTCTCGAAATCAAACCATCGGATGATGAATCCTGTAAGCCAGTGTCGTATTCCGTATTTAGCTGAGTTTCATGAAAACGTTCGGAGAATCCGTTGGTTCCGTTTGAAGCGTCAAAGGACACATCGCTTAAAATAGAACTACTAAAGTCTTGGTTGGAAATATCCTGGTTGCCGTTCAAGAATGGTAGCATGTTTAGATCTGAGATTCCGGAGTCGTTGATTTCGGAAATATTCGCCTCGGCCCTTATAGGCCTGAACATGGAATCCGTGGAAGTTCTCTGGAGCTCCGCACTCAAGATACCGATGTCCTGTGCCGTGGAGCATCCAGGCTGGGTGTCAGAAGTGGCGCTGCCGGAATCCGGGATTATGGGGAAGCGCTGACAGGGATCATTGAGCCAGCGACTGGTCGCGTTCCCGTTGCTCAAGGCTTGCACGAATGGAGAATTGGAAGAGTGGAACATGCCATCGGGTGTGGATATACCAGATTCCAATACTTGGTTGTTAATTGCCTCATTTAATCTAAAACAAAATAAACAAGCAAAATTAAGTTTCGCATGTCAATAAGAATTGGCAATCTACTTAGTCAGTTATAAACACAAAACATACCCTTCGTTCCGCAAGCTGAAGTCAAACACGTTCATGTCGTGCGTATGTGGTCTCGCTAGGTCACCGTATGGCGGGAACGGAATTTGCTGTCCGGGACTTTCTGGAGTGAGGTGCTCCTTGTGCCGATCGGCTCCAGAAGAAAATGGGGACACCTGAAATAGAAATGAGAATGAAAAAACACTTCCTTTTGGCTACCGCTCCCATTTTAAAATAATTATTAATAATTTCAGTTCCTTTAACCAAACCGGGTGTGTGTGTAAAATTTTGTCTGATATAATGCCTTATTGATCTTGTGGTTCCACGAATGTTTTCATTTTGTGTTCTATTGGTGATTTGTTGTCATTATTCGACTTGAATGAAAAATGTTAAAAATGCATCTTTTCTTCAGACTGCTGAATCAGCATATAGTCAGGAACCACACACACCACAGTAGAGGTGATAAGAATTAGGTGTATGCATATGAAAAGGCCGTTTGCCAATAGATGGCACTTACATTTATACATGCACGTACTTGAAGTTGGCAACTCATTGCTTAATGCTCTTATATTTCAGTTGTTGTCGCATGGTAAGTCATTCGTTTTCAGTTTCAATAAGAATTTTATTCATAGACTTGAAAGTTTCAAGTTTCACACCAAATAAGAGCATTTGCGGGAAATTTTGCTTTTCTCTTTGTTTCCTTCAATACAACATGTACTGTCGGAACAGCACTTTGGTTCCTAGAAAGAAAGCTTCTTTTGAGCTCAAAGGATGGTCCGATGTATTTCCACAAAAGACCAGGATTTCTTCCAGCATGGATCCGTGCTTGCAAGAAAAATTGGTGAAAGTAGTAGTTAGCGACAGTAATTATTTCGATTAATGTATTTTTTCCTTTAGATATAAAAAATGGTTGAATTTAGCAAAAAAAACTACAATTTCATATGCATACACCTAATAATTTTGCCAAACAGAAAGATAAATGAAATTCTCGGCACACACAAATTCGTGACACACACAAGAGCGTGAAAGTAGTAGTGAAAGAGATTGAAGGTTTGTTTGTGCGTTATGTTATTTGATGTAGAAATAAAGTGTAGTTACGGAGTAGCCATTGACGAGGCCTGCGTTGGGGAAGGGCTGCGGGGCGATCCTGTCGTGGTATGCGGCCGGGCGCCGCGCCGCCTCCGTGCTGGACTCGCTGCTGCTGGACATGGGGTTGGATGCTCCGGTATACACCGACGAGGAAACACTGCTTCTGGAACATCATTTACTTGGTTAATTTTTATTCTATCCCTTTTAGCACTATGAATCAACTAGAGCAGGGGTTCCCAATCTTTTTCAGCCCGCGGCGCACTTACAAGTTTAGTATTTTGTCACGGCGCCCTACTTTAGTAAGCTATTTGGAAAAGACAATGTGGCATATCTCTCTCTCTGGTCTCAATCCTGCGGATTGGTCTGTAGCACCAGATGACATCTCTTTCGCCATTCTCGCCTATTTTCGGAAGTCCTCTTCAGCTCCTCATACGTCGAGCAGCCCATGTCTTCATAAATATATATATTATAGTTGAAAGAAATAGGTAGGTACCTACAATAATAGTAGTTGGGTAGAAAGATGCTAGCTCTCAAAAAAGAAATTGTTGCTTTATAGGTACCCGAGAATATTTATGGTTTCAGATAATGATAAAGGATCGACTCACGGCGCCCCTCTTTACTTTCTACGGCGCACCAGGGCGCCGCGGCGCACACTTTGGGAACCCCTGAACTAGGGGCATTAGAAATGAGGCTACATAGCAGAATGCTACGCATTCCATGAACCGATATGGTCAGCAATGCAAATGTGCTCCAAAGAGCAAAAGCAGGGAGGCAGTTGCTGACTGATACCAAGGTCCGGAGCGTGTCCTATCTGGGGCATGTGCTTAGAGGAGAGAAGTACGAGCTATTGCACCTAATCATAAAAGGCAAAATAGAGGGTCGACAAGGTGCGGGCAGAAGACAGATCTCCTGGCTCCGGAATATACAAGAGCGCTGTTAAGAGCTGCCCGAGACAAGGACAATTACTCTCAAGTGATAGTCCACGTCAGAGGGACCTGACATGACATGAGCAGAAGGTTAATTTAATTTTAATTAAAAAAAAAAAATATATATATATTTGTGTTTTTATTATTTAAAAAATACTTCATTTTCATACTATTTCTGTGTAAGCCTTAGTGGCTCATTATTATAAATAGGCATCAAATTGTGATTGAGTGGGTTCAAACCGAGAAACTCTGACTCAAGAGTCCGGGACACTAACCACGGGACCACAACCCGACAATGAGTTAATATTTCTTTAATGTTTTCCGCAGATACTTTGATTTAGGATTTTTATGGAGTGTGTGGAAGTTTTTTTTCGAAAGTATTCTAATATTTTTAATGTTTTTTTTTTTTATATTTAAAATAAACCCTGATGATGATAATGTATTGTAGAAACTGGTAGGTTGAATTAAATGAATAAAAAAAGTGGTGAAAACAAAGTCTATTAATTTTATAAAGATATAATAAGTTAATACCCCGAAGGTCAATAAGTGTTACTGTATGTGTAATGAGTTTGTCATTATTGTCACCTGTTGGTGGGGCTCCTCAGCACCACGGGGCTGTCGGGGTTGTCTGCGAAGTCCTCCGCGCTCCGGTTGTCCCCGCCCTCCTCGGGCTCCCGCGCGGGGGGCCCGGGGGCGGGCAGCGGGGGCGCGTCGTCGGGGTGCGCCGTGTGCACCGACGATGCCGCCGACATCTGCTGCCGGTTGAGCAGAGCGTCGCGGTTTATGTTCTGCAATATATGAGTAAAATGAAATTGATTTGAATGCAAATTAGGATAGCTCTACAACATTTTGAGTGTGTCCAAATACTTGTTCACAAATCTCGATTATCTCCAATTATAGGAGTTATTTTTCATATTATTTTTTGACATCACATCAAAGATGAAGAGGAATATGGAAGACTGGGCATTTACGGGGCTGACGACCGTCATAGTTTTCGGACTTCAGGATTCAGACCTCACATACTAATAAAAGAGTTTCTGCTCAATAAAAAGCTTATTTTCATCTCATCAATAGATGTCTCTAGTGAAGTTCTAGTGATTCAAGAACAAGGTTTCTAAATTGGTTCATATATACAGAACTTATCTATCCAATAAATTTTTCTTATTTCGGGGTTTCTCCACTTATTCAGTTATTGTACATTTTTAGAAATCTCAACAAACATGAAGAAGAATATTGAATTTCCAAGAATTTGAGTAGTGTGGTTGTCAATAATGGGTAGAATTGGTGAATGTTACACGTGTTACGCCTATGACGGCCGTCAGCACCGTAAATGCCCAGACTTCCATATTCTTCTTCATCTTTGATGAGATGTTAAAATAATAATAGGATAGTTCTACACTATCTATGTACAGAGTGAGGCATTCCATCCTCACTGACTACCACGGTTGGTTAGTACATATAGTCACTAAGTAACACTCTCCTTCATCATTTATCATTCACTTCAAATGTAGACTGAAGATCCACTTAATGATCTATAAACCTTATACACAATAAGCAAGGAAAATAATAACTGCAATACCATCGAGTTGTGGAACCCACTCTACCACAATTTGATACCTATTTCTAATAATGAGCCGCTTAGGCTCACAGAAATAGTATGAAATTGAAATATTTGTGTAAATAATAAAAACACAAATATTTCTTTAGAACATTTTGAGTGTCCAAATACAAAATCTGGATTATCTCCAATTACAGGAGTTATTTTGATATTGTTTTTTGACATCTCATCAAAGATGAAGAAGAATATGGAAGTCTGGGCATTTACGGGGCTGACGACTCTTTTAACCACTACCTATCTATCCCGAGTGATACTATATGATAGATGACTATAACTCAAGGAGTTTGTATTGCATTTGATGAGCCTGAGTACTGCTCGGGTAAATCGTATTTCGACTCGTCAGTCCTACAATGCAAGAGTCAAATATTGATCCATTTATTTTATTGAATAACCCGAGCGGTGTTAGCGCAGTCTTGTTTCGACTTGTTGGCGACGATTTCTCGCACCGCTAAATTTTCTCTCCAAAAGTCGTAAGTTAAGTGGTAAATATACAAAATACAGTCGGTGTCTTACATTGAGAGGGCTGAATTGGTAGTGCGGCTGAGGGAGATCAGGCTGAAGGGATGCAGGAACCGCTTCACCTTCTAGAGCAGCTGGGCCAAGTTCCGGCCGACCCACGCTGTTGCAGTCGTCCATATCCACCTGAATAATAAACTCACCGATATACATACCTCCAAGGCAACGCGTCATAAATTAAAAGGATACATCAAACATTGTATTTAGCCTTCTCTTCCCGGTGATATGTATTTATTACAATTCGACTTTAATAATGAGAATATCGATATAAAATATAATAGGTAAGGGCTCAGAATTTTCGTATTAGCGATGGAAATAAATAATTTGTGAAAAATCAAGGATAAAATCACCAATACACAAATGATTCCCGGTGTGTGCGTGCGTGGTGTGCTTTGTGTACACACGCACGCGGCTAGATACTGTTTCCGCCGATCTCCTTTCAAGGTGGAGACTGACCAGAGCATTTCGTCGTAACGTAACACGTTACGATGCGAGCATTCGTATAGTCAGTACAGCGAGCCGAGCGCTCCATCCATAGTTTCGGATGCTTGGTGATGCTCGCCGCGAGCGATGTTACGACGTTATGTTACCACAAAATGCTCCGGTCAGTCTCCACCTTTAGTAGCGCACAAGTCGTCCTCTATGGCGGTTGTGTCGTTATGCCAGCTACGCCGGCTACTTGCGATGTATTTTTTGTCTCGTTTTCAGAGCTAACATTACAAAATTGTTACATTTTAACTTAAACTATGGTCAATAAAAGCAACATGAAGGAATATTCACATTTTCCACGTTTTTAAATCACACTTTCAAATGGTATTCAAAATACATATCACCATTGCATGTGGAAGTTTTTAGCATTGTAAAGGTTGAGACTGACCGGAGCATTTCGTCGTAACGTAACACGTTACGATGCGAGCATTCAGGCAGTCAGTACAGCGAGCCGAGCGCTCCATCCATAGTTTCGGATGCTCGCTGATGCTCACCGCGAGCGATGTTACGACATTATGTTACGACGAAATGCTCCGGTCAGTCTCCACCTTAAGGGAAAGGTTAAAATCAAAGTTTTTTTAGTAGAATTATACATACACTGACCTCAGTCATCCGGTCGCTGTCGGAAACCAGAGCGTCGGTGCTCCAGGCCGACTCGCTCGCTGTTTCAGACGCGTCGGGTAATGGAGCCACCAGGGGTAATGTTGGTTGGGCAAGTCCCCCTAAACAAAAAACGTAATATAATAATTTTACGAAAGAAGAACAATAGGGAGAAAAAAATCTTTT
Source organism: Brachycentrus maculatus (assembly GCF_059751285.1). Lineage (NCBI taxonomy): Eukaryota > Metazoa > Arthropoda > Insecta > Trichoptera > Brachycentridae > Brachycentrus > Brachycentrus maculatus. The sequence goes on from NW_028280892.1 coordinate 514,377, forward strand.
ATTCCGAATCCTGACCTGTCCACATTCAAGTAATTGAAGTACTTTATTAATTTATTTTTCATCATACACATAATTAGAAATTATAATAATGTGTATTTTGTATGTTAAAAGGATTGTTAACTTTGTAGTATGGTAATATAACACTCTTTTTACTACGGTTGACATGATGATGGAATGATTATTACAAAACCTGTTGTCAAAAAGTAGTGTTTTTATTTTTCAATTCGATTTTTCAATTTATTTATTTCAATTAATATATACATTACAAACTATAAAAAATTTAAATCATATACATTAAAATAAAATATATGCAAGAACTAAGAATTAAGTGTTGAGAAATAAGTGTAGAAGAATTCCGCTTTGGAAAACTCCTTCAGACACATGGAACAGATTAATATCCAATGAGATATTGTTCAACATAGCGGTGGCTCTTCCTACAGGCATAGCCATCGGCAGGTTGGTCCTGTGTATAGGAATGTGAAACAATCTATGTCGACACTGTCTTAGGTAACTATCGGGAACATACAGACCAATGTTCCAGATAATATTAGGATTACCGATCATAATATTAAGTGGCATTACACAAAGTGAATGATAATGAGTGTTACAATAATATGCCTTCGATGAGTTTTCCCATGCCAAAGGCACTTGATAATGTCACGGTTTTCTCATCTTCCTCTGCTTCTATTCCCAAACACATTCGCCTCATATTTTTTCAACCGTTCTTTCCTCATTTATTCAATCCACGTACCCAATTATCTCAATATACCTTTTTCAAATTATCAATAACACTTATTTTAGCCTTGCATTCTTTCCTTATTCCACCATTCAAACATCTGTCATACGTCATTTTGTTGCATATTCACCTGAGTGACAGCATTTCGACTGCATTCATCCTTCTAATACTTCACCATGCTTCACTTCCATATATTAGTTGTTTTTTTTTTAAATACCATTACTTGCTCACTCTTTTCAACAACGTCATATATAAAAAAACTCGGTTTTTCAGGAGATCGTTTTAAAAGTTTAAGAATATAATGAAATGTTTTAAAAATAAACATCAAGCCACTTATTGAACTTTTTACTGTGCAACAGATCTTTTTAGGTAAAACCTGAAGGTTTTTTCTCCATTTGTAAAATATTTAGTATATTTAAAAAAATAATTTAACAATAACTTTTCATCAAAATGTAAAAACAACACTTCCTGCCCTGTAGCGGGTAAATATTAAGTTAAAAATATGCCGCTTTTGCAGGGATATAGTATATTTTTTGGGCATTCCGAAAACATGCACAACTGAAAATTGACGATTTTTGATATATGACGTTGTTGAAAGGAGTGAGCGATATGTAGGTACAATTTTAAATTTGTAATAATAACTATCACAAGCAAAGCAATCATTCGCCTGCAGATGTGTTTGAATAAAATAAAATACATACCAGAAAGAATGTGCTGCTGACCAAGCGCCAAGCTCGGAGTGATTATGTTCCTATCGTAAGGGGTTTCTCCGATAGTCTCTGAATCGGAAGCCAATACATCCGTACTCCAAGTGTCCGAGATTATGCTAATTGTCTCATCGCTTTCCAGAAGTTTCTAGAAAGAAAAAAATTACTATGTAATTATTTTGTTGTACACATTAAACTATTACCAACAATATAAAAAATTACTATTACTTTTGGATTTCATTTTTTCTATGGTAACAAAATGCGTAACCGGTGGAAGGTTTAAGTATTTATTGTGTTAGGGCCTTACTCGCAATAATATAAATCGTTAAGCGTCCGGCTACGCTGAGAGCCAGTTGTCACCTAACGCCAAATTTAAAAGAAAATTTTTAGAATAGACATAGAAAATATATTTTTATATATTATTTCGAGAAATAATATATCAATATGATCCACAAAGTTAATGCTTTCAATATTCAAAACAATATTTTTATATATTTTTTTAACTCCTTACCTTTCAATAACTCTTCTTTTAAAAATAATATATTTATTTTTAAGAAAAACTTATTTTTTCAATACAAAAATGATGTTTTAAGAAAAGAAAAAAATTACGCCAAATGTGGATTTAAAGAGCTAAGTTGTCAAAATAGTTTAGTTAAATAATGCACAATTCTTCTGACTTTTTCCACATAATATACAATATTACCTATAATGACATTTTTTTAGGTTATGAATATTGACATTTAGTCAGTGTTGCTAGTGAAAATGGTATTTTTACTATTATCCATAATACGGCACCTTATTTTTGGTCAGTCAAGTTAGTACTTACCTTGATTTCAAATTTGCAAAACTTGTCCTCGATATCATTCCGAGTTCTTTTGAGAAGTTTGGCCTGTTTGCTAGCTGCTGTAGAGCTCTGCGGGATGCTGGCAGGATGTCTGTGTACATATAAACTACCATTAGAATTTGTATGAATCTCAGTGTCACTCCACCTTAATTTTTGAGTTTTCTGAGCTATTAAAATAGTGATGGATATAAATAGTGATTAGTGATTAGTTATATTTTCTCGTTTGTTTCCTTTAAGCATGCTTTTACTTTAAGTTTTTTTATATGCCTATTTACAGTGGCGTGTAAAGAGTTTTTAATCAAGGTAGGCAGTAGGGTTGGGTAAGGATAATGCATAGTAGGCACTGATCGTGTTTCTATATGGAACACGAGTAATCCAGGGTAGGCACTGCTTTTCTGCCTGTATAGAATACCCGCCTCTGTCTATTTACTATGCCCGTTTATTGTTTTATATTTTACATTTTGCCCTATGTTAATTTTGCATTTTTTTAAAAACTTTTTTACTTTTTTATTTGTGTTTCAGTCTTGTTTATTTAAAAAAATATTTAATCATTATTTTTACTGTATTCCAATCTTTGCTTTTGTTTTTTTTTTACCTCTTATTTCATTCATTCAAACCCTTATTCGCACCCCAATGGTGCATAGGGCACTGCATCATATAAACGCAGTGTTATCTTGATCGTTAACACACGAAAGAAAGGTGATCAGCCCTCCGCTTTAGGTACCAGTCCAGGGTAATATTGAATAAATATTAGAGAAAAAAAATCACTTATAACCTCTTAAAAAATCACTTATCGACCTCTTATTTACTTCATCTGAAAATTTTGTTATTTTTGATACCTTGTTAACTTTAATCCTAAAATGAGTTATGGAGTTTACTAATCTGGAATATTATATGTAATATCGGTTATCATTTGTCGCACGAATTAACTCACCGATGAGGCTGTGGCATGGCCAAGCCTGGAACACTGGCGTCGCCTTCTGTGACCTGCGATGATGGAGTGTCCCTTCCCGAGATGTTAGGGGACCCCCGACCGCTCACATTGGCAGACACCTGAAGGAAAACCAATTGTAAATAAATAATTTGCTGAATATATTATATTTATTAAGGCTCTGTGTTGAGCTAAAAAATCATATTTTAACAGTCATCTGTATATTTTAACAGGTTTTTTCATCAACCTTGACCCTAATTATAGTCAGGCAGTCTGCCGCCCGACCCTCAGTATAATCTAATCTAATTACTAATTACAAGTAACCGCAAACCCAATTCCGATCTGTACAATATTTTTTGGTGTCTCTCGCGCTCTACCAAAATTAAGCAAATAGAACGTTTATAAGTGTCTCCTGGTCTCCACCAAAAGTATGTTAAAGATGCTTTTATGCGTTTCCAGCAAGCAATGTGTTAAAAGAGTTGCCAATTTTTCATTTGTTGATTCTAGTTTAATTTTTATTTATTTTTTCAATAGCCTTCATACAAATTAACAAAAATACATTATATAATTTCAGTGTTATGTAAAAACTCATTATTAAAAAATTTAAAGAAAAATTTATTTTTTAAAATATGAAATAAGCAAATATAATAATAAACAGTATGGTAACTTAAAATTGATTGCTTTTTTGACATGGGGTTGTTGCATTTTTTTGGCAATTTTTTTAAAAAATGCCAAAATTTATATCACCATGGTTCAATTAACACGTGAATTTTTACAGTGTGATGTTTCACAATAAAATAAATAAAGCCTCTGGGATATTTTTTACTTTTTAGTAGTCTCCTTATCTACCTGGACAAGCTGGCTTCGCTTTGCCTTGGGATGGCACCGAGTGAGCTGTCAACTCATCTTATGCATTTAGCAGTGATAAGACATGCTAAAATAATAAATTAAGAAGACCAACCATATCGCTGAGGTTATCATTCTGGTCCTCGGTCTCCATCTCCAGGCTGGAGGTGACGGAGTGGTTGCTGGCTGCCTCAGAAACTGCCTCCAGGTTATCCGACGTGTTGCCAATAGAACCTTCGTCATGTGACAGAGAAAACCTAAAGACAATAGGAAAATACGTCAATATTATCATTTTGTGTGCCAGTAGTGCCCTTTAAATTTATCAACCCTTGAGGTTGGCTATTTTGCATAGCAGTAATAATAAAATTCACAGGTTAAAAAACTGTTAAATCTCTCATAAAACACTTAACACTTTCATCAAAACAATGTGTTAAGCTTCTAGATTGAGTACGATCCAAGAAATAGCTCCTAATAATTCCAAATAAATCCATTGTGGCATTAAAAATAGGAGATTAGATGAACATCTACTAGCCAATTCACGGTCACATTTTTTTTCAGAAAAATAGAACTAAAAATATCACGTTATTTAAAGAATTTACGTATATCCAGACTAGTTTTAAAAGTTGTCCAGTTCAAAAAAAACAAAATGACAGCAATACAAAATGTAAAAAAAAAATTGACCAATTACAAAAAAATTACTCTCAAGCGATAGTCGACGTCAGGGGACCTGACATAACACAAATAGAAGAAGAAAAGGTTTGATACTTGCGCATTACTGGAATAAATATAACAAGCCCTTCCTCACCTGGTCCTCTTCTCCTGCCCCCTGTGCGGCGGCTCGGAGGCCTGCGGCCCCTCGGCAGCACCCTCGCCCGGCCCGGCGGCGCTCCCCTCGGGCCCGGCGCCCCCCGCCCCCGCGCCCCCCGGCCCCTCCTCCCGCCCGCCCGCCTCCAGAAGCGGCCCCTCCAGCGCGGCCCGCTGCGCCGCCACCGAAGCGTAGTGCCACTTGAGCACCTTCGACTCGGGGACTAAGCCTGGAACGGGCACACTCAGGGTTAGATATAATTTAAGTTTTAGTCCACCTCCGTTGTGTAGTGGTCAGCACGCTTGGCTACCATCACGCTGGAAGTCCCGGTTCGAGTCCCAGGGGGGCCAAAATAAAAATGGGTGATTTTCACTCACATATTTATTTAATATGCCCCCCGGACTGGTACAAGAAGCACAAGGCTGATCACCTTGCCTTCGTGCAATTAACGATCAAGATAACACTGGGTCGCTACGATACAGTGCCATATGCACCATGGGGTGCGGATAAGGCTTAAGGGAAAAAAGATAATTTTAAATCTGGTAGTGTCAAAAGTTTGCGTAATCAGAGGGCATGTATGACTATGTAGATGTATGGATGTGAAGGAAACGAGTAGTGTATGTCAGGACAGAAGAGTGTGGCGTTTCATCCTCTCTGCTTACCCCATCGGAGAAACGGCATGATGATGGTAGTAGTAGTAGTAATTTTAAAGTAGAATTATGTATATATTTTTTTGAATTAACTATTCCTTCCCGGTGATATGTACATATTGTTATATTTACATATTATTATTTAAAAAATACATATTTATGTATATGTTTTTAAAATAACTACTATAATTAGAGATAATCCAGATTTGTTAACAAGTATTTGGACACACTCAAAATGTAATATGTATTTACTACAATTCAACTCTAATAACGAGAATATAAATATAAAATATAATAGATACAGGCTCAGAATATTTGTACTCCTCTGTAATACATATTACATAAAAATACAATTACAAAACAATTACGTATTACATAAAAATACAATATGAAGTTATTCATTTGCAGCTACGGAAATAAATAATTTGTGAAAAAATCGGGGATTGAATCACCAATACACAAACGTTTCTTAGTGTGTGCGTGCGTGCCGTACTTTGGCGTTTGAAAGCATTTCCCGCAAACAATGTGTTAAATTTTTACTATGTTAAATTTAGAGTGCGAATCGTCGATAGATGGACTCTCTATTATTGCGTATTTGAAAATTATGTGGAATACATCGAAACACGTGTCACAGTAGATTTTAAGAAATAGTGGTATTTACAAGTAAAACATTAATTAAAAATAAAAGTTTTTTATTTCTACCCACAAAATGTCAAATTCGTCAAGTAGAGATGATTAATTAGCAATTTATGCAAAATATGTGAAAATAAGCTCAGCACTATAAGGGTTAATTTATTACAAGACAGATACTTTTTTTTAAAAGTAAAATTCAATGACTCACCGATGGGTTCATAGGCCGTGTCTCCCGGCAGCTTGATGACGAGAACTTCCTGAGACATATGCGCACCTTTGTCCCCCTTCTTCTGTCTCTTCAGCGGCGATGAACATCTTCCATTTGTGCCGTCGTGTTTGCCCTTCGTGGCCGTTTTCTGCGCAACAGAGCTTCTGGAATGGGCACACTTCAGGTTGGTCACGGAATTTTAGAGGCGGTATTATATCTAATTATATTTAATATCTAATAGTGAAGGCAATACATTATATAATTTATATTTGAAGCACTAACTTTGTGATTTTCCATTTTATAATTAAAATGTAACTTTGTTTTAAAATCACTATAAATATTTTATTATAACTTAATTATTATGTCTACCAGTTTCGAAGCTTATGAACGGTTATGCAACCATCAAAATATTTTGAATTTTGATTAGTAAATAGTGTTTTAGTATTAATCAGTCTTGATAAAGAAGCGGTTAGCTTCGAAACCGTTAGATAATTAAGTTATAAGATTTTAAAACAAAGTTACATTTTAATTATGCAATACATTATGTTTTACATTTAATGGATCAAAGATTGTTGGCATTTGGCTGATGAACAATCGGTTGACTGACATTCAGCCAAACGGACATTTGGCTTATGGATTACAACCAAAATAAATTTTATATTTCCAATGGCTAAAATTGTTACAAATGTAACTAACATGTAATTAACATGTCAGGTTATTTTTTATCAAATATGAGAGTAAATTTTTACAGATAATTTTAAAATGGTATGATTTTTTTATGTTGAACCGTTTCTCAATAAAGATGGTGCCAAAGAAGTAGCATGCACAATATGCTTCCAATCAAAGCGTAAATATAACTCCCAAAATTCGAATAGTGTGGTCAACAATCAGGGGTAGAATGGTGAATGTTGTGGAGTACAATGATCACTCAAACCAGCCTATGACAGGTCCTAAACTCTATAAATGCCTTGACTTACATATTCATCTTCATCTTTGTTGAAATAACAATGAAAAAATCTTGAATAAATAAGTGGAGTTTAAAAAATCTTAAATAACCCAGAGTTTGTGAACAAAGATTTCGACACACTTAAAATATAGATGTAAATTTTGTATCAGCAGGTTTAGATAGGGAATTCCATTTGGTCAAATTTAAGCTCAGCCAAATACCCATTTGGCCAAATTTCCATTTAGCCTAATGTCCACTCGGCCAATCGTTTGTCTACTACATTCTCTGACAAATTTGGGTTATGTACAAAAAAAGTTAAAACCTTCACTCACTTTGTAAAGTTGCAATCCGGCAATCTGTTGAGCAGCGTCTCCAGCCTGGATATCTGTTCCGGGTGGACGGTCTTCAGCAGCTGTCCCAGCACTTCGTCGTTGGACAGGTCCGCCAGGTGGTTCTCGATCTTCGGGACGTCCGAGCCGTCCGGGGTGACCCCGCACGCCGTGTCAGCGTCGAGCACCGCCTGGTTCTCCTCCGGCGGGGACTTGTCTTGTACGGTGGTGCCGTTTCCCAAACTGTGGTCCGAAACTGTCATCTTGTCGGCCATTGATAGAACTCGGAAGTCTTGCTCTAGGATTGAAGTGCTCGTGCATAGGTTGATTTGTTCCGGAGAGGAATCGAAGCCGTTGGATAGGGCGTTGGGAATTCGTTTCAGCAATGATACCTGTAAAAAAAACATATTTAACCAGTTAATCAAATAAAACAATAAACCTTGAGCGTAAGTCCTTCTACATTAACAAGAGCGCAGTCTTTTTTTGGAGATGCACAGCAAAATTAAAATTATAAGTTTGCCATATGTATAAATGTATAGAAGTTGTATCAAATTGTTTTTAAAAAATGTAATTATATTAAATAAATAAATAAAAAAATATCATAAATAAATAAAAGTCAACAACACCCTGTAATGTAGAATCAAAGGCTGGAAGGCTATATTATAGGGACCTATCATATGAGATGGCGCTTGAGAGAGTGACTTGGAGACAACTCATGTTGGCCATATGCTGCACCTAGGGAGCGAACATGAAAAAGAAAGAAGAATTTTTGACTGCACTCACCAATAGTTGAAGATCGCTTCTCGTAAACAAAGCCACATTGGCATTGACAACCGGTTCTGTCTTAATCGGACTATCAATATCATCCTCGCACTCTTGCGCTTCCAGCAGACCTTCAGGAAACCCGTTAACCTCCATATCCGAGGAACCCCGACCATCTTCCGGTACAGCCGAGTAGCTCTCATCTTCGATGATGATATCTAACAACGAGTATACGCTGTCTTTTTCGAAACGCGAATATAAATCGCGTAGCTTCCCGTCCACTTCTTGATACTTCATAAGACACAAGATCTGCAGGGTCTGCGCGACTTGAACCAGGTTGAACCTCCCGATGTTTGTGATGGGTATGTCCGTAATCCCGTAGGCCTCCGGGTTGGCGATGGCCTGGCATATGAAGTTGGTGAACACAAGGTCCGCGCAGATGGAGTGGATGTCCTCCTCCGGGATCCTGCGCGTGGCCCGCAGCGCCAGGGCCGTCTGGCGGACCACCCACGCGATGGTGGGAGGGAAGCACGGCCAGTGCTCCGTGAGGGAGGTGACAAACTTGCCGACGGCGGTGGCCAGAGAGGAGATGGTCCATTTGCGATACCGCGCCAACTTTTGCTGGCACTCCGAAGTGGAACCGCTCGATGTGCAGTACTTCTTTATTCTGAGAAAGAAAATAATGGCATACTGAAAGCGTTTCGTTTTCTGTGAACACAGTCATAGGAAGGATGAAAGGAACCGATGAATAATTTAAACTAACTAACTTTCCTTGAATGTTTTTCACAGATACTTTGTGGCACATTTTATAGAATAAAACTACTTTCTTTTTCACCATTTGTTATTAGTACTTTTCTCCAACCGGTAACCAAAAGTACTAATAAAAAGTGATTAAAAACAAAGAAGATTTATTTTATAAAGTAACCAACTAACTATCACACCCATAGTCGTATGCAGAGAAAAAAGGATGCTTCACACTGTCTTTGCAAACATTTCTCACAACTTCCATATTCATGCATCTCCTCATACATACCCGCGATTACTCCGACTACTGACCTGACCACTTTCAAGTACATACATACATACATACATACTTGATCATGCCAAGTTTTTCTCTGCGCTTATTTCCAACTACATTCACCTCATAAATTTGTTTTACTGTTCTGTCCTCACTCATTCATTCTTACATAATAATTTCATATATTGATTTTTATCAAATAACAGCATTTTGAAGATGCCCATATACCGGAAATTTCTTTTTCTGCATGTCATAGAAAGGATGGAAAGAACCGATTAATAATACATCTAGAAAGGAAATGATAATAATGACTTATATTAAATTGATAAATATAATACTATCATTCAAGAGATAGAAATGAATCATATTATAGATAAAACCACATTCTTTAATGACCACAATAATTAGAATAATAACATTGAAATTAATCATTACTAGTTATGTTTATATCACACAAAGAAACCCGCAGGTATATACATATCAGACTTTTTCAAATAAAGGTATACTTTATGATTATTCCAAGAAAGGCAAGAGGACAATTGAGGGACAGTATCTTGAAAGAAGATGCCGTTTGAACACCGCTTTTGACTGGGTTTAGGATCAGGAGGAATGGGAGCTAAACATCCACCAAATTCCTCACATCATAAGGGTGCTTGTCCGCTACCCGGAATTCCATGTAATTCCGGGTAATTTTACCGTCCAGCACGTCAGTTAGCGTTTTAAAATGACGATTGGCTTGGATTGGCTTTTGTGCTTTTGTCCATTTTTCTTGATCGGTGCGTGAAGACGTTGCACGTAAATTCGATCACGCTAAACTGTAGTAGTCGTTTTCATTTTTCAAAACCAGACTGCCGGATGGTGAAATCCCGTGTAGTGGACAAACGCCCTAACATTACAGTTTTTTTTTAATATTATTATTTTTTTTTTTGACATCTCATCCAAGATGGAAGTCTGGGCATTTACGGGGCTGATGACCGTCATAGGCTGGTTTAAGTGATCACTTTAGACACGTGTAACATTCACCAATTCTACCCATTATTGACAACCACACTACTCAAATATAATTCGACAACCACACTACACACTACTCAGAGATTATCCAGATTTGTGAACAAGTATTTGGACACACCTAAAATGTTGTGGTTACAGTTTTTATCCTTCTCACACAACACCCATACCAGAGTCTCCTGTATGAAAAACTGGTAGCCTCGACATCTATGTACAGAATGAAGGAAAATGATTTCTTTGCTGGCTCAATTCAAAGGCATCACAGGAGACCATATCGCTCAGCACCAAGCAAGACAAAAAAGAAGAAATTTGAATAACAAAATAAAATTGTGGGCCATGGAGTGTAGTTGAAGAGTATTTTTCATGCCTTTAACCTTTAACCCTTTGCCTGATTTGTCCGTACCACATACGGCCAAAAAAAAGCCCATTCAATTTGTCCTTCCCTGTAAATAACTTTTAAACTGAATTAACTGTTATTTGGTAAGGTAGTTGAATGCATTCTCGTAACATAGCTCTATGTGTATGGACTGTAATGGACCCTGACGCCCAATGTCGGAATTATCTCATATGTTTTGAACATATCTTAATACATTGTTTGCGAGAAACACAAAAACAATACAAGAGCGTCTTTTACATACTGTTGGTAGAGAGCGGGAGACGCTTATAAGCGTTCTATTTGCTTACTTTTGACAGAGCACGAGACACCAAAAAACATTGCACAGATCGGAATTGGGTTTGCGGTTACTTGTAATTAGTATACGACCCTAATCAGTATACTAATTAAGGTCGGGGTTGATGAAAAAACCGCCCGACAACAATGTGTTTTTGTCCTTATTCCAAATCAAATCTTCAATAAAACTCAACAGTCAAAGGGTAGAAATAAACCAAGAGCACACTGAATACCTGTCCATGGCTTTGTCCGGATCCACCAGGAGGTACTCATCGAGCTGCAGCAGCGGCAGGAGGGGCCCCCGGAGAGCGGCAGTCAGGAATAGTCGGGCGGGTCTGAATCCCTCCACCAGTTCACAGTACAGACGAGAGAAGCTGGAGCTCCCTAACCCAATCATTCTACAAAAAATACAGTATTTTAAAATTTGACATCAGACACATAACATCACTCTCCTAGTATTAAATGTTAAATCAAACACTGATTTTGCGAGTCTACTAAGTTGTATTATATTGTTAAAATGGATTTTTATGTGTTTTTTTTTTAACAGTAAAATACAATTTTTCATTAATGTATTACTTAGTAAATACCACTTTTTCTTAAAATCTACCGTGACACGTGTTTCGATGCATTCCGCATCATTTTCACACACCGTTTTATACGGTGTTTGAAAATGATGCGGAATGCATCGAAACACGTGTCATAGTAGAATTTAAGAAAAAGTGGTATTTACTAAGTAATACATTTATCAAAAATGGATAGATTTTACCACAAAGTGACAGCCGAATCAATTAATGAAATAAAATACAACTTAGTAGGTCAAAAAATGAGTGTGTGATTTAACATTTAATACATAAATTAAATTGGAGTTCTACAAATTAAACACCAAATCTATAAATAATTAATATCTGGATCAGGAAAGAAACCATGCGGTTCAAAGAATGGCAGGACAAAGGTGGAAGTGGGCTGGTCATGTGGCACATATATCTGAGGATAGATGGACAAAATTCGGTGCTTGCTGGAGGCCTGGAACAGGACGGAGAAGCATGGATAGGCCCCAGGCAAGATGGTCCGATGACATTAAAAAAAGTGGCGGGCCTGCACTGGAAGAGAGCCGTGTGCAACAGAAAACTATGGAAGTCCAAAGGGAAGGCCTTTGTTCAATACTGGGCACAGGTATAAGTCTGAAGTAAGTGAGATATTTATTTACCAGTTATATACACACATTTAATAACAATTTAACAGTAATCAAATGAATGACTATATTATAAATTGGTGCATGTATTTGACCCATTAGTCAGGGGTCAAAACAATAATAATGATTAGTGTGCAATACATTTTTAGCATGATAAAAAAAGTCATAATAAACGTAGATACTTAAATATTGGTAGTAAAGAAGAGAATTTACCAGACTTCACAAATATTTTGGTGGAATGGATCTTCTTAGAAATCCATCCTCTAAGAATTGGAGAGTCTAATTGAGTTGGAATGGTTACTCAAATATCGAGGACTACTAACGGTCTCCATCGGTCTATTTGCATTGGAGGTCAATAAAAAAGAGGAGGAATGTGGCTGTTAAATTTAAAATTACCTAAAATGCATTTGAGCGATTATAATTTAGGTATATACCGACTTCAAGATATATTTTTGTCCATAAAGTAGTAGTGACCAGATGGAGAAAAAAAAACTTTTTAAAATTACTTTGTAATAAAACCCGTCAAAATAGACAGAAAATGCGTTCAAAGTCTGTTTTTATGTTTTTCAGCCATAAATCTTAAATCTTTTAAATAAGAACTAGCATGTGAAAGGAATCCACCAGCATTGCATATATACAAGTTTCAATAATTAATGCAATATGGATGTTCAATAATGGGCAGAAAATGATATAGTTTATAGAGCCAGCCATTTAAAAAATTGAGATACCTATAAGAAAATCACTTATCAAATGGGATTACCAACAATAAAAAAACATTTCAGTGATATACTGCTAATATCTAGTATCCTTCCACAGTGAGTCATTATTGACTCACTGTGGAACAACACATTTCAACATATAGATGGAAAAAAAATTCGGGGAATTTTGGACTCTTAAAGTTATCTCTTTCTGAGAAACAATACAAGGATAAGGGGAAATATATATCCATAATTTTAAAAACATCGCTGATTTTTACAAGCAGAGTTGATAAACCTATTTCGCAGCGTAGAATTGTATTTGTTATCCAGAAGGCGCTGGAAATACGAGATGAAATTCAGCACAGCGATGATATATGATGGAAAAGTAGATAGCAGATTGCTATCACATCCTGTTATAGCAGAGCAAATGATGGTACGGAATGTTCCCTTATCATACTTCCTCTTTAGGGATAACAATCGCCAGTAAGTACTTGTTTAATTCCAATATATTCATTTTCTCTTGGGGAGTATAGTCATATAATATTCACCAAAAATTTACCATTTTTTATCAGCAGCTCTGTTCAATTGATATGCAATTTTATATGAAAATTACACAAATACAAAAGAATAAAGGAATAATTTTATATTACTATGTTCCAAATGAGATCTCTCAGATAAATGTGCAGCAAAACTTATTTTCATCATTATTTTAACTGCTTAACCTTTTTTTATCAGCTCTGTTCAATTGATGTGCAATTATTTTGTGTGAAAATTACACAAGTACAAAAGATAACAATATAATAAAATGGGATTCTATGAATGTATTCATGTAGAGCGTTATTGTTGGTGTTTGACATTATGTAGAAATGGCAATAATTTTATAGAAAAAAAATTGCGCTATCAATAAAAAGGAAGCAGTATTGGAATTTATTTATTACACATGACCAAATGATGACATTCAAGTGGAAAAAAAACTTTGCGTCATAGTCGTGGTAATACAGTAATCTGACCGCTATAGTAAAACTGTAAATAAATTGAAGATTAACACATTTAGGATGGGTGTTTTTTACGCCTGCGGAATGCTGGCGATGGGATTCAACATTTGTGTACACATAGTTTAGACCTTAACAAAGAGATTGGTAAAAAATATATATAAAAAAATATCAAATAATTTTTTCTTTACTAATTTTGAAATGAGGCCAGCGCAGAAAGTAAAAATACCCTTCCCGTCCTTAACCTTTTAACCGCGTTGACTTTGTTCCTGAGAGACACCCGTGCGTGGCGGTATTTTGCGTTTTTTTTTTATTATTACTTTTATTATGTATTTACTTAAGAAACAATTTATTTTCCTAAACAAAAACGTTCAATGGGATTCATTGTGCCTTTTTGGTACTCTGTAATACACTTGTGTCACATTATTCTTGAAATATATCGTAATATAAACAAATAAGATCGTAACATAAATAAATCAAAGCACGCATTGTGTGTGGCTTACGCTTACCCACTGGCGATGCGTAGCATTGAGAGTGAGACAGATATAGGGCATGATTATGGCGCGGACTTATTATCGACCTCAAGAAAAATCAGGGATCTGTTCTTTTACTTATGATGTTACAAATTGTTAGTCAGATATTTCAACAGATGTCATAAGGCCAAGGATTGACGTATTATTTTATCCAAAGTTCCACACCATGAAAAAATCCCTTCAAGTTGAACTGAGGTTCAAAACTTGAAGCAAAGTAAAAACAAATACGCTTATGTCAGCCGCGTATGGGGCATGTTTTGTGAAAACACATACGGTTATGCGAGCCGCGTGGATCCGGTTAAACATCAATCGACGGAACGGGTAGAAATACCTTTCCCGTCCTTAGTATGTTAATGAATACGTAGAGTTGCAAGAATAAAAACAGTGAAAAGTATGTTGGAAAATGGAGTATAGAGAAAAAATGCCTTTGACATTAAAAAAATTGGCAAAGTATATTCAATTATACATTTGCATATATTTCATTCTTTATAAATAGCCATTCGAATGTTAAGTTGCGAGGAAAATGTTATGATAGTTCTACGATAATGACATTATTACGGACGACGCAGATAATGTAAGTGCTTATGAATATATTAACTTATTCAATGAAAATATTATGCATTCATCGTTTATAACATTTGCACACAATGGCCATACATTATGCAGGTATTGGGAACACAGGGACAAAATAGAACACCATATAAGGATGGACATAATTTTTAAATTTATTTAAAGTTACCGAAGTTCAAGTATTAAAAGACAAGGAAAAACTATTCAGCCTGATGAGCACAGCGGCGTAATTTATTTGCGGCTATGAAAAGGTTAACTGAGGATTTTATCAATCAATATAAGTAGGTAATGCAATTAATCACTATTGATGCAATTACTTACTATCTAAGTGACTATACAGATAAAATGTAATATTATGATCTAGATATGGTTCACCCATTATCTTGTATATAAACACTGACAGCTCGGCTGCCAAAAACCGATTATCTATTTTTGATGATTTTAAAGAGGAAATTATTGTAGTTAGATTTTATAATATTTATTTGGGGTATTAACACATTGTTTGCGGGAAACGCCTAAAAGTTTCTTTACTGCTGGTGAGAGCTGGAGATGCTTATAAGTCTTGTATTTGCTTACTTTTGGCAGAGCGCGATTGACGCCAAAAAAAAATTGCACAGATCGGAATCGGATTTGCGGTTACTTGTGATTAGTATACTAATTAGAGTCGGGGTTGATAAAAAAAATACGCCGGACAACAATGTGTAAACATGTTTAAAAAAATATTATTTACTGATTTAGATCCGGTAGTATGCATGAGGACGAGGGGACGCCCACGCCGAGAGTACCTGGAGGACCTGTAGGTGGACGTGCGCTGCTCATCATATGCAGATTTCAAAAGAGCCGCACAAGACAGGGAAGAATGGAAGAGAAGAATAAACCAATCCCAGGATTGAAACCAGAGAAGAAGAGTATGCATGCAAAGTGTTAGGTATCGTTTATACTTCTTAGGGTTTGGAATAGCAGGAAAAAAGCAAAAGATGCTGTAATCATATTGTTTACCTCTTGGGGTCCTCCGCGGTGGCCACCCTGTGCTTGGCGAGGTGGCGCAGCACCCGCCGCAGCGGGCCCCCCGCGCCGGCGTGCAGCCCCGAGCAGAGCGCGCGCGCCGCCGGCCCGCAAGCGCGTCGCCCCTCCGCCGCCACGAGCCACACGGACGCCATCGCGGGGCACAGACGCACGCGCTGGATCAGCTCCGACAGCACCAGGGCATCCTGCCAGATAAACTTAATATAGGCGGTGTATAGAGTGCCACAAGTGGCAGTAATAATAATACAGCAGAGTCTCGATTATCCGACCTAACCCGGCCAAGGCAAAGTCGGATAAGCGAAAAGGTCTAATAACACGAAAAATTATAAAAATGACATTAAAAATTTGGTAATTTTATTTGCACATGGAAATTTTTTCAAATATTTACATGTAACATAATTGAATGTAATGAACTAAACCATCAACAAGTCCTCTCAGCGAAAGAGCTACGTAAGCACTAAGGACTGAGGACTGTCGCCTGGCGCGCGAATATAATGTGTGCAGTAGGGTAAAGAAAAGGTACATTGCCCCGGTAGGTCGAATAACTGGGTCGGATAACTCAGGTCAGATAATCGAAGGTAGGATAACCGAAGGTCGGATAACGGAGACTCTACTGTAATAATAATTTCATAGTTTTTACAGCGCCATTTTCGTAAAATACTACCTCAAGGGCGCTTATAATGACTTGGAGAATACACTAGAATTTGAGACATAATGCTGTCCTGCTCATAGACTGCACCTAACCAGAGCAATAGTATATCAGGGGATTCCTTGATATAATAACACGTAGGTTAGGAGTATAAAAAGTTTTTTGATTTATTTTTATATAACAGGCCTTGATATAACGGACTAGTTGAGAGGAATGGGTGTCCGTTAAAGCCAAACGTCCGGTATATAAAAATAGGTTTAAAATAAAAATAAAATTGTTGTTGAAAATATGAACACTGTATTTAGATATAAACAATACAAAACATAAACAAAATTGTATTTATTGTCTTCAGATTCTCGTCATGAAGTAAGGTTGCTGTTTGATATTGACATGCTTGCTTTCGGTAATCCTGCTTTGAAAAAGGAATTGAGTTTTGTTTGCACTTTTGAAGTTTTGAGGCATAATTTGTGATTAGCATGGCCGCCAAAAATTGTTTACATGTGGCGACACTTGAATTTAAGCATGTATAATATTAAAAGGATCTATTTTTATTTTTACATTGGACCGGATTTTTGTCTGTTATATCTGAAGTTCGTTTAATAGAGGACCGTTATATCGAGGTTTTACTGTATTACAATTAATTATTTTAATTAGTATAAATAGCGAGTGGGAGAATCACGCTTTGGAAAACCTTTTTAGAAAAATAAAACAATCGCAATCCAAAGCGTTATTGTTCACAATACTCGCATCATCTTTTAGACTTTCTCTATGATATGAGGCAAAAATAGTGGTTTCTTGTTAGTACAGAATCTCATAATTTGGCATTTTTGTGAGTTTATTTTTACTAACTAACTAACTAACCATCACGCCGCTTCCCCGCAGGGGTAGGCAGAGAGAATAGAGCGCCACACCACTCTGTCCTTGCAAACATTCTTCGCCTCTTCCACGTTCATGCATCTCCTCATACATACCCGCCGATTGTTACGACTCCTAACCTGACCACTTTCAAGTATTTGGCATACCTGATCGTGCCATGTTTTTCTCGGTCTTCCTCTGCTTCTTTTCCCGCTAACATTCGCCTCATAAATTTGTTTTACCGTTCTTTCCACACTCGTTCGTTCTTTATTTTTACAGTTTATTATTATATGAAAATCTATTATTATTGATAGTGACAATTATAGTAATTAATGATTTTGATTAATGTATTCTTTATTATTATTGCACATATTGTTAAAGGCATTACTAATGTCCAAAGGCAACTAGCCGTAACTCAAGTTGCGGCTGTTTGGCTTAACACGGCTTAAAGCATTCTTATAACTGACCTCTATCATATCGCTCACTCCTTTCAAGAACGTCATAAATCAAAAAACTTGATTTTTCAAAAGAACGTTTTTTAAGTTTAAAAATATAATACAATGTATTAAAAATAAATATCAAGCCACTGAACTTTTTACTGGGCAACAGATCTTTTTAAGTAAAACCTGACGGTTTTTTCTCTATTTGAAAAATATTAAGTTTATTTAAAAAAAATGATTAAACAATACCTTCTCTTCAAAATGCAAAAACAACACTTTCTGCCCTGTAGCGGGTAAATATTAAGTTAAAAATATGCCTCTTTCGCTGGGATATAGTACATTTTCTGGGCATTCTGAAAACATGCACAACTGGAAATTGACGATTTTTGATTTATGACGTTCTTGAAAGGAGTGAGCGAAATACAATCACAGATTTTGGTTCTTTCCTTTACTGAGATATTCATTATCCAAATAGCCGCAAAATTGTATTAATTTGATACATGCTTTGGCAAAAAGCATCATTTTAAGTTAACTTTAAATTCGTTTATCTCTGTTTTTAACTTGCTGCTATTTGCCTTTGCACATTAAGATTAGCAGCAAATAAAATTAAAATGAGATAAATAACAAAATATGGGTCTTGTAAATGAATGCACAAAATCGAGATTATATTTCATTTTATTGTGAGAGTGTAGGATCACAATAGTTCCCTGTGTAATTTAGTACCTGCCATTCAGAAAGTAATAAATAAAGCAGTTGGCGCAACTATTAACTGTGACCATGATATGCCATAATGGGTAAGTACTATATGCCGTACCTACTTAACATGCTACACATTGTGATAAGGCCGCAACACTCTTATTATCTAACAGTCATTTGCTGTTGTGAATGAAAATTACACCCGGCCACCCATCGCTTTTTTACATTACTACATCAGCACGGATGTATAGCAGGATCCTCTATATTGACTATTTTCAAATCGAAATGATGTCAGAAATTGATAGTTTGAATTTAAACTACTGATATCAACAACAACAAAAAATTATGTTTATTTATTTATTTAAATCATATTTATTTATTTAAAAAAATATTGATTATATGAAGAGAATTAATTAAATTAATTAATATAGTAGTACACATGGCCAAGGTCATGTTGTCCAGGACAGAAGGACCTATAACCTGAGGACGAGGAGAGCTGACCCCAGCAGTCTACAAGGACAATAAGCTGGGATGTAGCCAGGAAGAAGAAGAATATAGTAGTACACATTTATGAATATAGTAGTACAAAACATGTGTTCGACCAATAGCCACTTACGAGATGAAGACTTTCCGATTCAGTATTTTAAATACTTTAATGTGGTCAGGTCAGGAATCGGAATAATCAGTGAATATGTATGAAAAGATGGATGAATTTGGAAGAGGCAAAGATTGTTTACAAAGGCAGATTGATGTGGTGTTTTATTCTCTCTGCCTACCCCGCAGTGAAGCGGCGTGATAGTTAGTTAGTTACTTTTGGAACTCCTACATATATTGATCAATCTCGTGACACAGTACATTTGAGTTTACAACAGTCATCTATGTTGGAACAAGTAAATCTTTTACTAAGCACACTTTTTTTATTTGTATGCAAGGTTCGAATCCTAGATTATATTCAGGGGGCACGTTGAAAATGGAAATAAAGCTGTGGCAGAAAGAGAATTAAACCCGGGCCTCTGACTTAAGAGTTCAAGACACTGAGTACAAAACTACAACGTTTGTGTTTTTTTTTCATGTTAAATGTGTTCTGCAAATGAAATTTTTTTAATTTTTTTCAGTGGGTGACTTGAATATCAACATTCAAATTTTCTCATCAATTATTTGAGAAAAATATACATTTCAACATATTTGAAAAGCTAATGTTATTTTTGATATACTGCCAAAATATTTGGATCCTAAAAACAAGTCAGATCTATTTAATATAACAATAATTATATGCACAACATATATATATTTTTTTTTTAAACCCTTATCCGCACCCCAATGGTGCATAGGGCACTGCGTCATATAAACGGAGTGTTATCTTGATCGTTTACACATGAAGGAAAGGTGATCAGCCCTCCGCTTCAGGTACCAGTCCAGGGTAATATTGAATAAATATGACAGTGAAAAAATCACTTATATTTATTTTACCCCCCTTGGGAATCAAACCCGGGACCTCCAGAACGGTAGCCGAGCGTGCTGACCATTACACTACGGAGGCGGACAACACTAGGAAACTAAATATATATAAAACACACACAAATATTGTGTATGTATTCATTTATATTTATATATACGCCCATTTTATTTTATCAAAACAGTAATGCCCTTGAAAGATAAAACAGCTGACACAAAAAATCAGTAGAATCATGAATAGTATTTAGATTAATATTATAATAAAAGATTATGGAATTCTATTAAAAATGTAAAGTTAAAAATACTTTAAGGATAATTTTCTGGCGGAAATAATTGATGTAGCAATAATGCTGATATTTCTTTTTAAATAATAAAAGGGGAGATAGTATTTTACGAAAATGGCGCTATATAAATTATTCAAATTATTATTATTATTATAATAGCCTTGAGCTTTATGCAGGTTTATTTTTAGTTTATGGTAGTTAAAGAGATTATTCTTTTTACTGTCCGTTCATATTTATTTACCTTTGATTTATTTATATTTATTTTTATTCATATTTATTTTTTATTTAATTTTAAAAAAATTCTATTTTTTTTTTCACAAATTACATATTTAAATAATACGAAATAGTTGGTAAATATACAATACATTTCAAATATAACGTTTCTACCTCTCTAATAAAGTAGATACTTGTGTTTAGAGAGGGAGTTCGTTTTACATTTTTTTTATAAACAAAGTAAATTATAATTCAAATTAAAAATAAATACAGAAAATTAAAAACAAAAAAATATTCCTTGGTATGGAGTCTAGGTAGGGGTGAGTCTTATTTTTTTTTTATTTTAGTTTTAAAGGTTTGATAATTTTATTTTATTTGTGTTCATATTTTTTTTTACCTCAGATTTATATTTAGCAAGCCAACATAACAACTAGAGGTAAAATAACTGTAGATTCACAGTAGTATTCAAACTATAAAAAATATTGCTTTTTATCTGTGAAATATTATGGCCAATAAAAATAATATCAAGATAGAAGTAATACATTGTTTTTTTTAAACAAAATTATGAAAATCTGGCAAATGACTTTCAGTTGATAATTAAAATATATTAATGGTTAATGAAGTATGATGGCTATTCGCGTCTAAAAAAATAACCTTGAATCGAATTTTATAACTAGTCAGAAAATTTGTCAGAAAAATAGAAGGAATGGTAGAATTTATATTTATTATTTCTTATTTCAACAGATTATGTTCTAAAAGAACATAACAAATATTTATTCACCTGATATCTCAGCACTTTGTGGGCGTCCACGAACACTGGAGACAGGACATAATCCGTCCGCTGACAGCATGACGACGAACTGAAGTCTCCTTGAGCGAGTATCTGCTTCAAGTTGGACCGCTGCTGATTGCTGGTCCATGTCGCCTGCGCCAGTTCTAGAGCGCTCCTCTCCAGGCGATCATTCAACTGTCTCAGGGATTCCAACTCAGATTGAACAAACAGCTTTTCGCTCCGTAACTCTTTAGCAAGGCCGATGACATCGAAATACCCCTCAGAAGTAGACTGCATTGTCCGATCTCAATAATACATAACACAAAAAATGCAAACACAATGAAAATATCTCACGGTCACTCGCCAAACTTGGTACACAACAAAGCGGAAATGTCAAAACGAGAGTTAATTATTTTAAATTCCCCAATTAATTATTGTGACAATGCAAAATATCGCTGCTCTGACAGCGCGAGCTCATCAATCGGAAGAGAAATCGGACTGCCTAGTTTCACAATTAGAGCGCGCTGACTTCTCTCGTCTTTCTCCGTATATTTACTAGATGAAAATATTAATTCACGTATATTTATGTCAAAATGCGCTCTATAAAATCGCGCAAACTGACATTCAATTGAAATAAATGCAAGAAAAATAAAACTTTACACAGATCGTATATTTACAATAAACTTTTCACTGAAAAAAAGTTCTAAATGTCAATTTTTAGGCAATAATACGCCCCCAAATAAAATTAACATTAATCGCGAGACCACCACAATGAACAACGTCCATTTTGTTTTTGCTCGGTTTCGCAAAAAAAAAAAAGTCGACTGTGTTGTCATATTTTGAAATCAGGGTGATCAGTGCACAATATTTGATAAGAGCACAGTATAAGAACTGATAAACCTTTTTTTTACTTTCGAAATCAGGTTTAATTTCTAGTCAGGACGCGGAAAAACATCCAATCAACTTGGTAAAACGAATACCAAAGTTATATTTAATACCCCCATTGCTAACATGATGATGACTTTATTTGATTTTCTTCTATAAGCGACGCTACCAGTTATATTATTTGAAATAAAAATAAAAATTGTAAGCGGTACACTGCCCCTTCAATAAAGAATTTGTTTCGCTTTCAGGGGTGGCTTAACCAAGTAACTGGTACGGATACACGAACACAGCCCTAAAAAGAACATAAAAACTAGTAATACGTAAAAATGTTAGATCAAGTAAGTCAGGAGAGACAGGTCAAAACACATTCGCTATGTTAGCTGTTCCCCGTTAATGCTCTTGCCGTATAGGATTCATGTAACAAGAAAAGGAGCTTTGGAAAACAATAATGTAGTTATCGAATCTAAAGGAAACATCGCAGAGGAAACATGGCGTCCACGTAGAATACGAAGAAGAGCATGTAATTGATGACTTTATCGAAGGTATTCTAAATCTGCTAAATAATACATAATTTAAAATACATGGGGCTCATGTGAAATAGTGTAACAGTTCGTGCCTAGATATCCAGCAACTCAAGTACTCAAGGAGTGTATATAATGGAAAGTCGAAGTTTTTAAAAAGAACTGGGGTTACGTTTAGGTTTTACAGACACCGCATTCAATGCTATGAAGGCTGTCTGAAGATCGAATTTCTTTTTAGTGTAAACTTAGGGTCTCCTATGTAATGCCTGGATTATACTTTTTCTCTTATATTCCTATAAAACCGTTCAGAGACCTATTGGTACTTAATTGTTTGACTTAGTGAAAAACGAGGAAATACGGCGCAGGACGCTGGAATCCGTGGTTATAACTATTTAAAAGATTTATCGTTAGTTTTCGATTGAACAATGGGATGCAGACTTAACTTTAAGAGAACGCAAAGCAGCTGACAGCAAACGCAAATTTTCCGACGACGGTTTTGGTTGTCATTTTCCCTTTCGTAATTCCGAATGCATTTATCTCACACGAAAATACCGAACGCAGATGTAGTTTTTGTATGGGATTCATGCGATCCTGGTATTCGGAATTCTGAAAGAGAAAAACGCCGGCGGATCCTTGCGTATGTAGGCAGACTTACTTCAAAAACAGCTGTCGGAGCTGTCATTTTTTGTAAAAAACAATACAAAATATAATCTACAAGTTGATGAAATCTGTTTTTATTAAATTCTTGTACAAACATGTACCGGCTCACCGGCTAATGAGGCTGGACAATTTTTAGCAAGGTGTTTTGATATTCCAGTACTACGCATATTTTTTATCTACATATTTCGTTTTATCTGTATGTTATCTATTGTTAATGTGGTTAATATTGCACTGTGTGAACATATTTATTTCGGCATTCAGTAAAATACGTGCATTGGAAATAGCGGGCAAATCTCACAACTATATTATGCCAAACTTTACTAAAATATTTATTTGATATATTAGTGCATTTAAAAAAATAAAAACATGACTGAAAATCAGGCTTGGTTATGTTGTTTGAATGAAGCGCTGTTAAAAAAAGACGTTAAAAATGCCGAGAGGGTTATTTTGAACATATCCTCATATTTTGGAGAAGGAAACCTCACTCAATCAGAAATTGGTAATATTTATATTTATGATTCAATTTGGTTTTCCTAACGTATAGAAGAAGCGTGATTAAACTTTGTTTTTTTTTTCAGATACAGCAATATTGCATCTGTTTAGCAAATCATCATTCCTAAATTTAAATTTCAAAGGCTTGCCCAATTTCATTGACAGTGTTTTTACAAAAAATGAGTTTGAGAAAGCTGTCTGTGAAATATTTACTCTCTTTTCTTCTCTACTGGATAGTTTTGTTACAAAACTTGATGAATATGTAGAAGACATTATTGTGGTAAGCATTCTTTTATTTTCAAATGATAACAAATTACATATGAAAGTAATTGATAAATTTTCAGATTTATATGCATAAGAATACAACCTATGTACATTCTTACTCTCTGTCAAATAATTATTTTCGATCGAGACTAAAAGAGTGTCCGTGATACTAACCATGGGAGTTTCTGGGTTCGAGCCCGTGCTAAATTTTTAATAGGGGTTGCCCAAAAACTTTTTCCCAGACCAAATATTATTGTAGAAATACCCCAACAGTCAATCTGCAATCCTTTTAATCTCGACTTGGAGGCCCGTTATTGCATTTCCTATATCTAAATTTGCAGAGAATGGTGATTGTGGGGTATATGGAGAGTTGTCATTAGCAACCATTTTATTTTTTAAGTCTCGTTTTAAGTGGGTTTTTTAAGTCATGTTTATATATATATAACGTGGTAATATTTTTCTTTATAAATTGGGTGTAAATAATATGTAAAGTGGGTGTATAATAATAAAATAAACAATGTGTTGCTTTGTTATTAAAGTTTATTCTTAATTTATCTTTATAATAACTTTATATCTATCTATCTATCTATCTATCTGATTCTGACAGTTAATAATATTATCGGAAGTCTTTTGTTTTATTCTGAGCGACGCATGCGGCATCTGGTGGTAGAACTGTTTTATGTAGGTACTTTTTGTAAGTACTTAATAAAATGTATAGGTAGGTACCTAGTTATTTTATTACATCTCCCCCCTTGGGGATGAAAATTCATAGTAAAATTTTCACTCGTCCTCCGGATCATCTTCTTGTATAAGTTTAGTGATATGATAAAGTTTTTTTTTTTTTTTTTCTTTCTTTCTTTTTTCCTTCTTTTTTTTCTTTCTTGTTTTTTTTTTCTTTCTTTCTTTTTTTTTCTATTCAGATCTCTTAAAGTATCTTCTAATATAACCAAATGTACAACTTTTAATTGTTCATCTGAATTTTCATTCGATTCTAAAACTGGATTCCGGCTTAGACAATCTACTTCTAAATTCTTCTTTCCTGGAGTATATTTTATTTCATCTTTCGTAGAAGTTTTTTCTACTTTATTTTTATTTTCATTTTTCAAGCACTGTTTCTGTGTTATTTGTATGTCTTCATTTTTATTCTGATCTTTTGAAATATCTTCTAATTTAACCAAATTTACAACTTTTAATTGTTCATCTGCATTTTCATTCGATTTTAATACTGGATTCCTGCTTAGACAATCTACTTCTAAATTCTTCTTTCCTGGAGTATATTTTATTTTATCTTTCGTAGAAGTTTTTTCTACTTTATTTTTATTTTCATTTTTCAAGCACTGTTTCTGTGTTATTTGTATGTCTTCATTTTTATTCTGATCTTTTAAAATATCTTCTAATTTAACCAAATTTACAACTTTTAATTGTTCATCTGCATTTTCATTCGATTTTAATACTGGATTCCTGTTTAGACAATCTACTTCTAAATTCTTCTTTCCTGGAGAATATTTTATTTTATCTTTCGTAGAAATTTTTTTCACATGATTTTTATTTTTAATTTTATCACTAGTTCTTAAATTTCCACGTCTTCTTTGATTATCTTCTAATCGTTTTCTTTTATCATCTTCTAATTTTTCTCTCTCACTCCGAACATATTGTAGTAATTGTTTTAATACATCTAATGTTTCATAATCCATTTCCAATTAACAAAATTGTCGTTTTATAACGTGGTAATATTTTTCTTTATAAATTGGGTGTAAATAATATGTAAAGTGGGTGTATAATAATAAAATAAACAATGTGTTGCTTTGTTATTAAAGTTTATTCTTAATTTATCTTTTTAATAACTTTATATCTATCTATCTATCTATCTACTATCTGATTCTGACAGTTAATAATATTATCGGAAGTCTTTTGTTTTATTCTGAGCGACGCATGCGGCATCTGATGGTAGAACTGTTTTATGTAGGTACTTTTTGTAAGTACTTAATAAAATGTATAGGTAGGTACCTAGTTATTTTATTACATATATATATATATACATATATATATATATATATATATATATATATATATATATATATATATATATATATATATATATATATATATATATATATAATAATATAATAAAACCCTTATCCGCACCCCAATGGTGCAAAGGGCACTGTGTCATATAAACGCAGTGTTATCTTGATCGTTTACGCATGAAGGAAAGGTGATCAGCCCTCCGCTTCAGGTACCAGTCCAGGGTAATATTAAATAAATATAACAGTGAAAAAATCACTTTTATTTTACCCCCCTTGGGAATCGAACCCGGGACCTACAGAATGGTAGCAGAGCGTGCTGACCATTACACTACGGAGGCGGACTATATATATATATATATATTTATATATATATATATATATATATATATATATATATATATATATATATATATATATGTATATATATATATATATATATATATATATATATATATATATATATATATATATATATATATATATATATATATATATATATATATATATATATATATATATATATATATATTGTCATAGGCTGGTTTAAGTGATCACTTTACACATGTGTAACATTCACCAATTCTACCCATTATTGACCACCACACTACTCAAATTCTTGGAAGTTCTATATATATCAACCAATTTCGAAACGTTGTTATTGAATCACTAGAACTTCATTAGAGACATCTATTGGTGAGATTCCATTTTCCATCTTTGATGAGATGTCAAAAAAAAAATATGAAAAATAACTTCTATAATTGGAGATAATCTAGATTTGTGAACAAGTATTTGGACACACTCAAAATGTTGTAAAATTATATTTTTGCCAGTGTCCTTTACTAAGACCTAAATTATATTGTTTACCCCCACACAGGCTATGCCTTTGTGGGATCTTTTTATGTATTTATATTTTATTCATATTTTTTTGTATTTGAATTTATGTCATGTTTGTATAATGCAAAATAATTTAAAATAAAGAAGAATATTTATGCGTATAGGCTTGTCTCAAAGTGATGAAAAGCGCTTGTGGAGTCAAGATGAAGGAGAAAAGCCTCGTGACGATAACATCCGTTATAGAGGGACCATGGAAGGATCATCTGGAGCCGCTGGTAACCTTACTTGTAAACCAAGTGTCTAGGAGATTGGATAAACCAACTATATTGGCTCGGCAGTTGCATATTATTGGTCAGTATCAAATAAATAAAGCGAATACCATAATAAAATGATACCATGATGAAAGTAGACTGAATGCAGTCGACATGCGATCTCTCAGAAGAATGTGCGACAAAACAATGTATGATAGATGTGCGAATAGTGAAATAAGGAAGGAATGCAAAGCTGAGATAAGCATTATTGATAAAATTAAGAAAGATGGTTGAGATGGTTTGGACATGTGTTAGTGGGAAAAGAAGCAGAGGAAGACCGAGAAAAACATAGCACGATCAGGTATGCCAAATACTTGAATGTGGTCAGGTTAGGAGTCGTAACAATCGGCGGGTATGTATGAGGAGATGCATGAACGTGGAAGAGGCGAAGAATGTTTGCAAAGACAGAGAGTTAGTTTTTAATAAAGCTAATACCTAAGCGACTTATACAAAGACATGGGCTGTTCGACGTATGAGGAGCTGAAGAGGACTTCCGAAAATAGGCGAGAATGGCGAAGGAGAAGTCATCTGTTGCTACAGACGAATCCGCAGAATTGGTCTGTAGCAACAGATGACTGTCTGACTTAACTAGGATAGTACACGTTTTAAATCAGAAAAAACGTCATTCTAAAATGCAAAAGAAACATAAGGACTCATGCTTTGTTTGATTCCACAGGGACCTTATGCCAACGGTATCCGGAACTTATGGAAGCTCACTCTGACATAATATTAAGATCTTTGTTGATCATTCTGCAAGAAGACAAGGCTAAGGTAAATATGGTGTCATAAATACAATGGTACACTGAAATGTAATAATTTTGTAATGTTAGCTCTAGTAAGTATCTGAAAATGAGAAAAAAAAATACATCCCAGGTAGCCACAATAGTTAGCGTAGCGACACTATTGCCGCGTAGAACGATCTGTGTACTACTAACTTGCTATGACATGCGCATATACGCAAAGCACTTCACGCACTCACACACTGAGAAATGTTTGTGTATTGGTGATTTTATCCCTAATTTTTTCACAAATTATTCATGTCCGTCGTTGCAAATGAATAGCTTATACATTTATGTAATACGTAATTGTATTACGGAGGCATACAAAAATTCTGAGCCCGTATCTATTTAAACCTTATGTATTTTATATTGATTTTCTCATTTTCAAAGTCGAGTTGTAGTAATTACATATTGTTCACTCCTTTCAACAACGTCATACATCAAAATCTACAATTTTCAGTTGTGCATGTTTTTGGAATGCCCAGAAAATGTACTGTATCCCAGCAAAAGCGGCATATTTTTAACATAATATTTACCCGCTACAGGACAGAAAGTGTTGTTTTTGCGTTTAAAAATATAATGAAATGTTTTAAAAATAAATATCACAACACATCTTTTTTGGTAAAACCTGAATGTTTTTTCTCCACTTGAAATATATTTAGTATATTCAAAAAAAAAATTAAACAATACCTTTTCTTCGAAATGCAAAAACATCACTTTCTGCCCTGTAAAAATATGCCGCTTTTGCTGGGATATAGTACATTTTCTGGGCATTCCAAAACATGTACAGCTGAAAATTGTCAATTTTTGATATATGACGTTCTTGAAAGGAGCGAGCGATATGTACACAATATTGATCGATGTATTTCTTGTTGTTGAACAGTTACCTTTTCCTGTTATGGAAGGATGCTTCGCTGGACTGTCTGGGTATATGCAGATGTCCGATCTAGAACCTTCCATGGCCCAAATAGTTTACAAAGGCCTATATGACTTTTCTGATCCTAGAGAGCAACACAGGAGAGGTTTCGCCAGAGGTAATTATTATTTATATATCGCTCACTCCTTTCAAGAACGTCATAAATAAAAATCATCAATTTTCAGTTGTGCATGGTTTCGGAATGTCCAAAAAATGATCTATATACCAGCAAAAGAGGCATATTTTTAACTTAATATTTACCCGCTACAGGGCAGAAAGTGTTGTTTTTGCATTTTGAAGAAAAGGTATTGTTTAATAATTTTTTTAAATATACTAAATATTTTTAAAATGGAGAAAAAACCTTCAGGTTTTACCTAAGAAAATCTGTTGCACAGTAAAAAGTTCAATAAGTGGCTTGATATTTCTTTTTAATACATTGTATTATATTTTTAAACTTTAAAAACGTTCTCCTGAAAAATCAAGTTTTTTGATTGATGACATTCTTGAAAGGAGTGAGCGATATGTATATATTTTAAATGAATAAATAGTTAATGGCCGTTAAGAACTCTTAACAAATTATGCATCAGATTGACCCCTTGATTATTCGTTTTTTGTCAGAAATGTGGTCAGTCCTGTGCTTCAAATTCTTAGATCTAGGAGTGGAATGTATTTGAATAGGGGAACAGATGATGTAAATCAGTGGTTCTCAAAAAGGTCCTTACGAACCCCCAGGGGTACCCGAGATGTTTCAGGGGGTCCGTGGAAAATTAAAATTGATTTGGGGCCTCCTGAACAACATCAGGGGGTGCATGCAAGGTTTAATATAAAATAAGAAAATTGTGAAACATTTTTATTAGTATGGAGTTATAATAAATAACAATGAATAAATTATTAGCTAATTTAAAAACGTATATCATCAATGGTAATAATGCCATCTTCCTCACTCTTTTAATAATTTTTAATCTGGAGTAAGACTGAACGGGCAGAAAATACTTCTTCAATAAAATGTTTTTTTTTTTTATTTTATTTTTACGTCACCTTTTTCCTATCATTCAAGACATCAATGTGAAATTTGTAATTTTTTTACTATGCATTTATGTAGTTTTTTACCCAGGGCCCGTAGGCAAGTTTTCACTATGAAAATGGGCCAAAAGAGTTTGGGAACCACTGATGTAAATGAAAGAAATCAAGGTTAAAGGACATTACTGCTCTATGGAAAAAAGAGCAGAGTAAAAATAGAAGGTGGAAAAAGGAAAACAGCATGCTAGGGCTAGGGCACTCAGGGCGTATAAAATTATTCATATTCACTTATTTAAATTTGTCCGATTTGTCTTTAGTTTCAAAGTAAGTTCTTATTTCGCATGAATTATTAGTCAATTAGTGCAAAACATTTTGCATGTTTTGAATCGAATAAGGTAGCGTATCCAACAAAGTCAACAATGCATCAAGATTTTGATTGGCTGAAATATACATATAGTCCGCCTCCGTAGTGTAATGGTCAGCACGCTCGGCTACCGTTCTGGAGGTCCCGGGTTCGATTCCCAGGGGGGGTCAAATAAATATAAGTGATTTTTTCACTGTAATATTAATTCAATATTACCCTGGGCTGGTACCTGAAGCGGAGGGCTGGTCACCTTTCCTTCATGTGTTAACGATCAAGATAACACTGCGTTTATATGAAGCAGTGCCCTATACACCATTGGGGTGCGGATAAGGGTTTGCAAGACAAGTACAATACAATTTAATAATGAATTATTTTTTCAGAGGCCCTGAATCTAATTTCCAAACACGGCGCTGTATTTGCAAGTCACCTTTGCGAAGATTTGCTCTACTGGCACCCTTTGCTGGTGAAGTGGATCAACCAAGCCAATATTGATGACAGAGTGGCGGGCTGTCGGGCTATATTCTCCTTGTACGAGAATGTTGCCGCCCATCTGGTGAGCCGGGGGCCTTGTGAGATAACGCATAAAGTTCTGGAGGTAAGTACTTTTATTTTTGAGGCATCTAATATATCTTGATATATCAAGTTTCCGCCAAATGATGCGATCCGACACTTTAACCTGTGAACCGGGCGGGACGTATAAATACATAAAATGTTAAAACTATCGGGTATAGGTAGAACATATCGCTCACTCCTTTCAACAACATCATAAATAAAAAAAAACTTGATTTATCAGGAGATCGTTTTTAAAGTTTAAAAATATAATACAATATATCAAAAATAAATGTCAAGCCACTTATTGAACTTTTTTCAAGCAAGAGATCTTTTTAGGTAAAACCTGGTTTGAAAAAAAGTTTGTGAAAAAAGGTTTTTTCTCCATTTGAAAAATATTTAGTATATTTAAAACAATAATTAAACAAAACCTTTTCTTCAAAATGCAAAAACAACACTTTCTGCCCTGTAGCGGGTAAATATTAAATTTAAAATATGCCTCTTTCGCTGGTATATAGTAAATTTTCTGGGCATTCCAAAAACATGCACAACTTATAATTGACGATTTTTGATTTATGACGTTCTTGAAAGGAGTGAGCGATATGAATACGTCCTGTAAATATAAGTTGCGCCCTGGAATGGGCGGGATCTATATTTTCCAAAACAAAGGTAATTAGTCATCCATACATGTCTCCACGTGAATTAAGACACTGAGGGAATCAGCATCGTTTCACTATCGAGAGTGGTGGACGTGTTCTGGGTGAGCAGTGACAGTAACGTACTTACATGTACCTACCTTTTTACGTATTATATATTATTTACTTATATTTCTACCTTTTTATTCTAGAATACATTTTTTTAAGTATCCATCAAAATTCGATGTTTCCATTTTTTTGTTAGTATTCTTTTCTAATTGTTTATGTTTTGTATTTTCCTCTGTGATTTATATATAAATAAACAAAAAAAACATATATTTCAGTCTTTTCATTTATTTCAATCATAAATAACGTACTGACACCTCCTAGTGAGAGAGTTCGAGCCTGTTGTATGTTGCGTAATTAAAAAATGAAATCCCCGGTTAACAGGTTAATGAAATTCATATTTTTCCTTTGGTGTCTCATATTAGCGATACATAATTGACTCAATTTCGCAACCATTGTTCCAGTACCTCATGGGTTACTTCCGTTCCTCGCTGCAGTCGTCAAGCGGGCAGCGCGCGTGGAGCCACGAGGCTCGCGTCGCGCTGAAGGGGTTCGCGCTGGTGAGCTCCGCCTGCCGGGAGCTCCTGGGGCCGGGGGCCTTCGCCAGCGTGGCCGCCAGCCTCGCGCAGAGGGCGCTGCTCACCCACCAGGAGAGGGCGGACGGAGATGCGGAGGATGAGATGGTGGACGTTGAAGAGGTCCATATGATAATATTTTGTTTCCTCAATAAATTGTGTCTTTATATATCAAAAGCAACTACATATGTCTATAATCGCCGAACTGTATAAAAAGACTTTGGTTCTGATTAACATTAAGGCCTTACTTGCAAACACAGAATTCAATCACTGCTCGACTACCATAGAGGTCACACGTCTCTTCACGCCCAATTTTTTTAAAGAATGTTTATTGTTTTTTTGTTGTTGTGTTTTTAACTCCTTACCTTTCAATAACTCTTTGTAATAAATTATATAATTATTTCGAAGAAAAACTAATTTTTTCAATGCAAAAACAATGTTTTAAGAAAAAAATCAATTACTTAAAATGTTACCTGGATTTAGAGAAAATTAAGTTGCGACTTTACGAATACTCAGCCTTAAAGCATTATATTTTTTATGTATAAATATAATTTTGATAAATGTACAGAAATGTTGGATGGGAGGAACTTATAATACCTTGAACCTTATCGAAACAGTTCAAAGTACAATCATTAGTTATTTTAAAAAGAAAAAAAAACTATCCAACAAATTTAATATTTTCAACATTCCCAAAAAGTCCCAAAAGTAGTATTCCATTAAGAAAAACGGCAATTCTTGAACTAAAGGGTGAAAAATACTTGAATCTAAAGAAAAGTTCATCTTCGAGATACCAATACCAAAATGCAATACCAAACAATTCCAACAGAACTTTGAATATTTGTGATCCAAATATTTTCCTACAGATATAAGAAAAAATTAAGACATTAAAATGCTAAAAAATGATTTAATAAACAAAAAGAAAAAAATAGAATACAGTAAATAATTCCGCATAAATAAATGATGAACTAAAAATACCTTATTTGTGATAATACCTTGTTTTTACATGCAAGATGTTTTTTCAAATTATTAAATAATATATGTTTGTTTTTTTTCTTAGTTGTGCCATCACGTGGAGGCTCTTGCAGTAATAGGTTCTATGGCGGAAGAGAGTTTGTTCCTGCTACTAAAAATACTGATAGCTGACTTTCCAAAGTGTATGCCGCACAGACATTACCTGATCATAAATGCTGTGAAGAAGTCTCTGCCCGGAATAAATATGGAGGTATTTTTTTATTATCTATTTAACTTTCAAAACTGACAAAGGATTTAACCTTAGAACGGGGCTACTTGAACTTCAATGTGTTACTTGAGCCCAGTACAAAAAAAATATTTAGATCTGTATTTGGTCTACAATAATGTATCGGCATGATTCATCGTTTCCCTGACAGGTGACACTTATTGTCACAATACGTTCATTATTGTAGACCAAATACAGATTTAATTTTTTTTTGTACTGGGCTCAAGTAACACATCAAAGTTTAAGTAGCCCCGTTCTACGGTATCATTTTGCTTCAGTCATTACATAATTATCAACATTTTTTTAATCAAAAGATGTTATGTGATCAAATTTGCTTGATGTGTTTCTGTGTTATGGATCTTGTAGTTTTATGCTCGTTACCATAAAGTGTGTTAATTGTGGTTTGTGGATTTTGCTGTGAGGTACTTTCTTGTGTGAGAGTAATTCTTAAATGGATATATAAGGTTAGTTTTATCATACAGTTGTTTGAAGATTTCCTCTGTGGGAGTCAAAACCTATTAAATCTTTAAACAATATAGTTCATCCATCTCTTCATTGCTTCTGGACTCCTTGCATATATGTATGACATATCTTTCAATAATAATAACAAAATTAGATAATTTATATAGTGCCATTTTCGTAAAATACTACCTCAAGGGCGCTTAGTGCTTTTTCTCAGCATCTTTTTAATGTATCCACACCATTTATGACTTTTTTTTTTTTAAATATGGAATGGCGTTGCACATGTAATACAATGCATTTGCCAATGTCAAGTTAATTGAATTCTTACTTATAAAATATGATAGACTATAAATTATAAAGATAAACTATAAATTTATTGCATTTAATTTCAGAAAAACAACTAACAGTCTGTACAAAATTGGGTTCCTGCTCGCCAGGATGAGATGGATATCTGTAGGGAGGGGAATAAGCGGGGCCAGAGATTAATATTCTCTTATTTTATACTAATTTTTCACAATGTCAGTGGCAATAAAGTAAATGATATTTCTTCCAGGGTTTGATATCCTTCTTCATCAAAGAGTCGTGCAGCCACGCCATATCTCTCTCACTGGAAGCCAGCAGTGATGCTCCGAATCGTAGTTCCGACCCCTCCAACTGGACGTACGAGACATTTATGCCTCTGTGGAAAGGAATATTGGAAGTCAAGTCTGCTTTCCAGTGCTATATGGAATCCGTAATGAAAATTTTACCTACTCTGGATCTTACAACCAGAGTTTTATCTATGGTACAGTATTATTGTTAAAATGTTATTGTTATGGTACAGTATTGTTACAGTAAACGATCAGGTATGCCAAATACTTGAAAGCGGTCAGGTTAGGAGTCGAAACAATCGGCGGGTGTGTATGAGGAGATGCATGAATGTGGAAGAAGCGAGGAATGTTTGCAAAGACAGAATGGTGTGGCGTGATGGTTAGTTAGTTTTTTAAAAAAATATTGTTGTTAAATTCAAAAAATACCTTTCAATAACTCTTGTTTTCAAAACCAAATAAATATTTTGAAGAAAACCTAATTTTTTCAATGCAAGAACGTTGTTTTAAGAAAAAATCATATTTGTAAAATGTTACCTAGATTTAAAGAAAATAAGGTTTGCGACTTAACGAATACTTGACCTTAAGACTAATTAAAACTAAACACTATCTATTTATTGAAAAATGTTGGCATTGTGAGTTTGAGTAGGAAGTGGATATTTTGTGTATTGATAGGCAGTTATAGATTTCTAATAATTGAAGGGATCCCCTAACACATAAACACTCCGCATTTCACTCTTATTAACTGATTAATGATTGGTTTTTCTGTACAGTTCTTTTTCCTTTCATTCATCACAACATATAAATTCCTTTTAATCTTTCTTTATACTTCTATGCATCATCAGTGTTAATATTTTAATATGCAGTTTAACATTATGTTCTCCTTTTTTAGGCTGAATTAGAAAATGAAATCAATGCTGAACTGGAAACCCTAGAACTGCCCGTAAACCAGCAGAGCTATAGGATGTTCACAAACATTTGCGACCTGACTGCTGCTGTAATGATGCTTCCTACATCTCTCGAATGGAGTAGGCCATGGTTGGCTCCGGCTCTGAGTTTGGTAACCAAGGAACTTCAGCTCCGACCTACGCTAACCGGGTACTTGAAGATAGCTCACGCTGTAATGAAGAATGTCGCAAGTCTCGGAGTGATCGAAGACGGCGAATCTTCAGAGAGTGATGCTGGTAACGAAAGCAGAGAGATTAGGAGAAACATTCTCCATTTGTTGAGGAGCATATCGATCACCAACTGCAGTGGGGTTCATCAGCTCCGTTCTGCTCTTGTAGCTCTTCATGCTCCCGCGCAACTGCTGGACCAAGAACTAATCCAAGTTGCTACGGATGCTTTCCAGGTAGTTTTACGTGTCGGTAAAACTAACCTCGATCTAGTCTCCAACGCCTTGGATATTTTAGACAAATGGGATTCTATCATCGACAGAGACGAGTTTAGACCATTGTGTTTGAAGATTTTACCCACGCTGAACGAATATCTGTGCTCCTCTGGTACATCCGACAGCAAGGTGCTGGACAGTGATAGCAACAGTGCCGTCAGTAGCTACATGTACAAGAAGCGAAGACTGCTCAACGAAGGCACCAGTCCTCAGTTGGCCATGCTGCAAAACAAAATAATGCTCTTTCTTGGTAAAATGGACTCTTCCACGGTAAAGGCTTTGACAAGTTGTTCTTCGCCGTTTGAAGAAGATCACCCCGACGATGCGGAAGAAAAATCCTTAACTGACCTGACGGAAAGGCTTAAAATCTCACTGCCTTGTCCGGTGCAACACAAACTGGATATTTACTTGGACTCTCTGATAGCGCGCATGAAGGATCTCGCTCTTAGCTGCACAAACAGGGATACGCGTATCACAGCTTGCCAGGCCTTGCATTCCACCATACTTGTCATGTATGGCACAAGTAAGTCACTTCACCATTTTTAATAATTTAATTAGAAATACAAATCCATACATTTTTTTGGAAAATATCCCACTAACACTTCATAAGAGAAACTTAGTGATGACATGATTATCACTAAGTTTCTCTTATGAATGAAAAAATGGGAAAGTAATATAATTTATATTTGAAGCACCAACTTTGTGATTTTCCATTTTATAATTAAAATATAACTTTTTTTGAAAATCACTATGTATAAAATTTGTTCTTCTTCTTCTCCGTCTTATTCCTCATTGCTGAGGGTTGTGACCCTTGCAGAGGCAATGACTCTTCTCCAGTTATCCCTTGACTGCGCTGCACGTAGCGCTCCAACCACTGAGGTGCCTGCTGCTGCCTTAATTTGATCAGTCCATCGTGTGGGGGATCTTCCTCTCCCTCTCTTTCCCTCCAGGCTACCGATCACAACTAGTCGTTCCAGGCTATCCTCGTTGAACTGGAAAATCCGTCGGAATTTATAGTGATTTTAAAACAAAGTTACATTTTAATTATATTATGGAAAAGTGATGTTTATGAAATATGGTATTATTCCTAAGACATTACATGTAACTACTCAGAATCGGTCTATTTTACAATACGGGATTATTAGATAGGGTGCTACGAGTGACAAGTGATCACTATTCAATAATGTTAATTTTGTACAAAAATCAATAATGCATATATGTAATACTTAAAGTTTAAAAACAGACTTCCATACAAGAAATATTAATTTATTGTTTCGGCATTAGCCTTGTGGTAAGACATGTTACAATGATTAAAGAAAACACTTCGTTTTTTACCACTTGAGTTTTATTATAGACTACATGTTTCAGAAGTTAAACTTCCATCATTCAGGTCTGATGTTGTTCATTCATCAACATGTAGTCCATAATAAAACTCAAGTGGTAAAAAACGAAGTGTTTTCTTTAATCATTATTAAATATTAAAATCAAATTGCTACACTACAGAGACTAATGAGATGTGTTTAGTTCCCCTTGTTACTGCAGACCCTCTGACACTAACAGTATTTCTCCTCAGATGTGTCCCTGCCCTTGTCCGGTAGGGGAGCTCTATCGGCAACTCTCTCCGACCTGACCGTGGCCATGGTAGCCTTGTCAGCCGACACGGACAGTACAGTCGCGGCCATGTTCGAGCCGTTACTGACGCAATCCTGCCACTGGTTCTCCGCCCCCATCAACTCGGGTACCAGGGAAACAGAGAACTTCCTGTCTGCACTCATAGTAAGCAATTATAATATAAAGATTTTTGAAGATCGGCAGCAAAATTATTAATAAATAAAACTTGTGGGCGACCCATCATGACATATGGGATCGAATACAGAGCGGACACCGCAGTAACAAAAACACGCTCAGAGTGTCAGAAATGAAAACTTCAAGGAGCATATCGCTCACTCCTTTCATCAATGTCATTTATCAAAAAAATTGATTTTTCAAGAGATCGTTTTTAAGGTTTAAGAATATGATGAAATTTATTAAAAATAAATAAAATATCAAGCCACTTGTTGAACTTTTAACTGTGCAACAGATCTTTTTTGGTAAAACCTGAATGTTTTTTCTCTATTTCAAAAATATTTACTTTATTTAAAAAAAAAATAAACAATACCTTTTCTTCAAAATGCAAAAACATCACTTTCTGCACTGTAGCGGGTAAATATTAAGTTATAAATATGCTGCTTTTGCTGGGATATAGTACATTTTTTGGGCATTCCGAAAACATGCAAAACTGAAAATTGTCGATTTTAGATATATGACGTTGTTGAAAGGAGTGAGCGATTTGTAGCAAGGGTCTACTAGATAGAATAAGGAACACCAGGATTAGAAAAATATGCGAGATCGAACATGTCGTTAGGTGGGGGAAGACAATGAAGAAAACAATGGTATGCGCGTGTGAGGAGAATGGAACCATCCAGACTCCCCCACATCGCCTACACGGCCAACCCCATGGTCGACAACTCCCGGGCAGACCACCAAAGAGATGGATTGACAGCTGGGAATCGACTTCAAGAAGATGGAAGTCTGAGCATACCGGGGTTTACGACCTGGCATTTGCCCGTCTTAAGTGATCATATTATACACTAGTATAACATTTACAATTCTGCCTATTATTGAACATCCATATTGCATTAATTTTTTGGATGCAATGGTCTTTTTCAATAATTCAGCGGCATTTTAACTTATGTATTTTTAAGACCTCATATGAGGGCTCAATTTAAAAGAGGGTTAAAGAATTAATTTGCTTTTCTTTAATTCAGAAAGGTGCCTTCCACCCTTCTAACAGTTCTGTGAGGGAGAAGTCCTGCCTGGCTCTGAGGGAGTTTGTGGCCTGGACGGTGAAGCAAGCTACTGACGAGCAGCTCCAGAGGCTGCCCAGTGGGGCCGCTGCCGTCTTGCGGTCCATCTGTCAGATGGCTCTCCATCCGGACCGTGAGTGCTGCCGCTTAAATATAATATGATTTTTTATCCATGTAATGTCTAAACAATAGATAACATTAGCTAACGCATTGTTGTCGGGCGATTTTTTCATCAACCCCGACCCTAATTGTACTCAGACAGTCTGCTGTCCGAACCTCAGCATATTAATCACAAGTTCTCATCTGTACAATGTTTTTTGTCGTCTCTCGCGCTCTACCAAAAATAAACAAATAGAACGCTTATAAGCGTCTCCCGCTCTCTACCAACAGTATATAAAAAAAAACACTTTTCAGCTTTACCTGCAAACAATGTGCTCAGATAGTTCCAATGTTTTGGCAGGTTTTTATCTTCCTTTGACCCTCATTCATACTTGATGATGCATAGGGCACTGTAGCATTGAGTGTGGATGAGGGTCAACTAGTTTTTACTTGATCACTGATCCCATCAAGGCAAGGTGATCAGTCCTGCTCTTCAGAAGATGATTAGTTAGTCAATTTTATTTGTGATGAGGTATAAAAATTTTTTCTTTAATATTTCAGCCTATAGAAGGCGTGGTGCCTTCCTGATATTCAACAACGTCGCTTCCCAACTTTACAAAATAGAATCTGCCATAGACAAATTTCTCCCCGAACTTCTTTACACAACTGTCAAGAGTATGGAAAATTCCCCAATTCTTAATAAAGATGTACTTATCTACAAACAAGAGGCGATGAAAGCATTGCACATTATTTCAAAATGCTTACTGATGAAAACGGCTGTATTTAAAAAGAAGAACGCCGG
The DNA here is from genome assembly GCF_059751285.1 of Brachycentrus maculatus. Lineage (NCBI taxonomy): Eukaryota > Metazoa > Arthropoda > Insecta > Trichoptera > Brachycentridae > Brachycentrus > Brachycentrus maculatus. The sequence continues at coordinate 554,166 of NW_028280892.1, forward strand.
TAGAAGAAAACCTCCCGATTTTGGAGAAGCTTGTCTCGAAGACATCGCCCTTTGGATGCTCAAACAGTCGACCAGTTGCCTGTGTTTGAAAACGGCCGATAAGCTGTTCAAAACATTTGTCGAAGTTGCAAAACAAGTTGACGGCTCCCGAAATTGTAACGTGTTCATTGATAACCTGATTAGAAATATCGGCTCAGATAAAGTTGTGGAAAATTATTTGCATTCATCGCATTTTTTTAATGAAGAAAGTCTAAAGCCTAAAAGAGTCGAAAATGCAATTAAGACACTTTTGCGACTGCTTTCCAACATGCATATTCACAATCAAATGGTGGAAAATGTTATCAAAACAAATTTGTTTGAACGTTTGCTGTACTTTAAAAGATTCGATGCTGAATTTTTGTCATCTTTTTATGAGAGTTGCGCCAATGTTACTCAAACCGACGCCATTGATGATTTGATCTTCAAAATAACTTGGAAAAGCTACCAGCTATTTCTCAGTCTCCCGATGGACTGTGCGAATGAATACACAAGTATATTTGATAGAGAGTTGATTTCTTGTTTTAGTTCAATAACGGCATGGATTTTGAATCCAGTCAAACTAAATATTTTACTGAGAAACATCAATGAATCAGATCTATGGAGTGTTGTGAAAATGACACAGGAATTTAAACAGCGTTTATCTGTGCAGCAGTGGAAAATGTTTGAAGAAAGTTTCCAGCACAGCCTCGAATCATACCAATTGGTCAAATTATTGTCTGAACTATCCACCAAAGAGTATTCCAAACAAGTCGCTTTTGACAATTTGAGATATGTTATCGATGTGATAATCACAATGGATTCTGAGAATATTTTTACTTATTTAAAGAACTGGAATTTGGATGACGTTTTAAAAAACATTTTCAATAACACCTTTGATTCTCCGGATTCCCTGAAATTTACTAATATGGACTCGGTGTCAAAAGAACATTTAATTCTCGTCATAGCTTTTGTGATAAATTCAAAAGCTGTATCGGTTCAACAGTTGATGGAATTATCAGTAAATGCAAGTATCGATGCAAACATCAAATTCACCAGAGAGAGGAATTTCTTCAAAGCGTTTGAAAAAGACATTCTTAAATTTTACATCTTGCATTATAAAGAATTTTTCAATGAACTGCAGTGCAGGTATAATTGTAATATTTACGCGATTGAAGATATGCTGCAATATTTAGTAGGAGAAAGGATATCTGATACAGAGTTTTTGGAAGCCCTTACTAACTTTTTGTCAATGGTAAGGATCTTTAATACTAGTTTACTCTATGTAATCGTTTTAGTACTGATATTTTTCTTATACACATATGCTTATTATCTATGTATGCTAAAATTAGTGAAGATTTTTTTTGCAAAAATGGTATTTTATTGTAGTGATTCAAGAACAATGTTTCAAAATTGGTTCATATAAATAGAACTTGAGAATTTGAGTAGTGTGGTTGTCAATAATGGGTAGAATTAGTGAATGTTACATGTGTGTAAAGTGATCACTTATACCAGCCTATGACGGTCGTCAGCCCTGTAAATGCCCAGACTTCCATATTCTTCTTCATCTTTCATGAGATGTAAAAAAAAAAGAAATATAGAATTTTTAAGCATTCAAAACATCGAATTGATGGGTCATCCGTCATATAGGCCTGATTTGGCACCCAATGATTTTTTCTTAGTACCGCGTATCAAAAATAAATTGCCAAGTCAACGTTTTTCGATGCCTGAAAAAGCGGTTGATACGTTGAAATCACATGTTTTGGAGATACCTCAATCGGACTGTAAAAAGTGCCTCGAAAGTGTATTGATCTTCAAGGAGAATATTTTGAATAGTAGTGTGGTTGTCAATAATGGGTAGAATTAGTGAATGTTACATGTATGTAAAGTGATCACTTAAACCAGCCTATGACGGTCGTCAGCCCTGTAAATGCCCAGACTTCCATATTCTTCTTCATCTTTCATAAGATGTAAAAAAAAAAGAAATATAGAATTTTTAAGCATTCAAAACATCGAATTGATGGGTCATCCGTCATATAGGCCTGATTTGGCGCCCAATGATTTTTTTCTTAGTACCGCGTATCAAAAATAAATTGCCAAGTCAACGTTTTTCGATGCCTGAAGAAGCGGTTGATACGGTAAATCACATGTTTTGGAGATACCTCAATCAGACTGTAAAAAGTGCCTCGAAAGTGTATTGATCTTCAAGGAGAATATTTTGAAAAACAATAAAGCCATTTTCTATCTCAAAACTTAAGTAGCAACCTACATAATAGATACTTACTTAGGAGATAGCTCAATCGGGCTGGAAAAAGTGCCTCGAAAGTGTATTAATCTTCAAGGAGAATACTTTGAAAAACGATGAAGCCATTTTCTATCTCAAAACTTAAGTAGTAACCTACATAATAGTACTTACTCAATAGATACTTACTTAGGAGATACCTCAATCGGACTGGAAAAAGTGCCTGCAAAGTGTATTGATCTTCAAGGAGAATACTTTGAAAAACAATAAAGTCATTTTCTATCTCAAATCTTATGTAGCAACCTACGTAACAGTACTTACTTAATTTTTTTTTGTAGGTATGGCCTCAGCTGATAGCCCGGCATTCTTTCCCTACCCTTCTTGGGCTTTATTCTCTCCTGGCAATAGTGCTTCCCTCTCCCCTGGATTTCCTAGGAAGACCAGACTGTGCAATGGCGACATGGCTCCTGGAACGTCTGGCCGACCCTGACGAGGACTTTAAATTGCAGACCAAGCTCATAGTCTTGCTGCCCACCTTGTGTCCTCCGGGTTTCAAAGAAACACACTATGATGAAGCTGTCATGTAAGTCTAACAGATTTTTTTTTATTGTTAAACCTTTAAGTGCCAGATGATATTAGTATGACTGATCTCAATGAGACATTGAATTTTTCAAGAAAATAAAACCTGATAGAATTATGTTTTTTATTTATTTATTCTGAAAAATTAATTAATATGTACAAATGTGTGTCCTGGGTTCGAATCCCGAAGTAGGCGGTCACTTTTTTCTGAGATATATTAGGTTGATGCATAAGTAATGTTGTATTTTTACGTAATCTCTGGCATATTTTTTTACCAACTGTGTTGTTCTTATCGTCCACCTCCGTAGCGCAGTGGTCAGCGCGTTTGGCTACCGTGCTGGAGGTCCCGGGTTCGATTCCCAGGGGGGTCAAAATAAATATGGCCGATTTTCACTCTCATATTTATTTAATATCACCCTGGACTGGTACAAGAAGCGTAGGGCTGATCACCTTGCCTTCATGCAATTAACGATCAAGATAACACTGCGCCACTACGATGCAGTGCCCTATGCGCCATTGGGTACGGATAAGGGTTAGAATGTTGTTCTTAATGTTGTTTTTATATCATATAAAGGAGGGTTTTTTCTAACATTTTATTCAGTTTACTAATAGCGGTTACGCTATATAGAGCCCTTGTGAATTTTTCAAATGTCAGAGAAAAGAGTGCATATTCGACACTTTTACTTTTTGAACTTGACAAAGGCCACAATGCAACTGAGGCAACCAAAAACATACGTGATGTGGACAGCAGAGTTCGATGTTCGAAGCAGTCAATGATGGTTTGCTAAATTCAGATGAGGGAATAATCAACAGCTAATGAAGAAAGATCGGTACGCCCTTCAACCATCGATAATGATGTACTGAAAGCCATGCTTGAAGCTGATCCCCTGACCTTCAGTACGGTGGCCGAGCGTGCTGACCATTACACTACGGAGGCAGACAAAGATGGTTAGTTAGTTGGTCAATATAATTGATTCAGTTTTATTTTTGCAGCAAAGCACTCAGCAGCGTCACATCGCTCCACTTCCCGCAGAAGAGTGATGAACTGGCTCTGTATACTCCGGAACGCTCAAATTATTTGTCGGCCTTCAAGTTTCTTCTGGAAGCCATGGCCAACTCCGGTTCCTACATTCTGCTGCAGACCGTGATACAGTGCTCATGCTGTAAGCATCCTGATTCTTATTATTTGTATTATTTTTTGACATCTCAACATAGATGAAGAAGGGTTGTGGTCCCGTGGTTAGTTACTGCATTGGATAAACACAATTGAAAATATCAATAATCACACAAAGCCAAGAACATCAGTCCTATACTTCTAGTGTCAGTCCAAGGTAGAGTGTCTACAACACTATGACTAAGATTTTCAATGTTTTCATTAAATATTACTCATGGATGTGCCAAATGTGTCGGGTTGTGGTCCCGTTGTTAGTGTCGCGGACTCTTAAGTCAGATTTTTTCGGTTCGAACCCACTCTACCACAATTTGATTCCTATTTCTAATAATGAGCCGTTTAGGCTCACAGAAATTGTATGAAATTGAAATATTTGTGTAAATAATAAAAAAACACAAATATTTCTCTTTTTTATTAAAAAATAGATAAATATGAAAGTCTGGGGATTTCCAGGCTTACAACCGTCATGGGCTGCTTTAAGTGATCACTTAACATACGTGTTTCTACCCACGAGGGAGAACCACACTACTCAAATTCTTGATTCTTCGAGATACATTGATCAAACTCAAAACGCAGTATGCGAGAGTTCACTACAGGCATCTATTGTGAGATGAGCATAGCTTTTATTAAGCAGAGACTCTTTCATGAGAAACGCTTAAAAACATAATTATTTTTTATTTTTAAATTTATAATTTGACCAGTTAATTTATTTACAACATTTTGAGTGTGTCCAAATACTTGTTAATAAATCCAGATTACCTCCAATTAGGAGTTACTTTTTACATTATTTTTTGACATTTCAACATAGATGAAGAAGAATATGGAAGTCTGGGAAAATCATTTTAGATTTCTTAAATGCTGTTCTTGCTAGTTTTAATATTAACTATTTTTAATTTGGATTGACCATGTGATTTTGTCCAAACACTAAATTCACTAGTAATTTGTAATATTTATATTATATATGCCATAACAAGGCGAAACCATTGTCACGAAATTTATTTGTTTTTAATAATAAAATACAATTTAGTAGACTCAATTGGTCTAAAAATAATTGTTTGATTTTAACATTCAATATATAAATTTTATTATTATATATAAATACGTCCGCCTCCGTAGTGTAATGGTCAGCACGTCCGGCTACCGTTCTGGAGGTCCCGGGTTCGATTCCCAGGGGGGGTCAAATAAATATGTGTTTTTTCACTGTAATATTTATCCTATATTACCCTGGACTGGTACCTGAAGCAGAGGGCTGATCACCTTTCCTTCATATGTAAACGATCAAGATAACTCTGCGTTTATATGACGCAGTGTCCTATGCATCATTGGGGTGCGGATAAGGGTTTTATTATATATATATATATATATATATATATATATATATATATATATATATATATATATATATATATTATATATATATATATATATATATATATATATATATATATATATATATATATATATATATATATATATATATATATATATATATATATAATAAAACCCTTATCCGCACCCCAATGATGCATAGGACACTGCGTCATATATATATTTATATATATATATATATATATATATATATATATATATATATATATATGTATATATATATATATATATATATATAATAAAACCCTTATCCGCACCCCAATGATGCATAGGACACTGCGTCATATAAACGCAGAGTTATCTTGATCGTTTACATATGAAGGAAAGGTGATCAGCCCTCTGCTTCAGGTACCAGTCCAGGGTAATATAGGATAAATATTACAGTGAAAAAACACATATATATATATATATATATATATATATATATATATATATATATATATATATATATATATATATATATATATATATATTTATATATATATATATATATGTATATATATATATATATATATATATATATATATATATATATATATATATATATATATATATATATATATGTCCGCCTCCGTAGTGTAATGGTCAGCACGCTCGGCTACCGTTCTGGAGGTCCCGGGTTCGATTCCCAAGGAGGGTAAAATAAATATAAGTGATTTTTTCACTGTAATATTTATTCAATATTACCATGGACTGGTACCTGAAGCGGAGGGCTGATCACCTTTCCTTCATGTGTAAAAACGATCAAGTTAACACTGCGTTTATATGACACAGTGCCCTATGCACCATTCGGGTGCGGATAAGGGTTTTATTATTTATTATATATATATATATATATATATATATATATATATATATATATATATATATATATATATAAAAATTTTAAAAAATGGAGTTCTTCAAAGTAAACGCCAAATCTATGAATAAGAGTAATATTTATATTTCAGATGACAAGGAGCACGTGTGTGAGAGCCAGATATCCCACAAGCTGGGGTCCTACATGGCCAGTCTCGGTCCGGCCGACCAGACTTGCGTGCTGGGAAAGGTGTTCCACACATTCTCGGAGAGGTCCCGGGACCCGCGCATCCGCCTCAACCTGCTCGATAGGTTCCTCATTCCCCTAGCCAAGGCGGCGTCTGCGTCTTCCCTCGACGTAAGACCGATCCAGTTCAATTCTTATATTTATCATCCCCAATCAACACACTTCTGTTGGGTGTTTTTTTTTTATTCCTTAACACTTTGCATGCCTACTTTACGGATCCGTGTATGATGTGTCTAGCGCATGGTGCCCACTACACAGATCCGTGATCGCGCACATCAACATACAAACGCGTCATCTATTGCGTGCACTGCTGGCGAGAGTTGGATACGCGGATCCGTGCGATGGGCAAATATACAACATCAAAAATTACATAATAATAAAATAATAATAAAACCCTTATCCGCACCTCAATGGTGCATAGGGCACTGCGTCATATAAACGCAGTGTTATCTTGATCGTTTTAATTTTTAAAATTAATTTAATTGGTAATAAAGACACCTATTACTACTGGAAACAAGAAAAAAATATCTGGCAACGAGAAAAATGTGAATATTCCTAAATGTTGCTTTTATTGACCATAGTTGAAGTTGAAATGTAACAGTTTTGAGATATTAGCTCTGGTAAGTATCTGAAAATGAGAAAAAAATACATCGCAAGTAACCGCAATAGCTGGCGTAGCGACACGACCGCCGCGTAGGACGATCAGCTACTAAACACACTACGACATGCGCGTATACGTAAAGCACGGCATGCACCCACACACTGAGAAACGTTTGTGTAGTAGTGATTTTATCCCCGATATTTTCACAAATTATTTTCCATTAAAATAAGTACAATAACTGATTTTATATTTAGGATTTTTATGCGGAGAAACTACCGCAGATATTGGAATTCCTCAATAAAAAAGTCAAGGAGGTGAAGCCTTCAGAGACTCCTCTAAAGCACTTGTTCCTGGAATGGAGCGCCTCCTACCAACTGGCTGAAAACATGTTCTTAAAGGTAACAATAATTTCTTATTATTTATTTATTCCATCAAACACTGGATTTTCACCTTATATCTTCTGCAACGTTCCCAACATTTCTGCAGCAAAAATTTCATTCTGCAAATAAAATTTAACGCAACTTCTTTGCTCGAAATCATAAATAGTTAAAATTACTAAATTGAATTTTTGTGGAATGAAAGCCGAGTGAATGCGGTGGAATTGCGCTTCCTCAGACAAATGTGTGGAAAATCATTAAATGACAGAATTAAAAATGAAGATATATGAAAGGAATGTAAGGCTGAACACGGAATAATTGAAAAGATTAGGAAGAGTTCTTTAAGGTGGTATGGACATGTGGAGCGAATGGATAACTAGAGAATGACTAAGAATATATATATGGCGAATGTGAGCAGTAGAACAGAACTAGGACGGCCGAAAAAGACTTGGCACGATCAGATCAATCAGAACCGAAAATCTGGTAGTGTCAAAAGTCTGCGTAATCGGAGGGATAAATGACTAGATGTATGGATATGAAGGAGGCGAGGAGTGTATATCAAGACAGAAGAGTTTGGCGTTCCATCCTTTCTGCCTACCTCTGCGGGGTAACGGCTCGATGGTAGTAGTAGTAGTAGAATTTTTGTTTTATTATTTTGAGAAATAAAAAGACTTTGTTTTTTGATCCACTCACATTTCTACTAACATTAATTTATGACTTTAAACCCTGAAGAGGGCAACAGGTTGTTGCCGAAACTAGTTAGTCTATAATATAAAAATGTGAGTGGATCAAAAAACAGAATCTTTTTATTTCTCAAAATAATATATCAATATGATCCACAAAGTTAATGCTTTCAATATTCAAAACAGAATTTTTGTTGTTCACAAAACACGTGTGTGACTATTGGACAAATGCTCCAGGGGTTCAACTGTCTATGACTGCCAAATTACTTGCGTATTTAAAAACTTTTACTTTTCAGATAGACAATGTGCAGTCTGAGTCGTGCAGTGTAGGAAAATTAGGTGTGAAGCTTAATGTCAAATGGAGGAAAGAATTTTTCAATCGAGCCCTTGAACCCAGAGATGTAAACGTCCCTCTCCATGATAATATCACAGAAACAACGGAATATTTGAGGTTATAATTATTTATTAAATAAACGGATCAGTACCAGATTTATATTTATTTATTTATTAAACGCTAATGCCTTTAACATAATACAAATATACAGTATCTAATATAAAAATACACTAATTAATACACTAATAGAGAAACAAAAATTCTTAAACATAAATTAAAAATAAAATAACAAATAGTAAGCACTGGTAAATAAACGTCTCCGACACACACTATCAGCGAACAGTGAGAGAGAGTGAAACCTAACGTTATATACTTAGCCTATTCAATTAACACACTTTGAACGGGTAAGATATTTCTAGGGATTCGGTCGATTGATGCTTAAGGACGGGAAGGGTATTTTCACCTTGTGCGCCGGCCTCATTTCAAAGTCAGAAAAGAAGGAATTTAATATTTAATGTTTTTATATGAATTATGCACCAAACTCTTTATTAAGGTCTTAACTATATGCACATAATTATCAAATTCTGTCGCAAGCGGTCCGCAGGCGTAAAAAACACCCGTTTGAAATGTGTTAATACGTAGACTGACATCATAAAACAAAATGTACTTTATTTACAAGTTACATGTCTGGGTCGCCTTCAAAGTATTGACCTACTCGATGCACACACTTATCTCATCGATGTTTCCACTTTTGGAAACAATGGGGATGCTTCTGTGATGTCCTTCAGCTCCTGGGAATAATAGCTTTCTGTGTATTTTATCCGCAGGCAAGCTCGTTGTTCTGCCTATCGCTGCCTTCATTCTGTGGTCCTCGCAATGCCAAAAGAAGACTTGGCCCTGTACAAATACATGATGACTCCCGACAGACTGTGGGGGGGAATGATTGACACTGGAAAATTATATTCCTTCCCTATGGACCAGGTGGGGAAAAATTCCCAGACATATATAATTTCTAACAAAAGCTTATTTGTGTAAACACGATTAGTTTGTTTTCATCTCATGTTCTCATCAACAGGTGAAGGAGTTCAAATTTTCACCCGTTGATAGAAATCTGTAGTTCTCGAAATTAGTCATGTTTATAATATTTTTTGACATCTCATCAAAGATGAAGAAGAATATGGAAGTCTGGGCTTGACGACCGTCATAGGCTGGTTCAAGTGATCACTTTACACACGTGTAACATTCACCAATTCTACCCATTATTGACAACCACACTACTCAAACTCTAGGAAGTTCTATATATATGAACCAATTTTGAAACATTGTTCTTGAATCACTAGAACTTCACTAGAGACATCTATTGGTGAGATGTAAAGAAAGTCATGTTTACATGACTTTTCGTGTTTTTATTTAAATCGGAGAATATTAATATATGACCTAAATACAGTAGAATTGCGATATAACGAAAAGCGATATAGCGAAAAATGACATATATCGAGAAAAAAATCGGAATTTACTGCCTAAAACCAATTTTTCATACAAAAATGCATTTACAATATGTAATACTCATTTCACACTCATAAATTAAAATTAGTACACCTTGTTCCATATAAAGGCGAAATTAAGAATTATCTTGAAAATTTAGAAATCCAAAAAAACCTGAATTCTAATAATAATTTATTAAATAATATATTGTTTCAAAATTCTTCACCATTGCTTTCCATTTTTCCTTTGTTTTCAAACTCCATCCCTTGACTAACCCCTTCCCCTTACTTTCCCCTCTCCTTATTTATAGAACAATTTTATATTTTATATTTTAGTTATTATACAGACCTGAATGATGGAAGTTTAACTTCTGAAACATGTAGTCTATAATAAAACTCAAGTGGTAATCAATGTAATATTTGCATAAAAAAATGAGATTACTGGGCCATACAAAATTTTGTCAATTTTAAAGGTGTCTAAACTTGATATGAAACAGGCATCATTTTTCTTTTTTTTTAAATGAAAGAAGATGGAAGTCTGAGCATCCCACAATCTGGCACTTGGCTGGCTTAAGCGATCACTTTATACATTTGTGTAATGTTTATCATTCTGCCCATTATTGAACATTTATATTACATTAATTCTCGAAACTTGTACATATTTATGCAATACTGTTAGATCCTTCTGGGATTCTCAGACTTTCATCAAAAAAAGGGAAGATCGATACATGTCAAGTTGAGACACCCTTATATCATCCGTAGTGTGAATAATCCAGTGTCCAATTTCATAAATAATATAAATATTGTTAAAATTTAGTCACCTGAAAAGCTTGCAAATAAATTATTATTAATCTGCATTTATTATTTATTTTTTTTGTATTGCAGGTTTCTAAGTTCAAGTACCACCCGATCAAATCTAAACTCCTGAATAGATTCAATCGCATCGGAATGGGTGGAAATTCCACCGCTGGCAGCCAGACCCTCAGTCAGTCGTTTCTCGGAGTGCTGCACAGCGATGCGGACAGGAGGAAGAGGGTGTTCTCCCAGACCCTCTCCGATGACATACTAAGATACGACCTCAACATGGCTGTCATCAGAGACCCGCCACCGCTGGACATTGATGCTGACAAAGTATGTAATCTGTAGTAATTTATATGTCGAATATGATTGACGCATGACACTTTACAAAAATTACAACATCTTCCGATAGAGTTGATTAATTCTGCACCACCCAGTATACGTGTATTTTCTCCTTACTCCTGTCTTTCCCAGTCAAATGCATCGTCAACTTCTTGATTATTTTATGCATTTTATGTATTGGGTTGTGGTCCCGTGGTTAGTGTCGCGGACTCTTAAGTCAGAGTTTCTCGGTTCGAACCCACTCTACCACAAATTGATACCTATTTCTAATAATGAGCCGCTTAGGCTCACAGAAATATGTAGTATGAAATTGAATTATTCGTGTGAATAATAAAAACACAAATATTTCTCTTTTTTTATTTTTATTTTTTTCACAGTTGCTGATGGAAATTGATGGCATTCAGGGTTGTTGTTGCTAGTCAAATCAATTAGTTGTATCAATAATCAACAATTTTTTCAAGTCTTTAACCTCTCAAGTAGTGAGATTTTAATGAAAAGGTTGTCTGCCTCCGTAGTGTAATGGTCAGCATGTTTGGTTACCTACTGGAGGTCCCGGGTTTGATTCAAAGGATGGGGTCAAATATTTATTCAATATTACCCTGGACAGGTAACTGAGGCGGAGGGCTGATTACCTTTCTTTCACGTGTTAACGATCAAGATAACACTAAGTCAGTAAAATAATTTAGTGGAATAAAGCGCAATTCTTCCGACTTTTTCTGCATCAAATAAAACAATTCCTCTAATGACATATTTTTAATTTACAAATTTTGACATTAAGTCAGTGTTGCTAGTGAAATAAATCCTTTTTTTTACTATTATCTGTATTATGGCACCTTTTTTTAGCCAGCCGTTATTCAGAGTTATTTATTTAGTACTTACCTTGATTTCAAATTAGAAAAACTTGTCCTCAATATCATTCCGAGTTCTTTTGAGAAGTTTGGCCTGTTTGCTTGCTGCTGTAGAACTGCGGGACGCTGGTGGGATGTCTGTGTACATATAAACTTCCATTTCATGGTAGGCGCCGTGGCGTAGTCGGGTAGACGCTCGACTGCGAAACTGGCGTCGCAGATTTGATTCCTGCCAAGTGCAAAATAAATTCAAGAAAGATTTATTTTCAATTGGTTTGGGTGTTTGTGATATATTTTTCACATTTAATTTTCCTATCCGTACTATCCTACCTGCAGACAAGCATCTAAATGTAGAGGCTTTGTGGATTATTATTATTTCCTTAGAATAAAAAAAAAAAGTTTTACTTAATAAATATCACTATTTCAATTGTGGTATTTATCTAGTAAAACTTAAATTTAAAAAGGATAGATTTTACCACAATTGTCGAATCAATTGATGAAAACATTTTTTTTTGTTTAGTTACGTAATCAAACTAAGTTACGTCTGGAAGAGTCGAACCTCAACAAGCACGAGTGCATGAGCACCGTGTGCGCCGTCATCATGGCCATGGACGCGCTCAGCTCCGAGGCCGCTAACTCCTCCCTTTCCTCGTCGGCCAGGCAGCCCGCCGTCCCGCTGTGGGTCGATTGTCTGTCGCAGATATTGAGTGATTCCAACCGACACTCAAACATCAGGCTGTTTTTTTCCCAGGTAATTGTTTAGATATTTAACACTCTCCTTATCAGATGAGGGAAGCTTTTTATTAAGCAGGAAAAAATATTTATAACATTTTTAGTGTGTTCAAATGCTTGTTCACAAAATCTGTATGTTGAAAATGTTGTACATAAATTAACTGATCAAATTATAAGCTAAAATAACAAAAATGAAAATGATATTTTCTGGCGTTTCTCATGTATGTGATTATAATCCAGGACTCGTACCTTACATACTAATAAAGATATGAGTAAATAAAAAATAAGTCAATTTAAATATCAAAATAAATCTAAATTATTATATTTTTGACTTAATTTATAATTGATTAAGGGGATTAGCTATGGATGTCCATATTTTTTCGATTTAAAATCACTAATTTTTTATTGTCTAACGACTACCCAACACCGGGACGCGTGTTTATTTTAGCACCGGAAGAGAAAGGTTAAAGCAAAGAGTATCTTCAAGACTAATTAATCAATTAGTATTCTTTTATTTACTATTTTGTTTTCCAAGGTGATGGTAAATGTGCGGGACAATGGAGAGGATATATTTAAGAAGCACAGCAAAGTGTTGCTGGAGCCACTGCTTCGTACGGTACAAGACAGGTGCACCTCGTTTGACTCTACCATCAATTTTCTTGATGTTTCCATCGTAAGTTAACTTTTTTTTTTCAATACATATTACATACATAAGCCATACATATAATATTCCCGATGAGTAATTTCTATTTCTCATTTTGGGACATGGGATTAAGGTTGACAAGACTGAAACACAAATAATAAAGTTACAAAATTTTTTTTTTTTAAATAACCAAAACTAATACATGGCAAAATATAAAAACAAAACAGGTATAATAAATAGGCACAAGAAGCATATTTAAAAGAAATGAATGAGAATAACGTAAGGTAAGAAGCATATTTAAAATAAACAAATGAGAAAATATACAATTTTTTAAAATATAACAAATGACAAATATAAAAAACATAAGGTAAAAACAAAACAGGTATAATAAATAGGCACAAGAAGCATATTTAAAAGAAATAAATGAGAAAAACGTAAGGTAAGAAGCAAATTTAAAATAAACAAATGAGAAAATATAAATTTTTTTAAAATATAACAAATGACAAAATATAAAAAACATAAGGTAAAAACAAAATAAGAAAATATGTCTAATCACTACATATACATTTATATTATGTTATTTCACCACCCGTTAATGGAAATGCATTACTCCTTCAACCTTCCTTATCTGAAGTATAACATTATGCATGCTCTGAAGGGGGGGTTTGAAGGTCTCCAGACGTATTCATTGAAATATTGTATGTAATAGTTAGAGTGAAATAAATAAACTATCACAGTTAACATAAATAGCATATTTCATTGTTTCGGCATTCACTTTGTTGTAAGACATGATGAAATTGTAAATGAAAACACTTGTTTTTTACTACTTGAGTTATACTTATTTTGACGACTAGTTTCAGAAGTTGCAGATGCTTCCATCGTCGGGTTTAAATATAAACTAAAACATAAATAATTATAATTAGCATAAATCATGGAAATATTTATTGAAGTAATCAGATATTTAAAATATCTCTGAAGAATGTCATTCAGAAATTATTCAAGGATTTTATGAAAAGTGGAAGTAGATTGTAGATCTTAATTGCGAAATACATACCTACTTTTACAGTTCCTTTGTCCAAATGTGATATATGCTTGATTTCGTTTAATGTACTCCTGTGTTTTTGTTCTTGTGGTTGTATGCGTTTAGCTGAATTGAATTCTTCACTGCTGTGATATTATAAATTATGTCACGGTGATATTATATCCGCCTCCGTAGTGTAATGGTCAGCACGCTCGGCTACCGTACTGGAGGTCCCGGGTTCGATTCCCAGGGAGGGTTGAATAAATATAAGTGATTTTTTCACTGTAATATTTATTCAATATTACCCTAGACTGGTACCTGAAGCGGAGAGCTGATCACCTTTCCTTCATGTGTTAATGATCAAGATAACACTGCGTTTATATGATGCAGTGCCCTATGCACTATTGGGGTGCGGATAAGGGTTTGAATGAATGATATTATATTAATAAAAAAATTATAATTGCAGCTACTAATGCTGCTCTCGTGGAGTAGCGAAGCTGTACCGTCAACTGCGTCAGAAATATCTTCCGCATCCTCGATTCTCAAACTTCTAGTTGACCAAATCAATCCCAATGAACAGTCTGCCGAAATATTTAGACACAGCCTCGAGTTACTCAAAGAGATTCTGTCCGCGTGGGGGAGATATCTAATCATACCTTTCAGCTCAATTCTTGCCAAGTTGCAAGGCCAAGGAAAGGTTATAAAAGCGGGTGTCCAGATATCGGCTGCGGTTCTAGCCACGGAAAACATACCCTGGAATGAAGAGACATACAAAGGCTATAGTGATGGGATATGTCAAGGTATGTCGCATTCGGAAAAGGACATTTATAAACCGTCGGCGGAAGTGATCGGAATGACACTAAGCTTACTTTCTACAAAAATTACCGACTCAGAAGTCGAGAGATACCTTTTACTGTCAGCCGACATCAAAAAAGTTTTGGAGAAAATGTACATCGACGCAAAAGACAAGTTCATCACTTGCCTGTATCTAATCCAAAAGTACTGCCCGGATATATGTACGCACACTCTAGCTAATATGGTATCGTTTCTTATACCGAAACTGCCGACAGACGCGCGTAAGACCTGTTTGAAGATATTCTTGAGCGCTATGGACGTGATCGACTATGAAGTTTTGAACCAAGAATTGAAGGCACTAAACATTAGTTATTATTTGAAAGATATAGATTTTCGAGTGCCGTGTCTGCATATTCTCAATAAAGCTTCTAGTAGATTGGAGCTGAAAGAATTGGCGCTGTATATTGAAGATTTGTGCGGATTTAGCAGTCACAAAGATAAAGAAACAAGGGCTGTGTCTTATGAGATCCTGATGCGATTCTATGACTGTAAGTAAATTTTTTTACTAATAGTGTCAGCATTAACTTTGTAACACTTCGTAAATATGTATTTATGGTTAAATTAACTGAACTAACTAACTAAATTAACTGAATAGTACACCACCATGCTCCACCACGACAATACAAGCTGTCACACATCAGTCACATTTTTGAGCTTTACAACATTTTGAGTGTGTCCAGATACTTGTTCACAAATCAGGATTATCTCCAATTATAGGAGTTATTTTTCATATTATTTTTTGACATCTCATCAATGATGAAGAAGGTAATTAAAGAGTTTCTGCTCAATAAAAAGCTTCTTTTCATCTCACCAATAGATGTCTCTAGTGAAGTTCTAGTGATTCAAGAACAATGTTTTAAAATTGGTTCATATATACATATAGAACTTCCTAGGTGTTTTTGCCTAGAATTTTCACTCATGAATTACATGAAATTATAGTTACTTTAAACATAAAGAGTAAATCCACTCACAAGTAGGCATAGGCTATGAAACTTATAAAGTTGAAGCCTGAGTAGGGACATGATAAACGGTGTTGCATAAGCCGTAGCTAGATTTCAGAGTCACTTGGACGTTAGGTAATTTAAAAAAATTGAGTAGTGTGGTTGTCAATAATGGGTAGAATTGTTGAATGTTACACATGTGTAAAGTGATACTTAAACCAGCCTATGACGGTCGTCAGCTCCGTAAATGCCCAGACTTTCATATTCTTCTTCATCTTTGATGAGATGTCAAAAGTTATATGAATTTTTATTTACAATGATTAAAGAAAACACTTCGTTTTTTACCACTTGAGTTTTATTATAGACTACGTGTTTCAGAAGTTAAACTTCCATCATTCAGGTCTGTATAATAACTATTATACAGACCTGAATGATGGAAGTTTAACTTCTGAAACATGTAGTCTATAATAAAACTCAAGTGGTAAAAAACGAAGTGTTTTCTTTAATCATTGTAACATGTCTTACCACAAAGTTAATGCCGAAACAATAAATAAAACTTTTATTTACACTACTGGCTTCTGAGAGCACTTGTCCCATCGACAGTTGATTTTAACTCAGTCAATTTAAAATCCAAATTTAGTAATACTTTCAACCCAGCTATCAAATTGTAAAAGTACAACTTTATATATGCGATTTTTGGT
Source organism: Brachycentrus maculatus (assembly GCF_059751285.1). NCBI lineage: Eukaryota > Metazoa > Arthropoda > Insecta > Trichoptera > Brachycentridae > Brachycentrus > Brachycentrus maculatus. The sequence goes on from NW_028280892.1 coordinate 570,967, forward strand.
ACATTCTATCATATTGATTTGAAGTTATGCGGTTTTTTTAAATAATGGAACCTATCCCTCAGTTTTGTATGTAGTTCAAGTTTTTTTTATGCGTCTCCCCGTGGAACGTATCTATTGCATAAATAGAGACCCAAGTGTATTTATTTTTCATACAAAATATTCTTATTTAATCTGGCAAAAAAAAATAAAAAATATAAAAAAAAAAAAAATATATAAATATATATATATATATATATATATATATATATATATATATATATATATATAAACACATATATATATACACATATATATATACAGTGGTACCTCGACATACGAGTTTAATTCGTTCCGCAACCTTGCTCGTATCTTGAATTACTCATATCTCAAAGCAAATTTCCCCATACAAAACAATTGAACTACCATTAATCCGTTCCAACCTCCAAAATGTCACCCCCAGTTATTTTTGTTACGTGGTTTGGAATAATAAAAACGTATTTATAAATATCTAATATGAAATGAGTTAGGCAAGTGTCATTAAAAAGGTCAGATGCACGACCTGTTGCAACTTTTTCTGGGTGTTTTTTTTCCACGAACTGTGAAACTCTCTCCCACATTCCTAACATCTCCTTTATCTCACTTGTAGAAATAACCTCCTCCTCTGACTCCTCAAAACCAATTTCTTGCATAACCTCAGTATGCTGCTGTGACTGTAACTCTTGTATCTCCTCAGTCGTCAGTCAACCGAACTTGTATCTCGAATTTCGCTCGTAACTAAAAGCAAAAAATCACTTGCTCGTCGGCTTGTATCTCGAAAAACTCGTATGTTGGGGCACTCGTATGTCGAGGTACCACTGTATATATATATATACAAAACAGAGTGTAAATATTAGATAACTTTTTTGTAAGAATAGTTATGTTTAGCTGAGGACGCCAATGTGACGTATTTGATTGATAACGCAAAGCTAAAATAGACGTGGAGTACGCAGTGGTTAAAGTGTTCATTTCTGCAATAAACATGCAATTTAAAATGTTTGTGTCCAGCGAAATAATGCGGTCGGTATAGTATCTACTCATGGAAGTCGGTTTAAAAAAAAAAATTATGTATTTTTTAGTACTTCAAGACTCTACCACGGATGATACGGTAGAATTTCCGGACGACCTTTCTGACATTTCCTCTTTCCGGGACACTAGTGCCACGACTACCGCTTCAAGTAGCAGAATGGACTTTGCCGGTAGAAAAAGGCCATTGGAAAGTACTAGGATTCCCAAAGACAGTCCTATGGACACCAGTGTAGACGGAGACTCTAGGAAAATGTACACAAATGTAAAAAGTGCGCTTCTAACTGGCCTGGATGATGAGGACGAGGTGTTGAGGGATCGCGTCTTTCAATTTTGGACTCAAAAGCTGACAAACAACTTGGAAAAACGGTGTGTTTTACTTTTGATATATATTTGTGCTTGGTATGCCCGCTAAAAAGAATTATTAAGATAAGTTATAATTTAAAGGTGTTTCAATTTGATGTGAATATGTATCATTCTTCCCTTTTTTTATAAAAGAAGATGGAAATCTGAGCATCCCAGGGCTTACGACCTGGCATCTGGCTGGCTTTACCCTTTCAGGTCCCCCAAAATTAAAAAAAAATCTAGGTAGACAGTTACATTCCAATTGGAAAAATCCTTTATCCTCTGCTCCACATACTGTTGTAATAGATACGAGTGACAAAAATGTAAGCTTAGAATTTAAATAAATAATACTAATGTTGAAAAAAATGTCGAATAACATCCAACATGGGACCCAAGAGGAAAAAATTGATGTCAAACGAGATTCGACATTGGACCAGTAAGGGTTAAGAATTCAGTTTATACACGAGGATGTTCAGACTTCCATTTTCTTTCATAAAAAAGGGAAGAATGAAAGGGTAAAGGGATCAGTTTATACACGAGGATGTTCAGACTTCCATTTTATTACATAAAAAAGGGAAGAACGATACGTGTTTCATATCAAGTTAAGGCACTTTTAAATTGACATCTAATCTATAGTGTGAATAATCCAGTGTTATTTTGAGTGTGTTCACAAATTGTATTTTTATTTTATTTAGTTGGCTGCACTCTACAAAAGAATTGTTGCCCATGGAAAGGGGCGGACAGGGAGCAGAGTTGGGGCGACTTCTGAGGCTGGTCCTCGGCAGCTGTCGCCAGGCTCCGGATTTCGGCACGGCCACCCTATTCCAGCAACCGCTGGAAAAATGCTCGTTCACAGAGTACAAGTGAGACATCCTATTAGATTCTTTCTTTGTGCCACTATAGTATTTGAATTATTAAGGCAATTATTTATCTGACATCTCAACAAAGATGAAGAAGAATATGAAAGTCTGGGGATTTACGGTGTGTACGACCGTCATAGGCTGGTTTAATTGATCACTTTACACTTGTGTAACATTTACCAATTCTACCCATGATTGACAATCACACTACTCAAATTTTTGGATCTTCGAATTTCGAAACAGTGCTTGAATCATTTGAATTTCACTAGAGACATCTATTGAGATAAAATAAGCTTTTTACTGAGCAGAAACCTTTTCATTTGCACGAGAGGTCCAAATCCTGGATTATAATCACATATATAATGAAATAATGAAAGAATGTAAGGCTGAGATAAGCATTATCGATAAAATTAAGAAAGGTGTGTTGAGATGGTTTGGACATGTGGAGCGTATGAGTGAAGAAAGAACGGTTAAACAAATTTATGAGGCGAATGTAGTTGTTGAAAACTTGGCACAATCAGGTATGTCAAATACTTGAAAGCGGCCGGGCCAGGAGTCGTAATAATCGTCGGTTATGTATGAGGAGATGCATGAATGTAGAATGAGGCAAAGAATGTTTGCAAGGACAGAGTGGTGTGGCGTTCGATTCTCTCTGCCTACCCCTGCGGAGAAGAGGCGTGATGGTTAGTTAGTTAGTTAGTTTATATAAGAAACGCTAGAATTTTTTTTTTATTATTTTTAAGTTATAATTTGACCAGTGAATGTATTTACTACATTTTGAGTGTGTGCAAATACTTGTAAAATGTTGTAAAATCTTTCTCCACCCCTAACCTCATATTGTCAATGTTGACTAATTTTACCTACTTACCTCTATTTTTCTTCAGGTTGGATGTAAACCGTCACTCGGACAACGGCACGCTAGCCCCCATGTTTGCGGAGACCCTCAACTCCCAGCTGATGCTGCTGTCCCTGGGCCAGGATGGGGCGGAGCCCCCCAGGACTCTGAGTACTGCCGCCCGTACTCTGCAAACCACAGAACACCGATTCCTGAGAGCCACAATGGAGAGTGTAGGATTCTCCTTCTCGGAAAGGTATTTTATATTTGCCCTTTGTAAAGAAAAATATCAATGACTCTTTTGTTCTTTTTATGTTGATGTCGTGTCTGTATTCATATATATAAAAGAAAAGAGAAAGACTGTTATACCATTAATCAAATAAAACAATAAAACTTGAGTGTAAGTCCCTCTCCGAGCACAAGAGCTCAGTCTCTGTTTGGGAGAGGCACAGCGAAACTAAAATTATAAGTTTGCCATATGTGTAAATGTTAAAAAAATATATTAAATTGTATTGTTAAATGTAATTATATTAAATAAAACAAAAACAAAAAAATATCTTGGTGTCCCTCATAGTCCCTTGAGCTGTGGAACAGCCATTTTAAAAATAAAAAAAAATTGCTCTAGGGATGTGAATTGCGAACTTTGTTCTTATTTTTGTTAAATAATAATAAATAATTGTACTTTTAGTTTCAGAAGCAAATGGATGCCGAGTGAAAACAAAGATGCCAAAAACAACGATGGTTTCAGTTTGGGATCTGACAGTTCGCTTCTCTTCACCATGGAGCCCCAACTTCTGCATAGGAAGACATACAAACCTCTCCCACAAAGGTATTTGCAAGCTACTATATCTTGTGTCTGCTCATCATTTAAGAATATTGATTGGGCAAAAATGGAAAGAGATTTAAATGAGATTGTATGGTACAAAAAAAAATGTTTGTCCGCCTCCGTAGTGTAATGGTCAGCACGCTCGGCTACCGTTCTGGAGGTCCCGGGTTCGATTCCCAGTGGGTGTCAAATAAATACAAGTGATTTTTTCACTCTAATATTTATTCAATATAACGCTGGACTGGTATCTGAAGCGGAGGGCTGATCACCTTTCCTTCGTGTGTTAACAATCAAGATAACACTGCGTTTACATAATGCAGTGCCCTATGCACCATTGGGGTGCGGATAAGGGTTTGAAAAAAAGTGAAAAAGTGTGGTACAAGTAATCTAATAAAAATTTATAAAGATATTTTCATTTATTGTTTCGGCATTCACTTTGTGGTAAGACATAATGAAATTGTAAATGAAAACACATGTGTTTTACCACTTGAGTTATATTTATTTCAACGACTAGTTTTGGAAGCTATAGATACTTCCATCTTTGGGTCTAAGTATTAATTTATATAAGGGCATTTTCAGGCGTTTCCTAGTAGGTAAAATAATTCGGGAAGAATCCCACATATCGCTCACTCCTTTCAACAACGTCATTCATCAAGAAACTTGATTTTTCAGGAGATCGTTTTTAAAGTTTGAGAATATAATAAAATATATTAAAAATAAATATCAAGCCACTTATTGAACTTTATACTGTGCAACAGATCTTTTTAGGTGAAACCTGAACCTCCATTTGACAAATATTTAGTTTATTTAAAAAAATAATTAAACAATACATTTTCTTCAAAATGCAAAAACAAGACTTTCTGCCCTGTAGCGAGTAAATATTAAGTTAAAAATATACCGCTTTTGTTGGGATATAGTACGTTTTCTGGGCATTCCAAAAACATGCACGACTGAGAATCAACGATTTTTGATATATGACATTGGTGAAAGGAGTGAGCGATATGTTTAATGAAGATCTCTGCTTATAAAATAAAAATGTCCAACCGTAGATGGTGTCAAATAACTAGCACGTAAAAGAGTGTTTAATTGAAGCATAAATATAATTTAAGGATAAATATCATCTTCCAACCTTCATCTGCACCCAATGGTGCATAGGGCACTACATCGTATATAGCTTGGCTAGTGTACCTCTAGTTACATTCAAATAAATATAAGTGATTTTTTCACTCCCATGCCATGGCTTCCAGAAGGCTGATAAATAGTTTGAGCGTTCAGGAGTATACAGAGCCAGTTCATCACTCTTTTGTGGGAAACGGAGCGATGTGACGCTGCTGGGTGCTTTGCTGCAAAAATAAAACGGAATAAATTATATCGACTAACTAACTAATCATCTTTGTCCGCCTCCGTAGTGTAATGGTCAGCACGCTCGGCCACCGTACTGAAGGTCCCAGGTTCAATTCCTAGGGGTGTTCAAATAAATAAAAGTGATTTTTTCACTCTAATATTTATTCAATATTACCCTGCAGCGGAGAGCTGATCACCTTTCCTCCATGTGTCGACGATCAAGATAACAGTACTGTTATATGATGCAGTGCCCTATGCACCATTGCGTGCGGATAGGGGTTAGAAGAATCTTATAACTAATGATCCACTTATCTCTTCATAAACCGTTTAATAATGTAACAAAAGTGGAAATAATGAATTTGGATGTAGTAAAATTGTATTATAGATGATTGGTTTCCATTTTAAATTAGTAAGAGAGTTTCTATTTTATCTTTTAATTAAATCAAATTTATTCATCCTCAGGAGTAAATCTTCTATTGCCGCCACCGATGGAGTTTCCAGTCAACTTGAAGAAAGATTGAGAAGGAAATTAATAACCGATAAAAATAAATTGAAGATCAAATTTTCTGGAATTGGTGAGAAAATTTTATATTGGATTATTGTAAATTAAACGAAAAAGAAATTAACCACTTTATTCTTTACTACTTTTTTTACGAAAATAGAACTAAACAAATCAGGTTGTGTATTTATTTTATTTAAATATAATGTAAAAGTTGCCGAGTTAAAAAAAAAAAACGAGTAATAAAAAATGTTAATAAAAAACTAAATTAAAAATATCAAATTAAAATTAATTTTTCAGACGGAAGGTAATTATTGTCAGGTCGAAATAATCAGCGGGTAAGTATGAGGAGATGCATGAATATGGAAGAGGCGAAGAATGTTTGCAAAGACAGAGTGGTATGGCGTTCTATTCTCTCTGCCTTCCCCTGCGGCATGATGGTTAGTTAATTTAGTTAGTTAGTAATTACTCAAGTCAGCCAAATGCTAGGTCGTAAGCCCTAGGATGCCCAGACTTCCATCTTCTTTCATAAAAAAAATCTTAAGGTGGAGACTGACGGGAGCCATTTCGTGTTACGTGATGCGAGCATTCGTATAGTCAGTACAGCGACCGCTCCATCCATAGTTTCGGACGCTCGCTGCGAGCGATGTTACGACGTTATGTTACGAAGAAATGCTCCGGTTAGTCTTCACCTTTAGTTGTTTCATCTCAAATTGAGACACGTATGTACAGTATTTTAAATTTTTGTTTACCATGTGTATTAACTTTGTTAGAATATAAGCTGTATCGTGTATGTTAATTTTAAATAAATGAAAAAATAATTGTTATTTTTCAATAAATTCAGCTGCCTCAAAGAAGAAATTTATGGCTAAACAGCGTTTGGCAGATAAACCAGCTCAGATATTCCGGAACTTTAGAGATGGGGACTTTCCTGATATCCAAATAGGTCTGGATGATGTTCTGGCACCCCTGTTGGGTTTGGCTTCAGTAAGTATGCTCATCAATACTGATAATACATTACTTGTCAATAATTGACATCTAGTGAGCTCGGAGGAGAGCCTTGGAGCATAGCACTGACCATCTAGATTAAGAATATGGATGACCGGAAATCGAATTCAATGCTTGGAAGCAAAAAACAACCAGTTTGCAACTGATTGGAAATGAACCCATGATTTCGCAATGTATCTTAGAGATGATTCATGTGTTCTAAAAATCTAGTATCATCAATGTGTCAAGTAAGGTAAAAAAAATGTGCAACAACTTCTTTACAACATTTTGAGTGTGTCCAAATAGAATTTTGCATAATAAAAAGAGGAAGCCAATGAGATGGCGTGATACAGTGATATAGTGACTTGGAGACATATGCTCCACCTAGAGAGCGAACATGAAGAAAGAAAGTTATTCAATGAAAATTGTCAAAACAACAGACTGTCTTTATATAAAAACCTTTTTTTACTTTTCAGCGTGACCACATATTCGCAAAAGACTTCTTCATTGTCGTGTTCAAATCTCTCATGGAGCACTCCACTCAGAATCCAAACCAATCTGACAATTTCAAGACTGAAGCCGCCCGGGCACTCCTGTTCTGCCTAGACCGAAGCCGCAGCGGCCCGGCCCTTTCGGTGGCCCTGCTGCAGCTGTGTCGCATGTGCCTCCGGGAGTGCGTTCAGATATCCCAAGACTGCAAAGCGGTGATCGCTGCGGCGGCCAAGTCCTCCGGGGCCGACTGGCTCGGTAGGTTGCTGCTCGAAGAGCTGGCAATCGCGGTGGAAGGGCAAGGGATCGAAGCGCCTTGTAAAAAGTAAGAAACAATCATGTAACTTATGAATAGATCTATTTAGGAGTTTAGATTAGATCGGGTGGTACTTGAACTGGGAAACTTGCACTAAAAAAATGAAAAGAATGCAGATTTATAATACTTTATTTTTAAGTTTTTAAGGTGACAAAATTTTATATAGCCTAATAATCTCATTTCTTTTATTCAAAGATTTTGATATTGAAACGCTTAAAAGCGTCTTTAACATACTGTTGGTAGAGATCGGGAGGGAGAGGTACATACATTTAAAGCGTTAATCTATGTATGTAGTACCTACCCACTTCTATAATTATTTTATATAAAAGGCGCTGAATTTAAAGTGTTTAGATTGAAATATGATTTTTACAAAAAAATCATTCAGATTTACATGTATACAAACTTTCAGAATAGAGTTAGCTGTGTGTTTAAATAAATGAATGTGTTATATTTCAGACGCAAAGTGGAGATTAGTTACGAGGATGGGGTCCAATTGCCCATCAGTCTTACATCGGAGATCAGATCTCTCAAGTCTAACGGGAAATGGAGGGACCTTTTGGAATTGTACGGGAACGCCACACTAGATGAACAATTGGGACTTACTGAGAAGCTTCATTGTACCGAAGGTAATTTACTTGTTTTAATAACAGGTAGGCAGAAAGAATAGATCGCCATACCACTCTATCTTTGTAAACATTCTTCACATTTCGCTCACTCCTTTCAAGAACGTCATATATCAAAAATCATAAATTTTCACTTGTGCATGTTTTGAGAATGGCCATAAAATGTACTATATCTCATCAAAAGCGACTTATTTTTATCTTAATAATTACCCGCTACAGAGCAGAATGTGTTGTTTTTGCCTTTTGAAGAAAAGGTATTTTTTAATAATTTTTTTAAATATACTTAATATTTTTTAAATAAATAAAAAGATCTGTTGCACAGTCAAAAGTTCAATGAGTGGCTTGAAACTTATTTTCAATACATTGTATTATATTAAATATAATACAATGTATTGAAAATACTTATACTAAATATTTTTAAAATGGAGAAAAAACCTTCAGGTTTTACCTAAAAATATATCTTGCACAGTAGAAAGTTCAATAAGTAGCTTGATATTTACTTTTAATACATTGTATAATATTTTCAAACTTTAAAAACGATCTCCTGAAAAATCAAGTTTTTTGATTCATGACGTTGTTGAAAGGAGTGAGCGATTTGCAAACGTATTAATAATTACAATAAAAATAGTAATTATTATTAAAACAAAAACTTGTAAAATCAGAAAAACGTGGTATGATCAAGTATTTCAAATACTGTGCTGGTAAATTGGTCAGGTCAGGAGTCCGAATAATCAGTGTGTATGTATGAGGAGATACATGAATGTGGAAGGGACAAAGATGGTTTGCAAAGACAGATTGGTTTTGTGTTCTATTCTCCCTGCCTACCCTTGCAGTGAAGCGGTGTGATGGTTAGTTAGTTAGTTTTTTTTATAATAATAATAATGATGGACAATTTACAGTATTTTGAGGGTCTTTGTTCACATATCAGGATTTTTCACTAAGGAGTAATTTTTATTTATTAATGTAAATGGAGAAGAATAAAGAAGTCTGTCAATTATGCTGTTAACACACTATGGACAGGAGAGATGTTTCTACTCGTTTAGTTGATTGATGCTTTAGAACGGGAAGGGTATTTTTACCTTCTCTGTTGGCCTCATTGCAAAGCCAGAAAAGAAGGAATTACATATTTGATGTTTTTATATTTATTTTACGCACCAATCTCTCTGTAAAGGTCTTAACTTATGTCGAGTTGTGGTCCCGTGGTTAGTGTCGCGGACTCTTGAGTTTACCAATTCTACCCATTATTGACAACCACACTACTCAAATTCTTGGAAGAAAAAACAAAATACAAAAAATAATATGAAAATAACTCCTGTAATTGGATATAATCCAAATTTTGTGAACAAATATTGGGACACACTCAAAATACCTTTAGAAACCTTGTTCTTGAATCACTAGAACTTCACTAGAGACATCTATTGGTGAGATGTAAAGAAGCTTTTTACTAAGCAGAAACTCTTATATTAGTATGTGAGGTCCGAATCCTGGATTATAATCACACACATCGCTCACTCCTTTCAAGAACGTCATAAATCAAAATTCGTAAATTTTCAGTTTTGCATGTTTTCGGAATGCCCAGAAAATGTACTATATCCCAGCAAAAGAGTCATATTTTTAACTTAATATTTACCCGCTACAGGGCATAAAATGTTGTTTTTGCATTTTGAAATTATTTTTTTAAATAAACTAAATATTTTTCAAACGGAAAAAAAAACTTCAGATTTTACCTAAAAAGATCTGTTGTACAGTAAAAAGTTCAATAAGTGGCTTGATATTTATTTTTAATACATTTTATTATATTGTTAAACTTTAAAAACGTTCTCCTGAAAAATCAAGTATTTTGATTTATGACGTTCTTGAAAGGAGTGAGCGACATGAGAAACGCCAGAAAATACCATTTTCATTTTTATTATTTAAGCTTATAATAAGGCATTTCATCTATGTATCTCTTAGAATACTTCCACTGCTACGCCCGCCTATCCGACTGGGAGGAACTGCTCGTCCAGATGGGGGACCACCTCTGCCCGGAGTCCGACGAGACCTCGACCTTCCGCTCGGATGCGCCGGGCCTCCTGGACTACCGGCTGCTGTGGAGGTCAGAGTGGCGGCGAGACACCTTCCTCCCGTACGCGTTCCAGGCCCACATGCAACGCATGGCCACCGTGGTCACTGTCAACGGGTTCTTTGCGGCCGATAAGACCCTGAAAACTAAGCTGAAAGAGGACATTGGGGACTTTGGTGACTGTGTGGATAATTGGAAGGGTAAGCTGAAAGATTTGATGAGATTTTTTTACAGGTATCTCAACTTTTTTTTTATTGAATTTTTTTTTCTTACAATTTAAATAATAGAAAATACTTGATAAATATACAAAACATTTCAATTTTAACGTTTCTACCTCTCTAATAAATAAGATACTTGTGTTTAGAGAGGGAGTTTGTTTTACAATTTAAAAAAAAAAACAAAGTAAATTAAAAATAAAAATAAATAATCCTTGGGATGTGGTCTAGGTAGGGGTGAGTCTTATATGTTTTTTCAAATTTAGTTTTAAAGGTTTGATAATTTTTTATATATTTTAAGTTTTCCGGAAGTTTATCAAAGTTTTTTTTACCTACGTAAGTATAATGGTTTAATGCTGCTGTTGTTTTACATCTGTGCGATGTTAAATTATTAAAAATCTATAGTTATGTGAATTTTGCACTTCAGTTGTTTTTTCTTTAAAAGATAGAGGCTTTAAAAATTTCTTCAATTGTTGGTACATTAAGTTCTTCGAATGCTAATTTCGAAGGGTAAGTTCTGGGCTTTTAAAGAATTATTAGATGGGAGTTGCATTTATATTTATCTTGCTTATTATGTACGAGGTTTATAAATCATTAAGTGGATTTTTGTTTCTTCTAGGTAAAAAAAATAAATTATTTGAATCTGTGTTGGGAACAGGAGAGATAATCTAGTGTGAGCTAATCAGGAACTGCTTAGTATTTGCTCATTGCTGGGAGGAAACCACATAAAACTCCTGGTGTCTCAATTTGAGATGAAAGTTATATCATTTCATTAATTGATTCGGCAGTCAGTTTGTGGTAAAATCTATCAATTTTTAATTAATGTTTTACTTAGTAAATAACACTATTTCTTAAAATCTACTGTGACATGTGTTTCGATACATTCCGCATACTCGTGTTTGAAAATGATGCGGAATGCACTGCAACACAGGTCACAGTAGATTTTAAGAAATAGTGGTATTAACTCTAGTAAAACATTAGTTAAAAATGAAAGTTCTATCGTTTATATACAAAAGAAGATGGAAGTTTGAGTATCCCAGGGCTTAACAAATTGGATGCAATATAAATGTTCAATATTGGGCAGAATGGTAAATGTTACACAAGTGTATAAAGTCATTGAAGCCAGAGATAAATGCTAGGTCGTAAACCCTGGAATGATCAGCATCTTCTTTTGCATATATACAATAGATATTTGTCAGTAAGGTGAATAATCCAATCCAATAGAATCCAATAGAATAAATCATAATAAATTGCCAACAAGACGTTTTTTGATATTTCAACATAGATGAAGAAGTCTTTTGATATGGAGATATAGAAGTCAGGGCATTTACAGTAAATCATGACAGTTTTAATTAAAAATATTGTTTTTTGCCATCTCATCAAAGATGAAGAAGAATATGGAAGTCTGGGCATTTACGGGGCTGACGACCATTATAGGCTGGTTTAAGTGATCACTTTACACACGTGTAACATTCACCAATTCTACCCATTATCGACAACCACACTACTCAAATTCTTGGAAGAAAAAACAAAATACAAAAAATAATATGAAAATAACTCCTGTAATTGGAGATAATCCAAATTTTGTGAACAAATATTTTGACACACTCAAAATGTTGTAAATTTTTGTAATCACTCTCCTTCTCATTCATCGTTCACTTTGTGTAATACTACTTTTAGAGTGTTATATTACCATACCACAAAGTTAACAATGCTTTTAATATACAAAACAAAATATATTGTTTTCTTTTGCTAGGCGATTCCCAGAAAAGTGAATATATGCTCTCAACTCTGGTGCACAATCTCGCCTTGTGGAAAGCCGTCACGGGAAACCCGGAGAGAGACGTTTCCGACTCTTCCCTGAACTGGATCCGAGGGTTGTGGGCTGCGGAGACCAAAACAGACCGCAACCGTACGGCCATGCCCGGCACCCTTGATAAATTACTCACGGTATGTATGTTCTTCCTCTTATTGCTTACTATATCAACACCCAATGGTACACAAAAGACTGCATTGGATTAAAACGTTCTGTGCGTCAAATACAGCTTCTGTGTCCGTACAAATATTGCGGCCACGCATTGATGGGAGTCGTGTTGAATAAAAATAAGGATTTGTAGTCGGTTTTAGGTGTTTTGAAAACACGGGGGAATACACTTATTTCTGATGTTTTAATAGAAACTAGAATTTGATTTTTAACAAAGTTATGGGTATTCAAAAATTCACAATTTTATGTTTATCTGTATGACATTTTTTTATACACAGTGAATGTGTTATTAATATTGAGTACAATTGTTCGCCTCCGTAGTGTAATGGTCAGCATGTTGGCTACTTTACTGGAGTTCCAGGGTTCGATTCCCAGGGGGGGGTGTCAAATAAATATAAGAGTGAATGATTTTTTGCACTAATATTTATTCAATATTACCCCAGACTGGTACTTAAAGCACAGGGCTAACCTTTCCTTCATGTGTTAACGATCAAGATAACACTGCATTTATATGATGCAGTGCCCTGTGCACCATTGAGTGCGGGCGCATAAGGATTTGAAGAAGAAAAGGAAATTAGTAGTCATCTCACCAAGTCATACATTATCTAGCTGGCCGAGACACGCAAGTTTCTAGAAGTCTTCTCGTCAATCAGCGTCAGGGGAAGTCGCCACACTGAAGAGTACCTCAGAGGGGCCATCGCACACTTGGGACAGAGCTGGAGGCACTGTGTGCCCCACCGGGAAGATGACACCCTGGCCTGGGACGTGAGACTGGCCTGCAGGTAAGGTATCATTTTATTTTTATTTTATTTTTTTTGGCAGTCACCCAGTGAGAGGATGTTTCTGCCGGTGCCAAGTCTTATTTTTATTTACAAACAAAATAAAAATAACTTATTCTTTTCATAGATCCTCAGGATCTGTCTGTGCCTCCGCCTGTCGCTCTTGGGATGTTGACTGCCAACTATCTCTCCACCTTTTTGGAGGTCTGCCTGGGGGTCTACTTCCTTCAGGATTTCCTTGAAGGCGGTTCGTGGATGTCTGTCTTCTGGCATTCTAATTACATGCTCTCGCCTTCGTTGTCGTTCCCACCTCACAATATCTTCCACCTTACACATGCTCCGGATATCAATGTTTCTTACGCAGCGTATATATCGGAGTTTCCATCTCAGAGATTTGAAGTGGATATTTCATGATTTCTTGATGTCTTTTGTTCCATGAGGTGATGCTGCAACAGGCAATTCTTGTTTGATTATGTTTCCATTTTCTCAATGTCTCAGTCTTAGCATGGGTCGTGTTCCAGATCTGTCCTTTTTCCGAGGCTTTTGCGGCAGTTTTATGAGCCTTTTTACTATTTATAGATAGTTAGCTAGCCTATTCAATAAACCTTCCTCCTTTCTCAAAACAATTAATTAAAAATTTCTCCAAGTTCTCCATGTCAAAATTTTAGAGGTCCGCCTTGTGGACACTAAAATTAATTACAGCAAGGGTTAATAGGCATTATTCCCAGGTCGGTGTACACCGCCCGCCTTCAGAGCCAGCTGAAGAAGCAGATTTCGCAGGCCGACTGTGAGGAGCGAGTGAGAATCGGCACACTCATACAGCAGCTGTGCAAGACTCAGAGATTCGCCGAACTCAACCTGCTCAAGGCCGCCATTCACCAGAAGAATTTGGATCTGTCGGATAAGCTTATTAAGAAACATTACGAGTGAGTATTTCTGGCCATCGTGGATTATACTTCATGAGCTACACTAGTTACGCTTTCCTAAAAGGGTTGAGTATAAACTCTGTCTACTCATGCTCCAGAGTATCCAAAGGAGGTGTGCATTCCAGACGAATTGGTTGATAGACGTCTCATGCTTTAATCGGCTACAACTACAATGGGCAAAGTGATCTTACCAGCTCGCAACCAGCGCAATAAATTGCCTTTGCTGTTGCGGGACCGATGGCATGGAATGCTCTTCCACCAGTAGTTAGAAACAGTAATAGTGAAAGTTAGAAGAAAAAAAAAGTTTTTTGTTTTTTTTTGAAAAAAAAAACTTTCCAGTCAATGACAAAAGACATACACATGTGTACTTTTTGTTTTCGTTATTGAATACTTTTCTTCTCTATCTTTTTTATTTTAGTAGTTTAAAATTCTCCTTGTTTAAAGATTCAATAAAAACTGAAAAATTTTGTTGTTTAATGCCTTGCTCTAGTGCATTTATCAGAAATTTTATCTTAATTAAATCTCATCAGTCAAAGGGTTAATGTAAGGTTTTCACAGATTACGCCTTTAGAACAATCAAGACAATCTGACCGTTGAAATGTGTGGTTTTCAGGTATTTGGACTATGATGAAGTTGTATGTATGGTTTTCAGGTATTTGGATAATGATGAAGAACTCGCTTGGGGCTTGCAAATCACTAAACTGATGAAGCTTAAAGTTGAGAACCAAAACAATCCGAGCAAAGTTATCGATGCCATTCTTGAGACTTGGAAATTTGGAGGTAAATCAGAATTTGTACCTTGTTAAATATCTAAGTAATCCCTCAGAGACAAAATAAAAAGTTTACGAATTCATGGTAGCCTAGGTATAACAGACATCAATAGTAAGGTAGAGGAAAGGCAATTGAAATGGTACGGGCACATAGGAGAGAACCTGATCATATTGTGAACCAGGCAATCGCTGTGGATGTTCCTCGAATGACATCTAGAGGAAGACCAAAGAATTCATGGATGGTGCAGAAAGTAAAAATGATACAAAGGTATGGCCTAGGTCACATTGCCCAGGACAGAAGGACCTTTAGCGTAAGGACGAGGAGAACTGACTCCAGCAGTCTTCAAAGACAATAAGTTGGGATAGAGCCAGGAAAATATCCAAATAAAAAAAAGAATTGACAGAAATATAGATACTGCTGTAAAAGCTTGATAGTTTCAATTTCGCCACTGTTCAAAATGAAATTACAGAATCCACGCGGCTCGCATAACCGTATGTGTTTTCACAAAACATTCCCTGTACGCGGCTGACATAACCGTTTGTGTTTTTACTTTGCTCCAAGTTTCGAACCTCAGTTCAACTTGGAGGGATTTTTTCATGGTGTGGAACTTTGGATAAAATAATACGTCAATCCTTGGCCTTATGACATCTGTTGAAATATCTGACTAATAATTTGTAACATCACAAGGATAAATAAAAGAACAGATCCCTGATTTTTCTTGCGGTCGGTAATTAGTTCGCGCCATAATCATACCCTATATCTGTCTCACTCTCGACGCTACGCATCACCAGTGGGTAAGAGTGACACACGATGCGTGCTTTGATTTATTTATGTTACGATCTTATTTGTTTATATTACGATATATTTCAAGAATAATGTGACACGAGTGTATTATAGAGTACCAAAAAAGCACAATGAATCCCATTGAACGTTTTTGTTTAAGAAAATAAATCGTTTCTTAACTAAATACATGATAAAAGTAATCATTTAAAAAACGGCGAAATACCGCCGCGCACGGGCGTCTCTCAGGAACAAAGTTAACGCGGTTAAAAGGTTAAAATATGTAAATGAGGAAATAACATTTTTAATTATCTTTATTTTTGGCATGATCAAGTGTTTCAAGTGCTTGAAAGTGATCAGCTCGCTTACAAAGGCTGCGTGGCGTTCTACTCTCCCTACCCACCCCTGTGGGGAAGAGGCGTGATGGTTAGTTAGTTATATTCTTTATTGATATGGCGTTAACTTTTTGGAATGACATGTTAATTATTAAAAATTAAACACTTGTATTGGTCCACTAATTGACTTTTTATTTTACACAACTAGTTTCAAAAACTACGGATGTTTTCAATTAGTGGTTAGTTAGTCAATTCAATACCGAGTTTGGGAAAAAGTTTTTCATCTCAGATACGGAGTAATCAATCCTTTGTTCACATTATTTTTTGACATCTCATCAAAGATGAAGAAGAATATGGAAGTCTGGGCATTTACGTGCAACATTCACCAATTCAACCCATTATTGACAACCACGCCACTCAAATTCTTGGAAGTTCTATATATATGAACCAATTTCGAAACATTGTTCTTGAATCACTAGAACTTAGCTAGAGACATCTATTGATGAGATGTAAAGAAGCTTTTTACTAAGCAGAAACTCTTATATTACTAGTATGTGAGGTCCGAATCCTGGATTATAATCACACACATGAGAAACGCCAGAAAATACTATTCTTGGAAGTTCTATATATATATATATAATATATATATATATATATATATAAAACCCTTATCCGCACCCCAATGGTGCATAGGGCACTGCTTTATATAAACGCAGTGTTATCTTGATAGTTTACACATGAAGGAAAGGTGATCAGCCCCCCGCTTCAAGACCAGTCCAGGGTAATATTGAATAAATATTACAGTGAAAAAAATCACTTATATTTATTTGACCCCCCTGGGAATCGAACCCGGGACCTCCATAACGGTAGCCGAGCGTGCTGACCATTACACTACGGAGGCGAACATATATATGAACCAATTTTGAAACATTGTTCTTGAATCACTAGAACTTCACTAGAGACATCTATTGGTGAGATGAAAAGAAGCTTTTTATTGAGCAGAAACTCTTTTAATTTGGACACACTCAAAATGTTGTAATCCTTTGTTCATTTTTCTTCACAGAGAATGTTAGAGAAACTTGTCACGGAGATGGGGATATAGAATCTCACCTGGAGCTCGTGCTTACTGCTTCCGATATGGCAGACCAGTTGTGCTCCCAACTGAACGATCCTTGCTGGAGGGATCCTGGAGTTCAGAAAGCAGTCATGGATATCTTGCACCCTAATGCCCCTGTTAGCGAAGGTGTGTAGCAGCAATTACTCTTTTCTCTTGACATCTCAACAAAGATAAAGAAGAATATAAAAGTTTGGGTATTTAGGGTCCGCCTCCATGGTCAATGGTCAGCGTGTTTAGCTACCGTGCTGGAGGTCCCGGGTTCGATTCCCAGGGGGGGGGTGAAAATAAATATTTGTGATTATACACTCTAATATATATTCAATATTACCCTGGACTGGTTCCTGAAGTGCAAGAGTGACAACATTGCCTTCATGTAAGTACCGAATTTGATGCAGTGCCCTATGCACCATTGGGTGTAGACAAGGGTTGCGAGTAAGTAAGTAAGTAAGTATTTATAGGCTTGCAACGCGTCATAGACTGGTTCATGCAATTATTTTATATTTATATAATTAATATATGGTATCTATACTATGTATATATGATTTGATTAATATCACTAGTCTGTTTTTGGTTGATTGGAAGATACTGCTTTTTAGCAATAAGCCAGCCAATATACTAATTTATTTTCTGTACATAAAGTTTAAATAAGTAAAAATTTTTTTTCATCAGTGTTCAGTCATCTTTTGTAATTTATGTTTTTTTTTTAATATTCAAGCACTATCCACCCTCTGATTGCGAACAGCTATATATGGTATCAAACGTTTTGATCAATATCACTAGTCTGTTTTTGGTTGGTTGGAAGATATTTGACTTTTTAGCAATAAGCCCGCCAATGTACTTATTTCTTTTCTGTGCATAAAGTTTAAATAAATAAATGTATTTTTTTCTTCAGTGTTCAGTCCCAGCCGACTGCGCCAAGAGCTGGTCGGGTACGGCACCGGCCTGCTGCAGCGCGCCGTGCAGACTGCGGAGGCCGACGCGGCGGGGGCCGGCGGAGGCGAGGGGCGGAGGGAACGCGCCCCCTCCCGCTGGCGAGCCAACTTGCTGGCCGAGACGTACATGCACATGGTGCGCTACTGCAGGAAGGCCAAGGCGGAATATTGTGACGGTGGGTTTGTATAAGTTTACTCAAATAAATACCCAAATAAATAACCTTTACTCAAATAAAAAAAATTTAACCCTTATCCGCACCCCGATGGTGCATAGGGCACTGCATCATATAAACGCAGTGTTATCTTGATCGTTAACACACGAAGGAAAGGTGATCACCCCTCCGCTTCAGGCACCAGTCCAGGGTAATATTGAATAAATATTAAAGTGAAAAAATCACTTATATTTATTACACCCCCTTCTGAGAATCGAACCCGGAACCTCCAGAACGGTAGCCGAGCATGCTGACCATTACACTGCGGAAGTGGACAAAAGTTTACTTAAATAAATGTTTAAGTTTACTCAAATAAATACCCAAATAACCTTTACTCTAATAAATATCACTATTTATTAAATTCTGTACAGTGTTTGATAATGAATTAATCGAAATACAAAGCTTACAATAACTTCTAAGCAAACTCAATTAAAATTTTAAGTTTTGTTTCTTGGTGGAACTGAATTTTATAGAATAAATAAAAACTATGTGGTTTTTTCCACATTTATTTTATTAAACCATATCAAATTAATTTATTAGTTATAATTAATTCATTTAATATGGTCAAAAATGGCTTACTGTTAAGTAAATCCTCAGAAAATATTACTTAACACATTGTGTACGGTGTGCACATATTTGTGCGTTTCAGAAACCTTGTGTGGTGGCGGGGTGCACATTTTTGTGCATTTCGGCTACCTTCAATTTAGTATGCAAAAAACACGTCATAAACTTCTAATCTCTTGGCCTTTTTGCTTTTGTTGTGTAGTGGATAGATGTCGTTGTAATATAAAAAAATAATACTGATATTTACTGGTTCAAAACATAGCTAATGGTCGTAATCTGTTTTGAAGGAAATGTTACAAATTAACTTTAAACAATGGATACAGACGGTGCGTTTTTTTCTTTGTCCTAAGATGAAATAAAATACAAATATCATTGTCCTTTACTTAAGTCGGCAGTTGGTACTTACAAAGCAATAAACGCGTGTGGGGAAAGCCCATAAATCATTTTTTATTCGCAGATTTTGAGTTTTCGGCGGTTGTTAAACTGTGTTATTTTCTAATATTTTATTAGTGTTTTTAACATTTTTTTTACTTTTGTGATTTGTGGACTAACATGATTTTATTTTGAGACGTTAGAGACCATTTAACCGTTTTTGTATTGTTTTCGAGTTCAACCTCAAGTTTAAAATATGAAGTTCACTGACATATTTTATATTTCCGGACAGCTGTCTAATGTCGCCCGCCTCAAGATACAGTTTTATCAAAACATTGCCGTAACTAATGTGTTAACAATAAGCCTTCTAATTTATTACACAACTGATTGTATAAACAACTGTTATATAGAGGGTGTACTGGCAAAAACTAGTTAACGTTTTTTGCCAGTATACCCACGGTATTACTCTTCACTATTATGTAATAGTAAAGAGTAGTTTATACCGTCGCATCACAGATTAGATTCGATTCTCATCAATTGCAAAAAAATATGTTACCAATTATTTTTTGGTTGGTTTATATATAAATATGAAACTAACACTGGCAAATTTTTCTTTAGTTTCAGACAGTAATTGTGTAAATTTAGTTAATTTCATTATTACCGGAGTTCTTCGCGCCATGCAACACGGCCACCAAGAAGCCAGAAAACTGTTCCCAGTATTACTGCTGGAGCTAGAATTACTATCACCTGATGACCATGCTATAGAAATCTTTAAAAACGAGGTAAATATATCGATTTCTTAGATTTTCATTTACCCTAAATTATGGAAGTTAAGTAATCAAGTTGGCAAAAGAAGAATAAAGTAGACCCTCCGCCCCACCCGCAATGTACTGATCACAAATAACCACAAACCCAATTCTGATCTGCACCATGTTTTTTGGCGTCTCTCGCGCTCTACCAAAAGTAAGCAAATAGAACGCTTATAAAAGTCTCCCGCTCTCTACTAACAGTATGTAAAAGACACTTTTAAGCGTTTCCCGCAAACAATGTAATAAAAATAATATTACTGTAACGTATAACGGTACTGGAACACTTATGATGAGGATGACGGAAATGAAAGTCAATTATTTATTTTCCGAAAATTACAAAAGTAATAAGGGCGAGAAGAACAAAGCGACGCCAATAGAAAAAGAGCGAGCGCGACGTATAGGTATACGTTTGAATTTTATATGAGTATTTATATTCTTATCTGAGCACACAAAAATTTGTCCTCCACCCTTTATATAGGATTTTGAAGGAGTTAAATGTGGTAGGGACAATATTATAAACAAATAAAGTCGATGAACTGCGTCTCTTTGTTCTTCTCGCATACATTTATGAATACAATTTTAATACATAAATTTTTATATAAAATACACAAATTAAGAAGGAACAATTATTTAAATTGGTAGGTGGAGAAGACACCCAGTTGGATGTTTCTGCCTTGGGTGACCCAGATCTTGGCTCATCTTCCTACGCTGCAGGAGTGCCTGCTGCCTCTCACAGTGCGGGTGGCCAGCCAGTACCCAGCCGCCCTCAGGCATCACTACCGACTGTCCCGGGACACTTGGAAACCCTTGTGTTCCATGAAAGATATCATTGAAAGGTATATTCTTCTAACCCGGGGGTTTCCAATCTTTTTCAGCCCGCGGCGCACTTCAAAGTTTAGTATTTTGTCACGGCGCCCTACTTTAGTGAGCTATTTGGAATAGATAATATGACTATATACATATGTATATATATTATAGTCGAAAGAAATAGGTACTTACCTACAGTAATAGAAGTTGGGTAGAAAGATGCTAGCTCTCAAAATATAAATTGTTACTTTATAGGTACCTGTGAATATTTGTGGTTTCGGAAAATGATAGAGGATCGACTCACGGCGCCCCTCTTGACTTTCTACGGCTCACCAGGGCGCCGCGGCGCACACTTTGGGAACCCCTATTCTAACCCTTATCCGCACCCAATGGTGCATAAGGCACTGCATCGTATTGACGCAGTGTTATCTTGATTGTTACTTATATGAAGGCACTGTGGTCACACCTGCGCTTCAGTAACCAGTCCAGGGTAATATTAAATAAATATTAGAATGTAAAATCACCAATATTTATATCACCCCCCCTGGGAATCGAACCCGGGACTTCCAGCACGGTAGCTAAACACGCTAACCATTACACCATGGAGGGGGACTGGAAAGGTATATACTGGAAAAATATCCTCTACTTTGGAAATCACTGATCTTAGGTCATAATTCCATCATTAAAAAGTTTTATGTTGCGTTTGTGCAAAGACGATTACAAGACCATTCTAAAAAGATACTCCAACTATATCATATAAGTATTCTAAGACATTAAAGTTTTTTTTCTTTATTTTAAATTCTTTTGCATTATACAAACATGACATAAATTAAAATACAAGAAATATGAATAAAATATAAATACAAAAAAAGATCCCACAAGGGCATGACCTGTGTGTGGGTAAACAATATAATATAGGTCATAGTAATGGAGACTGGCAAGAATACAATAGATATTATAAGAAGTACACTAGAATAAAAGTGTTAACATAAAATACATAATACTTGACTATCAGAAAACAAAAAAAAAACTAAATTAAATTAAATACATAAAAAAGATGAAAAAGCATGCAAGTTAGCAAGCATGTACTACATGAGTGATACGTCTACAAAAAAAAGGAGCTTAAATCTGTCTCTTCTATAAACAATCTAAGCAAAATTTTAAATAAAACTTATTCAAGAGTTTCCCCGTCACTTTCGCAGTGGATTGGTTTAAGTATTGGCCTGTTTCGAATCGGCGGGGAAATGTTCTGCCAGAAAATTATATATATCCCCATATTCATATAAAATTGTTATCGCTCTAAACTCATGTGTCAACCAACAGTGAAAGCAGATTTCAACAGAATGAAGGTAGAATACTTGGGGTGAGAACTGATGTCCTTGAGTTTTTTTTTAGTACGGAGTTTTCATTACAAAGCGAACTTTCAAAGACAAATGTGAATATAAAGCATTTCAATAATAAACAATAAAATATTTATTTATTAACAAACTTACCAGAACTTACCCTTCAAAACTAGTATTCAAAGAACTTAATGCACCAACAATTGGAGAAAATTTTTAATAAAACCTCTATCTTACTAACTTTTAAAGAAAAAACAAGTGAAGTGCAAATTTCACGTAACCCTAGATCTTATAATTATTTAATATTGCACAGATGTAGAACAACAGCAGCGTTAAACCATTATACGTACGTAGGTAATTTTTTTTTTTAATAAACTTCCGGAAAACTTAAAATCTTTGAAAAATGAACAAACCTTTAAAACTAAAATAAAAAAAAAACATAAGACACCCCTACCTAGACTCCATACCAAGGAGTATTTTTTTTATTTTTTATTTACTTTGTTACGAACTCCCTCTCTAAACACAAGTATCTAGTTTATTAGAGAGGTAGAAACGTTATATTTGAAATGTATTGTATATTTACCAACTATTTTGTATTATTTAAATATGTATTTTGTAAAAAAAAAATCAATAAAAAATAATAAAAATTATTAGAAGAAAAAGTTTATTGTTTAACATACAATATTAATTATCAATAAAAGGTAAAGGCAGTCTTTGTTATTTTAGTTGTAATATTTTTTAGTTGTTTATTAATCTGTTTCAATCATCCATGAAGATAGTAAATGGCTCAAAATTAAATGAGCTATTTAATTTTGTAAAGTTGGCTATATTGTTTTAACAATGATGCTTGCTGTGCAACGCCTCCTAAATAATTTGATTAATTTTGATTGAAGGTTTGATGCCCTTCTGGTTGACCGGAACACAGAGAATCTGGCCAGAGCACTCGGCTCCCTGTGCTGCCCTTTCAAATTTCTACAGAATGCCATGAAGAAAGTGTTAATTTCATTGAAGACCTTGGGTAAGTTGTAAAGTATAGTATGTGCAGGCTAAAATCTCGTTACTACTAGATTTAAGTTTTGTACTGACATTTCTCGGTGAACTGCATTTTATAGAATAAAATAACAACTATATAGTAAAATACTACCAGTCTGATGATGTCGGTTATGACAAAACCCGGTCGCTGTTCAAATAAAATGTATGCGGAAAAAACTACATAGTCGTTACTTGTCCGCCTCCGTAGTGTAATGGTCAGCACACTCGGCTACCGTTCTAGAGGTCCTGGATTCGATTCCCAGGAAGGGGTCAAATAAATATAACTGATTTTTTCTTTTTAATATTTATTCAATATTACCCTGGATTGGTACCTGAAGCGGCGAGCTGATCACCTTTCCTCCATGTGTCAACGATCAAGAAAACACTACTGTTATATGATGCAGTGCCCTATGCACCTTTGGGTGCGTATAGGGGTTAGAATAATCTTATTACTTATGATCCACTTATCGCGGTTGGTTGATCACCTTTCCTTCATTGGTTAATGATCAAGATAACACTGCGTTTATATTTAACAGTGCACTATGCATCATTGGTTGCGGATAAGGGTTTGAAAAAGAAGAAGAAAGTCTTGTTCGTATAATGTGAATCAATTGAAAATTATTCTGGTTTCAGATGACAAACATTTGACGCAAGCACTTGAAGAGTTGAATAATGAACTGTACCCCAGAGATGACTCCATTTGCGGAGTGAATATAAGAGGACCTGTTTTTGGTGTACTTGAAAAGTACAAATCCATGTTTGAGTCCCTTCTGAAAAGTGGTAACTGTTCTTTATTTATAATATAATTTATATTTATATTTTGTCCGCCTCCGTAGTGTAATGGTCAGCACGCTCGGCTACCGTTCTGGAGGTCCCGGGTTCGATTCCCAGGGGGTTCAAATAAATATAAGTGATTTTTTCACTGTAATATTTATTTAATATTACCCTGGACTGGCACCTGAAGCGTAGGGCTGATCACCTTATCTTCATGTGTGAACGATCAAGATAACACTGAAGCAGTGTCCTATGCACCATTGGGGTGTAGATAAGGGTTTTATATATATATTTGAAGCACTAACCATATGATTTTCCATTTTATAACTGTAATGTAACTTTTCAGATGACAAGAATGGCCGCTTACAACAGCTGCAGAAGATATATTTGCTAACGGAGGAGGATACCAAAAGTAACAATATAACGGGAAGACGGAGCTTGGCTAACTTCAGCCCATACCTGGCGAGGTTCGGGGAAGAACAAAGCAGTGGACTGGAAATATTCGGACAGTACGACGGGTTCGGGAATGTCCCACCCAATGTTCGGGAACATGTCACCATCGGGCGATTTCATAATGAGGTTCGTTCACTGTGTTCACTCTGTCTGCTGACAGCTTTTTTTTAGGTTACTTTGTCTATCGTTACTACTTCTGTCAATGTTCCTTCCAAATTTGTGTATTTTTATAAGAATTTGTGTATTAAAATTGTACATGTTCATAAATGTATGCGAGAAAAACAAAGAGACGCAGTTCATCGACTTTAATTTATTTACATTATTGTAAAAAATTCACCTTTCATCTCAAAAATAAAACATGAAAATCTCCATTAACAAAACAAAGAGCATGGTCACTTCGAGACACCCAATACGATGCAAACTTGCAAAAATGAAAGCATAGAGCAAGTTATGCAATTCAAGTATTTGGGTGTCGAAGTGTTCAGCAGCAATAACCTCTACAATGAAGTAAGAGAGCAAGCAATAAGGCCTCTGCTGTAGCTGGATGCTTAAAAAAAATTGTATGGAGAAACAAATACATACTGAAAGAGAGTAAGGTGAGGATCTATAAAACCTGCGTAAGACCGATCCTGACATACGGCACGGAAACAAGAGCCGACACCGCGAGAACAAAAAGCCTTCTTAGGACATCCGAAATGAAGACTCTACGACCCATTGCAGGCCTTAACACTTCGCGACAGAGTAACAAACTCAGAAATAAGAAAAATCTGCGATATTGAAGATGTTGTGCGATAGGGAAGAGAAAGAAGACGTTTCTGGAGAGATCATGTGAGAAGAGCGAGTTCGGATCGAGTGGTGAGGGTGGCAGCGGACAGCAGCATAGGCGGGATCAGACCCCCAGGAAGACCACCTTAAACGATGGAAGGATAGCTGGTCTTCCACCTCCCAGGAGCGACCCGAGAATGACAGGACCTAGTCCTAAAAGAAGAAGAAGACGA
This sequence comes from Brachycentrus maculatus, assembly GCF_059751285.1. NCBI lineage: Eukaryota > Metazoa > Arthropoda > Insecta > Trichoptera > Brachycentridae > Brachycentrus > Brachycentrus maculatus. The sequence goes on from NW_028280892.1 coordinate 596,394, forward strand.
AGAAGAAGACATTATTGTCCCCACCACATGTAACTCCTTTAAAATCGTATATAAAGAGTGGAGGACAAATTTTTGTGTGCTCAGATAACATTAAAATTCAAACATATATACGTCGTGTTCGCTCTTTGTCTATTGGCGTCGCATTGTTCTTCTCACCCTTATAACCTTTGTAATTTTCGAAAAATAAATAATCGATCTTCATTTGCGCGTTTCCGTCTTCCTCATCATAAGTGTTCCAGTCCCGTTAGTCGTAACAGTCGACATTGTTCCTTTTCTGCGCTAATATCTAAGGGTGATGGTCTTTCTAGACTGAAGAAGAATTTGATTGTTTTTATGGCTACAAATGTTGCTTTATACTATCATTATACTCATGACTGAAGTGTGTTAACCATTTTAAATTTGTGAGATTTTGTATTCATATATATGCTTTTTATAGTACTTCAGTAGAGGTTAGCTAATAGATTTATATTATCCACTGACACTTCGTGATGGAATTGCATTTTTAATTTATTATTAGATTAAAACCAATATTTTTAGCTTTTCCACTTTTTTATTTTTTTTTGGAAGTTTTTTTTCCCAGTCTGATGATGTCGGTAACGACGAAACCCGGTCGCTGGTCAAATAAAAAAGTGGAAAAGCTAAAAATATTGGTTTTAATCTAATAATAAATTAGAGGTTAGCTAACTTTATGACCATTTCAATTGTATCAGGAGTTGCCTTTATCAATAATTTCCTAATAATACAGTGAAGCCACTCTCCCAAAAGCAAAGAAATGCATCTTTATGTTTGGACTGATATTTTATCTCCAAGCACAAGAGCTTAGTGTCTCTATTGGAGAGAACAGCATAATCAATTTATTTTATTTTTTATTTTTTTATTTTTAAATATTTGTGTTTTTATTATTTACAAAAATACTTCAATTTCTTACTATTTCTGTGAGCCTAAGCTGCTCATTATTAGAAATATGTATCAAATTGTGGTAGAGTGGGTTCGAACCGAGAAACTCTGATTCAAGAGTCCGCGACACTAACCACAGGACCACAGCCCGACTTGCCTTTTAAGATTGTAAAGTAGAAATGTCTAAAAAACAAATTAAAAACTCTTGTAACTAAATTAAATATGTAAATAAATAAATCATTTAAAAAAGGCTGTTAGCAGTGTTATATTTAGGTGCTTATTGTGAGTGTGACATTTAGGTGCTCTCTTGCTGTTGCTGAACCACAATGCCTGATTTATCTCCCCTTCTAGGTGACTGTGAAATCGACTCTTCGCAGACCAGTCCGAATGTGTATAATCGGTTCCGACGGGAAGAGGTATGGTTTCCTGGTGAAGTGTGGCGAGGACCTGCGCCAGGACGACAGGATCCAGCAGCTCTTCCAGCTGATGAACCATCCCCTGTCCGAGATGGGCATGGCTATAACCACCTTCAAGGTTGGAATTATTCAACTTTAAATACTATGAAGAAAAAACTCTCATTTTTAATTAAAGTTTTACTCAGTAAATACTACTGTTTCTTAAAATCTATGTGGCATGTGTTTCGGTGAATTCCGCATCATTTTCAAACACCGTATGTGTAGCTAATTCCAAATGATAGAGTTGTCTCCTTTGGATGTTGAAGGTTGGAGAGGGGGTAGAAGCTGTTTCTTATTTTTATTTATGAATTGTGTTAAAGGAATAATAATTTTTGATATTACATAAATAATCTGTAAAAAAATCTTTGAGATCCTTATCCGATTTTATAATAACAAAATGCAATACCAAACAATTCCAACAAGACTATAAATATTTGGGAACCAAATATTTCAATAACCTTTCTACAGATATTTAAAAAAAAGGATATGAAAATTCTTAAAAATAAATTAAGGTCCTGTTATACATGTCATTAATCATTAAAAAATAATACAATGAAAAAAAAAGTATTACATATATCATTCATAAATATAAACAATAAACAATGAGTAACTAGTATTAAAATATGTTAAAAGTAGAAATGTCTCAAATTGCAATGTCGCAAATGAATCAAATTGTAATATTTTTGTAAATAAAAAATAAAAATAATAAATAATTATTTTTCAGGTTATACCTTTATCTCACGATGTTGGCTTAATAGAGTGGTTGGAGGGACATACCACATTACGAGAATTAGCTAATTACTCTGACCCTAAAACTGAAGGTATTTACAATATTAATATTAAAAATACGGTTTAAATTTGATTAATTTTTTTAGTAAAATGAGAATATGATATACAATACAATAACACACATAGAACCACAAGATTTATAACACAGATACGCATCAAACAATATAAAACACATTTGGTTAACCGGATCCACGCGGCTCGCATAACCGTATGTGTTTTCACAAAACATTCCCTGTACGCGGCTGACATAACCGTTTGTGTTTTTACTTTACTCCAAGTTTCGAACCTCAGTTCAACTTGGAGGGATTTTTTCATGGTGTGGAACTTTGGATAAAATAATACGTCAATCCTTGGCCTTATGACATCTGTTGAAATATCTGACTAATAATTTGTAACATCACAAGGATAAATAAAAGAACAGATCCCTCATTTTTCTTGCGGTCGGTAATTAGTCCGCGCTATAATCATGCCCTATATCTCTCTCACTCTCGACGCTACGCATCGCCAGTGGGTAAGAGTGACACACGATGCGTGCTTTGATTTGTTTTTGTTACGATCTTATTTGTTTATATTACCATATATTTCAAGAATAATGTGATACGAGTGTATTATAGAGTACCAAAAAGGCACAATGAATCCCATTGAACGTTTTTGCTTAGGAAAATAAATCGTTTCTTAACTAAATACATGATAAAAGTAATCATTTAAATAACGGCGAAATACCGCCGCGCACGGGCGTCTCTCAGGAACAAAGTGAACGCGGTTAAAAGGTTAAAGGAACTTATATTTTGCAAAAGTGCTACATATTATGTAATAATAAATGACCTATTAATACTTATTTATTTTTTAACAAAAATAATTGACCTATTAATAATTGGATAATGAAGGCGGGTAGTTTTGAAATAGATAGAACAGAATTGAATTTCCACTTGGCACCTTTTATTGGAATATACAGTGAAACCTCTCAAGAGCACCTCTTATAACGAGTAATTCGCATAGCGAGCAACAGATTGTGTAAAAAAATGCTACCTTATCGAGCAACATTTTGCATAACGACCAGAGGAAGTAGTAGAGCAACAATCTTCTGGCGCAATAAGGAAAATGCTGAAAGCACGGGAAACTGTTGCATCGTATACATATTAACAATTCAATTCAATTTATTCAATAAAAAAATAATATATACATAACAAACAATATTCAAGGCGTATATATTAAAAGTAAAAGTAAGCAAGAAGACTTAAAGGTGTAGAAGAATCCCGCTTTGGAAAACTCCTTCGGACACTTGGAACAGATCAATATCCAATGTGATATTGTTCAACATAGCGGTAGCTCTTATTACAGGCATAACCATCGGCAGGTTGGTCCTGTGTATAGGAATGTGAAACAATCTATGCCGACGCTGTCTTAGGTAACTATCGGGAACATACAGACCAATGCTCCGGATAATTTCAGGATTATCGATCATACCTCGCAACAATCGATAAAAATGCGTAATTAAATACACATTCCATCTAGTCTCTAAACTATTGTAGCCAAGCATACCCTGGAGAAACTGGGTCGGGTAGAGCCAAGGATAATAGCCGTACTCTCTCATGTAGAGATACCTCAAAAACTTCTTTTGGACTTTCTCTACCATAAGAGAGTACTTAAGCTTGTGTGGCCCCCAGATCATCGAGCCACTCTCGAGTCTACTTCGCACCAAGGAGTTATAAAGAGTTCTCAGCACGCGGGTATTTTCGAAAACCCTGGCAGTACGCAGAACAAATCCTAGCATTTTCAATGCATTACCACTGACTGCCTCTATGTGATCGTGAAATGTCAGGGTGCTCACAAATCTAACGCCCAGATAATCTAACAAGCACCACCCTAGTAAAATGGTGGCTATGGAATCCACAAATTTGATTAATGATGATGGTGTCACATTTTTGCCAAATTTTGAAGCGTAGGCAAAAACAAATGTTTTAAAAAAAGTATTAATTATTTTTCTAAATTATTAAAAAACTATTTTAAAAAAAACTGAGCATTGAGTGGCTTACAAATGGCACATTGTATTGTATTTCCACAGACATTATAGCTGAAGCGAGGTCAAAGCGGGACGAAGCCATCGGAGACTTCCCTAATAATAGCAACGCCAACAAGCTGAAGTTGTACGGGAAGCTGGCTGCTGAGATCTCCATTAGCGAGGCTCTGTACAAGGAGGGTGTCAATATGTTCCCGCCATATTTACTCAGGTTATTATTATTAATATTCATTCTTCTTCTGACGCTTATGGTGGGGACTGACCGAAGTCATTTCGTCATAACGTAACACGTTACGATGCGAGCATTCTTATAGTCAGTACAGCAAGCCGAGCTTGTTCCAGGTATAAATAAATTGTTTTAAAATTTTTGCTACTTCGTTTATATGTTATGGTTTTTTTTTGAACAGGGATGCCTTTATGAAACTAGCTGTGTCTCCAGATAATTTTGTCATTATGAGAAGCAACTTTGTGAAGTCCCTGGCTCCCATGAACATTGCTCATTGGATTTTAGGTAAGTTTATAACTTTACTACATATTACATGTCCGCCTCCGTAGAGTAATGGTCAGCACCCTCAGCTACTTGGAGGCCTGGATTTCCCCTGGGAATCAAACCCGGGCCCTCCTATACTATCTATGATATTTATTTAATTTAAATAAAGGGACTTCGGCTGTCCAAACTCAAAACACAGTAAGTTACTTTTTTTTTTGCAGTACATTTTTTTTTGCATTTTTGGACTAAGTAGAGTCTACTTAGTCCAAAAATGGAAAAAAATTCCCTTACTGTGTTTTAAGTTTGGACAGCCGACTTGTGTATGTAATATGTTTGAAAATAAATAAATGTCAAAAAAATCTAATTAAAGTTATTATGAACTTAGGAATTGGCGATCGTCACCTGTCCAACTGCCTGGTGTCTCTGAGTACGGGCTCCGCTCTCGGGGTGGACTTTGGATATGCATTTGGCACTTCCACTCAGGTCCAGTGCGTCCCCGAGCTGCTCCCCTTCCGTCTCACTCCGCAGATCCTAGGAGTCCTGGCCCCTCAGGGGTCCACGTCGGCTTCTGGTAATAACAATATATGGTTATTTATAACATATTGTTGTTTATACCTTCATTTGGCTGTTTTCATGCCGATCACATGGCTTAATTACTGGCAAAACCAAGATACATAATTTTAACTTAAAAATTTAGTAGATTGGTCTCAATTCATTATTTAGTTCGACATAACCAAGTGAGAAATTAAAAAAAAAAAAATTCTTTGGCGGCTTTTTATCTTTTATAGCAATGGTTTTCAACACAGTCTAGTTCCTCTAAAATTTCATTCATTGATTCGGTAGTCACTTTGTGGTAATATCTAAGAATTTCAATTAAAATTTAACTCGGTAAATAGACTATTTCTTTGAATTTATTGAGATACCTGTTTCGGTGCATCATTTTCCAACACGGTATGATCGCTGGCGTGCACAGTGAGTTTTTAATCAAGGCAGGCAGTAGGGTTGGGTAAGTATAAGGCATATAGAATGCACGCCTCTGGGTATGATTAAATACGTTCTTTAAAAATGAAACAGATTGCATTGAAACAAGTGTCACAGTAGATTTTAAGAAATTGAGGTATTTAAGAAGTGAAATTGAAATGAATAATGTTTGAAATTTGTTTTTTTTTTCAGGTGCCCTGAGAGAGCTGATGTGGAGAGCCCTCACCACGCTGTGCGCTCACCGCTCCCTGCTGCTCGCGGCCATGGAGGTATTTGTGCGCGAACCCTCCCTGGACTGGGTGCAAAACTCAGAAGCCGGCTTGCAGAAGTGGTCTCCTGTTAACAAGGTATGACACACACATGTGACCATTTTTTTAAAGTTCCCGGACCTAGACGCACTCCTACTTCTAATGCAAAACCAGCAGCCTATTTTTATTTTTTATTTTTTATGTTAAAAGAGAAATATTTGTGTTTTTATTATTTGCACAAATATTTCCATTTCATACTATTTCTGTGAGCCTAAGCGGCTCATTATTAGACATAGGTATCAAATTGTGGTAGAGTGGGTTCGAACCAAGAAACTCTGACTTAAGAGTCCGCGACACTAACCACGGGACCACAACCCGACACCAATTTCAATTTATTATTTACCTCATTATTTCTTGAACATATTGTCAAAGAAACCGATCGTTATGCTGCACAGTTTTTGAACACGAGAAATTTGAAACCAAATTCACGGACTAAAAGTGGACACCAATTGCTGTGGATGAAATAAAAGCATTCATTGTGCCGTCTTACTGGAAATGGCAATAACAAGACGAACCACCATTTATCTTATTGGAAAAGGAATTCTAAAAGGGACTGCATTGAATTTACGCTGGAAAACATAATTGTGAAGTGACATAATTTTATATTTATATATTTTAAAATATTGTTTGCACTTTTAAATGTGAACTTCTTATTATAAACATAAAATATCATTTTTTACTTATATAATTGAAAAAAAAACATTAAAATTGGTTATTATTTGTCCGTTTTATTTAATGCCACACTTTTTTTACTCGAATAACACAAAATATCTATGGAAATTTACATACATACTTGCAAAATAAGCTTAGCACTAAAACGGTTAAAAAACACTAAAAACACTAGTTATTTTACCATACCACAGAGTTAACAATGCCTTTAACTTTTTCCGGTCCCCCAAAATTAAAAAAAAAATCTAGGTAGACAGTTACATTCCAATTGGAAAGTCTTTTGTCCCCTGCTCCACATACTGTTGTAATAGATACGAGTGACAAAAATGTAAGCTTGGAATTAAAATAAATAATACTTATGATGAAAAAAATGTCGAATAACATCCGACATGGGACCTAAGAGGAAAAAATCGATGTCGAATGAGATTCGACATTGGACCAGTAAGGGTTAATATACAAAATAAAATAAGATTATTAATATTTGTATCTTGTTGTCTCTCCAGATTAACCAGTGCAAGCGGAAGCTGTCAGGAGTGGACCCCTCCACCATCACTATGGAGGACCTGAGGATGAGGAGCGAAGGGATCGAGTACACCAAGTACTTTTGCCAAGTGGTCCAGAGGGCTATGGCGTCGTACACCAAGGGAGTCGAGAGCAATCCACTTCTGAGTGTGGACCAGCAGGTTCATAAACTCTCACTGTCCATAAGCATTCTCTTTCGATTTTACCTAACTTTTAAAATGTACATCACCCTCTTTCAAGACAAATGAAACTAGCTAACTAGCGAGTCAAGTATGCAGTTTGATTTTTTTAAATTAACATCTCCTTTCCAGCATAACTATACCCTATAATGCTGGAAAGGAGATGTTTTTTAAAAATAAAAACAAATAATAAAAAAATAGACATTGAAAAGCTACTGAACCATTTTAGTACTGAATAATTTTGCCCACACTATGGGTAATATTTTGAAGCAATTTTTACAATAAAAAACGTTTTTATGGAATGTACACAAAATAATGTAAATTTAAAAATGGTATATTTTTTTTCTAGGTGGACCGACTCATTACTCTAGCTACAGATCCGGGTATACTGTCAATCACGCTAAGCGGCTGGTGTCCTTGGTTCTAGTTTCGCTGTGTTTAACTTAAAATATTTTTTTTCAACATATTATGCATTTTAGAAGAACAAGAATACGTATATGTTACAGGAAATGTAGATTCTCCAGTAAGATTCGACTCTCCTTAGTAAAGTCAATTCTTGCTGTGTTTTTCAGTTAAATTTTATTAAATGTGAAAAGTGATGAATTTTGATCAACATTTATTCGTCATATTTGATTACACCTAAGGAATGTATAATGTTACTACTTTGAGTTAGTAAAATTTGAATAAAACCGAAAAGTGATGAATTTTGAACAAAATTTACTACTAGTCAGAGTTGACTACACCTAGGGAAAGTACACTCCTTGAGTTACATAGTAAAAGTTGACTTTTTGCCCAACCTAACCCAATCTTAAACCTAACCTGGGTAATTAAATAAATATAAGAGTGAAAAATCACTCATAACTATTTTGCCCTCCTTGGAATCGAACCCAGGACCTCCAGCATGCTGGCCAAATGTGCTAACCAATAAACTATGGAGGCAGACAAATTTCATAAATACCTACCTATTACGTACATAAAAAATATAAAAGTATAAACATAGCATTTATTATGAAGGTGTGGCCAGAGATGAACGTATTTGCAAATCCTCAAAATCTTTATATCAACGGGCAGTAATTAACCCTTATTATATGACCAGATTATATAAATCCAATACAGGATTCAAGAACGTCATAAATCAAAAAACTTGATTTTTCAGTAGAACGTTTTTAAAGTTTAGCAATATAATACAATGTATTAAAAATGAATATCAAGCCACTTATTGAACTTTTTACTGTGCAACAGATCATTTTAGGTAAAACTTGAATGTTTTTTCTCCATTTGAAAAATATTTAGTATATTTCAAAAAAAATTTAAACAATACCTTTTCTTCAAAATGCAAAAACAACACTTTCTGCCCTGTAGCGGGTAAATATTAAGCTAAAAATATGCCGCTTTTGGTGGGATATAGAACATTTTCTGGGCATTCCGAAAACATGCACAACTGGAAATTGACGATTTTTGTTTTATGATGTTCTTGAAAGGAGTGAGCGACATGTACTTTCTATCTGTCATTTATCATTATACCTAATTTAATTAAATTATTGATTTTAATCTAAAATATTGATTTAAAATTTATAAAAATTACAATGAAATTTTAACACAACGGTAACCACCCGAGACAAGGTCAAGAAAGAGAATGAAAGAAAGAGTTGACTGCCACCATGAAGGATGTTCAGATTTTGGATAGATCTGTAGGTAGATTTATGTTTTTTACATTAGTGTTGCTAGGAATTAGATAAATAAGTACTGTAACATTTTTTTTTAAATATTGTGTGAAAGAAAACATTCCTCCTTTATCAATGCATGTTTCACCACACATACTTTTTTTAATAAAAACATTTCCATTACTAGAACACATTTATCTCTATGTAATTGACTTTCAGTTACCACTTGAATTGATATAATGCATGAATTATTTAAAATTAAAACTTCAATTTACATGAAATAAAATTCAAATGATTTCATTGTTAATGCTTATTTTGTAGAATTCTTTCATAGAATTTGTAGATTTACTAACCACTTAATTTAAAAATATTCAATTGTTTATTATTTGTGAAAAAAAATGCATTTGTGGCGATAATTTGCATTTTCATATATTTTTGTAACAAATGTATTATTAGCTTTAAATAAAATATGTTTTTCGGTAAAAAATGTTTTATTTCTTGAAATAATGATAAAATTTCAACTATCGCATTTGTATATCATCAATATATAATAGGGTAAGTACGCCATATCCTTCCATTTTGACAAATATTATAAACTAATAGTCTAGTTACAACAGTTTGAGTGTGTTCACAAAATCTGGATTATCTCCAATTACAGGAGTTATTTTCATATTATTTTTTAACACCTCATCAAAGATGAAGAAGAATATGGAAGTCTGGGCATTTACAGGGCTGACGACCGTCATAGGCTGGTTTAAGTGATCACTTTACACACGTGTAACATTCACCAATTCTACCCATTATTGACAACCACACTACTCAAATTCTTGGAAGTTCTATATATATATGGACCAATTTACAAACCTTGTTCTTGAATCACTAGAACTTCACTTGAGATATCTATTGGTGAGATGTAAATAAGCTTTTTACTAAGCAGAAACTCTTATATTAGTATGTGAGGTCCGAATCCTGGATTATAATCACGCACATGAGAAACGCCAGAAAATACCATATAAGCTTATAAGCTTATAATTTGACCAGATAATTTATTTACAACATTTTGAGTGCGTCCAAATACTTGTTCACAAAATCTGGATTATCTCCAATTACAGGAGTTATTTTCATATTATTTTTTAACATCTCATCAAAAAATTAATAATAATAATAATAAAAAAATAAAAAAATAATCTAGTTCATGCGAAAAGTGACAATCTTCAGTCAATCAATATAAAAGCAAATACGGCAGAGTAATTTATCGAATATTATATAGGTATGTGTGGACATAAATTATCACTGTGAATTTTGTAATAATTTTTTATTAGTCACCATATTGGAAGCACATTGGGTTCAAATTTGTTAGCATATGAGTTCTGGTTTACTAGTGAATATGATTTTAAATTAATGATCCTACCCTATAAGGTATCCAGTCAATCTTGTTTAATAGATTTTTTGTTTATAATTTTCCAAACCTGAAGACTTGAGTTAAAACATATGTTTGTGTCAGAAAGATAGATGCTTTATGAGTTTTAACAAAAAAACTGAAATGATTGATTCAATGGCAATTTGTAGATATTTATATTATTTAATTAACATTTGAATGACATTTTGTCATTCCTACTGATGGCAAGTACCTGCCTGCATATTGTATAATAAATTATAATCATGTTTTCAAAATCTTCATGTTAAAATTGGAATCTGATTTCATTTTATCCTTTGATTTCGACATTTCCAATTCTGAAACATTCATAGTTCATATTAACGATAGTTGTTATTATTGTAATAATTTCTCGATGGAGGTGGAATTTGATAAATGTGAAGTGTTGTCAGAAAAGGCAGCCGATATTTTAAAATTACTTAATGAGGATGTAATGGCAGCAGATCTGAAGATGAGTCTCTTTACAGCGGCGGCTGTCAGTTTCCAGTATGTGAAATATCTTGACCCATTTCCGACCCTTTCCAGATTTTTTAAGGATGATAAAAAGGATTTTCAGGCAGTGGTATGAAAAATATCAAAAAAAATTAATATGTACAAACATTGAGTTGGCAACCAAGTTGCAGTAGGAATATTGCATAGAACATATCAGGTGATGCAATGCAGCCGAAATACGACCCCTCAGACGAATGTGCGGCAACATGATATATTATAGATGTTCGAATGGTGAAATTATAAATGAATGCAATGCTGAAGTAAGCTGTTTTGATAAAATTAAGACAGGTGTGTTAAGATGGTTTGGACATGTGGAACGAATGAGTGTGGAGAGAATGGTAAAACAAATTTATGAGGCCAATGTAGTTGGAACAAGGAGCAGAGAAAGACCGTGGAAAATTTGGCACAATCTATGTATGTAAAATACTTAAAAGCGGTCCGGTCAGTAGCCAAAAAAACCAGCGAGATGCATGAATGTGGAAGAAGTGAAAATTATTTCTGAAGATAGCGTGTAGCATTCCTCTGCCTAGTATTTAGGTATTTATTTATCCCGACATTACTATGCACAGGCTTGCTGTTTAGTCTATAAAACAAATTGTGGGTGTACTGGCAAAGAACGTGAACTCGAAAATATGCAATTTTTACTTGATTATGCATATTATAAAGTTTTCAACGTTCTATAAACCGGCAAAATACACCAAGTAGTTTGAAATGTCATATATATGTGGTTTTAAAAGTAAATAAACTTTAAGTAATACATAGTGGGTTTTTTATTCAGGCTAAGTGTTTTATATAACAGGGATTTTAACATTAACGTTTTTTACCGGTATACCCACAAAATATTGTTAATCCATTAATGAAGTAGCACATTATTTTATTTTTTAGATAGATGTTTTATTCAGAGTGCCAAGTTTCAGCACATTATTACCTCTTCTACAGTCTACGAAATATCTGAACACGCATACAGAAATAATAGAAATTCTCCACTATGTTTTGCAAGTCAATCAGCTAAAATTAAAATCTGTTCCATACTCACAGGTAACAAAATGACCTTACTGGCTAATACAACATAACAAAAGATCATATTTAGACTGCATCCAAGAGTAATTTTAGCCCATATTAGATTAGAACATGACTCTAAAGAAATAGCTCAATATAAATCTTAATAATTAATATCTCAAAGTAACTTTTTGGTTTGTAATGGGTCGAAATAAGATATAAAAATTAATATCAACCCGTTCTTCTATGTGTAGCTTAACATTGTGTATATATATTTATGTTTTGATGTTGAGTTTGGCTCGAAATTACATTGAACAGTTTCTAAAATAATTTTAATAAAAACAATAATACGCATGTTACAATGTTTCAATACAAACGTAATGTGAGACTCCTTTTTCAACTGTTTTTTAAATCGATTAAGTTATTGGCGTTACATTAAAAATGAAAACTAAGGTGTACTACGGGTAAATTCATTCATAATATTGTTTTAAAACTAGTTTTTACTGTGTTTTTTTGTTACTGGTTATTGATTGCAGTTTTCAGAAATTCTACAGGATATTCCCATTTCAAAATGGCCTCAGTATGCTTGTGAGGTTGGGGAGGGCCTGGATATGCTTTCAGTGAATAGTTGCCATAGTAAATGCAAGCCAAAATATATTTACAAACAAGTGAGACTGGATGAATTATATTCTATGCTGCAATTAAAGTGCCATCGGAATCAGCAGTACAAGGTATCAAATTCTGATTTTTCTGATTCTTATCCACACGCAATGGTGCATGAGGCCTACATCAGGAATGTTTACTGGATCATTAATTTTATGAGGGGACAATGAGTATTGCGCTTCAGGGTACAAATGTGATGTGTATTTGATTTTGTTTCATTAGTGTCTGGGTAGATAATAATCTTCTTTAAGTTATTTCATTTTGTGTGTAGTCGGTCATTCTCTGTGTCATTTATCTGCGATGTGTTTTGGTCTGATATTCTTTTATTTTTGTTGTTGTGGGTTCAGGTAGTGGAAGAATACCAGTAAAAGATAGCTAGTTCTTTGACTTTGTTTTATTCCATATATAAGTTGATAGGAGCTCTATGGGAGTGACTACTTTTAAGGAGAGACTTATCTAGAATGACGCTTGCCAGACTACGCGGGTATTCACATGTTATTACCTGTGACACCAACATACTCACATACCTTAAAATTCAACCTTTTTGGGAGTACAAAAATTGATGTCCGGCTTTCTCTGGGGAGTGGGTTCTTTTTACATGAAAAAATTATATTTTTTATCATTAAATCGATGTATTATGAAGATAGAAATTAAGTTAAAATAATTTTTATAAAAAAAAACACCTTTACGAAATATTTTTCAATTATGACAAAATTACACACAAATATCCACAGATGTCATTGCCATACAAGTTACATCACATTAACTGACAGACGGACTTCGACGTACATTAACGTCGATACTCCTTTAAAAAATTTGGAAAATTCACACTGACATTCATTTACGTCCATTTACGGGCAGGTTAATAGTCCTTACATGTAGAGATTCTCCTTAATTGACATTATCTTTGGTTTGATTTGGTTTCAGCGAGAAGTGAATAATTCTGATGGCGTCTACACATCTGAAATAGTATTGCCAAAAAAACCTGGTGGGGAAGGGTGGCGAGCGAGCAAACTAGGTCCTTACATCACTTGCGTAGCGGCCTATCACTGCCCGGAGGGCGATGGAGACGCAGACAAGTCGGAAACAAGTAAACATACAAAATACTTATTATTCTGATGACACTCCAAGCACAGCATTACGATAAAACACATTATACCTTATCACATATTTTGTTCTTATAGGGTTTTCAATTTGGCGGCTATCAATTGATACCCTAAGACAATTTCATGGTGTACTGGTTAGAGTGTTTGTCTACTGAGCTTAAGGTCCGAGGTTTGAATTCCTAGGGGGTTTGAAATAAATATAAGTAGTTTTACACTGTAGAATTTATTTATTGACTCCTTTCTTTTATAACGATCAATATAACACTATGTCAATATGTTGCGGTGTCCTATTGACTATTTGGTGCAGAAGAAGAGTTAGGAGAGATTTAAACGATTGATAGACAAATGTATCAATGTTATAAAATATCCACCAACTTTAAATCATCATGATTGGAAAAATTTATGGTTAAAGGAATGTAGGAGAAATTTTAAAACATCTTGTAAATTATGGACTGGAAAATTCAACATCAGTAACTGTTTTTCATGGCTTTTTTTAAGATGGGGATTGCATTTATTATTTACCTTTCTTATTATGTAAAAGGTTTATAGTTCATTTAGTGGATTTTTGTTTCTTCTAGCTAAGTAAATATGTTTTTATTTGAATCTGTGTTGGGAACAGCAGGGATAATCTAGTGTGGGCCAACTAGTGTTTTTCATGGCTACAGACACAGAGTTGTAAACGAAGCTGACAGCCATCTCCAGAAGTCGAGAGGAATTTATAAAATAATAAGAATAACCATCGGATTATTTCATTAGTAAAACTGTATTATTAATAAATTTTCTTGTATATTTTCAGTGGGAGATAAGTCTTTAATGGGAATCACGAACCAAATCCATTTGAAATACCTTTTTGTTTACAATGATAAACCACCATTAGATACTATAGGTATATTATAATATTATATTATGAAATGCTTAAGATCAATTAAATAAATAAAAAATAGGTTTCTGAAAGTTGTAAACCTTAACCAATAATTAACCTCTTTTTTATACAGAAGGAAAGATGAGTATGTATTTTTTTCAAGGGAATGTGGATATTTAATTTCAGAAAGCGAATGACAAATAATAAAGAAAAAAATCCTATTATATATCATAAAAAATCAATATATTTTGTTAGAATTTTGAATGGCAATAATCAGCATTCACAATAGACATTCAGTGGAACCTCAAGTTGCGAACTTAGTTTGTTTCGTAAGGCAAACAATTTGTAATCAGAATCATTTTTTGTGCTCCATTTGTTCGCATATGAATCAATGGACAATGTGCAATAAATAAATTCATTGTAGGCCCCCAAAAAATTACAGTGGTTCTAATTTTTTGATAATTTTTTTAAACCACTATGTTTTCTCCATTCGCTTCCGTGCTTCAAAGGTTAGCGTGTTTAGCTAACGTGCTAGAGGTCCCGGATTCGATTCCCAGGGGGGTAGTAAATAAATATTAGTGATTTTAACCTCTAAAATTTACTTAATATTACCCTGGACCTGGTCCCTGAAGCGCAGGAGTAATCACCTTGCCTTCATATTAGCAACAATCAAAATAACACTGCGTCAATATGATGCAGTGCCCTATGCATCATTGGGTGCGAATAAGAATTAGAAGAAGAAGATGTTTTCTCCTTCTCTTTTTTTTTTGCTCTTTACAATTAGTTGGATTGTGATTACTATTTTTAAATTAAAATTCTGTTCGCAAATCTAACTATTTTTTCATCAGAAATTTTATCACATATATTTTTTTTAAATTTCATCACCCGAAAATTCTAACTAACATACCATGATGCCGCTTCCCGCAGGGGTACAGAGAGAAAATCCAATGCCGCACCACTCTGTCTTTGCAAACATTCTTCGCCTCTTCCACATTCATGCATCTCCTCATATATACCCGACCGAAATTTCACTGTAATCAATTTCCATAACATCAAATTTAATATATATTTTTTAACTCTTGATATTATATTTTTAATAAAACTTCCTTATTGTTGCAGATGACAAAGACAGTAATTGGTTCAGGCAAAACAAATTTTTATTGCTGTTTATAATTGTTTTTACAATCTTCATTTTCATTTGTATTGCAATAAATGAAGATTTTTTAAATTACGTAGAGCTCATGGAAAAAATCGACGAACTTATCACATACTATTTTTAAGCTTTGATCTCCTATGTATTACTAAAACTCCTCTTTGGAATAAAAATATATTTAATTAATAAATAAAGTCAAAACATAACACTAGTGTTATTTTAATATATAATATAAAGGCAATATAAAATCAAAAATTTTCCAGAAATCTATTGAGATGCAAAGAAGTTTTATAAAAAAAGAATGTGAGACATTTTCACGGCTTACGACCTGTCATTGGCCGATAAAAGTGATCAATTTTTAAATTGTAATATTGGCCACCATGACTATGATTGAGCATGTATATAATTTTGGTTGTAAAAACTTGTTTACATGGCACATCATAGTTGAACTAGTAAGATGGCTATACAAAATTAAATTTTCTACAGATTCGGCTATCGTGCAGAAATGATAAGTTAACGCCGTGCCAAACCAATGCGGTTCCCTATTTACTACTTCAATACTAATAGGGACATGAAAATTGTAGGTTACCCTGTGATTTCATTTCCAAAAACTGTGTTGGGATAAGTTCCTACTTAGTAACTTCTGTCAAAGTTAGCAAAATCTATGGTTAAAAAGTACGCTTCCAGCCAGCTCGTTTCCATAGATTTTTAGAGTGAGTGAAATTGGAGTGTGATGGATGCCGTCGTTTCCCGTTTTATTTATTAAAATCGTTTCATTTTGTGCATTTCGTCGTGAGTGAAAATATAAAACTGTATTCCTTTTAAAAGTGAGTGATTTTAACTGTATACGTTCATTAATCATCTTTATTATTGATATATTCGTTATTTTTATGCGTGTAATTCGGCCGCCACGGCTTGTTTCGTTTATTAATTTCTCATGCCACACCCCACTGCTCCGATGTTATTTGAGTGCTTCAATATATTTTTATCACATTGAATACGTTTGTATTATATTTGTATGGTATAAGCGGTTTACTTAGTTGCCGAATATGTAGTTCGAGAGTAAATATAGAATATAAATCAGCGGTGACAGGGCGGCCGCCATGAGCGCATATTTGGACCATTACATCATTTGACATAAAAAGGATGTACACACTTAATGCCAGGCGGTTGGAAACATGTCATTTTGAATTTATTTGAACGTTTGTAGCGTAACTTCGGATACAACGCATCAAATAATCTGTATTAAAGCGAATTAAAATTTCCTTTTTTTAAAGTCTAAATAATGTTATAATCATAAATTATATTATAATTTCTTATCAGATTCCTGTTGCTATTTGCTATCATCGTACACTTTTAGATAACTGGATCGATTTTATCAACCGCAAAAACAACTTACATTTTCAATATATTTGCGCAATTAAGTGATTAACTGTTATTTAAAAATATATATATCTTAAAAGTAAAACCTAAAAAAGAAAAAGAAAAAACATTTTTATTCTTAAAATAGTCGATACAAATAAAAGCATGTATCATTTTTTCTATTTTATTTTTTCAAACACAAAGTACCTAATTATTGCCGGTATCATACATATTGATTGACCTATATGGTATGGTTTGGTACCTACTTAGTTTTCAAGGATTATTTTATGAAATAAAATAAATTTATGTTTTGTATAGCATTTCTTTATCCATACTTTGCCTTTGTCTAAAAAAATAAACTTGTATTTGTTTTTTTTTTACAAAACTAATGTATGAGCAAGTAATGTTATAACAGAACTATTTAAAAAATATATATATACAATTGGTTTAATTGTGATATATGATATATAAATTTGTGGGATGCCTTTTTAAAATTAGCATTATTTTTATAAAAAATAAATGCAGAAACCTGCTGGAAGGCAAGGCTACTTGATACTTGTAAGATCAAAAAAATACTTGTAGGATCATAAAGGCTTTTATATATTAAATGTTAAAATCAAACACAATTTTTTTTGAGTCTACTAAATTGTATTTTATTGTTAAAAACACATAAAAAATACATTTGTTTGAAAATTCCATAACAAGGCGAAACAATGGTCAGAAATAATTTTTTGTTTTTTTGATAATAAAATATAATTTAGCAGACCGAAAAAAGTCAGTGATTGATTTAATATTTCATGTATAAATTAAAATGGAGTTTTACAAATCAAACGCCAAATCTATAATTAAATAAAAAAAGCTTTTAACCTTTTCTCTACCTTAAGTTTTTAAATCACATTAAGAAAAAAAATCTTTAAATAAATGTCTCTTTATTTAGTTTTTCTTCTTCTTATTTAATTAATCTCTCATTAATTTATACATATCTACTTAATATACTTATCATGTATTTTTTTATTTTATTGACCCTTAATAAAAAGAATTACAAAAAACTCCTATCAATTTTAATCAAATTTATTAAAATAATGCGTTTATTTATTAAAAAAATATATAATTTTAAAATATGAATAATATAAATAAAAAAAGCATGATCTCAAATAGCTAATTTTTCAAATGGGTCCTCTGTGCAATTTTATGCTAAATATGTTTTTTTTTTAAATTAAACATGAGAAGATGTAATATTTTTTAAAAAAATGTTGCCTACTACATGGGTTAAATTAGTAATGACATAATCCAGAGAGAGGTCACAAGCAATCAGCCTCCATGACCGATACATGCATACCATTGTGGTGTACAGATACACTCATACGTATGCACATCCACATACGTTTGATCCCCTCATTCATTCCATGTAAATGTACTCTCTGTGTATATATACCTATTTATAACTCATGATTTCCCGGTACAGTTAATTATTACAATAGCTACTGTAATTCAAAACAAATAGTAAACATTTTTTATTTGAGTTTTCTGTTTTTTTTCTTCGATACTATATATCTGTGGAATCAAACTGCGTTTAAAGGTGGGCGCTCCCATTCAACACATTTGGGATGATATTTTTACGCCTGCGGACCGCTGGCGACAGGATTTGATAATTATGCACACATAGTTAAGACCTTAACAAAGAGATCGGTATATAATATTCATGTTAAAACATTGGAAGATTCCTTCTTTCTGCCTTTGAAATGAGACCGGCGCAGAAGGTAAAAATGCCCTTCCCGTTCTTAAGCATCAATCAACCCGATGGGTAGAAATACTCTTCCTGTCTGAAGTGTGTAAATAAATAAATATATGATGCACCTAAATATGTCATTCAGCAGTACTCGTGAAAATTATTTAACAATTAATTTTAAAGAAACGAAAATCTACCCACTAGTAAATGTACCACCAAATGTCAAATTATGTTATTATTTTTTTTTTGTATCATTATTTTCCATCTAATAATAGTCAAGATAAAATAACCTGGTCTCTTGAATCGTCTATAACAGGGCTGTCCAAACCAAATACCACCCCGGGCCAATCCAAATAAGTAAAAAGATTGCAGGGCCGCAGAAACAATTGCTTTAATAATACACGAATGTTAATTTATCTTTTACATTTGTGTCAGTATGAACATGAATATGTTATCTGACGATGAAGAGCTAACATGACAAAATGCAAACAAATCACACTTCGGGAATTCCCTTTATTATGGTGACAGATAACTTGTTGCCTTAAGGTGGCGACTGACCTCTACATTTCGTCGTAACATAACATTCGCGGCTAGCATCCGACTTCGGATGGAGCACTTGGAACGAGAGGCGAGCAGCTCGGCTCGCTGTACTGACTATACGAATGCTCGCATCGTAAGGAGTTACGTTACGACAAAATGACTCCGGTCAGTCCCCACCTTTAGGAATAAGTATTTCATTAATTTATTTGAGATGCTGTAAAAAATAAAATAATGCTCCATGAAATAAATTTTAAAGAAGGAATATTTTCCTATTTGTGTTATATAAAAAAAAACACATTGCGGTCCTCACAAATATAAGTCGCGGGCGTTGATTGGACAGCCCTAATCTATAAAATCTAGATAACTATTACCCAGGAAATAAATACACTATAAAATATTATTAGTAAAAGAAAACTGGTAAAATAATAAATATGCAATTGCAAAAATGTCTTTTTTTAATTAATGTTTTACTTAGTAAATACTACTAGTTCTTAAAATCTACTGTGACACGTGTTTCGATGCATTCTGCATCCGTATTACGGTGTTTGAAAATGATGCAATTAAAAATGGATAGATTTTACCACAAAGTGACTGCCGAATCAATTAATGAAAAATTTCTTTACTATACTGACCTTTGACTTGTAAATTGGTATCTTTTATCACCTCAATGGATTTTTTATTATTATTATCAATTTGATATGCTAGCTGTGTGCTTCGGAATGCCATTTGTATAAGTATTCAAACGGGTGTGGCCCTTCGCTCTTTATCTGTGCTACCATATAATATTCATTTTGTAAATGCAGTTTATATTATTTTCCGTGCAAGACATCCTGAGTTGGATTACCAACGGGTGCAATATGAAAATAAGAAGAATACAGTAGTTCTCCAACATACAAACTTAGTTCCTGAAAACTTGTAATTACAATTCCATCGTTTAAATCATCCATCTGGTTTCTTCACACAGACTTAAGTGTTTACTATATGTACGTGATTCTATGTTTAGTAAAAAATATAAATTATTGAGACAACTTCACTTAATGTAAGTTTAGCTGTTTTCAAAATAATTTAAATGCACTTCATCTTAGGTGAAATTAAAATATTTTAAATTCAGGTGTAGAAAATTTTCGTATCGAGCTTCAAAGGATGAGTATATTTTGTGTTCCAACATTTGACTAAATAGAACTGTTTCAGCTGTTCAGGGAAATGCATTTTTCCGAGGATATTAATATGAGGGTAGTGTGTCATTAGTGCTTATAAAAATGCTATATTTTAAAAAATTTAGTTCAAACCCTTATCCGCACCTCTATGGTGCATAGCTCACTGCATCATACAAACGCAGTTTTATCTTAATCGTTAACACATGGAGGAAAGGTGATCAGCCCTCCGCTTCAGATACCAGTCCAGGGTAATATGGAATAAATATTATAGTGAAAAATTCACTTATATTTATTTGACCCCCCCTGGGAATCGAACTCGGGACCTCCAGAACGGTAGCCGAGTGTGCTGACCATTACACTACAGAGGCGGACAAAAAAAATGTTTATTAATAAGAAACCTCATATTTTTCACCTTTTGTATATTTTAAAAATCTATTTTACAATTATATTAGTTGTTTTTGTTATTTATTATTATTTATTACAATTGGCAGCAGTGGGTTAATAGCACAAAATGCGTTGAATACTTTTCAATAATCCATGTAATTTAATATTCCCTTGTAATACAATTCTCCTTTCTATATCTGATTACAGATCTGTGGGAGGTATCACCAGTGCTGAGCTGGCAGCGTGCAGACGCATTGTTGAATTGTATTAGTTTCTGTCTTCGACTGTTCCCTCATCATGGAGCAGATCCCGCCACCCAAGGAGGTGAAGATCTTGGAGACTGCCGAGGACATCCAGGAGAGGCGTGAACAGGTCATTTTTATAACAATTTCAATCGATAGATATATGTAATAATATAATTTTTCTGACAAAACAAATATAAATTGAATGAGTTTAAGTATTGTATTATAATAATAATTACATATAAGTTATGATAATGGTTTAAGGCATGATTCAATATAATTTTATGTCAGAAATGGATTTTTTATGTGAATTTAAATAATATATTTATAGTTAAATCTGGAAACGGTAGTCAGAAAAATTATATAAAATCATGGTTTTCAACTCCTGCCTTGTTGTGTGTATAACATAGAATTTTGTCTAGCCTCACACCAGTCTGATGATGTCGGTTACAACGAAACCCGGTTGCTGGTCAAATAAATTGGTTATGTGAAAAAAATTACATACTTGTTATTTTATATGTAAAAATATTCAAAGGGACCTTCACAGCGACAACTATGATAGTCTCAACGAAGTTAAATAATAGTTTCTCTCCGATTTCTTATTCCGAACCAGTATGCATCAGGCGCAAATAAAAGTAAAGAGTATTCGAAACTGTTTTTACTCTGCAGATTGTATGGTTTCTTTTTGTCATGTATATCAGCAGCTTAATCTGTAAAGTCCGTAAACATAATCCGGTGTTACAGTAAAACCTAGATATAAAAGACTAATCGGGGGGAGGGGTGTCCGTTAAAGCTAAAAGTTTGTTATAAAAAAGAATTACAATTAAAAAAATAATAATCTCTTGAAAATATGAACACTGTATTTAGATATAAATTTACAATACAAAACACCAACTAAATTCTGTGTATTGTCTTTGGACATTCGCCATGAAGCGTTTCTGTTCAACTTATTCCATAAAGACTATTTGTTAGATGTCAATTCCCTAAGTTCGTGTAAATTTAAAAATTTGCTTAGATTATTTATAGAAGAGACAGATTTAAGCTCCTTTTTCTTTTATCACATGATCGCTAGCTTTTTACTTTTTTACTAAAAAAAATTGTTTACTGAGAGTCAAGTATTTTTTTGTATTTTATATTAAGTTTTTTGTATTTTGTATTAACTAATTCTACTTAGAAACTTATACCCTTATACCCTGTACTGTGGCTATTTATTTTGTATACCCACACACAGGCCATGCCTTTGTGGGATCTTTTTTTGTATTCATTTTTATATTTTATTAATATTTTTTGTATTTGAATTTATGCTATGTAATGCAAAAAAAATTTAAATAATAAAAAAAATAATAATAAAAAGCGACGTTGCTGTTTGATATCAACGAACTTGTTTTTGGTAATCAAAAAAAAATCAAGTTTTGTTTGCACTTCTGAAGTTTTCTGTTTTTTATTTTTATTTTTATAAACAACTCTACAATTACGAAAATGCGTATAATATTGATTTACCTGATTTTTAGTCCGTTATACGCGTAGTTCGTTAAATAGGGGTCTGTTTTATCGTGGTTTTACGGATCTTTACAGAAAAGAGACTAGCCGCATCCTCATTTGTTACTTACCATTTGTTTTTTGGTAGTAAAGAAAGGCGATTTAACCTGTCCGGGAGTATGGCCGTACATGTACGGCCATACCAAACTTTTCTCAAAGGAGTATGGACGTACATGTACGGCCGATACAAAATATGATTTATGACACGATTTATATCAAAACATGTTAAAAACATGATTTATCGATATTTCGATAATTTTGATATAAACCATGTTCACCGGTGTAAATATCTTTGTTTATTCAAGAAAATATGTTGCTTATAGCATAGACTATAATATAAAATTGTAAAAGTACAAAAAAAAAACAAAAACAAATTCACTCCTCAGATACAGTTTTGTCCGGAAAAACTCACACCCGGACAGGTTAAGAAAAAAACATTCTTAATTTTGATACTTGAATTTAAAAGATCACTATCAGTGCATTATTGCCACATAATATTTTATTTATTTCATTGCTATTTGAGTAACTTATTTAAGAGAGATAATCACTGATAACAGAATTTATTAACGTAATGTAGAGGCCTTGAACAAATTTCATCACACCGATAGCAATAGATTCAATTTTTAATTAATATTCTTGTTGTTAAATTTTCTTTTCAAAATTTGTCAATAATAAAAGCGGTAAAGTATGTAATATTCATAGATTCAAAAACAATAAAATTTTAAAACTGACTTCTTTACTTGATTCATTTTTTGGATTAAGTGATTTAAAAAAGCTTATGTGCATATTAGTGCGCAAATTCGGTTGTGTATTTCTAACTCCTAATATATTTGGCATTAAAAATAAGCTTTATTTATTGTTTCGGCATTAACTTTGTGGTAAGGCATGTTACAATGATTAAAGAAAACACTTCGTTTTTTACCACTCGCGTGGTAAAAAACGAAGTGTTTTCTTTAATCATTGTAAAAATAAGCTCAATAAATGCTTCACAAATCCCTCAACTGATGGCGTAACCCACTCCCCAGAGAATGTCGGACATGAATTATCGTACTCTCGGAAAGGTTAAAATCAACAATTTAATTTCATGAATTGATTCGGCAGTCACTTTGTGGTAAAATCGATCCATTTTTAATTAATGTTTTACTAGTGAATACCACTATTTCTTCAAATCTACTGTGACACGTGTTTCAATGCATTCCGCATCATTTTCAAACACCTGTGTCACAGTAGATTTTATGAAATAGTGGTATTTACTAAGTAAAACATTAATTTAAAAAAAAAAATTTAAGCTGGAAAGAAATACAGACCGAGAAAAAGCGACAATTACCATCGCATGAGGGTAAGCAAAAAAGTAAAGTTAGACAGGCGCCGTGGCGTAGTTGGGTAGACGCTCGACAGCAAAACTGGCGTTGCAGGTTTGATTCCCGCCAATCGCAAAATGAATTCAAGAAAGATTTATTTTCAATTGGTCTGGGTGTTTGTGATGTATTTTTCACATTTACCTTCACTGTCCTTACTATCCTACCTGCAGACAAGCATCTAAAATAGACGCTTTGCGGGTTATTACTTATATCCTTCAACAACAAAAAAAGTTGTTAAACTTATATGGCTGATTAAGTATTCCACCCACCACTTAGTCAAGCTGGAATAAAGATTTTATTATTATTATTATAAAAAAAAAAAAAAAAAAAAACGGTTACCCATCAGCCACATGTCTATTGTTAGAGACCACTCACAGTTGTTATCAGAATTGTCTACCTGCCAACATTGTAAATCCTTGTAAAAATTACATTTGATTACTTGAATATTGGGTTTCAGGTGTTGGCCCGCTACGATGACTTCAAACTGGAGGCGCGCGCCAAGAGGGAGCGGCTGGAGGACTCCCGCCGCTTCCAGTACTTCAAGCGGGACGCCGACGAGCTGGAGTCCTGGGTGCACGAGAAGCTGCAAGCCGCCTCCGACGAGAGCTACAAGGATCCCACCAACCTTCAGGTAATAAACACGACTCAATATCAAATTTGCTCATCTTAGTTTATAAACACTCCAGAAAAGAGATGAGCGTTATAAATGAAATTAAGAAAGGTGTATTGGGATGATTTGGGCACGTGAATTGAGTGAGTGAAGAAAGAATGATAAAACCGAGGAAAACTTGGCATGATCAAGTATTTAAAATACTTGGACATGGTAAGGTCATGAGCCGAGTATGTATAAGAATCACCGGGTATGTTTGTCTGCCTCTGTGGTGTAGTGATTAGCGCGTTTTGCTACCGTGCTGGACGTCCCGGGCTCGATTCCCAAAAGGGGGAGGGTGTGAAAATAAATATTAGTGATTTTACACTCGATATCTATTTGTCCGCCTTCGTAGTTTAGTGGTCATCACGTGGGCTACCGTACTGGAGGTCCCGGGTTCGATCCCCAGGGGGGTCAAATAAATAAAAGTGATTTTTTCACTCTAATATTTATTCGATATTACTCTGGACTGGTTCCTGAAGCGGAGGGCTGATCACCTTTCCTTAATTTATTAACGATCAAGATAACACTGCGTTTATATGATGTAGTGACCTATGCACCATCGGATGCGGATAAGGGTTTTAAAAAAATATTACCCTGAGCTGATCCCTGAAGCGCAGGAGTGGTCATCTTGCCTTTATGTAAGCAAGGAACAACAACAATCATACTGCTCATAAGAAATTAATAAAAAAAGAGGGATTAGTGTATTTCATGACTGAACGCTTGCAACAATACAAAATTGGTTCAGGAAAAAGGTTTTATCAGACCCAAACACCAAGTCACTAAGTCTAATGATTCTAGCAACTGAACATTTGAAAAAAGAATTTAGAAAATTTGCCCTTTTGAATATTGTGTTTTGCCCGAGCTTCTGTATAGTGAGCGTTTGATTGTCCGCAGGCCAAGATCCAGAAGCACCAGGCCTTCGAGGCAGAAGTGGCCGCCCACAGCAACGCTATCGTGGTGCTCGACAACACCGGAATGGAGATGATCAACCAGAATCACTTTGCTGCCGATGTCATCCGCACGCGCCTTGGTGAGTCCTCAAATAAAGCATTTGCTGACAAAAATACTGAGCCTCTCTTTTCCCGATGTTGATTTATCAAACTTTTCGTTTAAATTGCCGAATTTTGCCAACAGAGGAGCTCCACCGCCTGTGGGAGTTGCTGCTCTCCAAGCTGGCGGAGAAGGGCATGAAACTCCAGCAGGCCCTGGTGCTCGTGCAGTTCCTACGCCACTGCGATGAGGTCATGTTCTGGATCCATGACAAGGTACTGTAGCTGTTCTTTTACACTTTACTAAACTGACAAAGCCATGTTCTGGATCCATGACAGCAGCTCTTTTACTCTTTGGTAAACTGACGAAGCCAAGTTCTGGATCTATGACAGCAGCTATTTTACTCTTTGGTAAACTGACCAAGCCATGTTCTGGATCCATGACAGCAGCTCTTTTACTCTTTGATAAGCTGACAAAGCCATGTTCTGGATCCATGCCAGCAGCTCTATTACTCTTTGGTAAACTGACAAAGTCATGTTCTGGATCCATGAAATGGTACTATACCTTTCTAAGTTGTTTTATATATGTTTTATATATATATATATATATATATATATATATATATATATATATATATATATATATATATATATATATATATATATATATATATATATATAAGTTGTTTTCAAAACACATAAAACCACCTGTGAATCCTTATCCTTCAACACAACTTCCATTATCAATGCGTGGTTGCAATATTTGTATAGACACAGGACCATGTTCAACGCACAGAATGTTTGAACCTTTTCGGGAGTACGGACGTAAATGAACATCAAAGTCTGTCTGTCAGTTGGTATGATGTAACTTGTATGGCACTGACATCTGTGGATATTTGTATGTAATTTTGTCATAAGATAAAACCTAGAGATGGTGAGTTTTATTTTGACATGATTTCTATCTTCATCATATATAGATTTTGCTAATTATTTTTCATGTAAAAAGAACCCCAGAGAGAGTCGGACATCAATTATTTAACTCTCAGAAAGGTTAAATAAGATAGGGATATATTTTCTTTAGCAGTCCCTTATGTCTCTGTTCCATTTCCAGGAGATGTTTGTGAGCGTGGAGGAGTTTGGTCAGGACTTGGAGCATGTGGAGGTGCTGCAGCGCAAGTTTGACGAGTTCACCAAGGACATGGCGGCGCAGGAGTACCGCGTCACCGAGGTCACCGACCTCGCCGAGCGCCTCGTCCTCGAGGGACACCCCGAGCGGGAGACCATCGTCAAGAAGAAGGATGTGAGCTTGAATTTCAAATCTCAACTCAATAAATGATTTCATAGATATTTTGCTACCATAGATAAAATAATGGAAAACACCGATGATAAAGTTTGCCCCGAGTCATTTCTATGAATGGGAAATCACAAATTTTGATTGCTTCAATAATATCTCTTTTTATTATTTTTATTTTTATGTAAGAAAATAGAAATATTTGTGTTTTTATTACTTACAAAAATACTTCACTTTCATACTATTTCTGTGAGCTCATTATTAGAAATAGGTATCAAATTGTGGTAGAGTGGGTTCGAACCGAAAAAACTCTGACTCGAGAGTCCGTGACACTACCACGGGACCACAACCCGACACATTTGGCACATCCATGAGCAACATTTAGTGGAAACATTGAAAATCTTTGTCATAGTGTTGTGGACACTCTACCTTGGACTAACACTAGAAGTATAGGACTGATGTTCTTGGCTTCGTGTAATTAATGATATTTTCAATTGTGTTTATCCAATGCAGTACCGTAGAACGGGGCTACTTGAACTTTTTTTTGTACTGGGCTCAAGTAACACATCAAATGTGTGCGTAGAACGGGGTATCGAGTGTGAATAACTGTCAAGAAAAATAATTATTTGATCACCTCGCTTTTTTTAAATTTTATTTGTGACTCATAGTGGAGGAAGTTTATGTTTTATTTGTATTTTAACCCTTCGAAGATTGTCCATTAATGTTTCAACCGCTGAATTCCTCTCGTCCTAGGATCTAAACGAGGCGTGGCAGCGGCTGCGTCAGCTAGCCCTCATACGCCAGGAGCGCCTGTTCGGAGCGCAGGAGATCCAGCGCTTCAACCGAGACGCCGACGAGACCGTGGCCTGGATCTCCGAAAAGGATGTGGTGCTGAGCTCCGACGACTACGGCCGTGACCTGGCCAGCGTGCAGACACTGCAGGTTAGTGTTGATAGTATTTGTCGATTTTGAAAAGAAAAAAAATACCCGGATTTTATGTTTAATGGTTTTTTTTATTTATTTAAAACCCGGGTTTTAGATTTGATGCTTTAAAAAATATTTTAACCCGGATTTTGGCGGGTTTACTTGGTTGGTTCCAGGAGGCAAATTATAAATAGTTTATTAGAAGAATTTCATTTATTTCTGAATTTCAAGTATAATAAATAACAGTAAATGTCCGCCTCCGTAGTGTAAGGTCAGCACACTCGGCTACCATTCTGGAGGTCCCGGGTTCGATTCCCAGGGGGAGTCAAATAAATATAAGTGATTTTTTCACTCTAATATTTATTCAATATTACCCTGGACTGGTACCTGAAGCGGAGGGTTTATCACCTTTTCTTCATGTGTAAACGATCAAGATAGCACTGCGTTTATATGATGCAGTGCCCTATGCACCATTGGAGTGCGGATAAGGGTTTTACTTTTACTAAATAAATTTAATATTATATAAAAAAATAAATTATATATTTGGCGGTCACCCAGTGAGAGGATATTTCTGCCAGTGTCAAGTATTATTTTTATTCACAAACAAAATAATAATAACAATTAATAAAAAAATCTTACTTTAAATGCGTTTAGCTTTATCATTTTAGAAATAATGACCGCAATTCTAGAATTAGGTTCTGAAGAAGAGAGTATACTTGAGTGGGGAGTTGGATTCCTGCCTGCGTTAACCTATTTAGAGAGTTCACCTTCTCTGTTGTCAGCGTACACTGGAAGAATGTATGGTTTGCATCCCCTATATCTTGTCCACATTCGCAATATGGTGATGTAATGCATTTTATCTGATCCACTGATGTGTAATACACATTTTCAACGGTAACACTAAAGGTTATGTCCAATACTTTGCCAACTGCGTATGTATTTAAAAAAAAAAAAATTAAATTAATTTATTTAATATAGTTACATTTTTAAGTACAATATAATACATTTTCTAAATATTTATACACATGGCAAACTTTTAGTTTTAGATTTGCTGTGCCTCTCCAAAAAAGAGACTGAGCTCTTGTGCTTGGAGAGGGACTTACACTCATGGTTTAATGTTTTATATAATTAATAATATAATAGTCTTTTTTTAATACATTTTTTTCTAGATTTATATGTAATGGGCATTAATTTTTTTCTCAAGAATTTTTATATCTTTTTTTTTTTTTTTTCTTTAGGGAGTTTATTGAAATATATAATTCCCAAATATTTGAAGTTTTGTTGAAATTGCTTAGTAATGCATTTTGGAGTTGAAAAATCATTTAAGAATCTCGAAGATAAACTTTTTTTGAAATTCAAATATTTGTCACCTTTTAGTATTTGAAAAATTTCGTTTTTTTTTATAAATGGTTTCTATGTTTGGGACTTGAAATTTCTTAAATAATAATTTTGTTGGATATGTTTTTTTTTTCAATATAACTTTAATTATTGTTTTCTGTACTATTTTCACAGTTCGAATATTCGTATTCGTTCGTTACTATTTTCGAGTTCAGTATTTTGTATGTATTAGTAATGATGTTTGTCTGTTGTGTTTAGCGCAAGCACGAGGGGGTGGAGCGCGACCTGGCCGCGCTGGAGGACCGCGTGGGCACGCTGGGCGTGGAGGCGGCGCGCCTGTGCACGCTGCACGCCGCGCACGCCACGCACACGGACGCCAAGCGCAAGGAGATCCAGGCCGCCTGGGAGAGGCTCATCTCCAAGGCCAAGGTAACGCACCTGATTGTCAACTCATGTTTTAGTATTCCAGTCACCGAGTCCTGGGAGATGGAATCAAGTTTTATTGGGTGTAATTTAATAACGTCCGCCTCCGTAGTGTAATGGTCAGTACGCTCAGCTACCGTTCTGGAGGTCCCGGGTTCGATTCCCAGGGAGGGGTCACGTATAAGTGATTTTGTTCACTCTAATATTACCCTGGACTGGACCTGAAGCGGAGGGCTGATCACCTTTCCTTCATGTGTTAACGATCAAAATAACACTGTGTTTATATGATGCAGTGCCCTATGCGCCATTGAAGTGCGGATAAGGGTTTAAAGAAGAAAAAAATTAATAAAGGCGTTGCAAAGAGATTTGACAAACTAGAATTGCAAAGAGATTTGTCTGAAGAAAAAAATTAATCTTTGTAAAGTTCACATTTGGCTCTTTGGCTAGTAAGTTTGCCTACCTCTAAGTTAGTATATTGGCATCTAACTGACTGGCTGAAATTGGCTCTGGGGAAAATGCCCATTAGAGCGCAACTCAGGCCACAGGTAGTGAGATAATAATATTAATTTGGATAATTTGTATAGCGCCATTTTTGTAAAATACTACCTCAAAGGTGCTTATAAAGAAGATAATGATAGATAATAATAATAATTATAATAAAACGTCATCAATCAGTCTCGGGAAATTGAGTGTACTGGAGTGAGTCTGGAGCGGGGTTAAATTGTAACGCCTTTCTCTTGATCCTCAAGGGCTGGAGAATGGCCAAAATGTTGGGCAGGACGCCTCCCTGAGCGATGGTCACGCTGGAGAGCAGCTTGTTGAGCTCCTCGTCATTGTGGATGGCCAACTTTCATCTTCCAGACTAGCACAGTTTACACTTGATGCTTGCAGCTCTGTCTCTATGCCCTGATCCATATCATATCGGATCCTTCTCTTGAGGCTATCCTCAGATCCCACGAGTCTTTTGGCAGCCCTTCGAGCATTCCACCCCTCCTCATGTGCTTTGTTTGAATAATTCAGGAACGCCGGGAGAAGTTGGACTCCTCGTACTCGCTGCACCGCTTCCTGGCCGACTTCCGCGACCTCATGTCCTGGATGGCAGACATGCGCGCCATCATCAGCGCCGACGAGCTGGCCAAGGACGTGGCGGGAGCCGAGGCGCTGCTGGAGAGACACCAGGAGCACAAGGTGAGAAGGAGTGAATCATTATTCTTTGATTAACTTTAAAGTAGACAAAGACTTTTTGGCAGAAGTCAAAAAGGGTATACTGCACGGGAGTGTTCAGATTCAAGGATAACAGGGGCTATTTTTGGTTACAGTTGGTAAATGTCCACCTCCGTACCGTACTGGAGGTCTTGGGTTCAATTCCCAGGG
Source organism: Brachycentrus maculatus (assembly GCF_059751285.1). Classification (NCBI taxonomy): domain Eukaryota; kingdom Metazoa; phylum Arthropoda; class Insecta; order Trichoptera; family Brachycentridae; genus Brachycentrus; species Brachycentrus maculatus. Next base: position 627,383 of record NW_028280892.1, read on the forward strand.
GGAGTCAAATAAATAGAGTAGAATCGCGATATAACAAAACGCTCAAAGAAATTTACTCCCTAAAACCAATTTTTCATACAAAAATGCATTAATGTAACGAAATCCCGTTAATACGTAAAACAAAATCATTTTTGTCCCGTACGAAAAAATGCCAATACATTTACGTAAATTTATAACAAAATATAAAAAAAAAACAGATAAAAGATAAAAATACTATTTCGCACTTTGAAAGCCGCGCCGCGCTTCATCTGCCGTATGCGAACGGTTTCATGGCCTTTTCGGCGGCGCGCGGCGGTCTGTCGGCACCCAGAATTGTCAAAGCTTCTATCAAAGACTAACTGATTTGTATTAAGATCGCCGACTCCACCCAAAATCCAAGAATGCATGTGCCGTACGCGGCCGAAAGTCGAATCCACCTGCTGCGAGTTTGACATGCCTGCTCTAGAGTACAAAAATGTTGGGATCCCCTAGTCTAGTTTCTATCTGTGTGTTTGCTTTCCAGGGCGAGATCGACGCGCGCGGGGACTCGATGACGGCGTGCGTGTCGGCCGGGCGCGAGCTGCAGGAGGGGGGGCACCCGGCCGCGGGGGACGTGGGCGCACGCATGGAGCAGCTGGAGGCCGCGCGGGCCGCCCTGGCTGCGCTCTGGGAGGAGCGCCGCGTGCGGTACGAGCAGTGCATGGACCTACAGCTCTTCTACCGGGACACGGAGCAGGCCGACACCTGGATGGCCAAGCAGGAGGTGAGAGTTATTTATTTTTACTTTTAATTAAAGATTTACTTAGTAAATACCACTATTTCTTATAATCTATTGTGATCTAAGAAATAGTGGTATTAATCATTAAATAATATTAATATATTATGTTATTATGTTATATATTACTATTGATAATTAATTATATATTATGGTATTAAATAATATTAATCTATTGTGTTTCGATGCATGCCGCATCATTTTCAAACACCGTATGTCGGTGTTCATGACATATCATTTATTTTGTGCAACAATGGCTTAATTACACTTTTAGAAATATTACTGGAAATGCCATTCATACAGAAATGGCGCAATTTTACTCAATTCTACAATGACACTCGCGCCATCTCACAGCATTTCACCACAAAACCAATTCTGTCGATGTTTCTCCCGATGTAAATAGTCTTTCTGCACATTTTGACATATTTAACTTGTTTTTTAAAAAAAAGTGCAATTGCGTCATTGTTACACTGAATGAGCGATATGTTGAACCCTGAAATGAGTAAGTTCTATGACTAATATGTATTATTTATTCCCGGCAGGCCTTCCTAGCCAACGAAGATCTCGGAGACTCTCTGGACTCCGTAGAGGCTCTGATCAAGAAGCACGAGGACTTCGAGAAGTCTCTCGCCGCCCAGGAAGAGAAGATCAAAGCCCTGGACGAGTTCGCCACCAAGCTGATCGAGGGACAGCACTATGCCGCCGACGATGTCGCCCAGAGGAGAGAAATGGTGAGATATACCTGGTCACACAATACTCCACATGCAAAATAGTGAAGAACATTGGTACCATCAACCAAGCTAGTATATAAAATGCCCAACCCTCTTCTAGTGGAACGGAATGTCTGTTGACGACAGTCAACAAGCTGGCTTAGCTGTGTGTAAACTCAAAACACAGTAAGGGACATTTTTTTGTAGTACGTTTTTTTTTGCATTTTTGGACTAAGTAGATTCTACTTAGTCCAAAAATGCAAAAAAAACGCACTGCAAAAAAAATGTCCCTTACTGTGTTTTAAGTTTGGACAGCCGGGCGATCGGCCCACACTAGATTATCCTTCCTGTTCCCAACACAGATTAAAATTTAATTGATAGACAAACCTCTTAAACATTTTGCGGGTTATTCCTTTAAAACAAAAGAAACAAATTTATTGTAACTCCAGACAGCTGGTAGAATTCCATATTGAATTGTTGGGTAATATATCCAAAACTAAAAAAGGTTTATTTGGTTGAATTCTACATTTATTTCTTCTACTTCTTCGTCATGTATATGTTAATACGTGACGCGTTTCGTCTTTTTAAGACATTATCAAACACATAGTGTTAAAGTGTTTGATAATGTCTTAACAAGAAGAAACGCGTCACGTATTAATATATACATAAACAAATGTAGAATTCAACCAAATAAACCTTGTTTAATTTTGGATATATTACCCAATAATTCAAAAGAAACAAAGCTTTTTTTTAGTTAGAAGAAACCAGAATCCACTAAATGGCCTATGAATATTGTAAATAGTAAATGCAACTGCCATCTAAAATACTCTGCATGCGCTGCGTTCCTTTTGGAGGGAAGACTTCATTGCTTGTTTATTTGTCTCTAGTTGCTGGAGCGCAGGTCGGCGCTTCTGGAGAGATCCTCCCAGAGACGGGCCCTGTTGGACGACGCCTACAAACTGCAGCAGTTTGAGAGAGATTGCGATGAGACCAAGGGTAAAACTAACCTATTCATCAAATACAAATTCTAAGCTAATTTAAACTAACTCTACAGTTAATAAAAAGTAACTTTACAGAAAATCCACACTTGATAACCTTGAGTGAAAATATGTAGTTATGATTATATCTTCTTCCTTCTTCTTCAAACCCCTATCCGCACCCCAGTGGTGTATAGGGCACTGCATATTAACGCGGTGTTATCTTGATCGTTAACACATGAAGGAAAGGTGATCAGCCTCCCGCTTCAGGTACCAGTCCAGGGTGATATTGAATAAATATTAGAGTGAAAAAAATCACTTATATTTATTTGACCCCCCCTGGGAATCGAACCCGGGACCTCTAGAATGGTAGCCGAGCGTGCTGACCATTACACTATGGAGGTGGACGAATTATATGATTACATGTATCATAATCTAGTATAATCATTTATTGATGCGTAGATTTTACCAAAAAGTGACTGCCGAATCAATGAATGAAATCTTTATCTTTGCCCTGGCTGGGGGCCATTTTGACACATGGTCAGCTCCACCTAACAGCACAACCACACATAGTACATGCGAGCTGACTCTTAGTTTGTCCCCTTAACAGGATGGGTGAACGAGAAGCTGAAGTTTGCTACGGACGACTCGTACCTGGACCCGACCAACCTGAACGGGAAGGTACAGAAACACCAGAACTTCGAACAGGAGCTGCAGACAAACAAGAGCCGCGTGGACGAGATCATCTCCACTGGGGAGGACCTCATCGTGCAGAAACATTATGCTTCCCGTAAGTAACTACTTTATTTTTTTATTTTCTTCTTCTTCTTTTTGTAGATCCTAGGGATCTGTTTGTGCCTCCGCATGTCGCTCTTGGGATGTCGACTCCCAGCTGTCTTTCCATCTTTTCGGAGGTCTGCCTGGGGGTCTGCCTCCTTCAGGGTTGCCTTGGAGGGCGATACGTGGAAGTCGTGTCTTCTGACATTATGTTTATATGTTCCTTCCAGTATCGCCTTCGTTGTCGTCCCCACCTCACGATATCCTCCGTCTTACACATGCTCCGAATGTCGGTATTTCTTACTCGGTCTCGCAATGTGTTTCCGGTTATGGATCGGAGAGTCTTCATCTCGGAGGTTCAAAGTCGAGATTTTGTTCTGGAAGTATCTGCTCTTGCCTCAACCCCATTAGTGGCTATTGGCCAAACACATGTTTTGTATATTTTCATTTACTTTCTATTCTCATGTGTTTGTTCCTCCACACCGAGTTTCTGAGGCATCCTGATATAACTGCAGCCTTGTTTATTTGTTTCTGAGTATCACCATATAGATCACCGTAGTTATTGATGTCAACTCCGCGATATTTGAATTTCATCACCTGTACAACGGTTCTGTTGTTTACAACTACTTTGCATCTAACTGGACTCTTTGATATAGTCATGCTTTTTTATTTTATTTTCATAACCCTTCCCTTAAGGTGCCAAAAACTTCCGCGTGCACCGGTGATATGTATTTTGTACACCATATGAAAATGTGATTTAAAAACGAGAAAAATGTAAATATTCCTAATTTTTGCTTTTATCGACCATAGTTGAAGTTGAAATATATCAATTTTGTAATGTTAGCTCTGGTAAGTACTTAAAAAAGAGAAGAAAAAAAAACCTAAAATGATAAAAATGAAAATGATATTTTCTGGGGTTTCTCATGTGTGTGATTATAATCCAGGATTCGGACCTCACACACTAATAAAAGAGTTTCTGCTCAGTAAAAAGCTTATTTTCATCTGACCAATAGATGTCTCCAGTGAAGTTCTAGTGATTCAAGAACAATGTTTCAAAATTGGTTCATATATATATAGAACTTCCAAGAATTTGAGTAGTGTGGTTGTCAATAATGGGTAGAATTGGTGAATTTTATACGTGTGTAAAGTGATCACTTAAACCAGCCTATGACGGTCGTCAGCCCCGTAAATGCCCAGATTTCCATATTCTTCTTCATCTTTATTGAGATGTCAAAAAATAATATGAAAAATACTCCTATAATTGGAGATAATCCAGATTTAATGTGCGTCACCTTCCAGCGCAAGTGAAGGCCCGCACTACTGAAATACTGGGTCTCTGGCAGTCGTTGGGGGGTGCCACCGACAAGAAGGGCACCAAGCTGCAGGAGGCCTCGCAGCAGCAGCAGTTCAACCGCACCGTCGAGGACGTGGAGCTCTGGCTGTCGGAGATTGAGGGTCAGCTCATGAGCGAGGACTACGGAAAGGTCAGTCGAAAGTCACATGGACTTTTATTACTAACTAACTAACTAACCATCACGCCGCTTCCCCATAGAGGTAGGCAGAGAGAATAGAATGCCACACAGCTCTGTCTTTGCAAACATTCTTCGCCTCTTTCACGTTCATGCATCTCCTCATACATACCTGCCGATTATTTCAACTCCTAACCTGGCCTCTGGACTTAGGCAATTTTGTAAATTATTTTTGCAGTTTAGTTGGGCTAAGAAAATGCTTCCATAGCGTACTGGTTAGCACATTCGGCTATCGAGGTCCTGGGTTTAATACCCAGGAGGGTCAAAGTAAATTAGCATTTTTACTTATACTCTCTTAACAATCAAGATAACACTGCGTTTATATAATGCAGTGCCCTATGCACCATTGAGTGCGGATAAATATATCGAGTTGTACTACGGATAGCGATTGATGACTAATTGAATGTTTGCGTTCTCCCAGGATCTTACGAGCGTGCAGAATCTCCAGAAGAAGCACGCCCTCCTTGAAGCCGATGTCGGATCCCACCAGGAGAGAATTGAGGGCATCCAGATCGCAGCCCAGCAGTTCTCCGAGAAGGGGCACTTCGACGCTGACACCATTGAAAGCAAGAGGGTATGCTAAATTTATAATCAATTCTCGTAAATCTTATTTGTCAGGGATACAATAATTATATATTATTTTGAGAAATAAAAAGACTTTGTTTTTTGATCCACTCACATTTTTATTAACCAACTAGTTTCGGCAACAACCTGTTGCCCTCTTCAGGGTTTAATTTATGACTAAACATATATATAAAAAAAGAAACCGTGTACAAGCTGTTGGGTTTCATTAGGATATAGGTCGGGGTAATGGTGTTTTAAGGAGGGATAAGAGCAAGGAAGGGGATAACTGTGTTTAGGTTGGGTTTGATTTTATGGTAAAAATTAAATTAAAAATGGGACTTTGACTTAAGTTTATTTGATTGTTAATTATATTTAATTTCTGGTTAACCGCTTCTTTCATTTTTAAAACTTCCAAATTATTAATTTGACTAGTTCTATGTATTATTAAAATGTAAAATTTCTATCCCATCTTCAAAATTGAATGAATGATTGTTTGACAAGATGTGGTCCGATATAATAATTGCCCTGACGGGAGGATTATCGCCATCTCGGTTTTTATGGTGGACACATTTTTGGCGAATGAAGATCTGTCTTTTTTTTTTTTTTTTACCTACATCCCCCATTAGCCACTGTTGTCTCCCATAAATTATTGCTGCACGTGTTAAAACTGCCACTTAGAATTGTATAGCTACATAAGGACCGTAGTCCATTTGATCTTCACATTCGTTTGATAATGCCCTAACAAGGCGAAACAATTGTCACAATATAATTTTTTATGTGTTTTTGTTAATAAAATACAACTGAGTAGACTCAAAAAATCTGTGTTTGAATTAAAAATTAATACATATCGCTCACTCCTTTCAAGAACGTCATAAATCAAAATACTTGATTTTTCAGGAGAGCGTTTTTAATGTTAAATATTATAATACAATATATTAAAAATAAATATGAAGCCACTTTTTGAACTTTTTACTGTGCAACAGATCTTTTTAGGTAAAAGCTGAAGGATTTTTCTCCATTTGAAAAATATTTAGTTTATGTAAAAAAACAATTAAACAATACCTTTTCTTCAAAATGCAAAAACAACACTTTCTGCCCTGTAACGGGTAAATATTAAGTTAAAAATATGCCGCTTTTGCTGGGATATAGTACATTTTTTAAGCATTCCGAAAACATGTACAACTGAAAATTGTCGATTTTTGATTTATGACGTTCTTGAAAGGAGTGAGCGATATGTTACTGTCATTTTCAAACCAAAATGTTGGATTAGAATGCTTTCTAACTTTCAGTGCCAGTAGCTTCCTTACTATATGCATTGTATTAGTTTGGCTATTGGTCCGTTAGCCAGTTAGATAAGTCACACTCCACTAGCTAGATTAGCATCATAATTAATAATAAATAAAATAAAATAAAAAATAATTAGCCTCATGTAAATTTCCCACATGTGTTGATTTAAGCAGTGGATTCTAGAAGTGGTATTCACTGTGCTGCAACATATAGCAAAAACTACCCACAACGTTTCCATTCATATGTTCATATTCCTTTAGTGATATTTTGATTGTGATTTGTGCCATTTTCACTGTCTAGTGACAATATAGGTATTTTACTTGTTGAAAAACTTTTAACACATTGTTTGCGGGAAACGCTTAAAAGCGTCTTTCACATGCTGTTGGTAAAGAGTAGGAAACGCTTATAAGCTTACTTATATTTGTTATATTTGCTTACTTTTGTTAGAGCGCGAGAGGCGCCAAAAAAACATTGTATAGATCGGAATTGGGTGGTGCAGTTACTTGTGAATAGTATACTGAGGGTCGGGCGGCAGACTGTCTGAGTATAATTAGCGTCGGGGTTGATAAAAAAAACCGGCCGACAACAATGTGTTATTTATTAACCGCCCTTCACATACGAATGAACGTGATACACGCGGTTTTTCTTCACCATTCCGCGCGCGAGAAAAGATATCTGAGAAAAAGATATAACCGAATAATATATTTGGTTAAAGATATAACCAAAAATATTTAATGCGTACCGGATACACTGACAAATTTTTGTCAAGTTTCATACCTGACAATATTTTGTGATAGTAAACGTTGCGATTTTTTTGCTTGTTTATAAAAAATATGCCTGAAAATAACCCGAAGGTAGGGTGGTTAAATGTTAAATCAAACACAGAGTTTTTGAGTTTCCTTAGTTGTATTTTATTATTTAAAAAAAACACATGAAAATCTAGATTGTGACAATTTAACATTCAATACATAAATTGAAAAGGAGTTCTACAAATTAAACGCCAAATCAATAAACAAAGTGTTAATTAGATTATTTGTTGTTTTTCTCAGGATGCTCTCATCAGGCGCTACTCTGCCCTGGAGAAACCCATGTCCGTTCGCAAGCAGCGCCTGCTGGATTCCCTGCAGGCGCAGCAGCTGTTCCGCGACCTAGAGGACGAGGCGGCCTGGATCCGGGAGAAGGAACCCGTCGCAGCATCCACCAACAGAGGTAATTTGATGTCAACACCTTGTCTAGTAATCAATGTACCTGATTGCTCACAACTCTGTAATATTGTCAACGAACTTTGTGCCTCCAATGAGTTTCACAATGTCATCACCAGGGGTATGATTATGATTCTCTCAGAAGAATGTGCGACAAAACGATGTATGATAGATGTGCGAATAGTGAAATAAGGAAGGAATGCAAAGCTGAGATAAGCATTATCGATAAAATTAAGAAAGGTGTGTTGGGATGGTTTGGACATGTAGAACGAATGAGTGAGAAAAGAACGGTAAAACAAATTTATGAGGCGAATGTTATTGAGAAAAGAAGCAGAGGAAGACCGAGAAAAACATGGTAGCATCAGGCATGCCAAATACTTGAAAGTGGTCAGGTTAGGAGTCGTAACAATCGGCGGGTATGTATGAGGAGATGCATGAACCGGGAAGAGGCGAAGAATGTTTGCAAAGACAGAGTGGTGTGGCGTTCTATTCTCTCTGCCTATCCCTGCGGAGAAGCGGCGTGATGGTTAGTTAGTTTATTTTTAAACAAATTAAACGTGAAATCAATGAAAAATATATAATTTCCCGTTAGGCCGCGACCTGATTGGCGTGCAGAACCTGATGAAGAAGCACCAGGCCGTGCTGTCGGAGATCAACAACCACGAGTCGCGCGTGGTGGCCGTGTGCGGCTCCGGGAAGGGCATGCGTGACGCGGGCCACTTCGCCTCCGAGGAGATCGCGCGCCGCGTGCAGGCGCTCTCCGACCAGTGGACGCAGCTCAAGGACAAGGCCATGCAGGTGAGACGGATCGGCCTTCCTAACTAATTGTAATAAATAAATAAATAAAATTTAATTAAATGATTACACCTTCTCCGCTCCCTATGTGGAGATGCTACAAACTGTCTCCAGGCTTTTTCTGTTGGCTGCCAGCTCCTTTGCATCCTCCCAAGTCAAAGAAATAATTAGCTTGTTGATTCCACAAATCTAATTTGAAGGAAAACATAACTAAAAAAATTAATCCATAGTACCGATTGTACCTAGAACCGAGTGTTTATATATTCATTTTTTTCTTGATAATGAATAAAATGATAAAATAACAAATCACTTGAATATTATTTATTGATTTTTAATTCACCAGTATTTTGTTGTCAGCCTCCGTAGTGAATGGTCAGCACACTCGGCTACTGTACTGGAGGCCCCGGGTTCGATTCCCAGTGGGGGAAGTTCAAATATAAGTGATTTTTTCACTCTAATATATATTCAATATTACCCTGGACTGGTACCTGAAGCGGAGGACTGATCACCTTTCCTTCACGTGTTAATGATCAAGATAACACTGCATTTATATGATGCAGTGGCCTATGCACCATTGGGTGCGAATAAAGGTTAAATGAAAGAAGAAGAGTACCAATAGTCCCTAGAACCAAGTGTTTATTCCGATCCATCTCTTTGGTGGTCTGCCTTTTGGTTGGCTGTGCAGTGCAATTCCTCACATGCGCATACCATTGTCTTCTTTGTTGTCTTCCCCACCTTAATGACATCTTGAAGTATTCATTTATTGTAATGTGTGTTTTTTTCTAATTATCCAGCGCAAGCAAGACCTGGAGGATTCCCTCCAAGTTCACCAGTACTTCGCCGACGCCAATGAAGCCGAATCCTGGATGAGAGAGAAGGAACCGATTGTCGGAAATCAGGTGAATAAACAAACCACACGAGTCAGTCTATCCGATTTGATAACAAAGTTTACAAATTAGTGAAATCGTTTAATGCTTGTTTATTTGTTGTTCCTGCAGGATTACGGAAAAGATGAAGACTCTTCTGAGGCTCTGCTAAAGAAGCACGAGGCTCTGATGTCTGATCTGGAAGCTTTCGGAAACACCATTCAGTCACTCAAGGACCAGGCACAAAGTTGCAGAGTAAGTAAACCAGTATTTCTTAGAGGGCGATAATCCACCCTTGCGGGTGTTCTAGAAGACTTTTACAGGGCATAAGAAGCCCAAAGGGACAGATAGAAGTACAAACTAAGAAGCGAGATATATATTTTTATTCCTTCCCTCTTTCTATGATGGGACATTCTGGCATTTTTATTTCTAAAAATAAATTCTGTTTCAATTCTAAGTATGCAAAGATATTCTCAATAGATGTCACTATGCGTTCAATATATTTGTACATTTTAAATAATTGATTTTCTTTACTAAAAGCCCATTTAAAACGGCGCGTCTTAGGATGTAATTTTTGTATGAGCGGTGCTCCGTTTACAGACAATTATGCGTCTTAAGACGCTTTTGGCAGTCAACCGGTTAATGAACAGAATAAACATACACAGACCATACAATAAAAAAACTAAACAAGATAACTACTTCTCCAAGCACAAGCGCTTGTCTCTTTTTTGGGAAGTTACCGCATAAAAATATATGTACCCTAGCAGGGGCTTGCCTCCATATAGGCAAAAAAGCAGTGCTTATCCTAACTTATGTATTAATTTTAAATCAAACACAGATTTTTTGAGTCTACTAAGTTGTATTTTATTAACAAAAACACATAAAAAATTATATTGTGACAATTGTTTCGCCTTGTTAGGGCATTATCAAACGAATGTGAAGATCAAATGGACTACGGTCCTTATGTAGCTATACAATTCTAAGTGACAGTTTTAACACGTGCAGCAATAATTTATCCTAACTTACCCGCATGACATAAAAACGCAACCAGTACCTACCCTACCCTGCTAAGTAGTACCTGCATACCTTACTGCCTACCTCTACTACCTACCCCTATTAATTCTCTGCACGCCACCGTGCCCTAGTAATATTTGTTTATTGTTGTGCAGCAACAAGAGACGCCCGTTGTGGACGTGACCGGCAAGGAGTGTGTGATGGCTCTGTACGACTACATCGAGAAGTCTCCTCGGGAGGTCTCCATGAAGAAGGGGGATGTCCTGACTCTCCTCAACTCCAACAACAAGGTAGGAACCGTTTTTAACAACTTTTCAAACACTTAGTCATTTATACATATCGCTCACTCCTTTCAAGAATGTCACAAATCAAAAAACTTGATTTTTCAGGAGAACGTTTTTAAAGTTTAAAAATATAATACAATGTATTAAAAATAAATATCAAGCCACTTATTGAACTTTTTACTTTGCAACAGATCTTTTTAGGTAAAACCTGAAGGTTTTTTCTCCATTTGAAAAATATTTAGTATATTTTAAAAAATAATTATGCAATACATTTTCTTCAAAATGCAAAAACAACACTTTCTGTCCTGTAGCGGGTAAATATTTATGTTTAAAATATGCCTATTTTGCTGGGATGTAGTACATTTTCTGGGCATTCCGAAAACATGCACAACTGAAAATTGACGATTTTTTATTTATGACGTTCTTGAAAGGAGTGAGCGATATGTATTTGCCTGGTGGTTTTATTGAAATCAGCAAACTGCAGTCCTTCAATAAGCAGTTTTTTTTTAGTATAGAAATATTTTTTTGTTGGCAGGTTTATTTTAAAACTATAGAAATATTTAATAAGCAGATTTGTTTTAATATTTTAGAAATATTCAATAAGCGATTTGTTTTAAAATCTTAGAAATATTTTTAATAGGAACGTTTGTTTTTATATTATAGAAATACTTTTAATAACCAGGTTTATTATGGAAATATTTAATAAGCAGTTTTTTTTCTAAATTATAGAAATATTTTGAAAAAACAGATTTGTTTTAAAATTATAGAAATATTTAATAAGTATGTTTGTTTTAAAATTGTAGAAATATTTTTAATAAGCTGATTTGTTTTAAAATTTTAGAAATATTTTTGATAGGAAGGTTTGTTTTTAGATTATAGAAATACTTTAAATAACCAGGTTTATTTTTTTAAATTATAGAAATACTTAATAAGCAGATTTGTTTTTAAATTATACAAATATTTGATTTGTTTTTAAAATTTAGAAATATTTTTCTGCAAAAGGTGCGTAGAAGTCCCCAGAATCATTTTCTTACAAAATTTTCTTACAAAAATATAATAATAATAAGTCAAATAAAAACAAAAAGCTTTTTTTCAATTTTATTTTATTGGTAGGCAAACATTTTTCACTCTTTCAACATTCATGAGTCTGCCGTTACGTTCAACAGATGGCGCTGCCATTGCGGTAATACACTGTTTAAAAAACATGTTAATACCTGTATTATATATGCGCGTATTCGAATGTGTGCCAAATTTCGAAGCAATCGGTGAAGAAAATTCGGAGATTTAAGATTTTGAACAAACAAACATTTACACTTTAATTTATGTAGATCAGAAAATATCGTGAAAATTTAATTTAACGCTTTAGTTATCTCATTTCAAGTAATCCTAGATATATACCCTTTACGGATTAAGCTGACGTATAGCATGCTTCACATTAAAGGAAATTTTAATGTTCCCCATATTGTTTTTTTTTTATTAATATTATTTTATCAACGAAAAATTTTTTTTATTTATTTATTTAATACAGAAATATTTGTGTTTTTATTATTTACACGAATATTTCAATTTCATACTATTTCTGTGAGCCTGAGCGGCACATTATTAGAAATAGGCATCAAATTGTGGTAGAGTGGGTTCGAACCGAGAAACTCTGACATAAGAGTCCGCGACACTAACCACGGGACCACGACCCACTAATGCCCAATGCTGGAAGAATACTGCATAGATTTGTCTTTTTGGGGAAAAATGTATTAAATTTTAGTATTTGCTTCCTTTAAGATTAAAAGTAAAGATTTAAAAAAAATTCTGCTCAATTTGTCATGAGCTCAGCCAGAGCGTTACATTGCAGTCATTTTGAATGTGTTTTCTTACAAATTGACGTAACCGGTCGCTATACAGGGCTGGCTACACAGGCAATAATTTGCATTATAATATGTTCTAAATATAACCGGCGCTTGCTGTCTGAAGTCACGTATGTACTTGACTCTTTATTACCATACATTATAATAAAAAATATAACCCACATACCATACATTATATAAAAATATAAACATAATCTCGGAGTTGAGGTGTTAAGACCATATTTACGTTTTGAATAAAACAGCGATAAAGAGCCGTGGAAAATCGCACCTCACAACGCCATAGGTGCATAATTTTCTCACTTCCAGCACCGGAAAATCGACAATATGCTTTTAGAAAAACAAACGATATTTGTTTTTAACGATTTTTATTGGCAAATATATTGCACGAAAATCGGTACTTTTCTCATTAAAATTATAAATATATAAAGGAAATACAAAGCGCCAAATGTATGGGGATACAGACGATAGACCGCGATAGATATATAGGCGTTTCATTGCAAATATACCTATATATAAGCGTATTTTGCAAATAATTTTTTTTTTTTTTCTAAGTGTTTTCAATAGAAAGTGGAATCTTGAAATATCCCCTCACATGTGAAATATGTTATATCCGTAATTTCTTCTGTGCGAAAAAACCCTGAGTTTAAAAAAATATTTCACTTTGTTGATATGTAGTAAAAGTTCAAATATGTTTTTTTTAATGTCCTAGAATTTTTATAATGTCTCGAATAGAAAGATATCGATTATAATTCAGAATTAGTTGAATAATCTTAATTATGTTATATATAAAAAATTCGAAGAAAAATTCTTTTTTTTTCAATACAAAAACGGTATTTTAAGCAAAAAATTCAATTATGTGAAATGTTACCTGGGTTCAAAGAAAATTAAGTTGCGATGTATCGTATATTAGGGCTTGACCGCCTCCATCGCGTATTTCCATATACTCGTAGTGCCAATTTTCTAGTGTCACCGACGACACATTTCTTCGGGTCTTTGCGCGAAACCGCAAAACCGCGTAAACAAAATACGTATTATCAAAATTCAAAATAATAAATATTATCAGTTATTATAACTAACTATCGGAGGCTGTTATGTAAATAGGTACTAGTCTCCATTCCATTCCGAAAATCCGCTCGTAAAAACAATCGATCGCGAAGTATTATAAAATTTTGTAATGATCAAGGTCTTTTTGCTTCAACCAAATCTGACCTCAAAATAGTGAAATTTACGTTAATGGAAGACCATATCAGATCCTTGATGCTTTAAAAAATTGTATTTTGCCTTGTAAGATAAAAAAATACAGTAAAACCTCGATATAACAGACCGTTTGGGGGGAGGGTGTGTCCATTAAAGCCGTTATATAAAAATAAATTTAAAAAACTTTTTTCTTAAATATGAACACTTGGAATATTTAGATATAAATAAACTACACAAAACACAAACGGAATTCTGTTTATTGTCTTCGGACATTCGTCGTGAAGTGACGTTGCTGTTTGATAACGACGCGCTTGCTTTCGGTAATCGTGGTTTGAAAAAGGCATCAAGTTTTGTTTGCATTTTTGAAGTTTACGTAATTTGTGATTATCATGGCCGCTAAAAATTATTTACGTGCAACGAAATTTGAATTTGCTCATGTATAATATTAACGGGACGTTTTTATTTTTTTTTACATCTGACCGGATTTTGTCCGTTAAATAGATGTCCGTTATATCGATGCTTTACTGTTTATTTTATTTCTTTTTTTATTTACACCAAACAATGTTTGCGCTTACGTAATTACAATCTATATTTATATAATTCGTCAAAATAAAACATGGCCGCTAAAAATTATTTACATGCAACGAAATTTTAATTTGATCATGTATATCATTAACAGGACGTTTTTATATTTTTTTTACATCTGACCGGATTTTTGTCCGTTAAATAGAGGTCCGTTATATCGGGGTTTTACTGTATATATATTTATATTTTTATTTGATAATTTTCAATTTTCAAAATCATTTACACGAAACAATGTTTGCGCTTACGTAATTACAATCTATATTTATATATTATTTTTTGACATCTCATCAAAGATGAAGAAGAATATGGAAGTCTGGGCATTTACGGGGCTGACGACCGTCGTAGGCTGGTTTAAGTGATCACTTTACACACGTGTAACATTTACCAATTCTACCCATGATTGACATGATGTAATTGATATTTAAAGGATATTTTAATAAACATTTTTTAGTAAAAAAAGCTTGACATTAAGTGAGTTCCGGGTCCTTTTTTGTTTGAATAAAAGTCCTGGTTTATTACATCTTAATATTTGTGCAGTAATTTTTCAAAACTTCTTTCGGTTTTCTGCGATTTTCGCGACGCGCGGCGGCTTTCTCTTCCGTTCGCGTCACGTGAATTGGAGGAGGATTTTTTGGCTTGAAGATTAGTACCTACAGACTCGCATCTCCATACTACGCGTCCGTGGTATTGTGTAATCGGTCATCGGTGGTGACATTCTGCGGGCTCATTCGCTAATTGGGTCGCCGCGGGCAACATTGGATAATAATAATAAATTGTGATACTAATTTTTTTCTGAATGTAATTAGGTACCTACCTAACCGCTGCGCGATTTTTTTTGTTGTTGAAAAGTTTGGTAATTCTATTGTTACCTCATTATAAAAAGTGTTGTCTTTCTTTAAATATTTAAAATTATGTGTAATAACAATAAATAATAATAATATTCATCTTTACCGAACGTAATTCAGTACCTACCCGCCGCGCGAAATGTTTTTTTTTTAATAGTTTTACTTTTGTCGGTTTTTTTTTTAATTCGAACAGCCGATTTAGTTTTTTTTAAATATAAATCTAGTGTTACCCCATTATTAAAAGTGTCGTCTTTAAATATATAAAATAAATACATGTATAATAGCAATAAATAATAGTATGATTTTTTACCAAACGGAATTAGGTACTTACCCGCCGCGCGAAGTGAATTAAAAAATGAAGTTTTCCTTATGTTTTTGTACTCGATTTACAGTGATATCCCATTATTGTTAGTGTTAGCAAAAAATCTGATTTTAGTTGTTCTTTTGTTACCAAGTTACCAAGAAAATGATTGCCAAGTTGTGTAATTTAAGAAAAAAAAAATTAATAAACATTTGTTTTATTTTTGTTTTACACGACTCTATATATATTCTTACTTAAATACCTGCCGGTAATAATGCCTAAAAATAGTTGAATGAATACAGAGTATAAAGTTTTTATAAAATCATTTTTGTTAGAAATTCACACCTATTTCCAGAATCAAATATTTTTCTTCTAAATATCAATATGTTTTTTACGAAATCTCGAAAATAAACGTTTAAATTTTATTATTATTATTATATATGCAATCATTTCAAAAATCATTAGGCTGAATATTTTTTTTGCATATGGTTTTTTTTTCGCGATTCATCGTTTTTTCGGATCGTATTATTACTATTATTACTTCATTTGTTTATTTTTTTCCCGATAATTTTCGTAAGAAAATATTAAAAATATTGCGATTGTATTTTTTAAATGACTATTTGTTTATTCAAAAATATTATTTTCCATTTTTTTTCCTTTATTTCTTTATTTTCTGTAAAATAATCTACATAAAATGTAACATTGTAACATTTGTGTCTTATCTCAAGAGAAGGCTTAAAAAATGATCTTTGATCCTCCGTGATGTATGATATTTCTTGTATGATAACTATAACTGCTACCTTCAGTTTATTTTTTTATTTAAAATTTTGTAAAAATGCCCTCGGTAATTTAAAAAAAATTATGAAATATTCCACATTCCAATCTCCAATTTATGCAGTACCTACTTTTATGTTTTAATGGATCGGCCTAAGAATGCGATTCAATTGTAGTAAAAATGGAGAAATATGTGCACATAAAGCCATTTCACATTAAACCCCTAATTCATATTACATAACCAGGGCTTTTTTTAGGCTATAGAAATCGGTAGGAAATTAAATGAAAATTCTGCACAAATATTAAGATATAATAAACCAGGTTTTTAAACAAAATAGATCCCGTAACTCACTTAATGTCAAGCTTTTCACTAAAAAAATATATACAAATATCATTTCAATATTCGTTACAATACCATATTTCATAATTTTGACGAATTATATAAATATAGATTGTATTGTGTAGGTGCAAATATGGTTTCATCTAGTTGATTTAAAAATTGAATACAAATGAAATTTATCCATGAATAAACGTGCCGGAATGCTGTTCAACCGCGTTACATGGAAGAAAAGCCCTGTACATATAGTTTTACAATATTTATTATGAGATCTATCAATATATACTTAAATTTTGCAAACAAACCAGTTATTTCTTTGTTTGTCTATTTAAATGCAAGATATTTGAAGAACCTCCTGAATGTCGCAATGTTGTGATGTTCTTTTGTTTTAATCAACGTTCAATTGTTCCAACCGCAGTAATAATTTGTTATTATGAAACAGCTACATGAAGTATTCATCGAGTGTCCACAAGTGACCAATCGCTTCTTGATAAGAATCATAATAGTACTGATTGATTTAGAAGGTTTTACAACTGTTAGACAATGTTAGGTCTATTTGGGTATTTTTTTTTAATATCTTTATACTTGAGGAGTTAATAATGAAATTTCAAAACATTTTTTATCCAACTTATCTCTACTTTATGAGTGTATATAAATGTTTTTTTATATAAATCTGATAGATAAAAACACATTTATTGATTTGGAATTTACTTTGTGGAATAACATGATGATTTCAATTTAAAAATAAAACACTTGTTTAAGATGACTTTTTGAGTTTATTAATGTAAACAAGACTAGTTTCGACAACTACAGATGTTCTTGTCAACAGCTCAAAAAGCAAACTGGTGAAGTTTGTTTTTTTAGCTGTTGATAAGAACATCTTTAGTTCTCGAAAATAGCCGTGTTTACATTAATAATCTCAAAAAGTGTTGTTATACAAGTGTTTTATTTTTAAATTAAAATGGATAAAATCTATAGTATGTTTTAAATATAATGTATATATAGTTAACATCAGATGACACTTTTTTATAAATTATATGTGTATACGCTATGCGTTTAGTGAGCTGATACATCACAACAATGTGAATCTGCTGATTAATTACATCAACATGATAACCACACTGTGGATTGTGAATATTCTATTCAATTACTTGGTGAAAGTGTTTCCGTTGAGTCATAAAAAGCCTGAATTGTCGAGTGGTAATGGTCTCACGCGTCGTCGGCTCAGTTCCCAGTCTAATGCGTATTCCATGAGACTCGGATGTGATGTAAAAAGTAATTTCACACTGAGCTGGTTGCCGCTAAGTGACGATGAAGAAGAGGACATTCTTCTCTCTGTGAGTTTCAAATGATATGGCTATCGAGACAATTGAAGGAGGTGTCTAAGCAGTACATGATATAGTGGTTAATTCACGTTATATCTGAAATCAGACCGCTATCATTAAGGTGGGGACTAACCGGAGCCATTTTGTCATAATGTAACATGTTACGATGCAAGCACTAGTATAGTCAGTACAGCGTTCCGAGTGCTCCATCCAGTATAGTCGGATGCTCGCCGCAAGCGACGTTACAAGCAAATGCTCCGGTCTGTCCCCATTTAATGTATAATGAATGATACGTAAAAAATGGAATAAAATAGTGTGATCAAGTCTGAAAAGATATTTATTTTTAGAATCCTTTTTTTATGGTGTATTTATTATTTGTGAATCCCGTGTTTTTGTCATTCAGGAAATTGGCAAATTCTTAAAGATATTAGTATTTGAGTGAGTAAAAATCTCTTTTAGGATGCAGTTTATTTATAGTTTATATAGAAATATTTTGTTCATAACAAAATAAAAATATACTTCTCTCTTATGCATGTTCTTACGGCTCTAAAATATTTCAGAATTATTCCCCTCAAATTAAAGTCTCAATCTTCTGCCAGAAATAGCTAGATATAATATTTGAAATTAATACTACTGTTATTCCGACTGTACGTAATATTAATTCCAATAGTTAACAAATAATTCTGAAAACGTATGCATATTTTTTTACACAGTAACACCATGTGACTTCCATTTGATGTGTTTATCAAGTTACTTTCATTTTTGTTCCCAGGACTGGTGGAAGGTGGAGGTGAATGACCGCCAGGGCTTTGTACCCGCGGCCTATGTGAAGAAGATCGATGCTGGCCTTACCGCATCGCAGCAGAACCTCGCTGATAGCAATTCCATCGCTGCCCGCCAAAATCAAGTGAGTTTTTACACATGTTTTTGCCATATATTTTACACACAGGGCTGTACTTGATTACAAGGCATGTCAAAAATCAAACGACTTCGAATTTGTCGCTTGTCGGTCAACCAGTAAAAACAAAAGTACAACTAGTCGTAAAAGAATCAAAAAGATGATAGAGAACACACCGTAAAAGATCCCAACGCTGGATCATTCTGCACATCAAAGAGAAGAATTAAGATGTCAGTTGGAAGAGCTGGCCGACTCCAAGGAATAATAATAACATATCTTGAATGTTTTTCGCAGATACATTGTGGCAAATTTAAAACTTTTAATCACTTTTTCATTATTAGTACACGTTAACCTACCGGTTTCAAAACATTAAAATACTCATAATTAATTACATTCCCTTGCCAAAAACTTCCACACACTCCGTAAAAAATCTAAATGTTTAGGATTTTCAGGATTTTTTACGGAGTGTGTGGAAGTTTTTTGTAAGGGAATGTAATTAATTATGAGTATTTTAATGTTTAAGAATTTAATAAACCCTGATGATGACAAGGTTCTTGTCAAAACCGGTAGGTTAAAGTGTACTAATAAGAAAAAAGTGGCCAAAACAAAGTTGTTTAACTTTATAAAATAATAACATACATCTTTCACTTGTTTAGAACCGTCCTTTAATTAATTAGCCATAGTTAAATCACTGGTCCTTCGAGAAAACCAATTTGAGGATGTGAGATCCCCAAATACCAAATTTACCACTATCGCACTGTGGCGAAACCACACATTTTTGGTATCGATGCGTTCCTTTTTTGTGATGATACTTTAAATTTTTACTGACCATTTTTCTTTTTTTTTTCTCTCCTCTATCACTTTTTTGCACCCTGCTTATAAATGCAAGGTCATGCTACGGGTAAGGGATTCTTGCTCTTTTGCTATAGTGCTTTCCAGTATGCATTATGTGGGAGAAAAAAAAGAGGGCAGAGCAGCGTTCAGCCGCTTCACTCCACCACATTTAGCTCCGTAAACATTGGTCATAGTTGTTCTACGATTCCCGGCTCCGATGTTTATACTCCTTCATGTAGTTTTTCATCTCCACAACTACCATTTACTACCTTCACTGACCATTCGGTAGACTATTTTGTAATAGTGAATTTTTTTTTCCCCAGATCAACGCTCAGTATGACAACCTTCTCAGTCTGGCCAAGGAGAGGCAGAACAAGCTGAGCGAGACGACCAAGGCGTTCGTACTCGTCAGGGAGGCTGCCGAACTCGGCACATGGATCAAGGACAAGGTAACCTAACCTAACCTAACCTCCTTTACTTTGTTCACTATTCCGACCCAACCTCGTATTGAAACAAAATTGGTATGGACATGTGCAGCAAATGGATAACGAGAGAATGACTAAGAAAATATATGTGGCAAATTTGAGAGGGAAAAAAGAAAGAGGACGATCGAAAAAGACTTGGCACGATCAGATCAATCAGAGCCTAAAATCTGGCAGTGTCAAAAGTGTGCGTAAATGGATGGCATGTATGACTAGATGTATGGATGTGAAGGAGGCGAGGAGTGTATGTCAGGACAGAAGAGTGTGGCATTCTATCCTTTCTGCCTACCCCAGCGGAGAACGGCGTGATGGTAGTAGTAGTAGTAGTAGTAACGATTTCAACCACCCGTCTTGTTCTCCGTCTTAGTCCTCATCACTGAGGGTTGTCACCCTTGTGGAAGCAATGACTCTTCTCCAGTTATCCCTTGACTGCGCTGCACGTGGCGCTCCAACCACCGAGGTGCCTGCTGCTGCCTTATCTTGATCGGTCCATCGTGTGGGAGATCTTCCCCTCCCTCTCTCTCCCTCTTAACCATCTTTCTCTTATTTCGGATTATTTTCCAGAAACGGGCAAAAAAATCACATTTTTTTCTACAGAATTATGAGAACAATGTTTGTTGTATTCGTACCTCATAAAATTTTGCCATAATAGGTACATTTATTTTATTTCTTTAGTTAGCTTATATTACATTGAATAAAAACTATTTTTTACACTTTATTTACTTTATATATACAATTTAGTTTTAAATTCTTTCAGACCGTTTTTATTCTTCATGCATTCAGGCATCTCATCATGCATTTTCAAAATTACATAATAAATAAGACGTTATATAATTTTCTGCCTCCTAAGATTAAGGATTTAATTATTATTGGCACATTAAATATTTTTTCTTGTGCGTACGTGATACGGGCTAGCGCAAAATGTTGCAGGAAAAACGCGCGTATCACGTGCTCCAATATGTGTAGGACGGTTAAACAGTTGAATACATATACTTTTTTCTTACAGGAAAACCACGCTCAAGTCCAGGATGTGGGTGAAGATCTGGAGCAGGTGGAGGTGATGCAGAAGAAGTTTGACGACTTCCAGGCCGACCTGAAGGCCAACGAGGTCCGCCTCGCGGAGATGAACGAGATCGCCGTCCAGCTCATGACCATCGGGCAAACGGAAGCCGCTCTGAAGATCCAGACCCAAATTCAGGTAGGCGGCCTTCAACCATATAGTATCCAAGGTATATGTGATTATAATCCAGTATTCGGACCTCACATACAAGTATAAGAGTTTCTGCTCAATAAAAAAAGCATCTCACCAATAGATGTCTCTAGAGAAAATTCTAGTAATTCATGTACAATGTTTTGAAGTTGGATCATATATATATAGAAATTCCAAGAATTACACTTTTGAAAAGTGATCACTTAAACCAGGCTATGATGGTCGTAAGCCCCGTAAATGCCCAGACTTCAATATTTTTCTTCATCTATGTTGAGATGTCAAAAAATAATATAATTATAATTTAATGCTCTCTCCCGAGAGCCTCCCAAGCCTCCCGGCTTGCGGAGTACATTGCCTAGGCAATTTGCCTACAGTTATGACCAAGATTTGCTGCGTCCTAAGCCTTATCTCTTTATTCCTCACACTCAATCCACTGCACGCCTAAAATTCTTCGCAGACACCTATTCTCAAAGCTAAGTACAAGGCTGCTCTGGGCCCTTGTAAGGTGCCATGTTTCACAGCCGTATACACAAGTTTACTGGCATAAAAAAAAAATATATGTTGCTTACAGAATTGACCATGACAAAAAATTATGAAATGTAAAAAAAATAATTCAAAACTCACTCTCCAAATACAGAAACAGAAAACTTACCCCCAGACAGATTAATTATGTTTTAATAAATTGACCATGTGAAAATTTTTTTATAAAAAGTATTTTTTTTAAACTCACTCCCCAGATGCAGTATTGTCTGCAGAAACTCACTCCCGGACGGGTTAATTATTTTGAAATATGATGTATATTAATGGCGAATGTGTTTTGTTTGTAGGAGCTGAACTCGAAGTGGTCGTCACTGCAGCAGCTGACGGCGGAGCGCGCGGCGCAGCTGGGGTCCGCGCACGAGGTGCAGCGCTTCCACCGCGACGTGGAGGAGACCAAGGACTGGATCCAGGAGAAGGACGAGGCGCTCAACAACGAGGACCTCGGCCGCGACCTGCGCAGCGTGCAGGCGCTGCAGCGCAAGCACGAGGGCCTCGAGCGTGACCTCGCCGCGCTGGGAGACAAGGTCACCACCCTATACCGTGCATTCTACCATAAGGCTAAATATGTGACTGCAATGACGATCCACTGCTCGATTCACGTTAGGATTAAATTGTATAGACAGACACTTGTTTATTACCACTTGAGTATTATAAAGTATTCGTCAGGAATGACGTTGTGAGGAGAAGAACTCAACAGCCCCTCATACTGGAAGTCCTGAAGAGGAGAAGGTGGACATGGTTGAGACATGTCCTTAGAATGCCACCTGAGAACATCAACCCCTCATGTCTCTTCTTCCAACCCCGAGGATTCCGGCGCCCCGGAAGGCCGCTGACGACCATTCACCGACTATACTCAGCGGAACTTCGAGACGCCGGACTGACCTGGGAGGAAGCCAAGGAGATGGTGCGTGACAGAGTGACTTGGAGACGTCTCGTGCTGGCCATATGCTCCACCTAGGGAGTGAAAATGGAAAGAAGAAGAAGAAGAAGAGTGTTTTATTAATATTTTTAATGATGTTTTTTCGGAAGCTACAGGTGCTTCCATCTATGGGTTTAAATATAAAGTGAGTTTATATAAATAAATAAAAGTGAGTTCAATAAAATAAAAAAATAAATATAATAATCACGTGGTAATAAACAAGTATCTTTATTTATAATTAAATCATCTCTTACCTTACTCAAGTGAAAGCCGAAATAATAAATTACATACGTTAGGATTAGCGGGCTGACACTGACTATATGTCACTACCATAGCACTATTTACTCACAACTACCCAAAATATCAAACCTTTTTTACAAGGTATTTTTTATTATTATAGGTATTATCAGGTTATTAAACTTTCATATGTTTATCGACAAGATCATCACACAACCAGATAGTAAAATAAATATAATGACCTTGTTGATTATACAATGAGTTATATACGGTGAGGTCATTGATCGGACATTGAACCATCATAATTTGCAAGTATTTTCACTGTGTTTTGTTTGTCACTCCCGTGCAGATCCGGCAGCTGGACGACACGGCCACGCGCCTGATGAGCTCGCACCCCGACACGGCGGAGCAGACGTACGCCAAGAAGTGCGAGATCACCGACGAGTGGACGCAGCTCACCGCCAAGGCCAACTCCCGCAAGGAGAAACTCCTCGACAGCTACGACCTGCAGAGGTTAGACCTCCATAGAATTCAATCCAATTTATTTATTTATACTTAATATACACATTACAAACTTAAATTTAAATTGAATTACTTAACAAAAATAGAAAATAAGCAAGTATACTGTTGCTAAAGGTGTAGAAGAATCTCGCTTTGGAAAACTCCTTCAGACACATGGAACAGATCAATATCCAATGAGATATTGTACAACATAGCGGTAGCTCTTCCTACAGGCATAACCATCAGCAGGTTGGTCCTGTGTATGGATAATCCATAACTCCATATAAGCCAATGCTTTTGAGAGTATAGATTTATCTAATGTATCGTTATCCACCTTGAAGTCTTTACTTTCTCAGCATTTCTTCTCCATGTTATAATGGATAAACTTTGTGTTTCACACACTCTCGCTGCTCGCTGATAGTGAAGATTTTTATTACTGTTTTTTTTTATTAATATTTTACGTATTTATATTAATTTTTTTAAAGGCATTAGCCGATTTTTAAATAAAATAATGAGCTGTAAATTTAACCCATTGTTGCCGGGCAGTTTTTTCATCAACCTCAACCCTAATTATACTCGGACAGTCTGCCGCCCGATCCTCAGTATACTAATCATACTTCTTCTTCTCTTCTTACCCCTCCGCAACCAATGGTGCATAGGGCACTGCATCATATTGACACAGTGTTATCTTGATTGTTACTTACATAACGGCAAGTCGATCACTCCTGCACTTTAGGGACCTGTCCAGGGTAATATTGAATCAATATTATAGTGTATAATCACTAATGTTTATTTTCACTGCCCTGGGAATCAAACTCGGGACCTCTAGCACAGTGGCTAAATATGCTTACCATTACACCACGAAGGTGGACCGTATATGTAATAAAGGGGTGTAAACATAGCGCATTATTGTCCGGCGGTTTTCTCAATTTTATCAACCCCGGCCCTAATTATACTCAGTCTGCCGCCTGACTCTCAGTATACTAATCTCAAGTAACCGCAAACCCAATTCCCATCAGTACAATATTTATGGTGTCTCTTGCGCTCTACCAAAAGTAAGCAAATAGAATCCTTTTAAACGTCTCCCGCTCTCTACCAACAGTATGTAAAAGACGATTTTAAGCGTTTCCCGCAAAGAATGTGTTAAAAATCAAACCAAAAAATAATTCAGGGTTGATGTTTGGTTTCTTTTCTCTGCAGGTTCTTGTCCGACTACCGCGACCTGATGGCTTGGATCAACTCCATGAAGGGGCTCGTCAGCTCCGAGGAGTTGGCCAACGACGTCACGGGTGCGGAAGCCTTGCTCGAAAGACACCAGGTACGGTATACGCTTTTTATGGTGAAAAAAAAAATAGATTATGAAAAGTATAACACTCTTTATCATTCATCGTTCGAACGATTCAAAAGTTAACGATGAATGACAAGGAGAGTGTTGTATTACCATACCACAAAGTTAACAATGCTTTGAATATACAAAATATATGAAAAATGTGCTAAGTTATAAAAATAAAGTCACGTCATACTATGTATTTTAGTTTATTTTTTTAGTCTGATTAATTTTTAAAAAAATTGGTTGTTCGTATCATCTCTCGTAAACTCTAAAATGAGGCCCGCAGGGATTCATTGGCCTATTCACAGTGGGTATGTTTTGCACAATGCACTGTCTATAATGACTATTTATACAGATAAATCTAAAGTAAATTGCATATATTGAGTATTACTTTGAATACTTTGCGAATATGTAGATAGTATATTACTTTCATCCAATTACTAAGGGGTACTAAAGTCGCTGTAAAATCAAAATAGGAATATAAAAGGATTTGCTTATACTATTAAATAGTGTCAGTTTTGCATCTATACCTAATAGATATCACTTTTTTAAGAATTTTTATTAAATATTGAAATTTGTTTCGTCAAAATACTCCTATTAAAAAAACATTTATTACATTATATATAACGAATAACGTTATGGTTACTACATTGTAATATACATCTGTATGTAACATCATCTGATATAGTGTTTTAACACCAATAATGCTGTTTTTTACAGTTCCGTTTGATTATAATTGAAATATTCAATTTTCCTTTTTTTTAGTTGTATTTATAAATTTTTTTTTCATCTTAATGTGATTTTTTAAATTAAAAAAAAAAGTTCACCTGTTCTGGTAAAACGTAAACTAATATTGCACTATTTTATTTATATAATAAAATGTTTTGAAATCATTAGAAAATTTTAATAGAAACATGAAAAATTATCACAAAAAAATATGAACATCGATGACTTAAAAAATAATATCCTAAATTGAAATCATATCTTTCTCTTTTGATTAATAACAATTTAAAGTAAACCCCCTACAATGTTGAAATAAATACCGCGTTATCAGAGGAGACGTTTTATGGGGGTTAATATTTATAAATTGTATTTCAATTTTAAATGACTCATTTGTTATTTCCGCTACTTAAAATGTAAAAATACAATATAAAACTTTAACCCATTTTAAAATTCTCTAAGATAAAGGGGTACCTATCTCAACGTTGTAGGGGGGTTTAATATATTCATCCTACATATAATATATAAAATTGTTCCCCTGAAAAAAATCATAACGGATTTCACTGTAAATGTACGCAAATGGTGACGGTGTATATGTGTTGAATAGGGTCAGAGGCTGGAAATAGATGCGCGATACGGTGTATTGCCACAGGTCAGAGGAGTGTGTCGCTGTTGTCCTTGTCTCCCGCTAACTCGTGTGTGTTGATGTTCGTGTGTTCGTGGACGTGACTTAAGCGATGAACCGACTTACGCCGATACGCTTTCAAGGGTTCATCAATTGTCTGCATGATCTTTTAATTGTAATCACATACGTATATATTCTGCGACTAATCTGTCATCGTAATATTCACACCAGGACGCGAGAGAGCTGGAAAAGCCATTTTTAATCTTCTGCTTTTTTAAACAAAAGTGCGGTTGTAATTTTTTTTTATACAGCTGTGATTGCCTGCCTGGCATAGGCAAAAAATCCAACCGATTTTAAATTAAAAATCTGTAGAAAATAGTAGTTCTACATTTGCTATTTTTCATTTTTTATTATTTTTGTATCTTCATGCAATTGGCCAAAACTGGCACTAAATAAAAATGTCTTTGCATCATCACTTAAAGATATGAAAACCTCAAATACAAACATGGTTTCTTCTCGCATTTTTCTCTTGCTAGAACGTAATATTTTCTCTTTTTTTTAATTGTATATGTTGTGATTATGTCTTTGTACAGTGTTTGATAAATTTAGGTGCAGAAAAAATTATCAACATTTTATTTCATTAAGTTTTTGTATTTACATGTATGATGAGTTAATGTTACTATACTGGCCAGATGGCAAATCTACATTTGAATATTTATACAGTATTACGTAGATTCTTTGTGTAGTAATTACTAACTAATGTTGTTGTGAAGTGAACATAGCTTTGTCAAATTATGTAATTGGCCATTGAAAGCTTATTATACTGCATGGCAAATATTCAATCCAATTTATCCTTCCTCGAATGTGATCCGCTTATTCTTTTGTCATTTTACTAGCTGATTTAATGCTGCTATTATCGGATATACAATCAATTTATTTTTATATCTGCTTGATCAGAATTAATTACTCATTGAATGAAGTATTTGGTTGCCCTATAAATAACTTAAAATTCCGATAGTATAATTTTAAAATCATTTAAAAAATTGTCCCAGTTTACAAAAGTCGCTTGCGTCCTATTTTTTTAAAGATGAATATTCTTATTTATAGCATTTTTATTTTATTTTATTGTATAATTATCAAACACTGGATATTCACCCTACAGATAATTATTTTAAAATATGTATTATAGGTTTCTTAACCTGTCCAGGAGTATGGTCGTATATGTACGACCAATACAAAATATGATTTATGATGTGATTTATATCAAAACTTGTTTCAAACATGATTTATGTCAAAATTATCCATATTTTCAACATATTCATTCAAAAAAATATGTTGCCATAAGGCAACGACTATAAAATTAAAACGATATAAAATTATAAAAAGTAAAATAAAATATATAAAAAAATTCACTCCTTGACAGGTTAATAGAGACTAATTCTCACCTATGTTCAAATGGAAAAGCTTCACTAAGTTCTCTACAGGTGGCAACACCATCTCTTAGTTTCAACTTCGCAATTATTTTACCTCTAGGTTTTTTTAAATTAATTATTTATATTGCCAAATAAATAATTTGAAAAAAAAACTAGTGGTAAAATAATTGTGAACAGACTGTGTACAAAAGTTGTTTTCAGTGTTGGAAAAATCGCATTCAAATCCAATAATTAGCCAACCCAATTCATAAACCCTGGGATTGTTAGATATATTTCCTTCGTAAAAAATATATTTTTTTTATCTCTGAGCAACCTATTGTATATCTTATTATTAGTTTTATTAGTGTTTTTTGTTGATGATCACGTTTTGCTTTTAATTGATTCGTAAAATACGTCTACTTAAATTTCATGCCAAATTGTGTAAATTGGTTATCAAAAAAATAATGTTTATTACGAGACTACCCAATATTATAGTTATGATTTCAATCAAAGTGTTTCTGGAAGTTCCCATCACCTATCAAGTTATTTATTTCATTCCGTTATTTGTCATATTCCATGTATAAAATTGTAATTTTGGTTTTGTGAATAACAGGAACATCGTACTGAAATCGACGCAAGGGCCGGAACATTCCAGGCCTTCGAGTTGTTCGGACAGCAGTTGCTGCAGTCCGGGCACTATGCCAGCCCGGACATTCAGGAGAAGATCAACGGAGTCACCGATGCCAGGAAGGATCTTGAAAGGTAATTATTTCTTACCTTGTCATTGAACTTGAACTGAAATCTGCGCCTGTAATTCTTCTGAATGTGTCCTGCATGTTTATCTAAAATGTGTATCATTGCAGTATGTAGTATAATGGATAAGAACCTTAACTTTCTAGAACATAATATTCAAATTGTAGAGAAAATTTATTTATTCTTTGTAAGTATTTAAATACGAAAATATAACACTCATTCATAGTTATTTTTAATTTTTTTACAAAAATGCTAATAATATTAGTATATAACCACTCACCGAGATTTTTATGTCTACCAGTTACGAGACGTACCCGTCTCTACGTCAGGACAATCACTACCACAGCATGCAAACAATACTACCATAGCACTATTTACACACTTAAAACTACACAATATGTTTAAATATTAATAATATTGAGAATACTCTCATTCAGTTAAATTAAGAGGCTTTACATGTTACAGGCACAACCTGTTTAAGTGTAACATACTATGTATGTCGAGACTTGCCCTTACTTGCATACACTTTCATCAAACACACAATATCAGTACTATAGGGCCCTGAAAATTGCTCATATGTAGGAAAAAATTATTACTCTGTTTAACCCAAAATATATATGCTCTATTAACTACGTTGTTTAATGTTTCGGCATTTACTTTGTGGTAAGACATGAGTAAATTATTAATAAAACACTTGTTTTTTACCACTTGAGTATTATATATTAACAACTAGTTTCAGAAGCTATAAATGCTTTCATCGAGCTACATACCAAAGCACATAGGTTAAATTATTGAATACCTTCGTATAGATATGCACAGCAGTGGTGGTCGGTGACTTTTTGTAGAAGAGATGCTGGACATTAAATGTTTATACTCGTACTTACTACATACTAGATATCAAATATGCACATCTAGACGCCATCTCCATAAATTCATTTTTATTTATTTAAATTATTAAGTAAATCGCAGGTTAATAATATTCAATAGTAGTTTAACTTCAGTCTTCAAGCTCAAAAGTAAACTGTCAAAGCAACGCGCGCACTAAGAACAATCCAATAGAGTGTGTGATTCTGTTCATTATACACATTAGGATTAAAGATGTTTTTTTGAACGTCGGATGCTGTCATTAATATCGTGTACAGTTAATATGGATGTTGGCTTGCGGGTCTCAGTGCGCATGCGCGGAAAGAACCCGGGTTCTGAAATTGTGCACGCGGTTTACAAATCGCATCCAGTATTGCTTGTTCACGTGCTTTTTACGCGTTTTACAGTACATATTTGAGAATGTATGTGTATTTAGACTCGCCCGCGATCTTTGTATCGTGTCTCTCGTTGCGCGTACACTGTGACGGGTCGATATATGCACATTCTTTTATAATAATCATATTTGTATGATTTTGTACAGCGCTGTTTTTGTAAAAAAATAACATAATATGGTCGCTGTAAAAATATCAAAATATTTAAATTGCAGTATTGCTGTTTAAGGATAGAAGTTTAAATCTTTTTACTCTAAAATGCAAGGGATGCGGAGCATCCACAGCATGTATGGACGGACCGCGCTTGATGCACAGAATAATAGACATTGCATCCTATTTTAGCCCTCAAGTAAATGGGACTCGATTCAATATTCTTGTTTTATTTCCAGTGCCTGGGTGGATCGGCGCATGCGCCTCGACCAGAACCTGGAGCTGCAGCTGTTCTACCGAGACTGCGAGCAGGCCGAGAACTGGATGGGGGCTCGCGAGGCCTTCCTGTCCGCCGCCGACGAGGTGGACTCCAAGGGAGACAACGTGGAGGCCCTCATCAAGAAGCACGAGGACTTCGACAAGGCCATCAATGCTCATGTGAGAACACACACTACCATTCCTCAGATACCTGGTGCTATATAGTATCAATCAGGATCTTCAGGTCTTGTGCCTTCCTTTTCTAAATTTCTTAAATGTATATGTATGTAGATGGAAAGCTGCGCAAATCATTATGTTTTGCAAACTTGTACAAGAAACAAAATAAATGCAATTTACAATAAACAAAAATAAATGCAACAATTCTATATATTTTAAATATTAAAATCAAACATTGGTTTTTGGGGTCTACTAAGTTATATATTTTATTTAAAACTAACTTAGTAACCATCACGCCGCTTACCGCAGGGGTAGGCAGAGAGAATCGAACGCCACACCACTCTGTCTTTGCAAACATTCTAAGCCTCTTCTACATTCATGCATCTCCTCATACATACTCGACGATTATTACGACTCCTGACCCGGCCGCTTTCAAGTATTTGACATACCTGATTGTACCAAGTTTTCCTCGGTCTTCCTCTGCTTCTTTTTCCAACTACATTCGCTTCATAAATTTTTTTAATTTATTTAATTTAATAATAAAACCCTTCTCCGCACCCAATGGTGCATAGGGCACTGCATCATATAAACGCAGTGTTATCTTGATCGTTTACACATGAAGGAAAGGTGATCAGCCCTCCGCTTCAGGCACCAGTCCAGGGTAATATTGAATAAATATTACAGTGAAAAAAAATCACTTGTATTTATTTTACCCCCCCTGGGAATCGAACCCGGGACCTCCAGAACGGTAGCCTAGCGTGCTGACCATTACACTACGGAGGCGGACAGAACATATTTAAACAAAGCATAAAAATAAAATGCAGTGAAACATCTTTTAACAAACGTAATTTATTCCAGAATCTTACTCATTAAGCGAAACTTTTTTTTTGTTTTAACCAATGCAAAAGTCCCGGCTCACAAGGGAATGTCGTGAAAAGGGGACTTGCCCTTTTTCTGTAACTCACTATGGGAAATGTCACACTTTTTCAATTTTGTTTTTGCTCATTATGAGTGGTGCTCTAAAAATCAGTGATTGATTTTAATATGTAAAATATAAATTATGGAGTTCTACAAATTAAACGCCAAATCAATATATAACGTAGTTCTATTTATTGAGTAATTATGTTATATTATAGACACTTGTAATATATCTTATTGATCTGTTTGTTTGTTGAAATTTATGAAATTAAACAACTTTGTTTTAACCACTTTTTTTATTATTAACATACTATCTGCGAGAAGGGTAATTTAACCGTTTTACTCGACTGGTGGTGTTGGGTGGGAAGGGTAATTTTACCTTTTCACTCGACTCATTGTAAATTGCGTGTAAGTTATTTTTACGCATGACTTTTGCGGCATCTTTTGATCTCATATCGATGTATACAGTATGGTTAAATGTTATCACTTCTTTTCAGAGATGTTTATCTCTATTATGAGCACGAATCCGCCCGCAGATAGTGTGTTAATACACTTTTTAACCTACCGGTTTCGACGAGAACCTTGTCATCATCGGGGTTTATTAAATTCTAAAACATTAAAAACAAAAAAAACTATAAAAATACTTTTCTTCTTATTATTATTATTATAGGCCTTGCGGCCTGTTTTTAAGAGGGATTAGCCTCCTGCGACGTCGATTCCCAGCTATCGACCCATCTCTTTAATGGTCTGACCGGGAGTCGTCTACCATGGGGTTGGCCGTACGGTGCGATGTGGGGAAGTCTGGATGGTTCCATTTTCCTTACATGCGCATACCATTGTATGTGAAAGTATAAAAATACTCAATTATAAAAATACTTTTTTATTAATAATAAAAAAGTGATTAAAACAATTTTTTAAACTTTATAAGTATAAGTATCTGCCAAAAACATTCAAGAAATGATCTGTTTGTTCTCCATTGTGATTGGTTTAAATGTTGTGAATGCAGGAGGAGAAGATAGCGTCCCTGCAGACCCTGGCCGACCAGCTGATTGCCTCCAACCACTATGCCGCCAAGCCCATCGATGACAAGAGGAAGCAAGTGCTCAACAGGTGGAAGCATCTCAAGGACGCCCTCATTGAAAAACGCTCCAGGTACTTACTTAATTGACTTCATCAATCCACTTGTGATTTGAGATTTGGTTTATAAATTAAAGCAGTTTGGAAACCACTTTAAAAAATAGGAAATCGCAGAGCAAATTAGGTGCACGAGAAATAGGCACATCAGACTATGAAAATATAGATAAATAAAGCTTGAAGTGCCCAAATGCTGCCTGTAAGTATCTAATAAAATGAAGCTAGTAGTCCTCAAACGCTGCTTGTAAGCTTATAATAAAAATAAAGCTAGAAGTGCCCAAATGTAACCGAGTCTAGATTGTCAAGGGTGGATAAAAATCTTTATGTTAAAGATCGGTGTATTTGTCTTCTTCTGACCTTTATCTGCATCTAGTGGTGCATAAGGCACTGCATTAGATAACACAATGTTAACTCGATTGTTCACTTTGAAATCAATGCAAGGTGACTTGTCATATGCACTTCAAGTACCAGTCCAGGATGATATTTAACCTATAAATCCTACTTGGAACCTCCAAGTTCAAAAATCACTGTGGGTTATATGAAAATTCAGCACTCTGAAGGTTGGATCCTCAACATTGATCCCTCTTGTGTTTTGGGATAATCCGTAGTCTGATCAGCAGATAGTGCAGTTGATGCAATATCTCTTGCGCAAATGTAATTCATCTTTCATTTCATCAGGTTGGGAGATGAGCAAACTCTGCAGCAGTTCTCTCGGGATGCCGATGAGATGGAGAACTGGATCGCCGAGAAATTGCAACTGGCCACCGAGGAGAGCTACAAGGTAACTTTGCAAAATCATTCCGAATGAACTAAACCACTATATCATCATATATCATGGATCTGTATATTTATAAATTATCATAACTTTTTTTATGATGATTGATGTGAAAAAATTGTATAGGTCATGAAATCTACAAATAGAATCCCAATGCTGTTAGAATTGACCCTTAACATAGAAACAAACTTATTTGGGTGGAATTTATATATTTTAACAACTATACATAAAACCGTTCAAGTGGACAAATTAAATTTCTAGATTTTACATACATATTATATAGTGTCCCCATACGTAATCACATTTTGTATGTTGTATACTTTATCGTAATAATAATAATAATTAATAAATAATACATTTAGTTTTAATTATTTTTAAATATATTAATTTCAAAAATGGCTATTTATTATTATTTGTTTTCGTCAGG
Source organism: Brachycentrus maculatus (assembly GCF_059751285.1). Lineage (NCBI taxonomy): Eukaryota > Metazoa > Arthropoda > Insecta > Trichoptera > Brachycentridae > Brachycentrus > Brachycentrus maculatus. Next base: position 660,924 of record NW_028280892.1, read on the forward strand.
ACCCTGCCAACATCCAGTCCAAGCACCAGAAGCACCAGGCCTTCGAGGCAGAGCTGGCCGCTAACGCCGACCGCATCCAGTCTGTGCTGGCCATGGGAGGAAACCTCATCGACAAGAACCAGTGCAGCGGCTCCGAGGATGCTGTTCAGGTACTTGTTCTGGTACCATAAACCAAGCTAGGACACAAAATGCCAAACCCTCTTCTAGTGGAGCGGAAGGTCTATTGATGACAGTCAACAGTCCGCCTTCTTCTGAGGAATGCAACGTGGTTACCTCCCAGCAACGAGCAAATGCTGAGAAGTTCCTGATTGGCCCACACTAGATTATCCTTCCTGCTTGAAATAATTTTTTTTAATTAGAAGAAAAAAAAATCCACTTAATTATTTATAATTCTTCTTCTTCAAACCCTTTTCTGCACCCCAATGGTGCATAGGGCACTGCATATAAACGCAGTGTTATCTTGATCGTTAACACATGAAGGAAAGGTGATCAGCCCTGAATGATTTATAAACCATGTGCATAATAAGAAGGGTAAATAATAAATGCAATTTCCACCTTAAAAAAAAACGACAACAAAAAACTTGTTCTGTTGAATGACCCATATGCTGTCGTAGTGAAATCTCTGTAAACACCTTCATTGGATGTGTCATTTTGTTTCTTCAGGCTCGCTTGGACTCCATCGCAGATCAGTGGGAGTACCTGACGCAGAAGACTACCGAGAAGTCCCTCAAGCTGAAGGAGGCCAACAAGCAGAGGACGTACATCGCTGCCGTCAAGGATCTGGACTTCTGGCTCGGAGAAGTGATTATTTTATTACTTATCTATTCTATTTTTTACTTCAGCCCTCTTCTTGTCTCCAATATTGAACAAAGGTCTCCCTCTTGGACTTCCACAGTTCACTGTTGGACGCGACTCTCTTCCAGTGCAGGCCCGCCACTTTTTTAATATCATCGGGCCATCTTGTCTGGGGCCTTCCCCCCACACTTCTGCGTCCTGTTATAGGCCTCCAGTCAAGCACCTTTTTCATCCATCTATCCTTAAACATACTTGCCACACGACCTGCCCAGTTCCACTTTTGTTCCGCAATACTTTTCTATGTCCCTAACTTTTCACTCAAATTTACTCATTTTTAGCGTACCGAAAAATAGTAAAAAATGTATCCCTGTTAAGTCACGCGTCTTCTACATCAAATTTTCATTTTCACTTTTGTCTTTTTTCCAATTTTTAGTATAAGGCCTTTTGCAGGTTAGGCATTTTTATGGAGAAAAATTATATTTACTCATCTAATATTTGTCAGGAATAAAAAAACCGTGAAAAATATGAATGTAGCAAAAGCCACTTATTATTAGTAAACTAATATTCTAATCACAAGTTTCCGCATACCCAATTCTGATCCGTAAAATGTTTTTTGGTGTTTCCTGCGCTCCACCAAAAGTAAGCAATAGAACGCTTATAAGCGTCTCCCGCTCTCTACCAACAGTATGTCAAAGACGGTTTTAAGCATTTCCCTCAAACAATGTGTTAATAATGCTCAGAGTTGTTAAAGACGATATGATCTTTCAAGCGCCTTTAGTAAGCATTTTTTTTTTCTCTTCAGGTGGAGAGTCTTCTGACTTCTGAGGATTCCGGCAAAGACTTGGCATCCGTCCAGAACCTCATGAAGAAGCACCAACTGGTGGAGGCCGACATCCAAGCTCACGAGGATAGAATCAAGGGTTCGTATGCTGTCAAATGCTAATCTGATACATACCTTCTTAAGGAAAACAATATATCAGAAACTAGAGTCAGTTCGTTTTAGAGAGGCACACCTGACCTGTTCACAGTTTTCATTTCACCTGATGATGGAATGATTATTTCAAAACTGGTAGTCATGAAGTAGTGTTTTTTTTTAAGTGTTATTACACAAAGTGAACGATGAATGATAAGGAGAGTGCCAGGCACACCTAGGACTTCATATTGCGTGATCGCCTTCAAATCCCTTCATTGGTTGATATTATAAACCTTCAAACAGATTAACATATACACTGCTTTGTGTTTTACTTATTTGTTTTTTTTTGTATAAACAATTTTATATTTATCATGCTTAAAAACGACATAAATATTAATAAAATGAAAAGAATATATTTTTTAAATGTTTCCTCACATAGTTCTTTGGGTATGAAATAAAACAAAACTAATCCAAAAATTGGCGATTTTCTAGGTGTATTTTTGAAATAATTTTTTAATGAAAATTCAAAATATTTATACGTTATAATTTCATACACAAAAAAATATTGTCTAACCTAATTCTTATTGCTTTCCCCGCAAAAATAATCTTAAAAAGTCATCTTTTCTATGCGTAGAATAAAATAACAGCTATGTATGTTATATTTCCACATTAATTTTATTTGACCAGCAACCGGGTTTCGTCGTAACCGACTGGTCTGAAAAAATTACATAATTGTTATTTTATTCTATAAAATGCAGTTCCACCAAGAAATGTCAGTACAAAATTTAAATTTTCTAAGCGTGTTTGTTGTGTGTGTTCCCTGGGTAGACATGAACGAGCAGGCCGAGTCGCTGATTGAGAGCGGGCAGTTTGACAGCGCGACGCGGCAGGGCATCCAGGAGCGGCAGGCGGGCATCAACCAGCGCTGCGAGCGCGTGCGCAACCTCGCCGCGCACCGTCGCGCCCGCCTCAACGACGCCAACACGCTGCACCAGTTCTTCAGGGACATCGCCGACGAGGAGAGCTGGATCAAGTAAGGACAATCCCAATCCTCAAACTTCTTTATCATCAAAAAGACAGTTTTAGAATAATTCAATTCAATTTTAATGAAGAATGTATTGAGGTGCGAAATATGTCGCTCACTCCTTTCAAGAACGTCATAAATCAAAAAACTTGATTTTTCAGGAGAACGTTTTTAAAGTTAAAAAATATAATACAATGTATTAAATATAAATATCAAACCACTTATTTAACTTTTTACTGTGCAACAGATCTTTTAAGGTTAAACCTGAATGTTTATTCTCCAGTTGAAAAATATTTAGAATATAAAAAAAAACCTTTTCTTCAAAATGCAAAAACAACACTTTCTGACCATTAGCGGGTAAATATTAAGTTAAAAATATGCCTCTTTTGCTGGGATATAGTACATTTTCTGGACATTCCGAAAACATGCACAACTGAAAATTCACGAGTTTTGATTTATGACGTTCTTGAAAGGAGTGAGCGATGTGTGGTGTAACTTATGAGTACCTAGCACTCTTAGACTCATCAGAAGATTGCTTTTAAATGAAAAACGTACTTATTTGATCACAGATTATTAATTTTAAGTTTTAAAATACAAGTAAGGACTCTAAAACTATTTTTTAAGAAAAATAAAAATCACTGAATCTAAGTTGACAATAATTTCGTCACGCAACAGTCGTGTTTGCTACCGGCAAGTGTCTCTCTGAAGGAAGAGAAAGATTGCATGTGCATTAGGGTTTATATGGACTCTCCTGCGTTCCGTACGCAGGGCTAACAATCTAGTAGATTTACCAGTGCAGGCAACCTATCAGGTTTGCTTGTTTGTTTAAGTACCTACTCGTAACTGAGTGACGAGTCACCGTAATACATAGCATAAAGTTTTTAAATTTTATGAAAACAATCTATTTCAACCATGAAATTAATTTAATTTTTTTTCTTTTTTTTTTTTCCATTTACAAACCAATTGATGTGTGGAAGTTTCGAAAAGTTTTGTAACACTTTATTATGTTCTTCAGGGAGAAGAAGTTGCTGGTCGGTTCCGATGACTACGGCCGCGATCTGACGGGAGTGCAGAACCTGAAGAAGAAACACAAGAGGCTGGAGACGGAGTTGGCTTCCCACGAACCAGCTATCCAAGCCGTCCAGGTAACTTGACCCTTTATGAGCTCTTTACTCTTGTTTATATCCATTTGGGATGTAGCCTCTGATTCTGAGAATATTTTAACAATTATTTTATGTTTAAAATATAAGTAGTAAATATGTTTTCTGAAATAAGTCAGGAAATTAGTTAAGTCATGTGTATTAATTTCATACCATGAACACAAAAATAATTTGTATTCTATATTGGCAATCTATTATTAAAATATATTTTTAAATTTCATCATGCAATTCAAAAGCTACATAACCTATTTTTAATTAGCACATGGAATATAAATAAAACCTGTGATTAACATAATTTAACTATTGCAATTCCCTCAAATGGTTCAATTTTTTACTCATTTTTTGACGTTCAAAATTATTGAGAAAAAATCATAAACAGCAACGTAGAGGGTCAGCAGGGTGTGGGCAGAAAACAGACCTCCTGGCTCCGAAATATACAAGATTGTAAGGGGGATCAGGACCGTCGAGGCGCTGTTTAGAGCTGCCCAAGACAAGGACAATTACTCTCAAGTGATAGTCGACGTCAGGATACCTGACATGACACGCACAGTTTTTTTTTTATTGTAGGTAAATATCGTAGTCATACAGGAAAAAGTGACCAAGTGCATTGTTTTACAAAAACGTGATCATTGACTATTTGATATCTTACTAGCTTAATATTGCCCTTAAAAAAATCCCAAAGGATTTTAAACTTGGAGCTATAATATATTGACTTGTTAAAAATGATTAACTGCATTGGTGTTTATTTTCTTGCCAACCAAAAGTGACTTAAATGGCCCTCCTGAACATTTTACGTTATGGTAGTTGGTCACTTTCTCCTGTACGACTACGATATATTTGTTGCATGACAAAAAATATTAGGAAGGAAAAATAACAAATTTACAAACCCATTCATTGTTATTTTGAGTGAACTTCGTTATGTCTCATATAGGAGGCACTTGCTATGAGGGGGATGTATGAATGATCCACTATAATTTTACACTATTGATTTGACTCGTTATATTGAATGTCAACAGGAGGCCGGAGAGAAGCTGATGGACGTGTCCAACCTGGGGGTGCCGGAGATCGAGCAGCGCCTCAAGGCCCTGAACCAGGCCTGGGCCGAGCTCAAGGGGCTGGCGAACACGCGCGGCAACAAGCTGGACCAGAGCAACACCTACCAGCAGTTCTTGGCCAAGGTGGAAGAGGAGGAGGCCTGGATCAGGTAACCGCAATCTGCCTCAGCTTGCTGTGCTGGCTATATTCTAGGTGCGACGTCATGTGTGAATATCTGCCAGTGGTTTGGTTATTCCCTAACAAGGCAAAACAACTGTCACCAATTTGTTTTTTATTTTTATGCTTTTAAAAAATTAAATACACGACTTAGTAGATCCCAGAATCCTGCGTTTGATTTTTATATTTAAAATATAAATTATGGAGTTCTACAAATTAAACGCCAAATAAAATATCCAACGTTCAACCCCGATCAGCAAAGCAGACAGACACGAAACAGTGCCAAGACATTTGCAGAAAATGCTCAGTCATCGCATTTCCCACGCAACCATTTTTCATCGACACCCTATTACAGTGGGGACTGACCGGAGCATTTCATCGTAACATAACATTTGCGGCGAGCATCCGACTTCAGATGGAGCACTCGGAACGCTGTACTGACTATACGAATGCTCGCATCAAACGTGTTACGTTACGACAAAATGACTCCGGTCAGTCCCCACCTTTAGACAAATCTTTCACAATCCTAACAAATGATGGATAGAAAAAAAAATAACAACCTTAATTCACAACCCAGCACAAAGTCCTAACTACGACACAAAGACAACAACACAATGAAGTACATACCTTACACAAAGATAACATATAACCACGATGCAGTACTTTTAATATAAGTTGTTATCTATAGATGGAATATAATGGAGATGTTTTGTTCCAGCGAGAAGCAGCAGCTGCTGTCGGTGGAGGACTACGGCGACACCATGGCGGCCGTGCAGGGGCTGCTGAAGAAGCACGACGCGCTGGAGACGGAGCTGGCCGCGCACCGCGACCGCTGCTCCGAGATCTGCAGCACCGGCTCCACCCTCGTGTCCCAGGGCAACCACCACGCCGACAGCATCCAACACCGCTGCCAACAACTGCAGGTTGGCCATTCCTCGCCACGCATTAAATGAAATGAGTTGCGAACAAGTATTTGGACACACTCAAAATGTTGTGAATAACTGCACCTAATGATTACCATTTCACCGTAATAATGTTTAGCGTGTTTATTTTACTTAGTTAATACTACTATTTCCTAAAATGCATTATGACACATCGCTCACTCCTTTCAAGAACGTCATAAATAAAAAATTGTCAATTTTCGGTTGTTCATGTTTTCGGAATGCCCAGAAAATGTACTATATCCCAGCAAAAGAGGCAAATTTTTAACTTAATATTTACCCGCTACAGGGCAGAAAGTGTTGTTTTTGCATTTTCAAGAAAAGGTATTGTTTAATCATTTTTTTTAATATACTAAATATTTTTCAAATGGAAAAAAACCTTCAGGTTTACCTAAAAAGATCTGTTGCACGGTATAAAGTTCAATAAGTGGCTTGATATTTATTTTTAATACATTGTATTACATTTATAAACTTTAAAAACGTTCTCCTGAGAAATCAAGTTTTTTGATTTATGACGTTCTTGAAAGGAGTGAGCGACATGTATCGATGCATTCCGTGTCATTTTCAAACACCGCTCCATGAAAATGATGCAGAATGCTTCGACATACAGTGGATTTTAACCCTTATAGTCTGATCTTATTTTCACATATTTTGCCTAAATTGCTAATTGCTTTTCATCATCACTACTTGACGAATTTGACAATTTGTAGGTAGAAATAAAAAAGCTTTTACTTAAAAAAAATACGAAAATCAATGTTAAATTCACAGCTAAATTATTTTAAATGGTTATTTATAATTGTTATTAACTTGTTAAAAGCGTTATACATGCCCGCGCTAAGACACATCCGTACAGGTCGATACCTAAATCGAATTGCGCAATACTTGGTATTCCGACGCTCCACACTTTATATGCATTAATAGAGAGTGCATCTATCGACGGTTTGCACTCTAAGGGTTAAGGAATGGTAGTATTTACCAAGTAAAACTTAAATTATACATGGATAGCAGAACTAGAATTTTATAGCTGTGTAAGGACCATTAGTCCATTTAATTTTCACATTAGTTTTATAATGCCACAACAAGGCGAAATAATTGCCACAAATTAAATTTTTATGTGTTTTCAACAATAAAATACAATTTCATACTTCAAACCCTTATCCGCACCCCAATGGTGCATAGGGCACTGCATCATAAAAACGCAGTGTTACCTTGATCGTAAACGTATGAAGGAAATGTAATCAGCCCTCCGCATCAGGTACTAGTCCAGGGTAATATTAGAGTGAAAAAATCACGTATATTTATTTGACCCCTCCCTGGGAATAGAACCCAAGACCTACAGAATGGTAGTCGGGCGTGCTGACCATCACACTACAGAGTCGTAAAAGACATAAAAATAAAATTTAGTAGACTCTAAAAAATCAGTGTTTGATTTTAACATTTAATATATAAATTAAAATGGAGTTTTACAAATCGCTCACTCCTTTCAAGAACGTCATAAATCAAAAAACTTGATTTTTTAGGAAAACGTTTTTAAAAATATAATACAATGTATTAAAAATAAATATCAAGCCACTTATTGAACTTTTTACTGTGCAACAGATCTTTTTAGGTAAAACCTAAAGGTTTTTTCACCTTTTGAAAAATATTTAGTATATTTAAAAAAATTATTAAACAATACCTTTTCTTCAAAGTGCAAAAACAACACTTTCTGCCCTGTAGCGGGTAAATATTAAGTTAAAAATATGCCGCTTTTGCTGGGATGTAGTACATTTTCTGGGCATTCCGAAAACATGCTTAACTGAAAATTGACAATTTTTGATTTATGAAGTTCTTGAAAGGAGTGAGCGAAATGCCAAATCCATAATTCAGTAAAGGAATTTGTCACTATAGAGTTTGTTTGCTATAATGAAAACGTTCTCTGTGCGTCAGGGCAAGCTGGAGCAGCTGTCGGGGCTGGGCGCGGCGCGCAAGGCCGCGCTGGTGGACAACTCGGCCTACCTGCAGTTCATGTGGAAGGCCGACGTGGTGGAGTCCTGGATCGCCGACAAGGAGACGCACGTGCGCAGCGAGGAGTTCGGGCGCGACCTCTCCACCGTGCAGACGCTGCTCACCAAGCAGGACACCTTCGACGCGGGTATGTGGCAGTTCCATTCATCAAACCATATTCGCTCCCTGGGTGGAGCTTTTCTGTCGGCTGCCAGCTCCCTTGCATCCTCCCAAGTCAGATCCGCGTCCCGAAGTTCTGACGAGAACTGCCGACGAATTGTCAGTAGTGGTCGAGAACCTTATGCCTTGTACAAGAGGCAAGCTTGATTAAGGCTCTCATGAGGCGTGAGGAGTACATGGTCAAGGCAGCTGAATCGACTCTTCTTCAGTTCCATGTAGTATCATATAAATTTCAAATCAATTATAGATTTCTAGTAAACATTACTAGAAACGGATTTTAAAAAAAGTGCATTCTGGAAAAAAATATTGATTATATTAAATTACATATTTTTACTCTCAGGTTTTGTTTGTTTGCAAATGTAATATACTAAATTTAATCAAATTACTGAGCATTATTCATTATTAGAAAATATATAGTTTAACAATTTGGTGATTGGATTTTTTTTCAAATTTTGGTCTCTTCAATTAAGAACTAACAATCTGTTATTGTAGCATAATGAAATAACTATATAGTTTTTTCCACATATATTTTATTTGACCAGTGACCGGGTTTCGTCGTTACTGATATCATCAAAACCCTGTTATGGTGGTTATAAAGTCTTCTTCTTCATCTTGTAGGCCTTGTGGCCTGTTTTTAAGAGGGATTAGCCTCCTGCGATTTCGATTCCCAGCTGTCGACCCATCTCTTTGGTGGTCTGCCCGGGAGTCGTCTACCATGGGGTTGGCCGTACAGTGCGATGTGGGGGAGTCTGGATGGTTCCATTCTCCTCACATGCGCTTACCATTGTCTCCTTCGTTGCCTTCCCCCACCTAACGACATCTTCGATCTCGCATATTTCCCTGATCCAGGCATTTTAGGTTATAAAGTCATTGAAATAAATGTGTGATCTGTTGCAGGTCTCGCTGCCTTTGAGCACGAGGGCATCCAGAACATCACGGCGCTGAAGGACCAGCTGGTGGCCGCCAACCATGACCAGACTCCGGCCATCAAGAAGCGCCACCAGGATGTCATCGCCAGGTCACTATTACTTAATTATCTGATAATTCCAAGGCCAAAGGATAAGTCTTTTAACTCTTTCCACTCTCTAGGCCATACATTCTGGCCTGTATGATTCTAGCAGGCAGCTCCGTGGGCCACAATGTCTGGCCCGGCGCAGGTATAACTTTAATCACTGATTTCTCTATCACCCAAGTATATTCTACCAAAAAATATTTCAGGTAAATACAGTTAATCTTAATTAACACGGTCATACGAATTGCCAGACAGAGTGTCTCAAAATTAGGGAACCAAAATATTTATTTTAATGGTAGGAAAACGTCGCATTTTTTTGATTAGAGTAGCTGATCAGTTATGAGAAAAAATAGTCAGAGTGGAAAGGGTTAAGACATTGTTGTCGGGTGGTTTTCTCATCAATCTAGTTATACTCAGACTGCCGCCCGGCCCCTTAGTATTCTAATCACAAGTAACTGCAAACCCAATTCTGATCTGTACAATGTTTTTTGGCATCACTCGGGCTCTACCAAAAGTAAGCAAATAGAACGCTTATAAGCGTCTCCTGCTCTTTACCAACAGTATGTAAAAAACGCTTTTGAGTGTTTCCCGCAAACAATGTATTTATTTTATTTTATTTATTTAGAAATTCAACAGAACATTGACATAAATACATTTACAATAATTAATAACAAATAAAACAGGTAATTGTAATATTCCAATTACAAAATTTCAGAAATGTTAAATGAGTTAGAAGTAAACAGCAAGAATAAAATATAGCAAACGTTAAGAAGATTAATAGGCAGACTTAATTTAGAGCCAAAGTAAAAAAAACAAAAAAAACAAAAAAAAAAACAAAAACAGTTATAAGATGTACAAGTTGAGAAGAGCAATAAAGTAAAAATAAGTGCTATAAGGCAACAAATAAAAAAAACAGTAAACACATAAAAGAGAAACAATAATTCATAACTATTATTCTAGTTCTACTTATAATACCTATATATACCCTTATACCCTTTACTATGACCTAAATTATATTGTATACCCACACACAGGCCCTGCCTTTGTGGGATCTTTTTTTGTATTTATATTTATATTTTATTCAATTTTTTTTGTATTTGAATTTATGTCATGTAATGCAATAGAATTTAAAATAAAGAAAAAAATAAAATTAAAATAAAATAAAAACTTCCATACATTGGAATTCAAACAGAAAGATGGATCAAATCGTAATTTCAAAATTGGATTTCTCTCGGTCCAGGTGGCAGAAACTATTAGGCGACTCGGACGAGCGCAAGCAGCGGCTGCTGCAGCTGCAGGAGCAGTTCCGGCAGATTGAGGACCTTTACCTGACCTTCGCCAAGAAGGCCTCCGCCTTCAACTCCTGGTTCGAGAACGCCGAAGAAGACCTCACCGACCCGGTGCGCTGTAACTCCATCGAGGAGATTCGAGCTCTGCGGGAAGCCCATGCCCAATTCCAGGTATGCGATCCTCTCACCATTCACATAATAATGTACTAGTAAAGAGTTCAGAGTTTGTCCGCCTCCGTAGTGTAATGGTCAGCACGCTCGGCTACCGTTCTGGAGGTCCCGGGTTCGATTCCCAGGTGAGGTCAAATAAATATAAGTGATTTTTTCACTGTAATATTAATTAAAAAATATTACCTTGGACTGGTACCTGAAGCGGAGGGCTGATCACCTTTCCTTCATGTGTAAACGATCATAGATAACACTGCATTCATATGAAGCAGTGCCCTATGCACCATTGGGGTGCAGATAAGGGTTTGAAGAAGAAGTAAAGAGTTCACTGGCAAAGGAAGGATGAAAGTAGAGCGAACGCTGTTGAAATGCGCATATGTGGAAAATCATTGTATAACAGAATCAAAAACTAAGATATCGTAGTCATACAGGAGAAAGTGACCGAGACATTTTATACAAAAACATGATCATTGACTATTTGATATCTTACCAACTTAATATTGCCCTGAAGAAATCCCAACAGATTTTAAACTTGAAGTATAATATATTGACTTGTTAAAAATGACTAACTGCATTGATGTTTATTTTCTTGCCAAGCAAAAGTGTCTTGAATGGCCCTCCTGAACATTTTACGTTTTGTTAGTTGGTCACTTTCTCCTGTACGACTACGATATAAGAAAGGAATGTAAGGCTGAACAAGGGATAATTGAAAAGATTAAGAAAGAGTCTTTAAGGTGGTATGGACATGTGGAGCGAATGGATAATGAGAGAATGAGATAATGTGAGCAGGAGAACAGAACGAGGAAGGCCCAAAAAGACTTGGCACGATCAGATCAATCAGAACCTCAAATCTGGTGGTGTCAAAAGTCTGCATAATTAAAGGGCATGTATGACTAGATGTATGGATGTGAAGGAAGCGAGAAGTGTATGTCAGAACAGAAGAGTGTGGCGTTTCATCCTACGGAGATAGTGAATAAAATTGATATTAAATAAAAATAGTTCGCATGATATTTTGTTTGTCCAAATCCTTGTTCACAAATCTGTATTTCTCCACTTGGGGGGTTATTTTTACATAAATACCCAGACTTCCATATTCTTCTTCATCTATTGAAAGCTGTCTTACGGCATGCCCGGATCTGATACAGAAGCCACCTGTGTTGAGATGTCTAAGTGTAAAATATGAATGGGAATGTTTCTGTCGGCAGGCTTCCCTGTCATCTGCCCAAGCGGACTTCGAGGCCCTCGCCGCCCTGGACCAGAAGATCAAGTCCTTCAACGTGGGCCCCAACCCCTACACCTGGTTCACCATGGAAGCCCTGGAGGACACCTGGAAGAACCTCAAGAAGATCATAGGTAACTTTGGTCTTCCGAGTTCAAAATTAAGAAAACACTTTCTTTACATACATGTTTACGGGATTTCGTTATGTAAATGCATTTTTGTATGAAAAATTGGTTTTAGGGAGTAAATTTCTTTTTTTTTCGAAATACGTCATTTTTTGCCATACCGCGGTTCTACTGTATTTGTGTACAAAAATTTTAATTTACCTACCAAAAATTTTATGATGATAGTTTTAACTGCAAATTATACTGCACCACCGCCTTGGACTGTTACAACATTTAATAAACAGAATTTGAAATTGAAACTACACTAAACAAAAGAATCCGTATTTATAAGCTTTTCTTCTCTGTGTTAAGTCAGTTTTGATTTTTAAGACATAGTAAATAAGTTTTTGATATTTCAAAAGCATTTGGATGAGCGAATGTTTCCTTCGTAGGCGAACGCGACGTGGAATTGACGAAGGAGGCGCACCGCCAGGAAGAAAACGACAAACTTCGCAAGGAGTTTGCTAAACACGCCAACACTTTCCATCTCTGGCTCACCGAAACACGGTAAGTGACTTACTTTCTTATAAAAATTACTAAAACGAGCGTTACATTCCTTGCAACCACGGTGATGCAATGTCGGTTCAGCAGGAAACATTGTTAATTATGCGTATCACCTGATAATTATTAGCACCCGTTAATTTAGGGGGTAACAAATATAGTAGCATAACTCAAGATGGTTCCGGATCTATGTTTAAAAAAATCCCATTAAGTGATTTGGTAGTCACTTTGTGGTAATATATATATCCGTTTTTAATTTATGTTTTACTCCGTAAATACCATAATGGCATTTTCCAAATAAAACTTAAATTTCAAATCATTAAACTGCCTAATGATGATATGTAATTCAACTGTAAGTGAAGTAATTAAGTGTCGGGTTGTGGTCCCGTGTTTAGTGTTGCGGACTCTTAAGTTAGAGTTTTTCGGTTCGAACCCCCCACTCTACCACAATTTGATATCTATTTCTAATAATGAGCCGCTTAGGCTCACAGAAATAGTATGAAATTGAAATATTTGTGTAAAATAATAAAAACACAAATATTTCTTTTTCTTTAAAAAAAACTAGAAATATACATAGAAACCTTTCATGTCCTCATTTTAACTTTCTCCGCTACTCTCTCTTTCATGGATATTATGTATTATATTAAATTTAGTTAAGTTATTGTCTGGTCCAAAGCTAGGTTTTTCAGACCTTTATATGATATGGCCTCTGCCTTCTTTAACCGCTCGACTCAATTTCTTCTTGGTCTTCCTTTTTCTGTAGTATTCTTTATTCCTGTATTATAGTAGTGATAAGGACATTGTGCCGGTGATGTGTCCTATAATTTTACCTCTTTTTTTGTAAATACACCGTAAATTTCCCCACCTTTACGTCGCCTTATGCTGCATTCCCAGGTTTTAGGTTGTTTAAAAAATCAGAATTTATAGTTTTTTTTTACACATGTCAGCATTCTGCGTGTGTAAATTTGGTCAGCAAACTTTACCCAATAGAAACATGCATCTAAGTAAGATTCACATGAATATAGAATGAATTATCGATCATTATGTGTTCTGAATTGATTTCTGGAGTCCATCACGAGAGAAGCGTTCATTTTCTTTTCCGTTATCGCGGTTTCTACTGTCTATTCCTGGGTCAGTGTCCTACTCTATGGTCGCTTTGTCCGTTTCCGCTGATTTGGTATCCGGTCATCCATGGATTTGGGTTGTTCATAAAGCGTCATTTTCCCATCGTGTAACGACGTTCGTTGATTTTGTCCGATCAATTCGAAAAAATCGTATTCATTCCTGGGCAGTATATCGTAGATAGTGTTATAAACTTTGAAAACATATTTAGTTCTTTTAATTTACGTCATTAAAACGTCAAGTTCTTGTGTATAACGGATAATTATCGTGTTTATTTTGATTGCGAGACGCCGCCGCCATTTTGAGTGCGCGGTAATTGTTTACAAACACCGTGAGAAGTGTGTGAATCTTATTATTATTAAGTGTCTCGTCTTCTATAAAAACAAAACTAAAGAAGTGCTCGTATTATAAACTTTCGCTTCAATCCAAACGGCATTGTCGCGCATTTACCGAAAAAACTTTTCATTTCGAATATTTTATAAACAAAACGACGCCATCTTGAAACACGTGTTTGTTGTTTACAAACATCGTGCGAGTCAAGATTTTCAAGGGCGACGGATAGTTAATTAAATTTTTATAGAACTTTATGCTTTGTGCCTAATTTCATATAAATTTTCACATCTGTCCGAAAACACCGATCTTTATAGAAAATGAGTGATACAGAAAATGTTTCGCCATTATCGCCGGTAGCTGGGCCTTCTCAGCGCAGTGAATCTCGAAAAAGATCCCGCGATCCATCCGTTTTATCGTCAGATTCAGAGTCTCCTGAACCGCGTCAGCAAAAGCGCCTTAAAGTGTTAATGGACCCACGGATAGACTATCTAGTTCAGCAGATAGGACTTTTGACTGACGCCGTGTTCCAAAGTCAAACCGGGGCTAAGGTCGCGGCGCCAGGCGACACTTCTCCCGTAGACTCGGGATCGCAAGAAGACGACGACGGTTTTCTACAGCAGCCTCCTGGACTAGAGGAACACGAGGATCCTCAGGATATCCAAGAAGAGCTGCAGCTGGATTTCCAGGAACCCAGCACAGTAGTCAAGGAACCTATCCATCCAACAGCAAATCCCATCAGGATTCGAGCCTTAGAAAAGCTGCAACACTTTGGTAGTGAAAACTGGGCAGGCGTGCGATATGCTGATGTCCAGAAGAAATTTCTGGCAGAGCCATCGTTTGTTGAATTGAAAGTCAACGACGAGCTCAGACGCTGCGATGTCAGCTCCCCTGCCCAGGCTTCGCTGGAAAGGTCTTTCGCCGCTCTATCTCATGCCCTCATACAAAAAGAGGAGTTTCAATCAGGGCTCCAAGAACTGGTCAATTGGGCCGCTGATAAGAACACAATTCTTAATAAAAGAAACGTATTCGATAAAGTAAAAGTTTTGTTTGCTCCTGACTCCGCATACCAGAAGGTTTCCGAAGATATTCTTCAGATGGTATGTGGCAGGCGCACAGAGGCGGTACAATTCCGCAGAAAATCCATCCTCGGGGAAGTCAGAGACGAGCATGTCAGAGAGGGACTTTGCAAAATCCCTCCTTGCTCAGAATATCTCTTTGAAAAGGGGAATCTGACGGCCTTCCTCTCTAGGGTAGGTACCTCTGACAAGCTTACGATAAAACCTGCAACAACCCATCCTTTATCAAGACCCCAGGTTCCTACCAGAAAAAAGCCAGATAACCAGTTTTTTCGTGAACAGCGAAGACCTCTCGCTAACAAAAATAACGGTCCTCCCAGAGGAGAAGCTGGCCCCAGCAAATTTTCCACCAAGAAAAAAGGGGGAGGCAAGTCTACTTCTGGTAGTTCAAAAGGAAAGTTTAGAGGAAGGCACACTCGAAATTGACGCCAGAAGGAATCCATTTCGCGGGGGATGCTTAAAGTTATTCCAGGCAGCATGGGCGACACTGGGAGCACCAGCATTTATGCTAAAAATGATAAGGGGGACACGAATACCATTTGTGTCAAAACCTCCTTTGATAATGCCACACAAGAATACTTTAAATCACTTCAGCACACCCCCTTCTGCCGAGATGGACTCCCAAATAAAGGAACTCACCGAGAGCGGTGTTCTGGAAGCCGCGGATCTCACTCCCAGCTTCTTATCAAAAATGTTCCTAACACCAAAATCGGACGGCTCCTCACGGGTAATCTTCAACTTGAAGTCCCTAAACCTGTTTTTAAACCCTGCTCCATTCAAACTCATAAGCCACTGCAAGGTTCCGGAATTTTTGCAACCAAACGATTGGTTGACAAAGATAGACCTCTCACAAGCATACTACCATCTCCCGATCGCATCAAAGCATCGGAGATTCTTGCGCTTGGTCTACCGAGGAAACTTGCTTCAGATGACAAGTCTGCCCTTTGGCCTTTCATCTGCTCCCAGAATGTTCGCGACCCTTACAAATTGGGTAGCCGAGTTACTGCGTCAGAAAGGTATACGGACAATCGTGTATCTCGACGACTTCCTCCTTGCGAGCCAATCCAAGGAAGATCTAGGCCGACAAACGCGGCTAGCAGTAAACACTCTACAATATCTGGGATGGAATGTAAATTTCCAAAAGTCAGTGCTCTCCCCAACACAAAAGTGCGAATACCTGGGGGTCGTATGGGACATGCGCAACAATCGCAAGTCCCTGTCAGAACGGAAGTGTGCGGCATTCCACCAATCACTTCGAGCGATACTGTCTTCTCGCCGATGGTCACGAAAGCAAGCGGAAAGTCTCCTGGGAAGGTTAAACTTTGCCAACTTCGTGGTGAGAAGAGGACGGCTGCACTGCCGACAATTGCAGATAGCGAGCAAACCGCTGAAGCAACTTCCACCCAGAAGATTAGTTCCAATGACCGAGGAGTGCTTGCAGGAGGTGGAATGGTGGTTAGAGAACTTGAACTCGTCAAGCACCATTCACAAGGAAATGTTCAGTCATTTCCTGACAACAGATGCCTCAGACCTGGCTTGGGGAGCAACTTTAGACGATTTAACCTTATCAGGTCAGTGGACCGTCCAACAGAAAAAGTGGCATTCAAACCGAAAAGAGTTGTTCGCAGTGCTTGCAACCCTTCAACACTCAGCTCACAACCTCTCCGGTTCAGAAGTCTTAGTGCAATCGGACAACAAATCAGTGGTTGCGTATATCTCCAAGGAAGGGGGCACCAGATCCTTAACACTTTTAAATCTGACCCAAGACCTCCTGATCCTTGCAGACAAGTGGGATATCTCGTTGACAGCTCAGTTTCTTCCCGGAAAATACAACGGAGACGCGGATCACCTATCTCGGGGAAAAACACCTCCGGAGTGGCACCTTTTACCGGCAGCAACCCAACCGATTTTCAATCTCTTCGGGCAACCCGATATAGACCTATTTGCTTCCGTAACGGCACACGTGACTTCGACATACGTGTCAAGAGATTGCACGGACTCGTGCGCAATCTTTCAAAACGCTTTCAGTCAATGTTGGGACTTCAATCTGGCCTGGATATTTCCTCCGCCAAATTTAATACCAAGAATCCTAGCACACCTGAACAAGGCGACCGGAACATACCTTCTCGCAGTCCCAAGGTGGCCGAGGGCGTTCTGGCGACCAGACCTAATACGCCGATCATTAGCGCCACCACTCAAAATAGCAAACCTGGAATCGGTACTAATCGACACATCCACCGGCAAACCTCCGCCCAAAATCCAAGAACTGGAAATAGAAGTTTGGAAAATTGGGTGTGGGACGGCGTTTTGAGTAGATGGAATCCTGAGGAAAAGAATTTGCTTCTATCAGGGTGGCGAGCTTCGACGCTAAATACCTACAAGCCAGCTTGGGATAGATGGTGCCGCTGGGCATCAAATAACAATTTCCATCCTAACAAACCGTCTGCAAACCAGGTGGCCAGATACCTGGCGCAGTTGTTTATCGAAGAGAAATTGTCATACAATACTATACTAGTACATAAGTCAGCGATAGCAACATTCTGTAACCCAACAGCTGAGGAAAGTCTCAGCTCTAATTTTTTGGTAAAACATACCCTTAAAGCAATAGCCATGGCAAAGCCTACTCTTCCAAAATCTCCAATCTGGAATCCACAGATTGTTAAAGATTGGCTCTGTAAAAATAGCCCTAAACTAAACTCCTTATACGAGATATCGTGTAGAGTGGCAACACTATTGCTGCTCTCGTCAGGACGAAGAGTACACGACCTGACGTTACTAAACATCTCGGATGGAAACCTGCAGGATGAAGGCACTTCTATTATATTACATCCGTCTTTTGGATCAAAGACTGACACCCGGTTACACCAGCAATCCAGCTGGAAACTTTTAGAATCACCGGAGCTTAATATAAACCCAGTCTTTTGGACAAGAAAACTAGTAGAATTGTCCAAGGATCGAAGGTCGGAAGTGGATAACCTTAATAACCTATTTATAAGTACGAGGGGCCCCGTAAAAGCGGCTACAAGAACCATAATAGGAGGATGGGTAAAGAGCACGCTGAAAATGGCAGGAGTGGAAGCTACCCCCGGCAGTACACGCTCAGCGGTCGCATCCCTCAATTGGTTAGAAAACTACCCAATTGATAATATCTTAGAGAGAGGAAATTGGAAAAGTGAAAATACCTTCAGGAAATATTACCAAAGAGAGTTGCTTAATCACACCGTCTCAAAAGACTCCTCTCTAGCAAGCCTGTTTCAACCAGTTAACATCAAATAAAGGCATCACCCGGTCACCAGGAGATAACAGACAGATCTCTCATGATGGACTCCAGAAATCAATTCAGAACACATAATATCGGAGTTTTACCTACCATTAAAACTCTTATTATGTTTCTATTGATTTCTGGAGTCCAGGTAAGACCTACCTGGTGCATCATGAGCTTTATGAACAACCCAAATCCATGGATGACCGGATACCAAATCAGCGGAAACGGACAAAGCGACCATAGAGTAGGACACTGACCCAGGAATAGACAGTAGAAACCGCGATAACGGAAAAGAAAATGAACGCTTCTCTCGTGATGGACTCCAGAAATCAATAGAAACATAATAAGAGTTTTAATGGTAGGTAAAACTCCGATATTTCATTCCAAAGATCACACAAAAAGGGTAAATCATTGCCTTCACCATATTGATGGGATTGATCTTTTTCAATTTACACGCAGCTTTTATAAACCTATTTTGTCAAGGGGTTATTTGCATTGAATCCTCATACGTTATTTGAAAAAATTCACTGTGATATCAATGTTTATGCTTTATATCTATTGAGTATCAACTATACATATTATGCTACTAAGTTTCTCACTCTCTGAAGTATTTAAAAATTATAAAAATCAGCATTTTTCATATGAAAATTATTTTCAATAAAAAACTGATGATATTACCGGACTGATGATATCTTGTAGCATTGTTTTAGGACACCAAATGAAATTTGTGTAATTTAACAAAAATACGACGGGCACTGTGGCGTAGTTGGGTAGACGCTTGACTACGAAACTTGTCGCGGGTTCAATTCCCGCCAATTGCAAAATAAATTTAAGAAAGATTTATTTTCAATTGGTCTGGGTGTTTGTGATGTGTTTTTCGCATTTACCTTCCCTATCCTCACTGCAGACAAGCCTCTAAAAATAGAGGCTTTGCGGATTATTCCTTTTAAAAAAAATGCTAGTTTTCCTGTTACAATTTATTTGAATGAATTTTTTGGATATCCAGGTATCGAATTTTGGGCTGGGACGGGTGAATAAATTTAATTTATATAAGAGTGTTGCTCAATACTGATTGGCCTCTGTACTTGTGCTTTGACCATTACCTAAATACTTTTTCAAATTATATTAATACGCTTCGTGTTGGTAATTTGCATGAGTATTAACATTAACTGTGTTTTTTAGTTATTCTAAATATCTTTCCGATTTGAGATAATGTTAATTTCCGCCATCTTCATCTGTAAACTAAAATATGAAGGAATTTCGTAGTGAAAAAGTTGCGTCAACCCGGAATGCAACAAATAATGTTTAAAACCAAAAGTATGTACATGCTTCTTGATATGGTTTTATTTTAAATGATTTCTTTGTTGGTTTGCTGAAGATAATTTGTAATGAAGCTTTGTGATTTGTGATGCTTCAAATTGTGCTTGACATGAATTAAAATCCATCTCTGGTGGTCTGCCTGGGAGTCGTCTACCTTGGGGTTTGCCGTCCAGTGGAATATGTTGGGTAATCGCTTGGCTAAGAAGACACTGGCGTCGCGGGTTAGATTCCCGCCAAGGGCAAAATAAATTCAAGAAATATTTATTTTCAATTCGTCTGGATGTTTGTGATGTATTTTTTACATTTACCTTCCCTCCCTTACTATCCTCCCTGCAGTCAAACCTCTAAATGTAACCTCTAAACGAGATTTTGCAGTCTACTCCTTTAAAAAACTAATAACTTGAAAAAAATACTGCCAGAAACATCCTCTAACTGGGTTTATTGTAACCACAGACAATTGGTAGAATTCCATTTTAAAATTTTGGGTTATATATCCAAAATTAAACAAAGAATTAGATTGAATTCTACTCTTATTTAAATATAATATAATAAATGTGTATATGAAATGAATATGTATATTGAAGGTATCTATGTATTATGAAAATAAATAAATAAATAAAATAAAATAAAATAAAAAATATACAATGATGTATATGGATATTGTGATGTATTTTGTCTTATTGAGACATTATCAAACTCAATGATAGGGCATTCAATAATGTCACAATATCGGCTGTCCAAACTTAAAACACAGTAAGGGGCATTTTTTTTGTAGTATGTTTGGACTAAGTAGATTCTACTTAGTCCAAAAATGCAAAAAATAAAACAAAAAATGTCCCTTACTGTGTTTTGAGTTAGGACAGCCGATATCATTGTATATATTTAACCTTTTCATGGCCGCAAATAAATTGCGCCGCAGTGCTCACCAGGCCAAGTATTTTTTTGAAAAAAAAAAGTTGTCTAAAAAATTTTTTTTTTGTTGTTTTTATTAAATTATAATTTACTTACTACATATTATATCCCGCATCAATTGTTAGAGTTTTATTCTCGAAGTTAAACCAGTTTCAAATTTTCATCTCAGACAGGGTTGTCACACTGAGTCGCACACGCAAGTTTTTATTAAATTTAATATAAACACAAAACTATTATTTATCAATGGAATATAGTTTGAAATGTAAAAAAATAGTAAATTATATTAAATCATTTTAACACTTAACTATTATTTATCAGGTATCTTAGAATGAAGTAAAGTTAGAAATGAGATAAATTAGTAATTTTCCATTGTGTGGTACTTCTCAAAGCACGGTATAACACAAAGAGCCATCTTGCATTGTTTACACCTATAACTAGACTCTTTTCTTAGTTTTTTGCTAGTACACACAATACACTTCGCAGTCGGGGATGATTTTTTTTCGGTCCGTGGTAGTTTTTCCAAAAAATGTCTTTCTGTGAGTCGCGATGGAAATTCTGCCTTCCGTTTTCTGCCATGAGAAGTACCGGGTTGTTCTTTTTTATGAGTATACACTAACTGCTTTATGACTTGTAATTGAAAGGTGGCAAGAGGAACCGTTTTCCCGGTTTTTTCCGTGTACAGGATATGCGCGTTGAGCAGAGATAGGTCCATAAGGTGCATAAATAATTTTATGTACCACCTCAAAGTCTTCCTTGAAGAATGGACAGATGATAATACCATATCACATTTATCTACAGCCCCCATATTTCTATTGTAATCCTGTACAGATTGTGGTTTTATAACCTCCTCCCCTCGAAATGTTTTTTCCCCTGTATCCGTTAAAATTTGTGGGTGGAGCGTGGTAAGCATAGCTACCTCTCGTTTATCTTTCCATAATTGGGCTGACATAATATTTGTGTGAAATGATTTCATTTCACCTTTTTTTAGTTTTTCGTTGAATTTGGGCATACCTTTCCTGTTTCTTCGAACGGTTCCACAACCATTCGTTTTCAGAGAGTGTAATTTATCAAATAATTTTGGGCTCGTATACCAATTATCGATATAAAGTGAATGTCCTCGTTCCAGATAGGGTTCCAAAAGCGTCATTATTATACTTCCGGACATTCCTAATGTTGGATGTCGGACATATTCAGTGGTTTCCCCTGTGTAAACAATGAAGTCCAGAACAAACCCTGTTGCACAGTCGCATAAGATAAAGAATTTTATACCGAAGCGGCTTGCTTTAGATGGTATATATTGTCTAAAAATTAAACGCCCTTTGAACAAAAGTAAGCTTTCGTCTATACACAAATTCATGTAGGGGTATAACGCATCTTTGAACAATTTTTTTAAATGGTCAACTACAAAACGGATTTTGAAAAGACGATCACCAGCAACCTGCTCCCTATTGTCACAAAAATGCAACATTCTAAGAATGAGCTGATATCTGTTCCTCGACATGGTTTCTGAATAAATAGGGCTGTATAAAAAGTGATCGGTAGACCAATGGTCAACTAGTCTGTTTCTTGAATTAAGGGCCATCAGCATGCACATTCCGAGGAATAAATACATTTCATCCAAGGAAGTCTCCTTCCAATGCATCAGCCTCCATGATAATGTCTCGCATTGGCTTTTGACATACAGAAATTGTTTATTGGTTTCATTAACTATAAAACTGACCAGTGTATTGTCCATAAAAATTTTGAAAAAATCCAATTCTGTCATTTCTTGATCACCAAGTTTTCCACCTGATAATGAACAGTCAAACTGATGTATGGTCGGAGTAAAATCACCAGTCTGCCATTGAAAATCTGAAGATTGTCCAGCAGACTGATCAAAGTATTCAGAAATGTCTTCTAAATCATCCAATTCTATATCGCTTTCATCCGACTCTAATGTAACTCCAAGATCTTGTTGTAATTCGCTCAAAAAATCTTCTGGGTCCATTTTTAGAGGAATATCGTAAATAAATAATAAATGTTATTTTTATATAGAATAAATACCAAAAATAGCTTTACTCACAAACACTTCACTAGAAAGAAGAACTTAGAACAAAGAAATTAATTCTTTTTGAAAAGTTGTAAAACACTTAGCACGAAGAAGAACAAAGAACTTAGCACAAAGAAATAATTTATTTACTAAAAAGTTGTGAAAAGAAACCAATATCACTAGCAAAACACTGATAAAATCGGAGTAAATATAACGCGAAAGGTAATAACAAATATTTTCGTAATAATATTTTAAAATAATAAGAAAAACACAAAAAAATTAGCAAAATAAAAACCCGTGGCGTTCAAAACAATCGATTAAAATAATCAATATTTCAAGTGGTTTGAGTGGTAGCCCTAATGACATCTGTCAACTGTCAGCTGAAAATAAATACCGATAAATCACTTAAAAATATTTAAAAACTTTATAAAATATTTTGTGAGAACTTCAACAGATGGCAATGAATGACATATTGATAATGATTGTCAATATGAGTTAAAACTGCGGAGTAATACGTCATCAAAAGTACTGACGAGATATCTCGTCTCTGGCCATACGGGCACTCCGCCGTTTGCCGAGATATCTCGTCTCTGGCAACCATCGGGTTAAATAAAAGTAGAATTCAAATGAATAACCTTGTTTAATTTTGGATATATTACCCAAAAACTCTAACTGGGTGACAAAAAATAACAAAAATAAAATGAATAATTGTTTATGGATGCAGGACGTCCATGATGGAGGGTACGGGGTCCCTGGAGCAGCAGCTGGAGGCGCTGCGGCGCGCGGCGGGCGAGGTGCGGTCGCGGCGCGGGGACCTGCGGCGCCTGGAGGAGCTGGGCGCCGCGCTCGAGGGCCACCTCATCCTGGACAACCGCTACACGGAGCACAGCACCGTGGGGCTCGCCCAGCAGTGGGACCAGCTCGACCAGCTCGGCATGCGCATGCAGCACAACCTCGAGCAGCAGATACAGGCGCGCAACCAGAGCGGTGAGTTACCCAATGATGCAAGCAATGTTATCTACACCAAGGAAAGGTGATCAGCCCTCTGCTTCAGGCACCACTCAAGGGTCATATTAAATCAATTCTTCTTCTTTTATCCCTTATCTGCACCCAATGGTGCATAGGGCACTGCATCGTATAATGCAGTTTTATCTTTATTGTTAAATACATGAAGAAATGGTGATCAGCCCTCCGCTTCAGGTACCAGTCCTGGGTCAGATTGAATAAATACTAGTTTGAAAAATCACTTATATTTATTTTCACACAAAGTTGCATTCCTTGGTGGGCCACTACCGGACTCCGAAAATGTGAATGTCCTACCTTCACTTTCTCTTAGGTGTTTTCTTACTTCGATTGTTTGTTGTACCTTGTTGTCTCTCCAGGATATCCACATTAGTAACGTGCTAATAATGCTCGCTGTTTCACAGGTGTGAGCGAGGACGCCCTCAAGGAGTTCTCCATGATGTTCAAGCACTTCGACAAGGACAAATCGGGACGTCTCAACCACCAGGAGTTCAAGTCCTGCCTGCGAGCCCTCGGCTACGACCTGCCCATGATGGAGGAAGGTCAGCCCGACCCGGAGTTCGACGCCATCCTAGGTAATTGCTCATTTGTCACTCTGCTCCATTTATGGTGCACCAATATGTACTCAAGGGGCATTGCAACATAGTATTTCTATTAATATTTTTAATTAATGTTTTACTTAGTAAATACCACAAAAAAATAGTGGTATTAACTAAGTAAAACATTAATTAAAAATGGATAGATTTTACCACAAAGTGACTGCCGAATCAATTAATGAAATTTTTATTAATATTTAATATTTATTCTCCACCATACTATTTATTTGACACATTTCGGACTGGTATTTTTTACGCCTGCGGACCGCTGGCGACGGGATTTGACAATTATGTACATATAGTTACGACCTCAATAAAGAGATGTAATATTCATATAAAACATTTGATAATTCCTTCTTTTCTGCCTTTAAAATGAGGCCGGCACAGAAGGTAAAAATACCCTTCCTTAAGCATCAATCGACCAAACGGGTAGAAATATCTTTCCCGTCCTAAGTGTGTTCATATTTTCTTTCACCATACTATTTATTTAATAATATTTATAGCTTTGAAAATAATAATTAAAGGCTTTTAATATATTTTATTTTTAATCTATTTTAATACATTGTTTGTGGGAAACGCTTGAAAACGTCTTTTACATGTTGGTAGAGAGCGAGACACATTTACTGTTGGTAGAAAGCGAGATGCCAAAGAACATTGTACAGATCGGAATGGGGTTTTTCAGTTACTTGTGATTAGTATACGACCCTAGTTAGTATACTCATAAGGGTTGGGGTTGGTGAAAAAACCATCCGACAAAAATATTTTAATATTTTTTCTACCATACCATTTATTTAACAAAATTTAAACTAAAGTACTAAACTCGATTCTCGCTAATATATATTTTTTTAAACTTTTAAAAGAGTATGGTAAAACAATTATCGTAATATTACGCAGATGTGGTGGATCCCAACCGAGATGGACAGGTGTCACTGCAGGAATACATGGCCTTCATGATCTCCAAGGAGACAGAGAATGTACAGTCCTCGGAGGAAATCGAGAACGCCTTCAAAGCCATCACCGCCGCCGACCGCCCCTATGTCACCAAGGAGGAATTATATGCCGTAAGTTCAACTACCTACCGCACTCAGTCACTCACTTTTACTTTTCAATCAATTACAATTTTAAAATGTTTATTAAAATACTATTTAAAAAATTAAACACTTGTATAATGCCACTTATTGAATTTAATTTCATTACACACAACTGAGTTTCGAAAACTGAAGTTGTTTTCATCAACATGTAGTTACTAAATCAGTTTTTGTAATCACTTGTTGATGGAAACAGCTTTCGAAACTTGTCATGTGTAATGAAATAAAACTCAAAAAAGTAAGTGGTGTATTATACAAGTGTTTCAATTTTTAAATAATCAACATGTCATCCACAAAGTTAATCAATACATTCCATAATTTTATTAAAATACCATTTTTTGTAGTTATAATTTTTTTTGCTGTTAATTTATGATTTTGTGTTTCCAAAATACTAATGTAAATCTTAACAACGTTAAAATCTGTTTTTAGAACCTCACGAAAGATATGGCGGATTACTGCGTGGCCCGAATGAAGTCATACGCTGAACCCAAGACAGAACGACCCATCCCGGGCGCCCTCGACTATATCGAGTTCACACGGACACTCTTCCAGAACTAACCCGCCTCCCGGCTTCACGGTCGCTTCACACTGCCTCGCCGCAACTACTTCTTGTATTTAGAGACAGACAACCGACAGCGGATAGTGTCGCCAACTAAATGTTTCAATCCCTCGCTGCCAATAACAGTTCTTCTTAAAGAAGAGACCTCTGTCATAAAGATAAGACCTCTGTCCTCCACTCCTGGATATTGGTCTCTTCCGTATCCTTCTATTTGCTGATTGCAGCCAGTTTCTACCCCCCACAGCGACTATGTCGTCAGACCATCTCTTTTGGGGTCTTCCGACGCCTCTTTTGAACTCCCAAGGTCTCCTTTTAAAAAATTTTGGGGTCCATCTTGTGGGGGTCCTGTCTTGCAACATGTCCTTCCCATTGCCTCTTGAGTCTTGCCACGCGAGATAACAGTTACAAGTGACTTTATTAGACTTATAATCAGTAAGTTTATCAAATAAGTTACCGATACTGTTAGCAAGATCATTCCGCAATACAGCAGAACAGTAAAACCGCCAAACAATCAGTTTTATAGGTAGTCACAGCGTCTTATTTCAATTTTGAGATTATGATCACTTAATACTTATTCGATGCATTATGTTGGCATTTCAATGGTTATTTTTAGCGAGCTATGTCTGTGTGAAGTAAGACGAGTATTGCAAGCATATGCTTATAGTTTATTTATTTACTAATGTAAAAAAATACATATTTATATTGAACCTAATGAATGCTTGTTATATTCAGAAAAATATTATTTTAGTTTGTTTGCACATTTGTTTATTTTCATATAATTATTGTATACAAATTTCTACTATAAGGGTAGAAATTTATTTCCATTTGCACTTCACTGATTCCCTAATATTTCATATTTTTTTAAAAACTTGCTCGCCTTGCATTTATTTGGTTATTTATTACACTGGACATGATGATGCATTCTTTCACACCTCGCCGCAAATATCACTACACAATAAAACATTCTCGATATATTCAATTGAATCACTTATAAATTTTTCAATATGTCCAGTGTACTATATCGCCTTAATTCTAAAATTGTAATTTAGATACGTAAGTGAATTTAAAATTTTTGGTACAATTACACTTTTTTAAATTAGACTTAAGTTCACATTCAAAAGATTTTATAAATGTTCTACGCTAAATTATATATTATTTTTTTACTTTTGCGGTTGCATCCGATGAAAATGAATATGTCTGCGATTTCAAAACGACATCACACTCACTCACTCACTGTTGAATTGCGCTCATATTCATTTTCACAAAAATGCAACTTATAATTATAAAAATATTTGTTATACAGCTTAATATTTCATCTATTGTTCAAAAGCTTTATATTGTCTTGAAAATATATATTTAGATTCAATAATATGGCATTTTTATTGAAACCATATCCTCCCTTTGTTTTACTCTTCTTCGTCGCAGTTGGCACGTATGAGTGATTTTGATTGATTGAGTCTGATCATGTGTTGCCAATACATCAAGCTGTTGAGTTTACACTCTTAAATTGCTTAACCTTTCCGGGAGTATGGACGTAAATGAACGTCGGTGCGAATTTTCCTTAAAGGAGTATCGACGTTAAAGAACGTCGAAGTCCGTCTGTCAGTTGGTATGATGTAACTTGTATGGCAATGACATCTATGGATATTTGTGTGTAATTTTACCATAATTGAAAAATATTTCGAAGAGGTGTTTTTTTTCAAATTATTTTAACATAATTTCTATCTTCATAATACATCGATTTAATGAAAAGAAAAAAAATTCATGTAAAAAGAACTCACTCCCCAGAGAAAGTCAGACATCAAGTTTTGTTCTCCCGGAAAGGTTAAACCAAGCTCAAAACATATTTCTAATATGTTACAAATTCCTGGCAAGCATCGATAAAATAATTTCGAAAAATTAGGTTTTTAGTCGACTGAGATTAAACAAAAAGTTAATACTTCTGCCACTCTGCCACGCCTGAAATTTTCTGTTTTGAAATGGGTGCTTATGCGCCAAACCCTAATTTGCAAGGACATAGGAAACTTACTTAATGAATATAAGATTGGGTGGATAAAGGTACTGTGTCGCACAAACAGCGTCTGTCCAACACACCGCTAGACTGTGTATAGGTGTGGATGTGACTTCTCCGCTCCCTCGCTCTCGGGGTCGTAAATCCCGAAAGTTATGAGCTGTAGGTCCGTGTAATGGATTCGTAGTCCAGTGGGTGTAGCGATGGTCAAGTCCCAGAAGATTCCGAAATCGAAGTAGTGGCGCAGGGTCGTTGAGGATCAAAGTGAAACGAAGAACTCGGTGTGAGTGGAATGATTTATTCATAAAATGGCACAGATATTTATTTGTTCATAACCAGCGCGGTCCGTCAAAATCGACCGAGCGACAGAAATCTTCTCCCCTTACCCTAATCTGCGTCAGGCCAGCCGCTCGCAACGTAAATAACACGTGATAACGTAAATACGGTCATAAAAAACGCCGCGCGCGCTGCTCCTAGCGTATTCTATATTTGATTGCCGTTGCGAGAGGATGTTGGTGCGCTCGCCCGATTTCCCCGCTCATAACGTAAATAACGTCTTACGCACCACGTATAAGACGCCGCGCGCGCCGCGCCTAGCGCATTCTATATTTGATTGCCGTTGCGAGAGGATGTCGGTGCGCTCGGTCGATTTCCCTATGACATGTTTACATATATTTAATTTTCAATCCACAAATATGGTCCATTTTAGGGCTGTGTGCTCAGCTGGTCCGTTACAGGTACTATAGATATCTAAAATTACTATAAATATCTAGATATTAAAATTAGTGATTTTACACTGTAATATTTATTCAATATTACCCTGGACTGGTTCCTGAAGCGCAAGAGTGATCACCTTGCCTCTTGTAAGTAATGATCATTATAACACTGATCAATTTGATGCAGTGCCCAATGCACCATTGGGTGTGGATAAGGGTTATAAGTAAGATATCTAAATAGAAATGAAGTACAGTAAACCCCCCATAACGTTAAGGTAGGAACCGCGTTATCGGAGGGAAAGTTATGGGTGGTTAATGTTTTTAAATTGTATTTTAATTTTAAATGACTCATTTCGGTCATATCTGCTGATTTAAATGTATAAATAGATTTTTTTAAATTAGCACCCCATAATGTTTCCTCTGATAACACAGTACCTGTCTCAGCATTATAGGGGGGTTTACGGCAGTTTTTTGGAAAGGAAATACGAAAGTTCGAGCATTGACAGAAGCTTACAACCTATTATTAACTGATTTAAGTGATCACTTTACATATTACGACATTTACTATTGTACTAACAATTGAATATATATATATATATATATATATATATATATATATATATATATATATATATATATATATATATATATATATATATATATATATATATATATATATATATATATATATATATATATATATATTATGCATATCCATAACATAGGCAGAATGGTGAATGGTGTATGGGTTAATGAGTTATTATTACCATGAGATTACCATAAATCAATTTTAACTTAACGTAATAGAAGATAGTTGTGGCATCCTGGTCCAAAGGGCTCAATGCTCAATCTTTGGCTAGTTATATTCCTGATTGGGAACCTGTCCCGACATAAGAAGAATGTCATAGACAACAATCATACAGTTCCCATAGACAACAATTATACAAGTGCCATAGGCAACAATCACATAAGTGCCATAGACAACAATCATACAAGTGCCATAGACAACACTATGTCTACAAACTTTGCGAGAGACCGGTGTGATATAGCCACATGCGAGGCGACCCTCTGATAGAGGAAGTTCATTGCCTGGTCCTCCAGTCCACTGATGTGACAAGCAGCAAGGAATGAACCCGCTGCTAGCAATGGCTGCAATTTCGTATTGTCCAATAGTGGTGCCATTCTAAAAAAAAAACAAAAATATGAGTCAACTACATAAAATTTATTCATAATATATATCAACCATGTGGGAAAGAATTGTCAATTTCTAAAATTTTCTACAGTCACATATTAGTGGAAAGCAAAGTCAGGATATACAAAACATGCATCCAACCAATTATGACTTATGGAATCGAAGCAAGAGCGGACACAGTTAGAATAAAATAACTGGCTAGAACGTCCGAAATGAAAACACTGGCCGATATTAGGCAAAACTCTCCGAGACAGAATACGCAATGTAGAAATCTTCAGAACCTGCGTGAACAACAACGTGTCATGGAGCAGGCAAAGAAGACGATACTAGAGGGTTCATGTTGAAAGAATAGACCATACGAGAATCCCTAAACTCGCTATGCAAGGGATCTCAAAAGGACGCCCACAAAGACGGAGGGAAAACTGGACCTCTTTATCCCAGGAACAAGACAGGAGCCCTGATTAAACAGATCTATTAAGAGGGGAAGAAGAAAAAGAAAATTTAGTAGTTGTTGGGTTCAGTTGTTAGCCCGAAGCTTACATTTTGTGCACACAAAAGACCCAGCAGGTGACAAGCATAGTCATATTTATTTAAATTCTCAAAGTTTGAAGCAACCTCATTGATAACAAAATAAGTTGCAAATAATTGTGGATGAGATATTGCATCTGAGGATTATATAATTATAGAGCTGTAATGATTTAGTTTAAAAAATAGTACTTGAAGTAACATCTGTGGACTTATTTGCTTAGTTTCTTGAAGTTATTAGTACAATTATCTGTAATATGGATTTTACAATAAAAAATATACATAAAATACATATTTGCTTTGGTAAAACTGATGACAGAAGATTATGAAAACTGGCTACTGCATTTGATCATGTGATTGGAGTGGCTGTTTATGTTCACTATTCATACAAGAACTTGGTTTGCAAGAACTCACTTACTGAGGGGACGACCATAATCAAAATTGCCCATCATATTCAAATCATATTCTATATATAGAGACATTTTAAAAAAAAAGGCAATACTTAATTTCTTTCACACGGAACAACATGAAGACTCTGATCTACTTTATTCAAATCTACGTGTTAGATACACTGATTGTTATTATGTATTGAGTATATACCTGTTTCTGAGAGCAGCATGCTGCAGGTACAGCAGCTTGAGTACTGCCACGCAAAGAGGATGGATTCCCTCGGGATTCAGTCCTACAGACTTCCCGCACACCTCCAGTAACTGCTCCAGCATGTCTAGGCAGCTGTACAGGGGTAGCCTGAACCCTGCCGGACATACTAATTACGGACTTCAAGTCAACACATCTGTGCCAGGATACTTTCCAGCCAAATAATGGGGGCAATTATTTGATTTTCACTTGCAAAATCCAGTTCGGTGTAAAATAGCTATAACTTTAGAAGTAAAGGTTATATATAAATGAAAAAAATCTGTAAAAATTATTAATTTATTATGTAATGAACATTTTGTTTTTGCTAGGACTAAATCCACTCACGAGTAGGTATAGGCTATAAAACTTATAAAGTTGAAGCCTAAGTAAGGCCATTATAAGCGGTATTGCATAAGCCATAGCTTGATTTTTTTTGGGACATCAGGTAATTCAAAAAAATCTACGAAAACTAAAAAAAACAAGATATTTGAACAGAAACAGTATCCCAAAGTTACAATACATTCGCCTTACGGTAGATATAATTCATTTGCGCCGTGAAAGTTTTTTGTTACATTTTTAACATCCTTGTGTTCATTCAAAATACACCTTTACTTCCTTATCAATTATAAGTTCTGTTCTAGTGTTACTGTTCTAGTGTTACTGTTCTAGTGATCACAATGAAAAAATCATTATATTTTATACAAGTAATGATATCACACCATTTCAATGTTTTTTCTGTCATTAGTTTTTATAAGTTTTTTCAATTCATTTTAAAAAACTATCCTTTTATCATACTTTTTACCAACAAAATTTATGTATAGTTTTACCTGTAGTTTTGAACACTCTAAACTCTGAGTTGATGATAGATTCCACTTGGAAGCTCTGACCAGCATCCTTCAACAGGGACATTATCTGCGACGTGGTGACCATCTGTCCTGTGAACACTACCTTGGAAGCCAGCTGGATGCACGACAACAGCCTTAGGTAAAGCTGGTTAGTGATATGCGCTCGCACAACACTCCAAGACTTAAAAAATCCTACAAACAATGGGATTAATCATTAATTAACTTAATGGCTTTACAAGACTTAAGATAATTAGATTAAATTCTTTTATGGCACATTATTGGAGCAATTGGGGACTTCTGTATCCTCATTTATACATAAATGAACATATACCACCATTAGATGTCATTTAAAGTCAGCGTGACTGAAGCCTATCATTAGTTTTTAGAATAGGGACCAAATGTAAAAAAAAAAAGTTTTTCCTAATACATAAGTATTTACCCCATATAGACCATAGAGGTTTTCATACTAGACCTCGAGGTTTGGAATAAATAAATTAATTAATAAATCAATGGTATAATTCTAGTAACAATATTCCTACTTTCTTACTGTCCAGTGTCTGTGGGGTTCATATATTTAACTTGTCATATTTGATGCCTTACCTTCTTTATCAGACTGTGTTTCAGCTACACTTTCGAACAATTCGATAATATGATTCGATATAAAAAGATCAAATATGTCCACACTGAGGAAGTAAACTGGCAAAGGTTGGTGAAGAGCTTCACAAGTATGAAAAGTTAGCTCTACTGTGTGAGTCTGTATGGTCAGAAAAGCAGGAGCATAATCATTTCTTTTCACATTTGGTATTTCCAACAAGCAACTCTTTTGCCAGAACGGTAGAAGAAAATGGCAGATTTGCGAGTTCCACGTTTGTATTTCATGAGTTAACTCTGGACTGTCTTCCTTTTTAGACATTTTATCAGTCATTTAAAATGAAAACACCTATCTAAAAAATTTAAAAAAAGAACAAAGGCATTATTGCCATTAAAAAAAACATTTGAAATTGAAGTTCATGCATGTAGATGTTCACTCCATAAATTTCATTTAAAAAAATTGTAGCCATTATAATTTTTCCACGTGCTTTTAAATTAAAATAATTACAAATATGGGGTAATATTTACACAAGACTTAGTAGATACAAAAAAAACTTCTGTCTTAAATGCAATATTTTATCACATGGCGATATTTACAGCTGTCAAAATGTTCTGGTAATAACTCAATATCGGGAAGAACACTCTCGAAGAGTGAAAAGCAATGAAAAAAGAAAACAGTTTTTTATTTTTACACTTTTTACACACTAAGGACGGGAAAGATATTTCCAACCGTTTGGTCGATTGATGCTAAAGGATGGGAAGGGTATTTTTACCTTCCGCACTGGCCTCATTTCAAAGTCAGAAAAAGTAGATTATTTTTTTAAAAAATCCATTAATATTATGTTACAAACCAGTCTAAACTATATGTACACAACTATCAAATCCTGTCGCCAGCGGTCCGCAGGCGTACCCATTCGAAATGTGTCAAGTGTTCTATTTTTATGATTTCTCTCTTTGAGCTAGATAAGATCTGTTTCAATTCCAATGATAAAGATATTATGCATATTACTCTCATTTGATTTTTCGATATGCATCCCTTTTTCTTCTTTCTCTTTTGACCTTTACTCTATTCAGGTTATGGTTTACAAAGCATTTTTGACAGTGTTAATTTTAAAGGATGCAGACATCTTTTTGATGATACACAAAAACATTAAACATACTTACCCAGTCGTTAAAAGGTTTAAGGAAAAATAACCCATTTGTCCACCTCCATAGTGTAATGGTCAGCACGCTCGGCTACCGTACTGAAGGTCCCAGGTTCGATTCCTAGGGGGGGTCAAATAAATATAAGTGATTTATTCACTCTAATATTTACTCAATATTATCCTGGACTGTACCTGAAGCGGTTTGTTTATAACACTGTATTTATATTAGGGCTACCGAAAAGAAATCCATTTTTTTGCATGCCTTGTTTGGGATCAGTCTGTAACTGAACGCGCTGGAGTTAACATCTTTGTAAGCGTTCCATTCTATGGTACTTTTACTCAGTTTTTTTGGATTTATTTTTAATTTTTAATAGTTAGGGATAAAATGGGCAAACCTTCTGGTTTGCCCATTCTGGTTGCTTCTGCAACCGAAGAACATATTCGTCATTATATGCTATAATTTTTCGATCAAGCATTGCATTGGTTCACAAATTGATTTAGTCGTTTTGGTCTTGTTTTGTGAAAACACATACGGTTATGCGAGCCGCGTGGATTGGGTCAAACATGTTCACCTGAAAAAACATAAATACAAAATATAAAGTACTACATCTCAGCAAAACGGCATCACAATATTGGGTTAGAAGAAGAAAAATAGATAGAGTTTCGTGAAGACGGAGGTGGGATAGTAAAATAAATAAAACATCAAATATTTTAATTATATTATTGATAATTTCATATATTATATACAGATATTTTATTTACAAATATAAATTTCCTGCAAAGTTAACATGATATGTAATTACTCATAATATTACAGATATGTATCATGCGTTTACAATTTGATATTTTTAAATAGTTTTTTTCAATATTACAATTTCAAACATTGATGTGAGAGTTACCAATCAATAAGATTGAAATTTGAAAAAAAAAACATACTACATAATGTTTCCATACTAATGTGCAAAAAGCTTTTTTAAATCAAATGTCAAAATATTTTTTACAAATAGGAATAGAATCAGAATTTCATTTAGGAAAAATTCCAACCTATGAACACCACGCACATCTCACGAACTGTGTTGCTTAAAACATAATATTTTTGTCATGTAGCAACACTTACTAGCATTTTTTTTTCAAGTTCGTGGTCCAAAATATTTTTATACAATTAAAGTGTTTGTGCACTACACGGAATTTTACCGTCCGGCAGTCCGGTTTTTTAAAGTAAAAGCGACTACGACAGTTTAGCATGATCGAATTTACGCGTACCGATCGAGCACACCGATCCGAAGAAAGAAAGACAAAAGCACAAGCCAATCCAAGCCAATCATCCATTTTATTATGCTAACTGACGTGCCACATGGTAAAATTCCGTGTAGTGCACAAACGGACTTAGGATTATCATTGTTTGACAAGCTTCTACTGAATTAGAAAATATTTTCCAAAATGATTGAACAGATCATATGTGTCAGAACACACAAAACCAGGTGTGTTCTCAACAGAGATTTTAAAATTTCGCTTCTACCTTTTTTGCTTTCCAGCATCATCATAATACATGTTAAATAAATTTTGTATTTACAGTTGATAATAATATACTAAAAGTACACATTTTAAAATATTTTAAAAAATAAGTGGTCTAATTTGGTTTAATTTCGACCATCAGATTTTGTTTTAACTAGAACATTAAAATTTTGAGACATTTAGTAATAGCTGGAGGTTTCTTTTCATCAATGATGTTTCTTGATGGATTCCATTATCACATTAACACACTTAGGAAGGAAAGGGTATTTCTACCCATTCGGTTGATTGATATTGAAGGGTATTTTTACCTTCTGCGTCGGCCTCATTTCAAAGTCAGAAAAGAAGGAATTATTTAATGTATTTATTTCAATATTATGTACCAATCTCTTTATAGGCCTATACTATATGTACACAATTATCAAATCCCGTCGCCAGCTGTCCGTAGGCGTAAAAAATACCCATCCGAAATGTGTTAATTTGTCTACAGGTCAAATTGAAACGCTTGGTACACTTTCATTGTTTACTTTGTATTGTGACAGGCTGCTGCCCGCTGTTAATATCACTCTCCATAGCTGTGTATGGTGTTAAAACTCGGACTGAAAATCAAAGGAAGGGATGTGCTTCCAGCACAAATTCGGCACGACTCATTTCTCCTCCAGGTGTTGCACGATAATCCTCCACTCTGGCTCGGTGAGGGCGGCCCTGATCTTGGCCATGATGGGTAGCGGCACACGTGCGGGAGCCGTGCCCCCGATGTAGGGGATGTCCATGAGCTGTTGCACCGTAGGACGCAGCTTCGGGTCATGCGTGAGGCACCAGCGCAGGGCCCGCATTATAACAGTCGGGACGCCTGGGACATAAACTCAAATTAGTAAAATAAATAGATTGTGGATGTACTAGCAAAAAACGTCAATTGAAAAATATGCAACTTAATGATGCAGTATTATAAAGTTTCCAACGTTCTATCAACTGGCTAAATACACAAAGTAGTTTGAAATGTCTTATTTATGTGGTTTTAAAATTAAATTCAACATTAAGTTTAATAGCGAGTATTTTATTCAGGCTAAAAGCTTTAAATAACAGGGATTATTCAAACAGGGATTTCAGTTTTTTTTACGTTTTTTGCCAGTATACCCATGATATATTGAAACCTATCCCACCGTATTCCCAGATCTAATACAGAAGCATCTAGATGCTTCCTGACAGACCTTCTATTGGAAAGCATTTTTTTATTGTTTTTGTTTTATGAACTAAGTTGCTAAATTTATAAAAAAAGTGAAATATGATTGTATCCCGATTTTACTGCAAATTTACATTTAAAAGCTTTCAATATACCTGCCACTGCCAATCTAAATAAATACAAGTTTGTAAAACCACCACCAAATTTTCTAGACATCTAATCCCTTTCACTGCCTACACTGGGGCATGTGCCCCAGTGTAGGCAGTGAAAGGGATTAGTAGTTAGTTCAGTTATTCAGCTAGATTTGATTCCGACCTGATGTCGACCGGTATACAGACGCCCCCACAACCCCGACTTGCACAACAGACAGACACAAAACAGTGCAAAGACATTTGCAGAAAATGCTCAGCCATCACATTTCCCATTGGGGTGCATAAGGGTTAGAAGAATTTTACAACTGTTAATTTGATGATAGAAATTAGGAATCTAGCCGACAGAATGAATAACCTCAAAGTCTGCAATATAACCACGCCCTGACTATAATTTTCAGCATACCTTCTAGCTCAGGATAGGAGATGGGCTGCTGGGGGTTGGAAAGGGCAGCAACCTTAGCCATGATGTGCGTCATGTGACTGAAGGGGGTCCGCCCATACAGCATGCTGTACAAGATGCAGCCCAAGGACCACACGTCTGACTTATAGGAGATCTGCAATCATACGAGATTTCAAAATTGTGAAAAAGAGAAAATTATTATATTATTATAAAAAGAGTACAAGAATCCTGCATCGGGAAATCTCTTTAGGCGCAGTATTCGAAGTCGCAACTTAATTTTCTCTAAATCCAGGATACATTTTACGGAATTGATTTTTTACTTAAAACACCGTTATGGCATTAAAAAAATTTGATAAAAAATTTGGATTTAATATTGGCTTGTGACAAGCACACACGAGAGCGCTCATTTTGTATGGCCTGGCGAGCACGGAATTGGAGAGCGCGATAACGCGCGTGGCACCAACCCGGTTAAAATAAAATATGTACAGCAACTTGCCTTGATGGGTTCCCGCCCCCCCGTGCCCATGTTGACCGCCTCCGGGCTGATGTAGTTGAAGGTGCCGGTGGTGGAGTCCTTGTACACGCTGGTGGCGTCGGCGCTCAGCGCGGACGCGATGCCGAAGTCTATCAGCTTCAGCCGCCCGTGCGCCAGCAGGAAGTTGGCGGGCTTCAGGTCCGAGTGGATGATGCCTGCGCAAATATTGCATGTCACTCGTTGGCTGTGATTTAATTTTTTTCATGTGAATGTTGACAAAACAGTAAACCAAATTATATAGACCACTTCTTGGTAAAAATATTTCAAAACGTATACTTTTAGTATATTATTATTAACTGTAAATACAAAGACCGAAGGACAAGATTTTTTTTTTCAAATTATTTTTTGATATCTCAAAATATATGAAGAATATGAAAGTCTGGGGCTTATGACCGTCATAGATTAATTAATAATTATGAAATAATTTAAAAAAAATTATAATAATAAGACCAAAAATAACTCCTATAATTGGAGATAATCCAGATTTGTGAGCAAATATTTGGAACACTCAAAATGTTATATACTTTTTTTGGTTGTAAAAAAAATAATTAAAACAAATCAAGGTGAAAGTATTCCGGATTTTTCCGTTATGTGGAGTGCTTCTGGTTAATGGGTTTCCGTACCGTGCTGATGTATGTGGTTGACAGCGGAAAGCATCTCGGTCCAGTAGCAGAGGAGGATGGGCAGCGGGAGACGACTCTCTCTCGCCCGGTAGCCCTTCATGAGGGTAGACAGGTCCACGTCTCCCATCTCCAGCAGCACGTACAGCATCCTCTGCCGTTCGACGTATTCACTGTGAAAACAGAAAGACTAAATTATAGAAAGAATAAATCCCAATGATATTTATTACATTATTTTTTAACATATCAACATAGATGAAGAAGAATATGGAAGTCTGAGCATTTACAAGGCTTACGACCGTCATAGATTGGTTTAAGTGATCACTTTACGTATGTGTAACTTTCCTGAGCAAAAAGTCAAGCACTGTGTTATTCAATATATCTAGAAGTTTCAAGAATTTGAATAGTGTGATTTTCAATCATGGGTAGATTGACGAATGTTACACGTGTGTAAAGTGATCACTTAAATAGTTGAGATGTCTAAAAAAATGTTAAAAATAACTCTTAATTGGAGATAATCCAGATTTGTAACAAGTAATTGGAAACACTCAAAATGTTGTAAATACATATTTATTATAATTTTAAAGAGGCTGAGCACAATGTCAATTGTAACCATTTATTTCTATTTATTATTATTTGGCAGTCACCCAGTGAGCGGATATATCTGCCGGGTTTCTGCCTAAAAAAATCACATACAACATTTTGAGTGTGTCCAAATACTTGTCCACAAATATGGATTATCGCCAATTAGGAGTTATTTTTTACATTTATCGGTATAAACCCTGTAAATGCCCAGACTTCCATATTCTTCTTCATCTATGTTGAGATGTCAAAAATAATGTCATTTTAGAAATTATGGCAGCAATTCTAGAATTAAAACCTTACCCAAACTATCATTTTAACCTACTTAAAGTTACTGCAAATTGAAGGGAACAAATTTTTAAAAATATTTCAAATATCCAACTATCTAATTCCAAAATCTCATAAATTTTCTACATACAAACTTATTTGTGGCGATGTTATGTAAGAAATTTGTATTGTAGGTTGATAAAACAACAAAAGAAAACCAATCATTTCAATCAATTCCACTGGGATTTATTTTGCTTTTTTAAAATTATCGAAAGTTTTGCATAAAAAAAATGAGGTTGATAAAACAACAAAAGAAAACCAATCATTTCAATCAATTTAATTCGGATTTATTTTACTAGTTTAAAATTATCGAAAGTTTAGCAAAAAAATTCAAAGCATCGAATATTCATTGGAAAAAATATACCGTGGCAAAATTCTTATTACTGTTCTTTGAATGAACAATGTCTTACTGTGGTCATCTCAAAGTCTAAAATTATAATTAAGGTGTACTAGAATTGCAAATAAATTTTGCCCTTAAGAAAATTTGTAATCATTGCATGTAATGTGCAAATTTGGCTCTTTGGCTAGTAAGTTTGTTGACTACTCCATAATTTGACGATGAAAGAGATCCTCACTACTGTTTACTGTGGCGTTGATAGTTGGATAGATGTACTTACTAATCGTGCATTGTGATGACCCTGTCTGAGCCCTGTAGCCGCTGCAGCAGCTTGATTTCGTTAACGTAGCCCTGTGCAATGGTGTGGTCCACGGCTAGATTCACACACTTCACAGCGAACATGGCTGAAGTCTCAGGGTCCATCACCTATAACAAATAGGTTATTCAATTTTAATATCTTTATAAAATTAATTAACTTTGTTTTCACCACTTTTTTATTAATACAATTCAACCTACCGGTTTCAACAATACATTGTCATCATCAGGGTTTATTTTAAATCAAAAACATTAAAATACTCTCACCAAAAACTTCCACACACTCCATAAAAATCCTAAATGTTAGTTTTTGGTGAGAGTATTTTAATGTTTTTGATTTAAAATAAACCTGATGATGACTATGTATTGTTGAAACCGGTAGGTTGAATTGTATTAGTAAAAAAAGTGGTGAAAACAAAGT
This sequence comes from Brachycentrus maculatus, assembly GCF_059751285.1. Classification (NCBI taxonomy): domain Eukaryota; kingdom Metazoa; phylum Arthropoda; class Insecta; order Trichoptera; family Brachycentridae; genus Brachycentrus; species Brachycentrus maculatus. The sequence continues at coordinate 700,856 of NW_028280892.1, forward strand.
TAATTCATTTTATAAAGATATTATAAAATGTGCCACAAAGTATCAGCGGAAAACATTCAAGAAATATTCAATTTTAATTTATGTATTAAATATTAAAATCAAACACTGATTTTTAGAATTATACTAAATTGTATTTTATTATTGAAAACGCTTAAAAATAAAATTTGTGACAATTTTTTTTGCCTTGTTTTGGTATTTACAAACTACTGTGAAAATTAAATGGACTGAGGGGACACTTAAAAAACCTATCTACTCTCAAAAAAAAAATATTCACTGATCATTTATGATATTTTTACTGACCACTATGTACTATAAATTTTTCCTCTGACCCTTTCAACACCCTATGATGTATAGGACACTGCGTTAAATCAATAAAGCATAAACCTGATCATCAATCTCACAAAGGCAAGGATAACTGATAACTAAGCCAGTTCAGGGTAATTAAATAAAAAAAGTGAAGTAAAGAAAACACTTATATTTATATTATGCATTCTTAGAATGGAATCCAAGAGACGTCCAGGGTTCCACGGAGATGCACATTATAAATAGATTGTTTTTTGAGTTTAGTCTCATTCCAAATAATTGGTTGACAATAATTCATATACAGCAGGACCTCTATAATCCGAACGCCGAAAATTTACCCTCTGTTCGGACTAGTGGAGCGTTATGATTACAGTACAGAGAATCTGTAGGGTATTTTTATCAAATAAAACAGCTAAGTATGTATTGTGAAATTTTAAATGTTTTTATTCAACTTTTTTAAAGAAATCAATATTTTAGTCGGTCGAGACTTATTTAATGACAAGTGAAAAGCTTTGTCCTTCAATTAACGTAAAAGCATCTTCTCTGGCACAGGAATATCCCCTTGGTCAGCCCATTCTAGACATGTATTTAAGGGATGAGTGGGCGTTCGGATTACAGACGTTTTCGGATTAGTGGGGGGTTCGGATTAAAGAGGTCCAGCTGTATATTAAAATGTAAATATATATTTTTTTGTATCTTACCTTAAATACTTCACTGGAACCACCAGAGCCCACCTTTCCGAGAACCGTGTACTGCTTTCCTTTCAAAGTCATCACCCTCAATTGCCGCTGACTTTGAGGGGGCCTGGAATTACTGTCTGGCAACCCCCTTTGGGGAGTCGGCTTGGATTCTACATTCTTATTCATCAACAACCTGTCCAAATCATTTTCTTTATCCACGGAATAGGGCATACTCGGTTTCGTAGGAAAAATACTCGGCGGTTTGATTGGTTCTAGAGCCGAATCTTTTGGACATTCGTTTGTGTATACTTGGCGAATCGGTTGAGTACATTTTACGATTACATCTTTCTGGGGTGTCTCATTTACCGCCGAGTTTCTGGTCTTCGAATAACGAAGGTGGTTGGCATTAGTTACGATTTTATCATGCTTGAGTCTGTCTTGTCTCGAAGCGTTTTCATGATCACCGTGGGCATGTTCATGGAGTATTTTATTCGCAGATAGGTCTTTCAAAATAACATCATCTTTTTTTTTATTGCTCGCATTGAGATGCTTCTCTTTCAAAACATTGAATTTTTCATTTACGGCGTTTACGTTATCATACTCGCTGTTAGGGAATAATCCTTTCCTCTGGAACCCTGGCGTGGGTACAGATATGACATTACTGTCATTTTCTTTGTCCTTGCAAACCGATTGACCTGTTTTTTTCACTGAAGCTTGTAGGGAAGGCATAATCTTTTCTTTGATCGATAAAAGCGGCGTGTTGTGATTTTTGTACGGGATGATTTTGTTGTGCGTCGAAGGTGTTTCGTATTTATGGACGCCGCTCATGTCTAAGGGTTTGTTTGGCGTCACAAAATTGTTCTCACGGCATCCTCTCAAAATCATGTTGGAGGAGATGTTGCTGCTTTTCGGGGTGGCAAAGACTTGTACGGATCTCGCTGCGCTGAGTTTGGAGGCAAATGGGTTGGATTTCTCGGGGGGAGGTGCGGCCATCTTGTCGTCAGAGATGCAAAGGGCCGCCGCGAAGACTTCATCTAAGGCGGGCGAATGAGCAGGAACCAGGGCCTTGGAATTATCGTTCGAGATAATTTCAGCGTGTGAGACAGTCTGTGCACTCGTGGGATGGACTTTGCTTGCAGAGAACAATGAGCCTGATAAGAGAGTAAACCAATTATTTAATGTTATATCGGGATATCAGTGGCGAGCTGTGGTTTCTTTTGATATGGAAGTTACAGATATAACTAAGTAACTAACTAACCATCACGCTGCTTCCCCGCAGAGGTAGGCAGAGAGAATAGAATGCCACACCACAGTCTTTGCAAAAATTCTTCACCTCTTCCACGTTCATGCATCTCGTCACACATACCCGCCGATTGTTACGACTCCTATCCTGACCACTTTCAAGTATTTGGCATACCTGATCGTGCCATGTTTTTCTCGGTGTTCCTCTGCTCCTTTTTCCAATTACATTCGCCTCATAAATTTATTTCAACGTTCTTTCTCCACTCATTCGTTCTACATGTCCAAACCATCTCAACACACCTTTCTTATATAAAAAATATATATAAATCAGTTATTTACAACATTTTGAGTGTGTCCAAATACTTGTTCACAAAATCTGGATTATCTCCAATTACAGATCAATTATTACAATTTTATCTAAAAAAAATAATATAAATCAGTTATATTGACAAATATATTCATTCAAACCCTTATCCGCACCCAATGGTGCATAGGGCACTGCATCATATAAACGCAGTGTTATCTTGACCCATGAAGGAAAGGTGATCAGCCCTCCGCTTCAGGTACCAGCCCAGAGTAATATTAAATATACATCAGAGTGAAAAAATCACTTATATTTATTTGACCCCCCCTGGGAATCGAACCCGGGACCTCCAGAACGGTGGCCGAGCGTGCTGACCATTACACTAAGGAGGCGGACTAAAGTTATCAAAGTTATACAAAAATGTAAAAAAATCTCTTCATGAAAATAAAGGTTAAACATATTGAATTATACCATATATTGTTTAGTAATACCTCACCGGTGGTCTCTATTGAAATGAATGCGACTTAACAAATGCTAGGACTTAGACCTTAACAAACATATTGGTACATAATATTCACATAAAAACATTAAATATGTAATTCCTTCTTTTCTGCCTTTGAAATGAGGCCGGCGAGGAAGGTAAAAATACTTCCCACCCTTACTGGTCGAATGCCGAATCTCATTCGACATCGATTTTTTGCTCTTAGGTCACATGCCGGATGTTATTCGACATTTTTTTCATCATAAGTATTATTTATTTAAATTCCAAGCTTACATTTTTGTAAACTTACACTCGTATCTATTACAACAGTATGTGGAGCAGAGGAAAAAAAAAAATCCAATTGGAATGTAACTGTCTACCTAGCTTTTTTTTTTAATGTCGGGAGACCGGGAAGTGTTAAGCATCAATCAACACAACGGGTAGAAATACCTTTCCCATCCGAAGTGTGTTCATATTTATTTGACTTACTTTTTGTTGTCGATTTAAAAGCATCCTCCATATACAGACATTTCCTGAATGGTGTTGTCTTCTTGGAGCTACTTTTGAACATATGTGGCGTTTTCTTCTTGGCGCTAGATCTGGGCGTTTTCAGCTTGTGGGACTTAACAGAGCTGGCATTTTGCCTGCATTTCCGAGGAGTTTGCATGGGGGTGGCTGTACCGGACTTCCCTTGTCTGATCTTCGTAGCGCTGCTCTGAGAATCCTTACTAGGATACGTCTGGTTACACTGGGCGTCAGAACTAAAAGTGTCCTTAGCCATTTTGTTGTTTGGATAAGTTTTTTCAGATTTATAACTGTTTTTATAAAAGCCGCGATTGTGGTCGACAATATCGCTGTCGCTGTACGAGCGGTCCGGAGAACTATTATTGCCGTCTTCTGCTTCATATTCTTGCACTTGTTTTTTGATGGCTAATATTTCTTGCAGAAGCTCGTTTCTCCTCAAAACTTTCTTGACGTTAGACATTTTTGTTTATTTACATATATTGTGAAACACGAAAACGTGATGAAAAAACTATCATTGATACCATTTACGATTGACAACACTGCACAATATAACTTTTTTTCACTTGTGATAAATAAAGATGACAGATTGACATATAAACCACAGACTAACTATTTTATATAAACCAATAAACTTTCAATATTTTTCCGTTAAAATTTGAACAATCTTTATCTAAATATCGTCGATGATTGGTGCTGCCATAAAAAAAATAATATCTTTCGTAGGATAGGAGCACACGGTTGTTTTCCTCTTTCGGAATTCTAAATGCATGAATCCCTTACAAAAATTATGTACTAAGGAAACGTGAGTAATTATGTTGTTTATTTGTGTTCTTTTGGAATTATAATTAGAAAAACGTACATGAATTTACACATACTACTTCTACTATCTTTCGAAACCAAATGCAATCATATCAGAATATGAAGAAAAAAATCGAATATATAATTCAGTTTCCCTCAAATTAATAAAATGGTGCCTCTGTGGCACAAGGCAATATGAAGTAGGGGACAATATTGTAAAGATCGCGTCTGATCAATGTTACATATTTATTTTATCTACAATTCTAATATACTTTAATTTTAAGTTATTTAAACATATTAACTCTTCAAAAAGCATCCGATCTTATATTATATTCGAGATCTTTGTCCCTCATCGGAAAAATCGAGGGTACGTTAAATGCAAATCTAGATAATCAAAAGGGGATAAATATAGATATATATATAAACTTCACCTTGTCTTTTTTTACTCAAATTTGTAAGCATATATAAAAACGAATGCACTTTTTTGCGTAATATATGCTGTCTGGTTGGAACATGGATTTTTTTTTAAATTCAATCTTTCATATCTTTGTTTGTAACAAAATAACATCTAAGTGTCATAATACTTACCTACTTATTTGTTGCATTTTATTCTATGAAAAAAACAACGAAAACTAATTATACTCCTGGCAGCACAAGTTTTATATGTCAAAATCGGCGTTTTTCTCTAAATTGGGTGGATCGGATATCGGAGTGTGTAATATATAAACAGGGGGGGTCGACTCGTAAACGTCAGATTGTTCAAAAAACGACCAGAAATGACGAGACACACTAATACACTAACAAAAACACCAAAACGGGAACGAAAAATACGAGATACCAACAAGTTGTTCAAATATTTCAAATAAATATAGAAAAACTATGGTTATAGACAATTATCGATAGAAAAATAGAAATCCGTATATGAAGAACTTGATAATATTGAGTATTATGCCAAAGTTAAAGTTAAATTTTGCGGATGAAAGTGTAGTTTTTCTTACTTGAATTTTAAATATAATGTAGTAATTTGAAAATTCTATCGTTTTTGTTTTTGTTGAAAAGCCTTATATTCATACATAGTTTGAGATAATAATTTCAAAAAAGTTACCATTACCATTTACCATTGTAAGGCTGAGTTGAGTAACCATTATTAATCGCCTGAACTCTTTTTATAAATGTCGCGTTTTAGCCGTGACCTTTCTATTTTTGTTTACACTCAAATAAATAAATTTATTTAGTGAAATATCTTCTTTGTAATATTAATATTATAATTTTGAAAATATGTAATACAACAGATTTCAATATAAATACCATTTAACCTGAAAAATGAATGATAAATATTTCGGCGGGTGGATTTGACATTCAGCCGCGGCGAAGTCACGCCCAGCCGGGAGCTTAGTACTTCTAGCCGTTTACGTCACTTCCGGCCGCTGGCGAATATCACTTCCAGCCATAAAAAATCGAGGCAGTTGGCGGTCTTTATATAAATTAGTTAGTCTGTGGCAGGGGGGTCGACTCGCAAACGTCAGATTGTTCAAAAAACGACCAGAAAATGACGAGACACACTAATACACTAACAAAAACACCTAAACGGGAACGAAAAATACGAGATACTAACAAGTTGTTCAAATATTTCAAATAAATATAGACAGACTATGGTTATGGACAATTATCGATAGAAAAATAGAAATCCGTCTATGAAGAACTTCATAATATTGAGTATTATGCCAAAGTTAAAGTTAAATTTTGCGTATGAAAGTGTAGTTTTTCTTACTTAACACAACGCTCCCTTGAACTTCTGCAGCACCCCCCAAATGCAAAAAATTTAAAAACGCCTAGCCAGACTTCCAAAACGCCCACAAAGGGGCGCTGGCACCCCCGTTAAAGAACATAACTTCAGAAAGTGGTGGGCACTCCTTCCGCCCTTTTAAAATATTGTATTTTCTAGAATTTTAAATATAATATAGTAATTTGAAAATTCTATCGTTTTTGTTTTTGTTGAAAAGCCTTATATTTATACATAGTTTGGGATAATAATTTCAAAAAAGTTACCATTACCATTTACCATTGTAAGGTTGAGTTGAGTAACCATTATTAATCGCCTGAACTCTTTTTATAAATGTCGCGTTTTAGCCGTGACCTTTCTATTTTTGTTTACACTGAAATAAATAAACTTAGATAGTGAAATATCTTCTTTGTAATATTAATATTATAATTTTGAAAATATGTTATACAACAAATTTCAATATAAATACCATTTAACCTGAAAAATGAATGATAAATATTTCGGCGGGTGGATTTGACATTCAGCCGCGGCGAAGTCACGCCCAGCCGGGAGCTTAGTATTTCTAGCCGTTTACGTCACTTCCGGCCGCTGGCGAATATCACTTCTAGCCATAAAAAATCGAGGTAGTTGGCGGTCTTTATATAAAATAGTTAGTCTGTGGTCTGTGGTGTGTAATCATTCGGGATCGGTCGAAAACAAAGTGTTTTCTTATTTTTTTGTATGAGGAATATTATAATTTTTCTTTGTGTTTATATGAATTTTGAGTGTTTAGAGAAATGTATACAAGCCTATTAACAAAATACATTTTCCCTTTAAACTGACAACTCAATGTTTATTGAAATCTAGGTGTCAAGAATTACATACAATGTAAGAGTTTTACCGCTGCGCTTATTTAGAATGTATTATAAAATAATCTGAGAGCATCGTAGTCATAAACCGTTTACGTTTTAACTTTGACTTCATGATGAATTCTATATGTTATATTAGGAATATTTTCTTACTGATAAGGGTTTAAATGTTCTGTTATTACATATATAATACGTAAAAATCTCTCAACATTTTTGTCGGAATATATGGTTATCAATATTATGAATTACCCTTTAATGAGCGCGATTGGCACAATGCATCTAAACTATATGTTTTCATTATGTCTTGAAGTTCTAACCAGTGCTAATAGACATTCTTGATCCTTTGATAAACAAATACTTTTTTGATTTGGTATTCCTAAACTGCCTTGGTAAAACCAAAAACCGGTAAAAATGGTCATCTTAACGAATTATTTATATATTTTTTCATCATTCATAATTCCTTTACGTGATAGTATTACCCCTCACTTTACCTCATAGTCACATTACTCGAGTCTAGATTATGTTTTTCATACATGTCTAACATGCTCACATGTCTGTGAATGAATTATTTTTATTTTGATAATGTTTACACTGAATTTAATTTTTAAATTACTTATTAGTATGTAACAATGATTAAAGAAAACTCTTGTTTTTTACCACTTGAGTTTTATTATAGACTACATGTTTCAGAAGTTAAACTTCCATCATTCAGGTCTGTATAATAACTGTCAGTTATTATACAGACCTGAATGATGGAAGTTTAACTTCTGAAACATGTAGTCTATAATAAAACTCAAGTGGTAAAAAACAAGTGTTTTCTTTAATCATTGTAACATGTCTTACCACAAAGTTAATGCCGAAACAATAAATAAAATATTAGTATGTAATTCTAGATTAAAAAGACTTCATATCAAATTTGTAATGCCAAAATTAGAGTTTATAATGATTATTTTTTTCTTCTAACCCTTATCTGCACCTAATGGTGCATATTGACGCAGTGTTATCTTGATCATTACTTATAAGAAGGCAAGGTGATCACTCCTGCGCTTTAGAGACCAGTCTAGGATAATATTGAATAAATATTAGAGTGAAACAATCACTTATATTTATTTGACCCTCCCACTGGGAATCGAACCCGGGACCTCCAGCACGGTAGCTTAACACGCTGACCATTACACCACGGAGGCGGACTAATGAGTATTACCAAAACAACACAAATTTCTGTAAAATAAATCTAAATAATAATAATACATATTTTTGATTTGTAGTTATTTCATAGAAAACTATCATTTAATGTCTCCTATTGGATTTTATTTTGATGAACATTAATTAAAAAGCAATAATAAAGAGTGTATTTATTAGATATATTGCACCCACTGTGTCTCATTTGGTATCACACCCATTCAAAAGGTTAAAAGAATATTTTAATCGCCTACCATTAATAAAGTTTTTTTTTTATTTTGACATATTTATAAATTCAATATGGAAAATTGTTGCATGTTTGACAAGTATGAAATGGAAAATATTGAAATGTTGCCGTATTTAAAACCAATCGCCAGTTTGAAATAGGAACAATTTGAAAATTTTCTCTTTTAAACAAGGAATGTTCGAAAGTTCTCAAAATTTCGAACGTGATTTTTATTCTCAATGCTTCTAGGATTTTTTTATAGTTGATTCTTTACCGTAGTTGGCAACAGCTTGACGAATGGTTTGATATCAATTTGTCAATTATGAATTTTCATACTTGTTACTCTTTAATGCTGGCAATGGATTTGTTTAGTAATCATTTTTATTTTAAAATGTACCCAGTCTATGTTTTCTGTAAATTAATTACGTCCAAGAACAGAATCAATATTAACAATTTATGACTTTTGAGAAATGCATCTACCTCCAATACAAAAGAACTACTTTATGTATATTATTTTGAGAAATAAAAAGGCGTTGTTTTTTGATCCACTCACATCTTTTTTATTTAAAGTCTTTTTATTTCTCAAAATAATATATCAATATGATCCACAAAGTTAATGCATTCAATATTCAAAACATACTTTATGTATATCTATTTAATTTTTTTTTTTATAGGTATTTTATGTAGAAGATTACAAATTACAACACAAAACTTAATTCAAAATGTCAGCCAAGCTGCATGCTATCACTAAGGATCCACCTTCAGAAGATAACATCTTCTCTAAAGTGCTAAGCGGGATGAAATCTGTATTCAATAAACCACTAAAAAATAAAGCCAAAAAGTCTTCGCCGATTGAGAACCAAGATATCCCACAAAACAGCGACCATGTCACTATTGAATTAGACGATCCTAATGTATCGGTCCCCGCGACCTCCACTGATGAGCACGAGATCATTTTACAAGATGATAATATCACTATACCTGATTCGATTGAGAATGAAATCTCTCTCGGTATTTCAGAGTTTGTTAAACAAAGCCCCGAAGAAATGGAACAAGAGAATGAAGAACTCCCCGAATACATGATGTACACTGTTGACCCTGATATGCTAGACTCCAAGGTAGAAAGACCCTCTGCCACAGAAGATAACTGTCCAGAACTGGTCATCACTAAAGAAGAGAAGGAAACGGCAGAAGACGCCGTAGAACCTGTGTATGAAGTAAAAATTGAAAATTTAGACATTCCATTCGTCATTGACGATGCGGTCGCCATGGGGTTGGAAGACCCTCCAAGTTTATCGCCTGTAACCCCTGTTAAAGATGTCACGGCCGAACCGATAAAACATAAATCTAAACACACCCCGAAAAAGAAGTCACGGAAGAAAACTAAAACTAGAGACAGCGATGAAAGACACGAAAGCGAAACAAAAGATACCTCGGATACTAAAAATGACCTTTCAAAAAATGTCCCAGAGAAAGTTAGCTCCGTTTCGGATGATAACCAAATCAAACCTCGTATTGTGCTCACATTTAGATCGGAAAAAACTGGACTTCGCAGTACAAACATGAAAATTGTTTCAGATAACGAAAAGGCCAACGAGGACAGCGCGAGCTCGAGCCGCAGGTCGTTGAGAAACAAAATTGTCTTAGCGGGCACTTCAGATGTCTTTGTTGAAGAAAACAAACGAGAAACACGAAAAAAATCGAGCCCTCCTGAAAAAGACTCTGTTCTGCTCACTCCTCCCGATGATAAGTCAGTCAAAGGAGCCAGTAGTGAATCTGATGACAGTGCCAGGACCCCGCCGTCGTCACGTCGAAACAAACGTAATGTGAGCGCGGCGCCGTCTGACTCTAACTCGGAAGATTCTCCTCCCAAAGATAGGGACAGTAACATGATGAAACGTTCCACCCGCCACCGTTCAAAAGAGCATTCGGACAACGTACTGGCGAATGCCATAGCTCGCAAAGAAAAGTTTTACAATGAGGCATCGACTGCGGGGACGACTAGATTATCCCGTCGCATTAAACCGACTGCGAAAGTTTTAGCGAATAGAGAACTGCGAATCGGCTTTGAAACTCAAAATAACGCAAGACTCGCGCTAGTGTCCGAAGTGCAATCCCCGCCTGAAGAATATAAACTCACGAGATCCAGACTCAAAAGATCACCCGAAAAGAATAAGATCTCCATAATGTCCGCTCCGAAGATGTCTCCCAACAGGGTGAAGAAGAAGTCGTTCGAATTGGAAGAAAAGAAGCCTTCGGACGTTGAAAAACTTAGCGAGAAGCCGCAAAAGAGTTTGACTGTCGACGAAATAAACCGTTGTATCTTAGGAACCACCCAAGCGGAAATCCCCGTCAAATGCAAGACGTTTGCTCGAAAATCTGAATGCTTCGACCGAGACGATAAAGATGAGACACGTGTTCTCAATGAAGAAGAGAGAGAGAAGATGCGTTTACAAAAATTGAAGAAGAAACATTTGAAGAAACTCGGTCTCAAAGCTGTAACGGACGGTAAAGAAAAGAGAAGTGGTATGGCGGAAAGAGATGTAGTCACTGATGAATCTACAATGGACTCTACGAATACAGAAGCCATCATTGAGCATCTGAATACGAGAAATAAAACGTTTGATTTTGGGTGAGTAAATATTCAAAGCAGTGTTGAAAATTAATAATTTTTATAAATTTTTTACAATATAAAAGAATCTAATCATAATCAAGGCCAAGTATTCGTTAAATTGCAACTTTATTTTCTCTAAATCCAGGTAACATTTACGTAAATGATTTTTTTCTTAAAACATTGTTTTTTGTTGCATATTGAAATAATTATATGGTTTTAAAAAGAAAATAGTTATAAGTAAGGAATTGAAAAAATATATGTAAAAATATTTTTTCTGTACATATTTTAAAAACAAAAAAATACGCAATATAAATTCTTTAAAAAAATCGAGCGTAAGGACACTTTCAGCCCTGAGTGCAGTTCTGCGCAATCTGATTTGAACACTTGAGATCTGGCCTTAACAAAGAATTGACTATTTTTAATGTTTTTCATTGTGTGCAGGAAAAATTAGGACCAATTTTATAAATTATCTGAGGGAGGATTATTGTAAAGTGTTTTTTTTTTCCCCTTAGTTTGGTGTCCCTAGATGAAAGCACTCTAAAACTGGAGGAACACGATGACTCTGTCGCTGATGTTGAGATGAAAGAATGCAGCGATGAGGAGGAGTCAGTTCCATCCGAAGATGAAGTTATTCTGAAGAAACACAGAAAGAGGAAGGTTTCGGAATATTTGGAGGACTCTCTGCCCATTGTGCAACTGTCCAAAATGTCGGAAAAGAAGGATGATGTGTCTAATCCTCCGTCAGTTCGAATGACAAGGAACAGATTGAGAATGGAGAGTTCAGGTTATTTGGAGCAAAGTTCGAGCGCTGAATCAAGGAATGATACGGGGTTTGTTTCACTGTTAAATTTTAATAAAACATTAGCTCACATTCACGCCCGCTAACCGGCCCGCAGTGAATTGTTGTTGCTGTTGTTTTTTTTTCAACTAGTTTTATTTAATTTATAAAATTAAACAACTTTGTTTTAACCACTTTTTTATTATTAGTACACTTTAATCTACCGGTTTCAACAAGAACCTTGTTATCATCAGGGTTTATTAAATTGTAAAACATTAAAAACATTAAATATTATTTTATTTATTTACAACATTTTGAGTGTGCCCAAATACTTGTTCACAAATCTAGATTATTTCCAATTACAGGAGTTATTTTTTATATTATTTTTTGACATCTCATCAAATATGAAGAAGAATATGGAAGTCTGGGCATTTACGGGGCTGACGATCGTCATAGGCTGGTTTAGTAGAATTGGTGAATGTTACACGTGTGCAAAAAAAAAACCCATATCCGCACCCAATGGTGCATAGGGCACTGCGTCATATAAACGCAGTGTTATCTTGATCGTTCACACATGAAGGAAAGGTGATCAGCCTTCCGCTTCAGGTACCAGTCCAGGGTAATATTGAATAAATATTACAGTGAAAAAATCACTTCTATTTATTTTACCCCCCTTGGGAATCGAACCCGGGACCTCCAGAACGGTAGCCGAGCGTGCTGACCATTACACTACGGAGGCGGACAAATCGGCCTATGATGGTCGTCAGCCCCTTAAATGCCCAGACTTTCATATTCTTCTTCATCTTTGATGAGATGTCAAAAAATAATAGTTTTATTTACTTGCCTGCTTCATATTCTTATATTGAATATGTAAAAATACAAATAGACTATTCCCAAATAACTTAGAGATTGTAAGATGCCATGTTTCACAGCTCTGTATAAGACAATAAATATGATACAGGGATAGAAAAGGCGGCATTTGGTGTTCACCGAGTACAAATCCGATTTCCAGACTACACTCATACTTAGATTTAAGTTTAGTACTGATATTTCTTGGTGAGACTGCATTTTATATAATAAAATAAGTAAACAGTTTTTTCCACATTTATTTTATTTGACCAGACAGGTTTCGTCGTTACTGACATGATTACACCAATAATTTACTATCATATTTCAGGTCTACTTTCGCCGATGAGGGTGGCGATGAGACAGCCAATCAACCAGAAGGAAGCAACACCGGGCAGCAGTCTTGCCTGTGTAATCATACCTCCAATGTGTATCTAGATCCCAACTCCTTATCAGGTAACAATCTCTTAACACACTTAGGGCGCTTGTCCACTACCCGGAATTTTACCATCCGGCAGTCCGGTTTTGAAAAATGAAAGCAACTACGACAGTTTAGCGTGATCGAATTTACGCGCAATGTGTTCACACATCAAGAGCTCCGATCCAAAAAAAGATGGTCAAAAGCACATGCCCATCCAAGCCAATCATCGTTTTAAAGCGCTAACTGAGGTGCCGGACGGTAAAATTCCGTTTAATTCCGTGTAGCGGACAAACGCCCTTAGGACGGGAAAAGTATTTCTACCTGTTCAGTCGATTGATGCTTAAGAACAGGAAGGGTATTTTTACCTTCTGCGCTGGCCTCATTTCAAAGGCAGAATAGAAGAAATTATCTTAAGAAAGTAGGGTAGTATTTTACGAAAATAATGTACAAATTATCCAAATTATTATTATGTTATGTTTAACCACAGAGGTGGAGTACTGTCGCGCGGTGGACTGGATAGGCGGGCGAGCCCTGGGCTGCGTCAGGGAAGCCCCTGTGAATGCACCCCTGGCCAGGGCCAGTCTGCGGGCCCCCTACTTTCTGCCGTGCACCATGCACAGGAGACGCCTGGAACTGCACCACTGCTGCGCCAGTTGCGGGGCTTTCTGTACCCAGGTTTGTATTGGCTTATATCATGCGATGGACTGTATCGGTGAAGGGATGGGCTGCAGTAGGGATACACCCCTGGCTAGGTATTTTGAAAATAGAATATAAATAACAATAAACCCATAATTAACAATATGACAATGACTAAAGCCTCCCCCCTTTTGTGTATGTTCCCTCTGATAAGAAATAAAAATAAAAAATAAAAATTAAATTAATAAATAAAAATAAGAAACAGCTACTACCCCCTCTTCAACCTTCAACGTCCCAAGGACCCAACTCTAAAATTTAGAATTAGCTTCACATACGGTGTTTGAAAATGATGCGGAATGCATCGAAACACATGTCACAGTAGATTTTAAGAAATAGTGGTATTTACTAAGTAAAACATTAATTAAAAATGGATAGATTTTACCACAAAGTGACTGCTGAATCAATTAATGAAATTTTGAAAATTGTTAAATAATGTTTTAACCACTGGATACGCCTCTGGCGTCTTATTTTAGTCATGCATTATCGACCACATTTGTCATGTTGGCGTCCTTGACTATACACAACTTTGTTTATAAAATAAAAATTATTATTTTATTTATATTTTTACTAAACATACGTAATATTTACGCTTCCAAATGTCTCAACGATGGGAGGATACTTAAGAAATATCGATCAAAATGGCTGATATCTGCCAAAAATTATGGATTTTTTTATACTCTATCATTAATTGATATTTTGCAAGTTTATCCTGCGATTTAGTATTGAAATTTCAAAGTGTAAATTTTATATAAAGCAAAGTTGCCTATTGCCGAATCAAATAGTGGAAATTAAACCCGCGATCCTAGTTTCACAGTTGAGTGTCTACCTGTCAATTATGATGTCAACATGTGTATTAGTTTTACCGTTTGCTCTTACAGGGTATATTCTACCGGTGCAGTGAGGGCCACCTGTTCCACTGGGAATGCGGTCTACCCTTCACCTCCATCCTCATTCCACCGGCTCAGATGGACCAGCTAAACACATCTCCCGGCACTACGAATCAAACAGCACCGAGCACCGCAGAACCACCCAATCCTCAGAAGGTATAATTTTAAGTCCTCAGAATAATATCATTCATTCAATATATTCACATTAAATATACCGGGTATAGCTTCTTCTTCTTATTATTATTGTAGGCCTTGCAGCCTGTTTTTAAGAGCGATTAGCCTCCTGCAATGTCGATTCCCAGCTATCGACCCATCTCTTTGGTGGTCTGGCCGGGAGTCGTCTACCGTGGGGTTGGCCGTACAGTGCGATATGGGGGAGTCTGGATGGTTCCATTCTCCTTACATACCTATCCTTGCATACCATTGTCTCCTTCGTTGCCTTCCCCACCTAACGACATCTTCGATCTCGCATATTTCCCTGATCCTGGCATTTCTTATTCTATCTTGAAGACTCTTGCCTGATATGCTTCATGGAGTCTTCATTTTTGACTCTCTAAGCGCGTTTTTTTGTGCCAATGGTGTCCGCTCTACAAAGTTATCAATGCTTTTAATATACAATTTTTTTTATTATTAATACATACAGTGATGTATAATGTGATGTGAAACATACTATCAAACTGAGTTCAGTTTGATAATGTCTTGATAAGACGAAACGCGTCACATTATATATCAATGTGGCAACGATGTCCGCTCTACTTTCGATTCCATACGTCATGATGGGTCGGACACAAGCTTTGTAGATCTTGATTTTGCTGCCGATCTTCATCTCAGGGTTACCTGTATATATTTATATAATTTGTTTATTCCCAGGTTAGCCCTACTGACGTATACAGCAGTAACCCAGGGTGCCCACACTGCGGGTTAGTAAAGGAAACCATGGAACCGGTTAACACTGATTGCGACAGGGTCAAGGTGGAGTTCAGATGCTCAACGAATAACGCACTGCTGCCTAATCCAAGATCTGATAGGTGACTACTTTGTAACTATGTAATTTGTGATTAAATTTATAATAAATAATAATCATGATCACTAAAAATAATAAAAACCTTTTGATAACATGTATCACATACCAATACGGTAGATATCGGTAACATTTCTCCACATTTATTTATTTAAAGTATTTTTTAGAGGTGTCTCAACTTTATATGAAGCAGGTATCAATCTTTCTTTTTTTATGAAAGAAAATAGAAGTCTGAGCATCCAGGGCTACGAGCTGGCATTTGGCTGGCTCAATCGATCACTTTATACATTTGTGTAATGTTCACCATTCTGCTCATTATTGAACATCCATATTGCATTAATTCTTGAAACCTGTATACATGCAATGGTCTTAAATCCTTCCGCATACCGTTAAGGTCTTCGATGCACTTGTGAAGTATGGCTAATTTTTACGCCATTAGTTAAGGGATTTGTGAAGTATGTATTAGGCTTATTCTTTTTGAATATTTCAAAGGGTAAAAGCTTAATATTCGTGAAATAAGGGATATAAAAATGTGAAGTATTTATTATGCTTATTCTTTTTGAATATTTCAAAGGGTAAAAGCTTAATATTCGTGAAAGATTTATATGCTCCAATAATAAAAATGATCTTAATTTAACCCTTAGAGTGCGAACCATCGATAGATCGACTGTCTATTAATGCGTATAAAGTGCGGAGCGTCGGAATACCAACTATTGCGCAATTTGATTTAGGTATCGACCTGTACGGACGTGTCTTAGCGCGCGCATGTATAACGCTTTTAATAAGTTAATAACATTTATAAATAACCATTTAAAATTATTTTGCTGTGAATTTAACATTGATTATTGTATTTTTTTAAGAATTTTATTTTTATTTCTACCTACATAATGTCAAATTCGTCAAGTAGTGATGATGAAAAGCAATTGGCAATTTATGCAAAATATGTGAAAATAAGCTCAACACTATACGGCTGTCCAAACTTAAAACACAGTAAGGGACATTTTTTTTGTAGTAGGTTTTTTTTTGCATTTTTGGGCTAAGTAGAATCTATTATTTTGAGAAATAAAAATACTTAGTGTTTTGATCCACTCACATTTTTATTAACCAACTAGTTTCGGCAACAACCTGTTGCCCTCTTCAGGGTTTAATTTATAAATTAATTTAATTTATAATTGTAAATTAAACCCTGAAGAGGGCAACAGGTTGTTGCCGAAACTAGTTGGTTAATAAAAATGTGAGTGGATCAAAACACAAAGTATTTTCATTTCTCGAAATAATATATCAATATGATCCACAAAGTTAATGCTTTCAATATTCAAAACATAAGTAGAATCTATGTAGTCCAAAAATGCAAAAAAACGTACTAAAAAAAAATGTTCCTTACTGTGTTTTGAGTTTGGACAGCCGTATAAGGATTATGTAATCTTTGAGTAGGTTTGTTTGATGACCACTACCGTGTTACTTACACATTTTGTATCACCAGAGCCCTCGCTCGAATGTCCTTCCCTTCCAAGAAGGGGATGACGGCGTCGCGCTCCGACGAGCGGGCCCTGGCGCAGGTGATCAAGGAGCTAGACATGGAGCTGCCGATCGTGCCGGCCGACCTGCTGCCGCAGCTGGCCAGCGACGTGGCCACCCTGGACAAGGACAAGGATGTGGACTACGACGACCTGCTCATCAAGGAGCGCGAGGAGGCCAGGCTGGCCGTGGACCTGACCGCGGCCATCTGCACTCAGGAGAACTCTGTTCCCAAGATAGTGGCCGCATTGAGTGAGTGAATTTTTTTTTTTCAAATAATAATTGGCCGTTTTTCCTGCTGCCTGCCCTGATTTAAAACTCCACTGCACGTCACTCTCTTTGACTGAAAAGGTGTAATTAGTTGTGCCAAATTCGACATACCCTTAACAAGTGACATTTCTAGAGTTATAGAGAAAAGGCAAATTCCTTTTTCACAACATTCACTTGTGAGTCGGGACTTGTGCGCCAGTCAAAACGAAAAATGTTTCACTTAACTAATAAGATTCTGGAACGAATTATGCTCGTCATGAGAGGTTCCACTATATTTTTTTAAATTTATCTACAACATTTTGAGTGTGTCCAAATACTTGTTCACAAAATCTGGATTATCTCCAATTACAGGAGTTATTTTCATATTATTTTTTGACATCTCATCAAAGATGAAGAAGAAAATGGAAAAGTCTGGGCATTTAATAAAAATAAAAATAAATTTATCTCTCCCGTAGAATCAAGGTACTATATTTTCGTGGCAAGGTACTATGTGTCGGGTTGTGGTCCCGTGGTTAGTGTCGCGGACTCTTACGTCAGAGTTTATCGGATCGAACCACAATTAGATACCTATTTCTAATAATAAGCCTCTTAGGCTCACAAAATAGTATGAAATTGAAATATTTGTATAAATAAAACACAAATGTTTCTCTTAAAAAAAATTCTATTTTCTACTTTCATAGTCGGCGGAGCAGACCCTCGGAAGCCCGTTGCGGAGGCGGACGGCGGCAACTGCATCCACATGGCCGCGCGTGAGTTCAACCTGAGCGCGCTGCACATCTTCAAGTCCCTGGGCTGCCAGCTGGACGTGTTCGACGCCAAGCACCGCACGCCGCTCATGGTGGCCATCATCAGCTACGACAACAAGATGCGCATCTCCACCGGCAAGCGGGGATCCGAGGACGAGAGGGTCCGCACCAAAGCTGAGAGGATCAAGGAGACTTGCAGGGAACAGTTCTACGCGACCGTGCGCTACCTTGTCAAGGCCGGCAGCGATGTCACCCTGAAGGTAGCTCTTAAGATTCTAGAAGGACAAAACATTTAAAAAATATACATAAAAATATCCTTTAATAAGTAAAATTCAGCACTAAACTTTTTTTTTCTTCTATATATCGTCGTGTTGGTGAAACAAGGTTCTATGTGGATTCCTTATAGTTTTGAGATATGAGAGGTTTAAAATTTAGATAATGTTTTCTCTAATATTCTATATAAATACTTGTTTATTATTTTAATAATATGATTAAATCAAACCGGAAAGCAAATTTAATGCAACATTTTTTAGAAAAGTTGGAAAATTAAATAATTTTTAAGTAAAAAAAGTTCAGATAGAACCTTGTAACCTTGAGATTTTTAACCACCCTTTAACCACCCTCATTAATTCCTCTCCTTTCCTTCTCCTTCCTGCAAAATCTATTTTTTCATACCATACCCTTTTTTTAAATCTCTGAATGTTTTTTAATAGTTATTATAACATAAATGTGGAATTGTTTAATTGGCTTTATTTTTATTAATGTAACTGTTTTTGTTTATGTAATGTAATGTTTATTATTGTTAATGTAACTATTGTTTATTTATATACTTTTTTTCAAATGTAAAGCTGTATGTTCAATTCCCGAACAAATAAAATATATAAATAAAATAAAATGGTTAACATACTAAGTGCATGAAAAATTAAAAAGATTCTCATGATTATATGAACAAACATGTGTATTATCTGAAAAATCTGTTTAAATGTGATGCAAAAACCGAGTACAATATTAATAACCGTGAGGTCAAACTAAATAGACCAAAGGCAAAATAAAGGAATGGGTAAATGATCAAGAGTTAATATTATGAAAATTGTAAAATTGTTTTTATTTTTAATATTTTTCTTTCTTTTTAGTGTGTATGTTATGTTAAAATAGTTAAAGAAATAATAACAATAAACTGTATGTAAAAAGAATTCCACTGACAAGACACATAAGGTGGCTTGGTGGGTCTCTGCAAAAACAAAAACAGTTAATTATGTTTATGAATTTGGAAATTAATGTTTATATGTATTTATATATTACACAAATAAATTTTTTAAAACAAAAAACAAAATCTCGACCTGGATTGACAATATTTGTTTTAGGGTCCCGAGGGAGTGACGGCTCTGCACTTAGCAGCCAAGAACAGCAATGTGCCGGTGTGCTCCGTGTTGCTGGAGAGCTACACCAGCACCCCCAAGCTGCTCATCAATCAGAAGGATGACGGCGGCTGGACTCCGCTGGTTTGGGCGGCTGAGAACAACAATGTCATGGTTGTAAGGTAACTCGGATGACAATGTCAAAATCAACCTTCATTTAATCTCGCAAGTTCCCGATAGTTACCCAAGACAGTGTCGGCATAGATTGTTTCACATTCCTATATACAGAACCAACTTGTCAATAGTTATGCCTGTAGGAAGAGCTACCGCTATTTTGAACAATATCACACTGGATATTGATCTATTCCATTTGTCTGAAGGAGTATTCCCAAGCTTCTACATCTTTAGCAAGAGTCTACTTGCTTACTTTTTAATTTGTGTTTTTAATATATACGCCCTAAATGTTAGTTTGTAATGTAAACTTTAATTATTGAATAAATTGAATTGAATTGAATTGAATTGAGGTGTCTAGCTTTATTGGTAGCAGAAATTGAGTGGATTGTTCTACAAGTTGTTGTCCAACTCTCAACTTCTACAGCAGTAACGTATTAAGACCCAGCATTCGATAAATCGCGACTTTAATTTTTTTTAAACCCAGGTAACATTTGACGTAATTGATTTTTTCCTTAAAACACAGTTTTTGTATTATTATTTTTTTTACAACATTTTGAATGTGTCCAAATACTTGTTCACAAATCTGGATTATCACCAATTATAGGAGTCAATCATATTTTTTGACAAAATATAAAAAATAATTTTGTAAAAAAATTGTATAAAAAAAAAGTTTTTCTTCAAAATAAATATTTGAGAAAAGAAAAGAGTTATTGAAAGGTTAGGAGTTAAAAAAAATACGAACTATTTTACAATATGTATTCTAAAAAACATTAAAAAAATCGAATT
This sequence comes from Brachycentrus maculatus, assembly GCF_059751285.1. NCBI lineage: Eukaryota > Metazoa > Arthropoda > Insecta > Trichoptera > Brachycentridae > Brachycentrus > Brachycentrus maculatus. Next base: position 721,343 of record NW_028280892.1, read on the forward strand.
ATATTCTAAAAAAAATTGTGCGTGAAGTCACGTCTGGCTCTCAGCGCCGTCATACATTTACTGAATTCTATTATTGCGAATAAGGTCTTAATATCTCACCATCTTCCGAGTTAGAGTAACAAAAGTGTTGTTTTCTTTGTTGCAGATTTCTGCTAGAAAAGGGGGCTGACTCGATGATCCGTGATTCAGAGAATAATGTCGCCCTCCATTGGTCGACTGTGTCAGGATGCAGCCGGTCTCTGGAAGCATTACTCAACGCTGGCAGTTGTGTCAATGTAGCCAATATATACGGCGACACCCCTCTGTAAGTAGATAACAAATAAAAATATTCAATTATTACAAAATTATTTAGTTGCCATAACAATAAAATGTTTTTCTGTTTTTGTTTTAATGAATGAACTTATTTTCCTCTGAAAAATAACTATTATGTGTATGATGAAATATTCAGTCAATACTTCTCTTACTTCTTCTCCGTCTTACTCCTCATTACTGAGGGTTGTGATCCTTGTCGACTCTTCTCCAGTTATCCTTTGACTGCTTTGCATGTAGCGCTCCAACCACCGAGGTGCCTGCTGCTGTCTAACTTGATCAGTCCATCGTGTGGGAGATCTTCCTGTCCCTCTCTTCCCCTCCAGGCTACCAATCACAACCAGTTGTTTCAGACTATCCTTATTGCCACGCGCAACGTGTCCAAAGAAATGAAGAATCCGTAATGTACAGACACTAGTCAAAGTCAAGCCATCCAAGTGCAACTCCTGGCGAATGGACTTGTTAGTGCGTCTAGCTGTCCATGGGATTCGGAGCATGCCTCCAACACTGCATTTCAAATTCATAAATTTTTCTCCTTTCTGCCGCTTTTATGGTCCATGTTTCAGCAGTATAAAGAAAAATGGAGAGGACTAAACTCCCTGACAAGCTTTATCTTGGTACTGTTACTCACACCCCGGTCTTTCCAGATTTTGTCTAGCTCAGACATGGGACTTTTGGCAATGGCGATATGACGTCTGATCTCTCCTTTGCATGTTTCTTGAATGCTAATTTGAGATCCAAGGAACTGAAACTCAATTATTATGAAAGAACAACTGAAGCTTTCTAATACATACTTCACTATAGTGCGGCTAAGTACTTATCTGGGAAGTAATGCTGAAATGTGAATTCTATCATTTAAAGTAAAAAAATTAAGAAATATTATTTAATTAACTTGACATTGGTAAAAGCAATATATTTTATATGTAACGTCATTATATATTAAAAAAAAAGTAAAAATCATTTAATTTTATTTCCAGCCATGTTTGTGCTCGCCAGAACCATTACAACTGCTTGGTACTTCTATTAGCACGCGGGGCTAAGGTATGTATTTCACATTAAAAGTATGAATTTTGTGTTAACTTTGAGAGACGTAATTAATTTGTTTAATTCAGGTTGATATGAAGAACAATAATGGACACACAGCGCTGGACCTTATAGAAGATGAACAGAGCGCCTGCCACTCTATATTATCCGTGAATATGCACTTGGAACAAACTCTCAATACGTTTGGACGCTTTGAAAGTATAATTTCTAAGTAAGTACATTTTACTTGTAGTTTATTTGATTTTAGTACAGTCAATCGGGGTAACAAAATCAATGTGTTTAAATTTACAATATTTAAATACATTTTGATAAATGCTGTATCCTACTACCACATATAACGCATATGTTGAAAACAAAATAGAAATTTTTCAGCATAGAAAATAATAGTCAAATATCAGTCGAGATTACGTGTTTTATTAAATTGATTTAAAGTATAGATATTTTAAATATTTTTTCGTTACAAGCTACATACTAACATTTTTATATTTAAATATATAATAGGTTGTACAATCACATGTGTTTTTCAGAATTAGATAATTATATTTTGATTTTAATATTACATATTTGTACAAAATACCCGTAAATAATAATATCTTAAGAAATTGTTCACCACCATTTTCAATCCTCTGAGAAAATAATATAAACAAATTTGGCATAAAAAAGTGACAAACAATAAACATGTACCATAATACTATTTTGACAACATGCACTCGCTCCATTTATGATTTAATTTGAACTAAACTAAAATCATTCTAGCTGTCGAGCCATGTTTGCAGTAAAATTCATAGAAATATTTTCCCTATCTATGCATAGATACTTTTTAGGTAGGTACTGTACATAATAAGTTAACAACAGGAATAAGAAATATTTTAACAACTTTATTTATTTTCGTATTTTCTAGTGATATCTCCAATGGCAAGGAGCTGTTTGCTGTGCAATGTGTAAATGCAGTTGATGATGAAGACTTCTTTGGGGATTTCACCTACATAACAGAAAACTGCTTTACCACGGATATCAACATTGACAGAAAGATCACATCTATGGAAGTAAGTTCTTTTTTTAAATGCTAATTTTAAAGGGAGCGATTTTAGAATGCAACAAAATAAATATGCATAAATTACAATTAATTTATCAAACAAAATAGTTATCAATCTTAAATTTTATTCCCAAATATTAATAAAAAAATAAAAAATATATCTATTGCAATTTGATTTCCATTGGCGATTTAATTTATTTTTTGTTTATCTATGTAAAAGAAAATTATAACAGTATAAAAAAAATATATTCTTATTTTTATTCAATTAAGAATTTCATGTTACATTTTTAATTCATAGTTACATTTAAGGTAACGATAATTTTTACTGTCCACATTTTAATACGATTTAATTAATATAGATCAAATAGTTTATTTTATATGATCCTTTATGTCAGTTAATATTATTACTGTTGGTTTTTTTTGCTTTTATCTCTCTCCTCTTATATCCTTTATTTATTGTTATTATAATGTATATTGTTTGTTAGAGCTAAAATCACTTCTAAACAAGTAGAGGCTTAAAAAAAACTTCATGCTAATTTTGAAACACATATTTATTAAAATTTTGCTAGAAAAATATACTATTTTTAATCACTTTTTTCCTACAGGGCTGCACTTGCACTGGCAGATGCGGCCAATCAGATGCAGAGTGTGCCTGCTCCGGTATATCCATACAGTCCTGGTACGAACCTGGGGGAAAGCTTGTCCCACATTTTGACTATGACGACCCACCCATGATATTTGAATGCAATGATGTCTGCGCGTGTAACAAGGTAACATTAAAAAAAATATTTGTAGGTTTTCCAAAAATTATATTCATATTTGATACTTATTAATATGTAAAAAAAATCTCAAAATACTGTACAAAGTGACTTCTATTGAGTACTTTTTTTTTAGATTGGAGTTTCATTTATTATGTTTTTACCTTGGTTATTATAAACAACATTTATGGATCAATTAGTGGATTTTTTAAGAACATTTTTTATTTCTGTGTTGGGAACAGGAAGGATAAACTACAAAAAATTGTACTACAATTTTACAATTACTACCCACACTACAATTTCTACAATTGTAGTGTGGGCCAATCAGGTACTTCTCAGCATTTGCTCATTGCTGGGAGAAAACCACATAAAACTCTAACTTTAAAATAGGAGAAATTGTACTGTTGACTGTCATTAATAGGCCTTTTATTCTACTACAAGAGGGTTCTGAATTTTGTGTCCTAGCTTTTCTTTTGAGTACTATGTGAAGTAAAAATAACTAACTAACTAACTAACCATCACGCCGCTTCTCCGCAGGGGTAGGCAGAGAGAATAGAGCGCCACACCACTCTGTCCTTGCAAACATTCTTCGCCTCTTCCACGTTCATGCATTTCCTCATACATACCCGCCGATTGTTACGACTCCTAACCTGACCACTTTCAAGTATTTGGCATACCTGATCGTGCCATGTTTTTCTCGGTCTTCCTCGATGAAGTAAAAATAATTTTATATAACCGTCATTATATATGTAGTTGAATTCCAATAAATCCTAAATTGAACTGTCTATTTTCTCCAAGCATCATTCAATAATTTCGGGGTTCGCAGAACCATTTCATGGTTTTCAACTAAACTCTACTGAGGAATATATATCATGCCATACTATGAATGCCTGATCACTGCCATATGATTTCATGTTGTACATTTTATACTGCTTGGGTTAGCTCTAATGCATTGTTTTATCTCCAGAACCAGTGCCTGAACCGCTGCGTGAGCCGCGGCTCCCAGGCCGTGCTGCAAGTGTTCCGGTGTGCGGGCGGCGTGCGCGCCGGTTGGGGCGTGCGCGCCGCGCGGCCCGTGGAGCGCGGGCAGCTGGTGGCGTGCTACGTGGGCCGCCTGGGCACTGCCTCCCACCTCGCGGAACAGGGGGACTCATACCTCTTCCAGCTCAGGGACAACTCCCGAGAGGTGAGCGGTTATGCACCAGCCAGATGCAGTAACAGTTTGTTTAGAAACAGTGAGAATGTTGGCAATTAGGCAGCCAAGACTAGGAGCTAGACTCATACCTCTTCCAGTTCCTCTTCTCTAGGGATGAATCTTGAGAGGTGGGTATTTATGCACTAGCCTCTTCTTCAGGACAATCACTACTACTCCATGCAAACAATACTACATGTCACTACTATTACTTATAACTACATAAAATGTTGATCACGTGCGATTTTGGTCGACCCGAGAACCAACATGCATTAGGGATTGCAGAAAAAACGTTCACTAAGGGCCAAGGTCTGACATGCACTAGGGATGTTAGTTTTTTTTTTTTTTTTTGAATTACCTAACGTCCAAGTGACTCTGAAATCTAGCTACGGCTTATGCAACACCGTTTATCATGTCCCTACTCAGGCTTCAACTTTATAAGTTTCATAGCCTATGCCTACTTGTGAGTGGATTTACTCTTTATGTTTAAAGTTACTATAATTTCATGTAATTCAGTGAAAATTCTAGGCAAAAACACTCGTAGGGATGTTAGTTAAAGTATGTCGGGTTTATATAGGTTGAAAGGAGTGGGGGGGTGGGGTTAAATTAGATATTAATGACTCTTGCTTAATCAATGTTGAATCAAATAGTGGACTATATATCGCTCACTCCTTTCAAGAACGTCATAAATCAAAAATCGTGAATTTTGAGTTAAGCATGTTTTCGGAATGTCCAGAAAATGTACTATATCCCAGCAAAAGAGGCATATTTTTAACTTAATATTTACCCGCTACAGGGCAGAAAATGTTGTTTTTGCATTTTGAAGAAAAGGTATTGTTTAATTATTTTTTTAAATAAAATAAATATTTTTCAAATGGAGAAAAAACCTTCAGGATTTACCTTAAAAGATCTGTTGCACAGTAAAAAGTTCAATAAGTGGCTTGATTTTTATTTTTAATACATTGTGTTTTATTTTTAAACTTTAAAAACGTTCTCCTGAATAATCAAGTATTTTGATTTATGACGTTCTTGAAAGGAGTGAGCGATATGAGAAAAATTAATAATGTATCCTTAACTTGTATTTGTTCTAGGACGACAGCGAATCATATTGCATAGACGCCCAGCAGTATGGGAACGTGTCCCGCTTCATCAACCATAAATGTTCTCCCAACCTGGTTCCAGTGCGTGTCTTTACCGGACACCGTGATCTCCGCTTTCCTCACATAGCATTCTTCGCCTGCCGGGATATCAACAAAGGAGAGGAACTAGGGTAACAACACTCAACACTTTTACTGAAATTCGGAGATCCTGCTCTAACTGAAAGCTTACCTTATACCTTTAGGTTGTTTGAAAAAAATCATCAAAAGATATAAAGATGCCTTATCGAAGCCGCTTTATTTTTTTCTTATTTATTTTATCTCATGCTCTGTACTATACTCGAATTATAATCTAAATGTAACTAAGAAAGGTGTGTTGAGATGGTTTGGGCATGTGAATCGAATGAGTGAAGAAAGAATAGTAAAACAAATTTTTGAGAAAAATGTGGTTGTACAAAATGGAGGGAGAAAAAGACTAAAGAAAACTTGACGTGAACAAGTACTTGTATTTCAAATACTTGTAAGGAGTCAGAATAATCAGCGGGTATGCATGAAGAAGCGCATGAATATGAGAGGAGAAAAAGTATGTTAATAATTTCAAAAGCATTTATATGTTATCTTCTTCAAACCCTTATCGGCACCCGGTGGTGCATAGAGCACTGCATCATATAAACGCAGTGTTATCTTGATTGTTAACACATGAAGGAAGATAGGTGATCAGCTCTCCGAGTAGTATAAGAGTGAAGTTTATATGTTATACTGCTCATTATTTAAAAGCCCTCCGAGTAATATAAGAGTGAAGTTTATATGTTATACTGCACATCATTTAAAAGCTCTCTATTTATTAAAAGCACCCATTAAAGGTCAGTAAAATAATCAATTTATAAAACACATTTTTGAACATTGGTCTATTTTTTTTTCAGTTTTGACTATGGCGAGAAATTCTGGTCTGTCAAGCAGAAGAGCTTCAATTGTCAGTGCGGGTCTGCCGACTGCCGATACGCCGGAGAAAAGCTTGAGGAGATGGAGACGCTTGAGGATTCCATAGACCTCGAGCTACCAGAGGCTTCCGCAGTAGGAATCAAAATGGAGGAAGTAGATATTCAAGACTGAAAAAAATATTTATTTATTTATTCACTATATATCGTATACCAAAAATACTATTCAATGGATCTTGTGCTTGCCCACTTTGTGTAGTGGTAAGCAACATATAGCTACAGTGCGTGAGGTACCCAATGGGGTGTCCTTTTTTAAGGAGTAACCCGCAATACCTCCATCTTAGAGGCTTGTCTACTGGTAAAATAGAAAGGTTAGTAAAGGAAAATTTAAACAGTGTGTCGCAACACACACTAATTGAAAATAAATTAACCTTTCCAGGAGTACAATAATTGATGTCCGACTTTCTCTGGGAAGTAGGTTTTTCTCTCACATTAAATGTGTATTTTTTAATATAAAATCTTTATTTACAACATTTTGAGTGTGTCCAAATACTTGTTCACAAAATCTGGATTATCTCCAATTACAGGAGTTATTTTCATATTATGAAAATAACTCCTGTAATTGGAGATAATCCAGATTTTGTGAACAAGTATTTGGACACACTCAAAATGTTGTAAATAAATTATCTGGTCAAATTATAAGCTTAATAATAAAAATGAAAATGGTATTTTCTGGCGTTTCTCATGTGTGATTATAATCCAGGATTCGGATCTCACATACTAATTTAAGAGTTTCTGCTTAATAAAAAGCTTCTTTACATCTCACCAATAGATGTCTCTAGTGAAGTTCTAGTGATTCATGAACAAGGTTTCTAAATTGGTTCATATATATAGAACTTCCAAGAATTTGAGTGGTGTGGTTGTCCATAATGGGTAGAATTGGTGAATGTTACAAGTGTGTAAAGTGATCACTCAAACCAGCCTATGACGGTCGTAAGCCCCGTAAATGCCCAGACTTCCATATTCTTCTTCATCTTTGATGAGATATCAAAAAATAATATAAAATCTTTATATTATGAAGATAGAAATTATGTAAAATAATTTAAATAAAAAATAAAGCTCACCATCTCTAGGTTTTATTTTATGACAAAGTTAAATACAAATATCCACAGATTTTATTACTATACAAATTACATCATACCAGCTGACAGATAGACATCGACGTTCATTGACGTCGATACTTCTTTGAGGAAAATTTGCGCCGATGTTCATTTACGTCCATACTCCCGGAAAGGTTAATTATTCTCTAATTGAATCATTTAATGCAAAAATATAATCCACAAAATGGTTGATTTTCAGATTTCTATCTATCCCTTATCTGTCTATGAAATGATTTTGTGAATAGTTGCATTAAATGACTCAATAAATATAATTTTAAGCATATAGTGTAAAGCATTCTCCGAATCCCATGGACAGCTAAATGCACCAACGTGTCCATTCGTCAGGACTTACACTTGGATGGCTCAACTCTGGCCAGTGTCTGTACACGACGGATTCTTCAGTTCTTTGGACATGTGATTGGTTGCCTGGAGGGGAAGAGAGGGAGAGAAAGATCCCCCACACGATGGACCGATCAAGTTTCAGCAGCAGGCACGTCAGTGGTTGGAGCGCTACGTGCAGCGCAGTCAAGGGGTAACTGGAGAAGAGTCATTGCTTCGACAAGGGTCATTACCCTCAGTAATGAGGAGTAAGACGAAATAAGAATGAAAAGTATTGACTGAATATTTCATCATACACACTATACTTTTTTTTTTAAATGATGGAATATTATGTCTTACCCGGTTAACAGGTCAAGTTAAATATAAGATTATCATAAACCACCCTCACTTAGATCAGTGATTCCTAAATGTCTGGTCACCTTTGATACGCAATATGTTTTTATGTAACAAAATATCATTACATTTGTATCATTGATTAAACTTTATATGAACAGCAGACTCTATTTACCCGGATCATATCCATCACAAAACAGATTATCTAGGTTTTTAATTTTAAAAAAATGGTTATTACGTATTTTAGATTTGAGCTTGTTTTCCAGGCAGAATAATGTGAAATTATTTTGTTTTATAAAATTTATACTTGAATTTAACTAGAAAATCTCATTCTTACCCTTATCCGCAACCAATGGTGCATAGGGGACTGCATCATATTGACACAGTATTATTTTATTTATTTATACTTCATGTACAGAAAATAAATAAGTGCATTGGCGGGCTTATTAAAAAAATAATATCTTCCAACCAACCAACAATCATTTCTTACGTGAAGGCAAGGTGATCACTCCTGCGCTTCAGGGACCAGTCCAGGGTAATATTAGAGTGTAAATTCACTAATATTTATTTTCACCCCCCCCCTCTGGGAATCGAACCCGGGACCTCCAGCATGGTAGCTAAACATGCTAACCATTATACCACTGAGGCCAGTCTGACAATCACAAAATCTATTTTCCCGTAAATTTATTTTACCATCCATCTCAGGTAAATCGAGACTGCTGTATTCTCAAATATATGTATGTATGTCTATTTGTGTACTTTAAAAATGAAGGATGTAGTGTATAAATGTATGTTTTATGTGTATGTAATAGTTTTGTATTTTATTACATATTTATTTTACGAAATTGACAGGTAAATAATTAAGTGTAGTACTAATCGAACTGATTTTATATACCATATAAGTAATATGTATACTTTAGATCTTCATATGTATATTTTATAATTCATATAAGTCAATGTGATGTGAAAGTGGTACTTTATTTCAATCAATAAAAATATTAGTCTTTAGAATAAAATGACAGTGTTTTATTAAATCCTCAATTACCTAAAAAAAACATTACATTAAAAACATTTATTATTTTTTCATCAAAATTTTTCAAGAATCTAAGAAATGAAAAGATTGAAAAGTAATGAAAGTTAATCTGAAAATTAATTGAATTTAGTTTTTATTCATGATTTCATTTGCAGCAAAACATCAGCATGCAAACAATACTATATATACGTCACTACATAATTATAACTATACAAAATATTAATCACATGCGACCTGAGGACCAACTTGCACTAAGAATTACAGAACATCATGCACCAAAGGCCAAGGTCAAGTAAAAATGTCTAACCATAAATAAAATGCTCTACATATTAATCATATTAAATTAATTGGAAATCAAAATGAGTGCGCTATTTTCTAAAATAAATTATTGTTCGATTTTTAACCGCGCCAGCTTTAATTTGATGCACTTTTACTACTTGAACAAATATATTTTCAACAAAAGGTTTATTTATTCCCTTAGACTAGTTACTTAATACATGACTCATAACATGTTCCTCACGCAATTTACGATCAAAACAATGCTGCATTTATATGATGCAGGAAAAGATGGAATAAATGATTCATGTTTAGACTTATTTTTTAAATCATTTTGACCCTTTTCCACATCTAGTGGTACATAACGCGCTGCATCATCAGTACGATAATTCTATAAGCATTATTTTGGAGCATCCCTACGCTGCACCAGCTAGCCCTGGTATATATATAATATTTAATAAAAAGTGAAAAAATCACGAATTCTTATTTTGACATTTCTGGGAATTAAACCTGGGACTAATGCGATGTCCACTACACTATGTAGGCGGACTAAAATAAATCAATCGAAAATTCATGGTTTACAGTTAAAAAACGAAAGTGCATGATTTTAACTTCAGAGGGCCCACTCCTAAAGGAATATATAATACAGTTTTATTTTGAGATTATCGAAACTTTTTCAAACCCATAATGTTTCATTATGAAAAAGGTTGAAAGGCTGTTTAGTTGAAAGCAAAGCATAACCTCAACCAGATTCGAATTCTAAAATATTCTAATCTAATCTAATTCGATTATTTTGTTTTAGCTCCAAAGTCAGCATAAAACGGGAGGCTGGAAACAGAAAAAATCAAATCGATCGGTTTGAGCTAAACATTGGCATTGGTACAGGTTCCGGATTCCGTCGAATTTGTCCAAAAAAATCGCATATTCCAATAAAAAGTTCGCTTTGCGCCAGTTTTCGTCGCATATGATTGGCTAATCTTATTGAGTAACCCACACACGAGTATATAATTCGATCTCATCTGTCTAGGCGGAAAATACATTTTTTCCAAAGTATAAACCAATATAATTTTATATTTTGATAAATATATCATATCAGCAAAATCTTTGGTACTAAAAGAAATAATGTTTTTTTAGAAATACAAAATTTGTCACGGATTACTTAAACGTTATGTAGGATTGAAAAATATTTTTAAAGTATTACTTTGAAAATTTAATTTGATTATATATTCTTTTTGTAATTTTAATCTTTATAAATAAAATATTATTGAATAGAAAGTTTTTTAATACAAAATATCGTCGTCGTACCGGAGAAAGTGACAACTTCTTGGCAAGAAAATAAAGATCAATACAGTTAGTAAATTTTAACAAGTAAATATATTATACTCCCAAGTTAAAAATCCTTTGGGATTTTTTTCAGAGCAATATTAACCTAGTAAGATATCGAATAGTAAATGATCACGTTTTTGTAAAAAAAATGCACTTGTTCACATTCTCCTGTATGACTACGATATTGTTTTTTTCCCCACTCATTTGCACAAAGAAAAAAAACACGATTTTTGAATTTTAAACAATGCATGAGGATTACCTTTATATTTTAGTAAAAAAAAATAATCTTAAATTTAGTTCGCAGTTATTCAAGCACAACTCAATTGGTAGGTACTTTTAAAACATAATAATTTTATAACTCGTGAATGGAGCCCTTTATTATCTATGGCTTATAGTCTATGACATTTTGTCAACGCTGTTTTTGACCATTTTTTGGCATTCAATAAGTCGCCATGGCCGATCCGCTGAGTTTACTTCGACAATATAATGTTAATAAAAAGGAAATTATTGAAAGGGATAATCAAATAATATTCGGAGAGTTTTCCTGGCCCAAGAATGTCAAAACAAATTACCTCACGTGGGGGTGAGTGTCGATTAAAACGTTCTCAAAGTGAAATTTTCAAATGACATTTCTTGTTTTGGTTGTTAGATGATGTGTCCCTGGTCCTCATTTCAGTTTATTATTTGCGTTTCAGGTCGGGAAAAGATGGGAGTGTTAAGGAATATTACACGCTGGAGTGTTTGTTATTTATTCTTAAAAATATTGGCTTGACCCATCCCGTTTACGTCAAGCAAGCAGCTGTGAGTTGACTTTTTCTTAATTATTTTAATTTCGTTTCGCGTTATCAAAATAAATAAAGTAATAAAAATATTCGTAATATTAAATTCAGTGTTTAATTATCTATTTATGAAATCTCTGTATGCCAAAAATAGTTTTCTCAGTATTGTTTTTATGTAATAGTTTTCTACCAATATGTTTGTGTGAAATAATTGTATGGGAATATGTAATAATGCACAATTGTTGTGTTTATTATGTTTTGTTTGTAATTTTTTAGGCAGTTAACATCCCTCCCGTACGAAGACCTGACAGAAAAGAATTACTCGCTTATTTAAATGGAGAAACAGCAACTTGTTCTGCCATAGATAAGAGTGCTCCATTGGAAATACCAACCCAGGTACTTTTTTTCTAAATTGTACATCTAAAATACCGTAATACCTCTTAAGGGGGCCTCGGAACGGTCAGTAAAGATTGTTAATGTGTTTTTCTGATTGGCAATAGCAATGAAAGTGTGATTTGCAAATTGTTTTATTCATATTTTTGCCCCAGATGCTTGCAGGCATCTGCAGAAACAGTGCCTGTGCGTAAAAATGTATTTTTATTTAAATAATATTTAAATTTATACAATACATTTCGGACGGGTATTTTTTACGCCTGGGGGCCGCTGGCAACGGTATTTGATACGGAATTTGATAATTATGTACATATAATTAAGACCTTCACAAAAAGAATACATGAAGAATATATATGTATATAATATTCATATGAAAACATTGAAAAATTTCTTCTTTTCTGCCTTTGAAATGAGGCTTTTTCGTCCTTAAGCATTAATCGACCGAATGTGTAGAAATACCTTTCTCGTCCGAAATATGTTAATAATTGATAAACATGACAAAAATAAAATAGTTTGAAAATGATTGGTTTTTGTGTATAGGTAAAGCGCTCATTAGAACACGATGGGCCGGATATTCACCCGAAGAAGGCCCGCTTCGAGGAGCTCCACGTCCAGAAGGTCCGAGAGCAACTGGCCGCCCGCCTGGATGCTCCCAAGGAAGCCTCCGTAACTGTAGATAACATCAAGTAAGTAGAGGCACACTCAACCATGTATCTTAACACGTATAATAATGTAGCTAGCTAGAATAATAAAATGAAAACTATATGTTTTGAATATTGAAAGCATTAACTTTGTGGATCATATTGATATATTGTTTTGAGAAATAAAAAGACTTTGTTATTTGATCCACTTACATTTTTATTAATAACCAATTAGTTTCGGCAACAACCTGTTGCCCTCTTTAGGGTTTATAATAAATTAAACATTAATAATGTTTAGTCATAAATTAAACCCTGAAGAGGGCAACAGGTTGTTGCCGAAACTAGTTGGTTGTTAATAAAAATGTGAATGGATAAAAAAACAATTTTTTTTTTTTTTCTCAAAATAATATGAAAACCATATTTTCACCAACAGTGTGTTAAATATGTTTAAATAAATAAATGATTAAATTTGTCTGGTCTTAGATCGCTCTCGGAAGCCATGTCCGTGGAGAAGATTGCCGCCATCAAGGCTAAGCGTCTGGCCAAGAAGCGCACCACTATCAAGAGCAACGACTACTCCGACTCCCTGGGGGTGGTGGGCTCCGACCTCAGGGTCATCCTGGACTACGACGTCGACCAGACCAAGGACATCATCAGTCGGGAGAGGCAGTGGAGGACCAGGACCACCGTGCTGCAGAGCACCGGGAAGGTTTGACTTGTTCACATATTTTGATTAGTTTTGATGCTGTGGTCCATGTACTTGAAGTGCTAAATATTCTTTGTGCGGTGTGATGTATGAACACCTGGCTCTCTTAAGGTGGGGACTGACCGAAGCATTTTGTCATAACGTCGCTTGCGGCGAGCATCCAACTATGGATGGAGGTATTTTTCACAAATAATAAAAATCAATGAATCTAGACAATAATTTCGCTACGCGAAAGCTCGTCGCTGGCGGCGAGTGTCTCGAGCGGCAATCTTGTAGGAAGAGAAAGATTGCATGTGTACGCTGGTTTTTATTCACTCCTGCGCTCAGTATGCAGGGCTTACAACCTGGTAGGTTTACCAGTGCGGGCAACCTGGTGCGTTTGCTTGTTTGTTTAGGTACTCATGACTGAGTGACGAGTCACCCCACAGTATTAACAGTTGAATTATTAACGAGTTAAAAAAAATTAATTTATTTTTTTCTTAGATGTTTGCCAAGAATATCCTGGCGCTGCTGTCATCGATCCGCGCCCGGGAGGAGGGGCGTCCCCTGAGCGGGGCCCCTCCCCCTGTGCCCGTGCCCGTCGCCCCCGCCGCCCAGCGCACGCAGGGCCAGCCCGCCATGTACAACAGATACGATCAGGAGCGATTCATCAGGCAGAAGGAAGGTACGACTGGTCCTACCGCACTAACAGTTGTAATCAACCTTCCCCGTACTGATCATACAAAAATTACATGTGATCCAAAGCGGGATACCAAAAGAACAAAGTTCATATTTGTATGAAAATCGTAGTATGCAACTCGTAACTCACAGAGTCATAGATTCCACGTCTTCTCCAGCGCGCCGCCGAGCGCTGACTGACGGGGGTCATCTGATAAGCAAGAGACCAGAAACTCGATCAAACGAAAGCGGAGTTATCTAATTGTCTCGCTCTCTTCTTGTAGCACATTTATTAGAGTGGAAGAAATACAACTTTCTAGCAGACAAAAAATTAAGTAGGGAGAACTAGCGGTATCGACTGATTTTGCTTGTTATCAAAAACAATATTTTGAAACATTTAACGATTTGAAAATATAAAAATTAAAAAAAAGGAAAATTTTCTTCACTAATATTTTTGAGATTACAAAAAATATGGAGTTAGTAGCTCTTGTAATACCAAAGTTATGGAATTAAATTTAAAATTTGGGGGATTTCGGTCCCCCTGTTCGAACTGGCTGGTTAATACTTGAGTATTGAGTGCAAATGTGTTAATTTTGTGAATAATTTCAGAAACGGAGGGTTTCAAGATCGATACCATGGGCTCTTACCACGGCATGACACTGAAGAGCGTGACAGAGGGACCCAGCGCGGCGCCTCGGGGCCGACCCGGGCCTCCGGCCCCCACTCCGGCAGGTAATATTCACACACTTTGGACAGAAGGATATTTCTACCCGTTCGGTCAATTGATGCTTAAGGACGGGAAGGGTATTTTTACCTTCTGCGCCGGCCTCATTTTAAAGGCAGAAAAGAAGGAATTATCTTTTTATATGAATATTATATACCAATCTCTTTGTTAAGGTCTTAACTATATGTAAATAATTATCAAATCGCATCGCCAGTGGTCCACGAGTGTAAATTTTTTATTTTTTATCATAACCCTTATCCGCACCTAATGGTGCATAGGGCACTGCATCAAATTGACGCAGTGTTATCTTGATCATTACTTACATGAAGGCAAGGTGATCACTCTTGCGCTTCAGGAACCAGTCCAGGGTAATATTAAATAAATATTACAGTGTTAAATCACTAATATTTATTTTCACCCCCCCCTGGGAATCGAACCCGGGACCTCAAGCACGGTAGCTAAACACGCTGACCATTACACCACGGAGGCGTAAAAAATACCCATCCGAAATATGTTAATTGATTCAACGAACACTTAAAATAAAATGGTAAAATCTATCCATTTTTAATTAAAGTTTTACTTGGTAAATACCACTATTTGTTGAAATCTGTTGTGACACGTGTTTCAATCCATTCTGCATCATTTTCAAACACTATATGTCAAAATATGTCTAAATTGTGTCCTTGGGACGTTGAAGAGGTGCTAGGAGCTGTTTTTTTTTATCAGCGGGAACATAGACAATAGGGGGAGGCTTTAGTCATTGCCATATTGTTAATTATGGGCTTACAACCTATCATTAACGTTGTTTAAGCGATCACTTTAAATACTGTACATTCACCAGTCAACCCATAATTCACCATATTACTTACATTTTTAAAATTATGTATGTAATTTCAAGTAAATGTAAGCATATTATATTTTGAAAACTGCCATCCTTTGTTGAAAATCTAAGGTTCAGTAATTAGACCTGCTAATCCAGCAATTGTCCTAAAATGTTTTAATTTAATATTAACGAAATCTTGAATAAAATTAATACCGTGAAAGACATTGGTACCATAAATCAAGCTAGGACACAAAATGCCGAACCCTCTTCTAGTGCAACGGAAGGTCTGTTGACGACAGAGTTGAAATGCAGAGAAGTTCCTGATTGTCCCACACTAGATTATCCCTCCTGTTCCCAACACAGATTAAAATAAAACATCCTTTTTTTAGTTAGAGGAAACAAATATCTACTAATTGATCAATAAGCCTTGTACATAACCAGCAAGGTAAATAATAAATGCAGCTACCATATAAAAAAAATTGGTCCCTTCAATTTCGAAATAGTGTATCATGTATTTTACTGTATCGTGTTTGTGTATGTTGCTAAAGCAGGAAGCATGCCGCCGCCTCGAGAACTGATCCCCACGGCGCAGGCGCGCCTGCTGCCTCCGGGGGCCAAGCGCCCCTCCAAGACGCCCATCATCATCATCCCCGCCACCATCACATCTCTCATCACCATGTACAATGCCAAGGACGTGCTGCAAGATCACAAGTAAGTACCTTTGGGTGACAGCCTAGCCACGTCATTAGTTTTTTTTTTTGTTTTTAATTTATGGCTACGGATTATAATTTTCTTTGGTCATTGAGACCATCACAGGCCCTTTTTCTTTCACTGTCCTACTTATCCTTGTCTGTTACACAATGTATTTAATATATTACACTATTGTACATAATAATAATTACAAATGTTTAACATGTAGTTACAAACAGTTAAAATATTCTATGCAGCACAAGATAAATGATTAATGAACTGAATTTAACGTAACGAATTGTTGCTGGGCTGTTTTTTCATCAACCGATCCTATTATACTCAGGCAGTCTGTCCCCGACCCTCAGTATACAAATCACAAGTAACCGCAATTCCAATTATGATTTGTATGTTTTTTGGCGTCTCTCGCGCTCTACCAAAAGTTAGCAAATAGAACGCTTATAAGCGTCTCCCGCTCTCTACCAACAGTATATAAAAGACGCCTTTAAGCGTTTCCCACAAACAATGTATTAACTTACTTATTGAATTTTTTTTTAAATATATATTTTATCCACGCCGAAGAATGATTTGAACATAGATTCTGTATTCCATAACAGTAGATGCTTAATAATGAAAGATTCTACTTTCAACAACTTAAAAACTAACAGATCAACCATGATTGTTGATCGATATGGTCCACCCCTGACCTTTATCGGAGTGTATAAGTTTGTAAAAGTTTTTGTACTTTATTTTTCATTGTCCCTCTAGATTTGTATGGACTTCTTCCTAGTTTGTTCCTCATTGACTTAATGCTTATTGCAATATCTTCCTGGTAGAACATTTATCCGACCCCAAAACGCTCCTCTGCATGGCACATGACCTCATTGTTGTGCAAAATACTCCTTTATTTACTTTTCCACTTTCAGATATGTAACAGTCGAGGAAAAGAAGGCTCAGGGGACGATGAGAGAAAACGAAGTGCTGTTGCAGAGGCGCAAAGGAAACGTGGATAACGCGGCAGCGGCCAATGCTGCTGCTGCTATCACGGTACGTACCACATTAAGAGATCACTTTACACATGTACACTCGGGCATACTGTGTTATGAGTTTGATTAATATATCTGGAAGTTTAAAAAAATTGAGTAGTGTGGTTGTCAATCACGGGTAGAATTGGTGAATTTTACACATGTGTAACATGCGCAAGACGGTCGTAAGCCCTGTGAATGCCCAGACTTCCATATTCTTATAATTTATATTTGAAGCACTAACTTTACATTTTATAATTAAAATGTAACTTTGTTTTAAAATCACTATAATTATTAAATTAGTAATGAAAATGCAAAATTAAAAAAAAAGTTACATTTGATTATATATTCCATATTCTTCTCCATCTGTTTTTACTTGCTGGTTACTCACAATCAGTTAGTAAGTTTATTGCTGCTAAAGTGGGAGGTGACTCTATGATGTTGGTGTTTTGGCAGGTGCCGTACCGCGTGGTGGACAACCCGGCGCGATTGTCGCCCGCGGAGTGGGAGCGCGTGGTGGCTGTGTTCGTGGCGGGCCCGGCGTGGCAGTTCAAAGGCTGGCCGTGGGAGGGCAACCCTGTACACATCTTCGCCAACAGTGAGTCCACATATTTTATTTTAAGTGTGATCTTCATTTCTTTTAACTTGCTTGTAATGTATGAGGTTTATACATCATTCAAAAGGCTTAATTATTTGTTTGGTGTTAGGTTAGGGATTAATATTTACCAGATATACATCTGTATGTCTGGGAATTATGATCCCAGAAAAAACTGCATTAACAAAACTGCTAATGTTGTGACTTTACTCTCAGCTAACTAATGTTTTTAAAAGTCAATATTAAAATATGCATGGTCATGGTTTGTATAATTATGATTTACTAAGACACTGGTTTCCGACCTTTTATGGTCTAGTTGTCCCCTACCAAAATTTCTTATCTTCCTTAGTGGGGGGGAATGGCCAAAATTTCCCTTCATTACGTATTAGATTAACCCTCAGTAAACCGCAAACAAAAACTACTGATAACTACCGTTCTAGGTCCAGTGAACCCTTATCGCTCACTCCTTTCAAGAATGTCTTAAATCAAAAATCGTAAATTTTCAGTTGTGCATGTTTTCGGAATGCCCAGAAAATGTACTTTATCCCAGCAAAAGTGGCATATTTTTAACTTAATATTTACCCGCTACAGGGCAGAAAGTGTTGTTTTTGCATTTTGAAGAAAAGGTATTGTTTAATTATCTTTTACAAATACTAAATATTTTTCAAATGGAGAAAAAACCTTCAGGTTTTACCTAAAAAGATCTGTTGCACAGTAAAAAGTTCAGTAAGTGGCTAGATATTTATTTTTAATACATTGTATTATATTTTTAAACTTTAAAAACGTTCTCCTGAAAAATCAAGTTTTTTGATTTATTGATTTATGACGTTCTTGAAAGGAGTGAGCGTTATGTAAAGTATGCTACTCTCTTTGCTTGTCTCGTGTATGTTACATATTGCTATCTACAAACAATTTACACATTATATTAAGAGTTTCAATAAACCCAACATTATTAATTTGGAACGGGTCTTTTGGACATGCTTGGTAGACAGAGGGTTAAATAGGTTGTACTGTACTTTTTCCGTGTATCCAGTATAAATGATACAAGCGGTTCTTGTTTTTTTTTAATGAATATTGAAATGTGTATATTATTTTCAGTTTGTGCTTTTCATCTGAAGTTTGACGAGATGCGTCTGGATGCCAACGTAGCTCGTTGGGCCGTGAAGGTGCTGCAGCTCAGTCGGACCAAGCGACATCTGGACAGGGCCGTCCTCATGGAGTTCTGGGAGACTTTAGACAAGTAATCCTCACTAACAATATTTTGAGTGTGTTTAAAAAAAAAATACTGGGGGGTCATTATCGATATTATTGGCAACTCAACAGTGACAATGTTGAGATAGTGAATGTGAAGTCTGAGCAGTTAGTTGGTCCACTTTAGTTGGTTTAACTGAAAACTTGTTGCATTTTGCAACAATCATATCGACGTGCCCTACGTAAAGTGCTCTAACTACATTTTTGTCAATTTTGAGATATTTGGTGTATGTTATCAATTGACCGTTATCTACAAATATAAACAAACAAAAAATATATATAAAATAAATTACGCCTAGTTTCCATGCGTGTAAGACACTATCTACATCAAATTTTCGAAATGAACTGACCTCCTAAAACGCTGACTGCTTAATTTTGACAATGCATAAATGCTTAAAACGATTCAATACATTATTTTATCATGTTTTTGAATGTATAATACTAGTTTAAAATTTCAGATAAAACCGTTCATCAATAAATAAAAAAAAATAGTTGAAAAAATCCTGTAAAGTAACAGATTTGCAGATAGAGTACTTTACGTAGGGGCCGTCGATATCTTACTTATGATTTAACAACCATATTACTCAAATTTCAGCAGATAGATGGCAGTACTGCATGTATATTTCATTTGACAGAATCATTACACATACAAACCTTGATGCTGCCATCTATCTCTTAAAATTTATATGTAAGGTAATCAGAGCGAAGGTCCGCCTCCGTGATGTAATGGTTAGCGTGTTTAGCCACCGTGCTGGAGGTCCCGAGTTTGATTCTCAGGGGGGGGGGTGAAAATAAATATTAGTGATTTTTCACTCTAATATTTATTTGATATTACCCTGGACTGGTCCCTGAAGCGAAGGAGTGATCATCCTACCTTCATGTAAGTAACGATCAAGATAACACTGTGTCAATACGATGCAGTGCCCTATGCACCATTGGGTGCGGATAAGGGTTTAGAAGGAAAAAAAGTGGTTTATTGAGAACATATTTTTTTTTAAACATCGCATCTGTATTCGAAATTTAAATTATGATGGTGTTTTTGCAAATAAGCAATATTTAGAACCCATAATGAGTGCTTGATTTTACATTAATTTTCTGTACACCGAGTTCTATGATCCATACACCGTATCAATAAATAATTTTGTTGTGTTTATTTCAGATACATGGCGAAAAATAAACCGCATTTGAGATTCTAATTATCCTGAAGCTTTACCAAGAGGAGTACTCTATAGTCCCAGAGTTGTCAAGACTGTGAAATATACTGAAGAATTTATTATTACTAGGGTCGGTCGGGTTCAGAACCCACGCAGGCGGAATGTTGAGTGGAAATGATGATCTTCACTACGTTGTATAAAAAAAAACTTTAAATTAGGTAAAAATAAGTATTTGTCTATCGGCTGCTTGGAATTGTGCGAAAAATTAAACATGAGAAATTTATTTTTCATTTGAAATCAAACATCACTTTGGTTTAATTGCAATATTAAGAGTCTTCGAATGAAAATAAGATGTTTTTGATTTGATCAAAATTAGAAATTAAATTGTGTAGTGTGTAATTAAGAAATGAAAGGTCTTCTACTAAGCTGGAAATGTCTGATTCTCTCACGATAAACTTAAAAGTCATTTATTTAGAATATATCTGTTTCCAGCAAATTTGGTCTAAAAATGCCTTTCTTTATATGAATCGCACTGAAAATGTATCTGTTTTCGTTGGAAATGGTCTTAAAATGTCTCTAGTATGATTGGTATTGGTGGAAATAACCTTAAAATGTCTCCAGTATGGTTGGAAATGGTCTTAAAATGTCTCTAATTTGGTTGGAAATGGTCTTAAAATGTCTCTAGTGTGATTGGATTTGGACTTAAAATGTGTTTAAGTCGGGTGTATGAAAACTAATTTTAATAATTGATTACAAAATACATGGATATTTTATTCACTCGATGGAAAGGTTCAAATTGTGGAAAAAGAAACATATTTTTAATTTTCTTAATGTTAACAAATTAAAAGATTTTATAAAAAAAATTAAATAATTTGGGTAGATAATGGAGTCTACATTTTTTAACATAATGTAGATAGAATAAAATTTTATGCTTGTGAAGCATGTGTAATGGTTTCATATAAATACAAAGTTACCGTCGATTTTAAAGTGTATAGGAATAATTGTCTGCCTTAATTCAAAACCTGGTAAAAGGTAATTTTTTAAGAAAATTCTTTTCTCAATTTCTAACCGATGTTTCGACTTTAAATGTGCCAAAATTAAGTTGATTTTTTTGTTCTTATTTCCTAAATTAATACAGCATATACTAAATTAACACAGCATTGCTAGGTTTTCAAAATTAACTTATGTACTGCAGTTTTGTATTTGTACAAATCTTATCTTACTAAGCAATAATATTGTTTTCTCTTGAAAAATTGTTACGAGTTATTGTGTAAAGTTGTTACATTCTTTAGGTTTTGAAATTTGGCAGTCGTAATCAGTCATTGAGTTAAATCCTTAATTATTTTAATTCCTTAAATATTTTTTTTCCTTATCTAAACGGAATAATGCATAAAAAGAACATTGTATTTGTTCAATGTAACATAATTTCATAACGACAATGGTCAATCTTTTTGCTTTTACATGTTTCTTGTTGTTGATGCTGAAACCTTACCAAAACCCCCATTAAATTTGAATCAGCAAAAATCTTTTAATTTATTATTTCAAATGTAAATATATTTTATGGTGTTGATGTCAATTTCTTCAAAGAGGGAATAATAATTTCTCTTTTTTTAAATATGCGCCACATTATTATAAAATTATTCAAACTAAAACTTGTGTACATAATACATACTATTATATTATAATTACATTTTACGCAGCAAAGATATTTGTATTATGATTTTAAACACTATTAAATTTTTTTTTTAAAGAAATGATGACAAAAATTTTAAAATTTTCAGATATCTTAACTACAGCTCAATTTTGATTTTCCAATATGCTTGATAAAACTTTAAATATGGCAATCACATTCGGTAGTTTGACGCCTGTGCAGAATTAGATCTTTTGTAGTGGATTGTATTAGTAAAAGTGTGTCGGGTGTGGTCCCGTGGTTAGTGTCGCGGACTCTTAAGTCAGAGTTTCTCGGTTTGAACCCACTCTACTACAATTCGATACCTATTTCTAATAATGAGCCGCTAAGGCTCACAGAAATAGTATGAAATGGAAATATTTGTGTAAATAATAAAAACATAAATATTTCTCTTTTTTTTAAATAAATAAAAAATAAAAATGTCATGCGTGTTTATTATCCGTTTCAACACATCACACCTATTACACTTCAGTTGTAACTTGCAACTGAATTTTTTGGAGAAGAGAGATCAGAGAGAAATTATTAAACGGTATTTTGATAGCTGAAAATATTTCCAATAGCTTCACAAAGCAGGAACTACTTTTTTTATGACCTAAGGTTGTTCTGCTACAGTCAATGTCTCATCATAGAAAGAGGGAAGGAATAAAAATATATATCTTACTTATTAGCTTTTCTACCTGTCTTTTGGGGCTTTTTATGCTCTGCAAAAGTCTTCTAGAATGCCTACAAGGGGGCGTTATCGCCCTCTTTGAGAAATACTGTGCTACAGTAATATGTAGTACTAAATGTGTATTGGGTTAATTATAATTTTTCTGATGCTAGTATTTCCTGTAAGTTTTACATTATAATTAATTATTGAAATATTAAGTTAGTGCTGGCTACATACACAAAACAGACTTATTTTAATTTATACAAAGAAAATGGTTTAAGGAATGAAAAAAATTAGTTGATGTACTTGTTCCTCTCTTTAGTCACAAAGATTTCTAAAATAATTTTTTTCTTTAATCATTGTAACATGTCTTACCACAAAGTTAATGCCGAAACAATAAATAAAAGATTTCTAAACGTGATATCTGTCTTTTTTATGATTTTTGTTTATTTTCTGTGCTTCTTTTTAATTGTTGCATTTGATTATTTCACCAGAATGCACTAGTATTTCATTTTGTTTTTTAAAATTTGATTTAAGTATTTTAGTTTGCAAGAGTTGTACAGTATTTGTTAATAAATAATAAAATATGAAACAGAGTTTTTTTTGTAATTTCATCCCCTTAAAATATTCCTAATACTGCTGATCTTCAATGAAGATTCGGTGAATTTTGTATATTCTAAAGCTGAGATAAAATACGGAAGATGGTAAATATTGCATATTAAACTACATACCGTAGAACGGGGCTACTTGAACTTTGATGTGGTACTTGAGCACAGTACAATTTTATTTATTTATTTGGTCTACAATAATGAATGCATCGACATGATTCATTGTTTCCCTGACAGGTGACACTTTTTGTCACGATACATTCATTATTGTAGACCAAATACACATTTAATTTTTTTTTTGTACTCGGCTCAAGTAACACATCAAAGTTCAAGTAGCCCCGTTCTAAGGTATATGAAATAAAACTAGAACTTTGTTCTTAACCACTTTTATTTTTCGTTTTCATATTTAGATATTTACATTTAGTACATGTCCATCCCCGAAGATGACAAGGTTATTGTCGAAACCGGTTGAAGAAAAGTACCAAAAATAAAAGTGGTTAAAAACAAAATCCGAATTTTATTTTATAAAATGTGCCACAAAGTATCTGCAAAAAATCCATATTCAACATGTTGACTGCCAACTACGACATAACTCGTAGATTGCGTTCTTTGCTAGGATGCTGACTACGAGTTATCTTGTAATGTGTTTACTTGCCATATATCATGCAGCTACGATAAAACTCCTAGTATATCAGTGCTAATATGGATAGATGGCTTCTGGGAAGAGAACAAAAATCAATGCTAGCTTACATGAACAGAAAATAAAATTATGTACTCTAATTAGAGTTTTTAATAATATAATATAATTAAATGAAATTGGCTTTTTAGACTGGAATTCTGAAACTTGCCGTGGCAGTCAACGTGTTAACCCTTCATTGCCGCCATAGATGGTCTGCATACATGGTCTGCCGAGTGCCGCCGCTATGGCGCCAAGAAAATAAAATCATAATACTCAATATTTTTAATACATTGGCTTTTTACTTTTCAATATAATTAAACCACAATCACTAGTATGTAAATCAAATAGTAATGTCTCGAAATTTGATTGGGTTGGCGGTATGTACATATCAAAAACATTCGACATCAAAAGGTAAAGGAAGGCAAGTAAACTTTTAATAAAAACAATTCATAATGATAAATAAACATTTGGTTCTAAATAACTAATCCCTTTTTCCATTTACTAAAATAAAAACTATACTTCTTGCTTTATAATTTTCTTTTTTATTTTCTCTGTAATGTCGCATTTGTAAACCATGATCACTTTTTCTTAGATAAAAATTAAGAAAAAAATGATTAAAACAAATTACATTTCTATTGCATTGTCAGTGTTTTGTAAAAAGAAAAGGGTAAATGGAATTTTCCTACGCATATAAATGTATAACAATATGTTTTCGCTGATACATGTACATAATTATTTTCCGGATAAATACATTGTAAAGATGCTTCGATGCTTTCGATTTTTTTTTTTACTAGGAACAAAAATTGTTTTGAAAAAATGCTTGAAAATTTTTATAAATAGGTGAGTACCTATCTTTGATCCATAGGTAAGTACCCGAAATACATGATATAATATTTTGTACAAAAATAGCTCTTATGTAGCCCGTTATAGAGAATATATTTTTAAAAAATATTAACAGATTATCTTACTCTTCTAGTTTCATGTAAACACCTTTGACATTTGATGATTTGACGTTCGTTGTTTTGACAGTCGCTAAGTTGTATATTGTGTACATTTATTTTAGAAAATGGTGTTTAAAAACTGCTGATCCGAATATATCGGACAGCTTTTTTTGACATATTAAATTCTATTGCACTTACATGTCAATTACTATACAATTTATATAAATACTAAGCATATTAAGGTATGGTACCGTTACAATATTATAACCAAAACATTTTTTGCATGCAGATTATCTTATCTTTAATCAATAAAATCTCTTAGGTGCATATCTGTTTACAATAAATTAGTTGAAACCTTCCAGATACACTGTAAAATAATGTACATATTTTCACGCAGTTCTATTGAATGATTTAAGAAATATATATTTCCAATAGCATATGTTTACCTCATTCTGTTCTTATATGCATCCAATCGCGTACAGATAACTGAAATTATTTGATGTAGTGCTATATTGCTAGTAAATTTCACGAAGGCAACTTGAACAGTCTTAACCTGTCCGGGAGTATGGCCGTACATGTACGGCCATACCAAACTTTCCTCAAAGGAGTTTGGACGTACATGTACGGCCGATACAAAATATGATTTATGACACGATTTATATCAAAACATGTTAAAAACATGATTTATCGATATTTTGATAATTTTGATATAAATCATGTTTACTGGTGTAAATATCTTTGTTTATTCAAGAAAACATGTTGCTTATAGCATCGACTATAATATAAAAATTTAAAAGTAAAAAAAAAAAACAAAAACAAATTCACTCCTCAGATACAGTTTTGTCCGGAGAAACTCACACCCAGACAGGTTAAACTTCAGGTTCCAGACCAACACCAATCTAAACCATTGTAGAAATACAGTATTTTGCACATATTGGAAATTAAACTCAAGATCTTATGTAAGGTAGTATAACTTGCTAACCGCTGCACTGTGGATTACACTTAAGAAAAATTAAATGATGTTTTAACTGTTGGAATGTGGCTTAGTGCGATCACCCTGTAAGCATTACTTACATAAATTGCTACATAACGCTATTGCACTGCAATTTTCATTGAGTATTTGTCAGTTGGTGGGAGAGCATGTGTTCACGGCATATTGCGGTTGGAACGCGTCTTGATAACTGTTCATTCATTCAAACCCTTATCCGAACCCCAATGGTGCATAGGGCACTGCATCATATAAACGCAGTGTTATATTGATCATCAACACATGCAGCCCATAATTCTGAAGGGACATAATCTTGTATCTTTATATTTTTTGTTGTTGTAAATGTGAAGTTTTTGTAAGAAGTATAAATATCATTCTTTACTCATATAAATGCATAAAGAATCATTAAAATTGGTTGATATTTGTCCAAGTTTACACATTTATGTCGAATACCATTATTTTTATGCATGATAAATGTGCAAATAGTGAAATAAGGAAGGAATGCAAAGCTGAGATAAGCATTATCAATAAAATTAAGAAAGGTGTGTTGAGATGGTTTGGACATGTAGAACGAATGAGTGAGGAAAGAACGGTAAAACAAATTTATGAGGCGAATGTAAGTGGAAAAAAGAGCGGAGGAAGACCGAGAAAAACATGGCACGATCAGGTATGCCAAATACTTGAAAGTGGTCAGGTTAGGAGTCGTAACAATCGGCTGGTATGTATGAGGAGATGCATGAACGTGGAAGAGGCGAAGAATGTTTGCAAAGATAGAGTGGTGTGGTGTTCTATTCTCTCTGCCTACCCCTGCGGTGAAGCGGCGTGATGGTTAGTTAGTTAGTTGGTTAGTTACCATTATTTTTATTATTTTAAAACACGAAATATCTGTAGCAATTTATATACATACTTTCTAAATAAGTATGGCGTTAAAAAAGATTAACAATTAAAGACAATTTTAGGTTGCAAAGATGTTTTCCGTATTAAATCGTTTGACCAAATCTGGAGATGGAAAGAAATCTACACCTGCTCCGATGTCTTCCTCATTACAGAAGAAATTTTCCCGGGGTGTCAATTATAATAGTGAGTAGCATTTTTATTTATTTATATAGCTCGTTTAAATGGCAGGGTTTAAGTGTGGTAAAACAGCTGAAATAAATATACACATATATTTTTAATACAAAGTGCATGTTTGAACAAGCAGTTAAACGGAGGGAAAAAGTATATTAAAAATTCTAACAGTATTTTGAGTGTCCAAATTTCTTTTCACATATTCTGAGTTTGTCTCTTCTCGGGAGTTATTTATACTGGTTATCATAATAAAGAAAAAGAAGAATATGGAAGTCTGGGTATTTACAGGGCGTACAACCTACACAGGTTGGTTTAAGTGATCACTTTATATATGTAACACTCTGCTAATTTAAAAATTCTTTAACTTAACCTCAGATGGTGGCGAGAAGTAGCATGTGAAAGAATGCATCAATTGAAGCATAATTTTACTTCCAAAATTTGCGTCCTAAATAAAAAAATAAAACATGCACACTTGCATTTTAAAATCATTCATTAAAAAAATTCACTGATTTTTATTTGTTTTGTGAAAAAATAACAAATGATTTTTTTCAGTTTAGATTCGAAATTACAATTAAATTTTTCTCAATCTCTAAGAGTTATTTTTTTTTAAATTATTTTTTGGCATCTCAACATAGATGAAGTCTGGGCATTTACAGGGCTTACGCCGTCTTGGGCTTGGTTAAGTGATCACTTTACACACGTACACTCGGGCATACTGTGTTTTGAGTTTGATCAATATATCTGGAAGATTGAAAAAATTGAGTAGTGTGGTTGTCGATCATGGGTAGAACGGTGA
This sequence comes from Brachycentrus maculatus, assembly GCF_059751285.1. Classification (NCBI taxonomy): domain Eukaryota; kingdom Metazoa; phylum Arthropoda; class Insecta; order Trichoptera; family Brachycentridae; genus Brachycentrus; species Brachycentrus maculatus. The sequence continues at coordinate 749,038 of NW_028280892.1, forward strand.
ATGTTTCACACGCATAAATAGATCACTTAAACCAGCGTTAATGATTTTCAAGATCATTTATGGGTCAAAAAACGCGCTTAGAGTGTCAGAAATGAAGACTCTAGGAAGCATATCAGGAATAAAAAATGCCAGGATCAGGGAAATATGCGAGATCGAAGATGTCGTTAGGTGGGGAAGGCAACGAAGGAGACAATGGTATGGAACCATCCAGACTCCCCCCCCCCCACATCGCACTGTACGGCCAACCCCATGGTAGACGACTCTCGGGCAGACCACCAAAGAGATGAGTCGATAGCTGGGAATCGACATCGCAGGAGGCTAATCCCTCTTGAAAACAGGCCACAAGGCCTACAACACGATGAAGAAGATCATTTATGGGTCACATATTTATTTCCTAACAATATATTGTAATATTGCAGTGAAAATATTAATAAAGGGTGACCGAAATGTTGGAAAAACTTGTTTACTGCAGCGCCTTCAGGGGGGGCCCTTTGTAGAAGAGTATCGTCCTACGGAACAAATACAAGCCGCACCCATCAACTGGACTTACAAAGAAACCGACCACATTGTAAAGGTATGTACTATGACTTGCTACGTCTAAGATCAGTTGAACTTATGAAGTACCTACCCCTTTTAAAAAAAAGTTGTTCATAATTAAAATGTAAATTTGTTTTAAAATCACTGTAAATATTTTATTATAATTTAATTATAATGTCTACCGGTTTCGAAGCTAACCGCTTCTTTATCAAGGCTGATTAATACTAAAAAATAATTTATAATTAAATTATAATAAAATATTTATAGTGATTTTAAAACAATTTACATTTTAATTATAAAATGGAAAATCACAAACTTAGTGCTTTAAATATAAATTATAAAAGTTAATTACTTTATAAAAACATTATAAATTGTCGATTCCAGATATGTATCTAGATATCTTTATTATTATTTCGCATTACTGTAAAACCTCGATATAAGGCACTTCTATTTAACAAATTTTGGATATAACTGACAAAAAATACAGTCAACAAATATTATACAGTTTTTCCTTATTTTCGAGAGTTAATAATATTAAAAAAAAACAGCAAAAGTGCAAAAAAAACTGGATTCCTTTTTCAAAGCAGGATTACTGATAGTAAGCGACATCATTTCACGACGAGTGTCCGAAGACAATAAATAGAATTTTGTTTGTGTTTTGTATTGTTTATTCATATACAAAAACAGTGTTCATATATATATATATATATATATATATATATATATATATATATATATATATATATATATATATATATATATATATATATATATATATATATTTTTTTTTAAACTATGATTTATTTCAAACCTGTTTTTATAAAAATGACTTTTGACTTTAACGGACATCCCCTCCCCCCAATTATTCCATTCTGTCGAAATTTTACTATACCGAAGAAACCTCTATGGATTCTTCAACATTTTAAAAAGTCTTGATATTTTTCAAATTAATAGGCACAACTTCTTTGCTACCACTGTTAGCAGACTTAAAACTATGCTAAACTTATAATTTTTAAAGTAAATTTGATTGTGTATGTTTTAGGTTGAAGTGTGGGAGGTTGTGGATAAGGCGCAAGCCAAAAAGAAGGGCAATGCAGGTTTAAAACTTGAAAATGCCGCCCCCGGCGCTGCTGCAGAGATAATGGAAACACCGCAACTGGATGCCACATTCCTGGATGTTTACAAGAATTCCAATGGGGTCATTCTCATGCTGGACATCACCAAACCATGGTAATCTATAAATTTCTAAGAAGAAAATCATGAACGGGAAAATGTATGACTATATGTAAGTATGTGAAGGAAGCGAGGAGTGTATGTCAGGACAGAAGAGTGTGGCGTTCTATCTTTTCTGCCACCCCTGCGGGAAAACGGCTGATGGTAGTCGTAGTAGTAGAAAATCATTACTCTGAATATTTTTTTTATTAAAAAAAAGATAAATATTTATGTTTTTATTATTTACAAAAATCTTCAATTTCACTTATTTATTTATCACAAATCTTCAATTTACTTCAATTTCATTCTATTTCCATAAGCCTAGGTGTCTCATTATTAGAAATAGGTATCAAATTGTGGTAAAGTGAGTTCGAACCAAGAAACTGTGACTCAAGAGTCCGCAACACTAACCACAGGACCACAATTCGACACATTGGAACAAATATAAGTGATTCTTCACTCAGTTTGACTTTGGTTCTATTTATATAAAAAAAAAGCAAATACCCATTTCATTAATAAATTTTTTTTCATCAGGACTTTTGATTATGTCCAGAGGGAATTGGCCAGTATTCCGTCCGATATTCCTGTCATCATTCTGGGCAACCATTGCGACATGCATCACCACCGCCAAGTTCACCCGCATCAGATCGAGATGGCCATGGAAGCAGCCAAACAGAACAGGTATAAATTGTGATACTTATAGTATCTCACATGAAGTTTTATATGGAATGTTCCATTAATAATATTCCTACTTTTATTTTAATTTGCTTATTATGGAACCAAATATTTCCACATCAAAAAGTAAAAAATATGTTTAAGAAAAGGGTGAGTTAGCTTGGTCAGGTTCCATTCATGAGGTTTGGAGTTCGATTGTCAATAAAATGGAATGTGATTTTTTTCAATCCGAAATTGATATTTCTCCTTTAGCCTCCTGTCCTTCACTGTTGGAAATAGGCCTCTTCCGAATCCCTCCAATTTTTTCATTCTGTTGCTGTTTGCAGCCGGTTTCCATTCCCCCACAATGGCTATATCGTTGGAGCATCTTTTTTGAGGCGTTCCGATGCTTCTTTTATTCTCCCAAGGTCTCCATCTTAAAATTTTAGTGGTTTTAGGAAATTAATACACATAGAGGTGTTTATTACCTTAGACTGAAGCATTCTTTATGAGATGAATGATCAAGCACTTTATTTATTGGTGTAACCGTCGTAATTCACCACAGTGTCTTTTGCCCCATTGGGTCCAGATAAGGGTCAGAAATATGCTAAATCAAATAATAAAATCTTCTTCTCTGGTCTCAATCCTGCGGATTGGTCTCCAGCAAACAGATGACCTCTCCTTCATCATTCTATTTTCGCAAGCCCTCTTCAGCTCCTCATAGTCGAGCAGCCCATGTCTTTGTATAAGTCGCTTAGGTATTCGCGGCGTGGGCGTCCTCTGGCAATTATTCCCTCGATCGTCCTCTCTATTATCTTGTGCAGGAAACCCTCTTGTCTTAGCACGAGGCCGATCCATTCGGCGCGTCTCTTGTAATTAAGTAATAAAACTTTAAAAAGGGGGTTTGTATTATGTTTTTCAAGGTCTGGTTCCATCCGCTATGCTGAGGCTTCCATGAGGAATGGTTTTGGTCTCCGATTACTGCACAAATTCCTCAGCATCCCTTTTCTAAATCTCCAAAAGTCTACTCTCCTGGCGCAGCTGAGGACTAACCAGCAGGAGACGGAGCAAGCTCTGGGAGACCTGGATGCCTTCCAGGTTTGTTTGGGATCGCTATCAAATAACTTTTTTTTAATATATCGATCCTCCAGTTCATCAATAAGACATCCTCAAATAACTTATTTGAAGCACTTTTGGATATCGTAAAAAAAAGTTGTTTTGATGACCAAGAAAATAAACATTTTTGTTTTGATTTACGAGATTTTTTTCGTGCTTTAATTTTTTTTGTAACATTTTGGGGTTATCTGAGTACAAACTCTGGTTCTAGTCAATAATAAAATTCATAAAACTGAATTCTTAACTCCAATTATTTATTTTTGATACTTTTTTCACAAATGAATTGGGCGATCAATATGTACCTACCTAATTTATATTAAATGTGATGCATTTTACAATATTTGGTTATGTTGTAAAAGGTGTGGTAATTGGTACGTTAGACGCTAATCGTATATGTAAAAGAACTTAAGATGATGCACAAAAGTGGCACAAGACTCTCATTAACGGAGTCCTATTCCAGATGGAAAGAGGATAATCCAATACACTATCGGTTTACTATCACATCTTCCCACTGTTTAGACGCCCTTTGTTCAAAATTATGTGTATTAGAGTTCGGAAGATGCGGACTACAACAGCTTCCTGGAGAAGCTGGCTTCCCGCCGCAAGCAGGAGGCGCCCTCCCGCCAGCCCTCGGAGCGCTCCCCCTCCATCGTGCTCGGAGGAGGCAAGCCCATCCTGCCGCCCAATGCCAACCCCTTGGTGAGATTATTTTGTACAACTACTCCATTAGAGAAACAAATTCTTTGTGTCTCCTCATTTGTTTCTTTTGAACATGCTTTTTACCTTATATTTTTTCATTTTATTCTTAAGTTATTAATCTATAGATGGTACCGAAAAAGTAGCATGTGCAAGGTGTCAATTGAAGCATAATATAACTTCTGAAATATGAGTGGTGTGCTTATCAAACATGGATAGAATGGTTTAACCCTTTCCACTCTGACCATTTTTTCTAATAACTGATCAGCTACATAAAAAATTGTGACTTTTTTCTATCATTAAAATAAATATTTTGGTTCCCTAATTTTGGGACACTGTCGGCAATTCGTATGACCATGTTAATTGAGATTAACTGTATTGATCTGAAATATTTTTGGTAGAATATACTTGGGTGATAAAAAAATCAGTGATTAAAATTATACCTGCACCGGGCCAGACATTGTGGCCCACGGAGCTGCCTACTACAATAGAATCATACGGGCCAGAATGTCTGGCCTACAGAGTGGTAAGAGTTAACAAACAAATATTAGTTAATACTTTCAGTCCAGAACTGCAATCTATCTATCTATTATCTAATTATCTAATTATTGCGCCCTGCATACCACTGGGCTAAAATGGCTCAACAATTAATCGCAGTGAATTTATATTTCTGAATTAGGTACTATCCTAATTTGTAACTTTCCAATTTGTCACTGCAGGCAAGTTACGCCGCGGGAGTAGCCCCCAACAAGATGTTTCTGGCTCCTGCTGCAGACAATATAAAGGTCGATGTACCCGCTCAGCCTCCACAAGACATCACCCCCAAGCAAGCTGCTCACAACCCTGCTCCTGCTCCAGCACCCACCCCCAAGAAACAGAGATCCAGGTTTGCAATTGTTGTAATCAACTGTGAATATAAGTATACATACCCATATGCCCCATTATCCATTGAACACTTGGCCTTACGCTTAACTATTGTTTTCTCCCGTAAATTATTTCTGCACATGTCACAACTATTACTTAGTACCTAGAATCGTATAGCTATGTAAGGACCCTCAGTCCTGTTTAAAATGCCATAACAAGCCAAAACAATTGTCACAAATTTAATTGTTTTCTTTTTTAACAATAAAATACAATTTAGTAGACTTTATAAATCAGTGTCTGATTTTTACATTCAATATATATAAATTAAATGGAGTTCTTAAAATTTAACCCCAAATCTATAAATAACTTTGTAAAAGTTGCCGTTTAGCAGAAGATAACGTAAATTTTTGACAATTCTTTTCAGTGAGATGTCTCCCGGTCCTCGTTCTCCGAATGACCTGGAGGACTTTTGCGCTGGTGTCCTGGATCACAGTTTCCTTGATGACATGTCTCCCACTGCCAAAACTCCAAACAAGGATATTCCTGTGCCAAATTATATTAAACAAACTGTAGATAGCGATAGGTGAGTACTCATATATTCATTATATCATATGCTACAGATTAAATATCTTTATTTTTTATATTGAGGGTAAAACCTAACCTAAATATATACAAACTGTCTTTTAAAAAACCATAGAAATCATCACACCGTAGATAAGGAATTGTATGAAAATACTAGTTATTTTTTTCATACAGTCCTCTTCTATCTTGTGATGATTTCTATAGATTTCACTAAAATTTGTCCCGTCAAGTTAGGTTAGTAACCAAAAATATTTAAAAAATTTGCAGCGAGCAATTTTTTCTCAAAAATTTCTACGAAGAAATCTTTATAAATGTAACAATGAAATATTTCGCAGTCGTCCAGGAAAAAGTGACCAACTAACAAAACGTAAAATGTTCAGGAGGGCCATTTAAGTCACTTTTGCTTGGCAAGAAAATAAACATCAATGCAGTTAGTAATTTTTAACAAGTCAATATATTTTACTTCCAAGTTTAAAATCCTTCGGGATTTTTTCAGGGCAATATTAAACTAGTAAGATATCAAATAGTCGATGATCACATTTTTGTAAAAAATGCACTTGGTCACTTTCTTCTGTATGACTACGATTTGTTTACTCAACACATCATAAACTAGTCACTTAAAAATTTATATAACTTGTTTTCTTAAATGACAGTTATTTATGAGGCTATCCCCATCTTATAAATTGTATTTTTTTCACAGTGATGAGGAGATTGGTGCCAATCCACTGGTGGTTAGAATCCAAGATGACCTTGACTCCAGTGACGAAGAAATTAAAAAAACCCACTACGTACCAGCACCAGAAATAAAATTTAGGAAAAAAGAAGATGTCACCAAACATGTATCAAAAACTGCCAAAGTACTACAGCTCAATTCCACGAATATAGCTGTAGAGCCGTCTAAAAATAATTGCATCAGCTCTGAAAATATTTTCACCCCTTACAAAGATGATTGCTCTATGAAAATGGATTTGAATGAAGAGAAATTGTCGCACAGCAATTCCGATGGCAGTTTGTTTGGGAAGATGGAGAAGTTGTCAGTTTTCGAGGCGGGGAAACAGGATGCGCCTTTGGAAGAAGAAATATACGACAGTGGACCGGAATTCCCGCAGAGCACGTACACCGTCCCTCCGGACTGGCCTATCGATACGAGCATTCGGAGATCACCAGAAGGTTACAAATTTTACATATTTTTTTATGTTAGTTTTAATTTTATTTGTAACACATTGGCTGTTTTCCCGGAAAATAATCACATACATACAATATTTATGATGTGAAAAAATTATTTCAGTGTATTATTGTTATTTCATTTGCTTACATAAAAATTAAAGCGTTTACAAATTTTTTTCCGGAAAAAAGATGAAAAATACCTAATAAATATAAAAGTTGGAATTTTGAGAAAATATTTATGCTTATCAAAGAAAAAATAATTATAATGTTACGGAAATAATTTACATTATTGTATGTTTATAGGAGGTGAGGACATTGTTCCAGATGATACAGAAATTAAAAATGAGAAAAAGGTATGTTTTAAAACAGCAATACATTTGTTTATTGCCATTTCCATTGCAAAAACGCAAAGTCACTATTTTGAGAGGCACTACTTTGAGCCCTCTTGAAAGGTGGTCTAAACAGGGCTCAAAGGTAGCACTGAGGAAAGAGTTCATTTGTTCCAGATAGGTAAAAATTTCAACAAATAATCCAAATATTCAGGTATTTAATTCTTCAATGGAAATGGCATACATATATTGTTATTCTCTTATTTTAAAATAAGGATGAATTTAATTAAAAGTCTTAAGTCAAAGTATAATTTCTTTCAAAAATAAGAAACAGCTCCTACTCCTTCAACCTTCAACGTCCCAAGGACCCAACTCTAAAATTTTGAATTTGCTTCACATACGGTGTTTAAAAATAATGCAGAATACATCTAAACACATAAAACAATAGATTTTAAGAAATAGTCGTATTTACTAAGATTAAAAATACAATATCTTTGCAGTCCAAAGAAGAGAGGAAACATAAGAAAAGCAAAAAGTCCAAAGACAAGGAGAAAGATCGCAAGAGAGACAAGGACAGGGAAGGCAAGAAGCCCCGGTCTTCCAAGAGGAAAGAGACGGAGGATCTGGAGGACTTCCTCAGCGGCCCCACCAGTTCTGTGGAGACTGCCCAGGAGGCATACGAGATCTTCTAACAAATTCTTCACCATATTTATCCTTCCGTATTGACGGTCCCTACGTAAGATAAGGTGTTATTTGACAGCAAACCATTGTAGCTAGCTTAACATAAAGTCGGTAGATAGAGTATCGTGAGCATGTTACAAGAACCGACTAATGTATTTATATAAGATTCTCTCTTATCTATAGAAGCTTAATCCAATGTTTGATAAAATCGCAGGTTTATAAAATTCAATTTAATAATATCATTAAACATTCTTCAAAATGCAAGACCTCCTTAGCGATAAAAACTTAACTTTAGTCTGAACATAAGAATTGGGCAATGCTATATCTTTTTAGTGCTTTTCTATGGCGTCGAAAACTGGACTCTCATCCAAGCTACCACAAGAATGCTTGAAACAATCAAATTGTGGTGCTATAAAAGAATGCTCAAAATATCGAAGTTTGAGAAAGTTTGAAGCAGAGATGTTTTAAGATGCATAGGAAGAGAGAAAAAATAAAGAAAAGAATGTTAGAATTTTGTACATTTTATGAAAGGAGCGTAATATGAAATAATACATGTTTTATACAAGGCAAAGTCTTAGGCAAACGCAGTACATAGGAAAAAGTAGTACATACATCCTGGCTTAAAACTTGAGAGAGTTCCACAATAGCATTAAGTCGCTGCTTAGAGTGGCTGCAGACAATCTAAAAATTAACCATGATAATTATTGATGAAGAATTGCTCGATTTTCATCAGTATGCTAGTAAAAATATCAAAGAAGATTGAGTAGCCTACATCAAATGCAAAGAATAATGTGATGATAAATGTATGGGTCATTTTAGGTTTGGAACTTAGTATTAGGAAAAATATATATTTTGGTTGCGTTTTTGGTAGCTGTCTGGGTTTATATAGGGACCGTTAAAACAACGGTACCCAATTATCATCCTCGTTTGCTTGCACAATATAAAAGTACAAAAGTAACAACAGGCATGTTTTATATTTCTTTTTATGCCAGCGCTTTATGACAAAAATTTGAGCGTTTTTAAAAATCCTATAAAATTGACTGTTGTTGAGATAATTTGTGCTACAATATCATTTTTTGTTGTGCTGTAGATTTTATTAAAACTTATTGTATATTTAAACAATTTTTGGATATATTTACTAGTTATAACAATGTTTAATATTCATATTACCTAGTATCTATCCTCGGAGATTTCAAATGTTATATGTGTCTTTATGTCAGCCAATATATTTATAAAGCTTGGTGTTTTCCAATGAATGTAAGTCAATTTTTCCAATTATAAGGCACTTTGACATAATGCCTCATGAATTGATAGCTTAAAACAGTTGAAATACTTATAAATAATCAATTTTACTTATAAAAAGTTAGTTTTCACATTACTAATAAAATTAAGTAAATATTTTTGAAATATTCACTGGGTCATTCTATGATCACTAACAGTGCATTTCACTCCAGCTTATGAATCTTTCAGCATATTGTTTCATATATTAAATTCCTAAAAATGAATCTAAATTAGATCTTTAAAATTTCTGCATGTTTTTCTTGGTTGATATATTCACACACTTCGAGACTGCAATGATTTGTGCTCTTTCTACAGAAATTTGACAGAACGGACAATGGTAGTGCGTATTGCGTAGTGCGCATTTTTGTGGTTATTTGAGAATTACAGATGTCCGAAAGGCCATGTGTTCGCTAACATATTATATTAGATACCCAGTTTTACAAACTATAACCAAATTTTAAATACTGATCGTGTGTTTTTTTTAAACCTGTTTAAATTAATTTTAATAATTGGACTCTTATATTTTTATCTTTGATAAAGATAAATATAATATAAAACCCTTATCCGCACCCCAATGGTGCATAGGGCACTGTGTCTTATAAACGCAGTGTTATCATGGTCGTTTTACACATGAAGGGAAGGTGATCAGCCCTCCGCTTCAGGTACCAGTCCATGGTAATATTGAATAAATATTACAGTGAAAAAATACTTATATTTATTTTTACCCCCCTTGGGAATCGAACCCGGGACCTCCAGAATGGTAGCCGAGCGTGCTGATCATTACACTACAGAGGCGGACGAAAAGATAATAAAGATAAATAACACATTAAAAATAAATGAGTAGAGGACTTACTTTGTTTGAATTTAGACTCAATTATAACGATCTTGTATGTATGTAGAAACATTCCATAAATTTGACCCCCCTACCATTAAGAATTTTACTCTAAAAAAAATTTAAAATATTTTTTTTATATATAGTATGTCAATCGTGAACTGCCTGTACTTTAATTTGGCTTTGACTTTGGCTAAACTGTATATCAAGTATGTTGAATTCATAAATAACATTAGTTTTGATCAACAAAACTCAATTTTACTTAAATGTGGTGTTGATAAAGTATTACATAATTAATAAATATTTCATTTAAACCAGAGGTGTTTTAACCAATCGGTTGTTTGGTTAAAACTCTTCTACCATTCCGAAATGAATAAATTAACATACATTCATATGATCTTAATGTGAAACAAATAATTATTTTAAAATTTAAGAAAAACACTAATCATTATTCTTCAATTTATACATACTTCCTAATGAAAAAACCTTTACTTCTTCTCTCTAACTGTGATTTATACGCTTTCAATCTATATAGCTTCTTTGAGAATATTGTCAATGCTTTTTTAATGAAAAATAATATATATTAGACTATATTTGTATTCTGAAATAAACGTACCTACTGATTAATTAACAATTATACTTACAAAATAAATGTCATTGTATCTTATATTACATATTTCGCACTGGATTGATGAAAATAAACAAACAAAAAAGTCTTATAAAATATATTTTTTGCAAAAATGAATCATCTAAAAAAGTTTTTCTAATAATTATAAGAGCAACTTTTTATTTACTGAAAGGGACTAAGTTGCGGTTCCATGATGGTATCCGCAGTCTTCTGATTCTGAAGTACGGAGTTTTTAAAATAAATGGCATGGCAATGTCAATCAATGGCGTAATCCAAATTTTAAATAAAATAAAAAAAATTCAAAGTATCTAGCGGCATAAACTTAAATTTATTCATAAATTAGAATTTAAAATAAATAAATTATTAATTTTTGTTATAATACAGAAATTTTGTTTAAAAAAATTTATATTATAGTAATTAATCCTACTTGTAAAATGTTTTAAATGACTAGATATTTTAATATATGTAGTGGGAATGAAAGTTTCTGTAGAAAATAATAAATTATTTAAAAAAATAATATTCAGGGCATTGCAATTCAATATTCTAATGCAGATTTCTTTTTCCATAAATTATTTACATATAAATTATGAATATAATAAATAATAATAATAATAATAAAATTGGATAACTTATATAGCGCCATTTTCGTAAAAAAATACCTCAAGGGCGCTTCACGGTGAATGAATTGGGGAAAATATTATGCTGGAAATGATTTAGCAAACAAATGTGTTTTTAGTCTTTTTCTAAAGATCATCTCACTCTCACTATTTCTAACCATTGGTGGAAGAGCATTCCACGCCGTCGGTCCTGCAACAGCAAAGGCACGCTCGCCAAATTTAGTGCGTTGGTTGCGAGCTGGTAAGATAACTTTGCCCATTGCAGATGTTGTAGCCGATCGAAGCGTGAGACGTCTATCAACCAATTCATCTGGAATACACAGCTCCTTAAGATACTCTGGAGCCATATTGTGTATTGATTTATACATGATATATATATATATATATATATATATATATATATATATATATATATATATATATATATATATATATATATATATATATATATATATATATATATATTATGAAATTATATTACTGTCAATCAAATTTCATTACGTACTTCAAAGTTTCACTCTCCTAGCAGTTTGTCAAATGAATTCGCTATTTAGTAAAAAAAATTACACAACAATCAGTATGTACTATTTCATTAAAATTTGTTAAGAATATAAAATATGGAACAATTTGCATATTTTCAGTGGTGAAAAAAACACAATTCGTGATGTTGTCAAATGTGATGTCATTACCATCACAACAGCAAGACTTACCACTGGTTGACTATGGTCCGGGTATTTTATTGTTACTGGGGGGTTTTCGATCAGTGCTCCAAGTATTTCGTTATAGGAGTGGGAGTTGGACATAACGAAAGTAGGAACTTTAATACACTAACAACGATCCCATATATATCTTCTTCTTTAAACCCTTATCTGCACCGCAATGGTGCATAGGGCACTGCATCATATAAATGCAGTGTTATTTTGATCATTAACACTTGAAGGAAAGGTGATCAGCCCTCCGCTTCAGGTACCAGTCCAGGATAATATTGAAAAAATATTAGAGTGAAAAAATCACTTATATGTATTTGACCCCCCCTGGGAATCGAACCCGGGATCTCTAGAATGGTAGCCGAGTGTGCTAACCATTACACTACAAAGGCGGACAAAACATAAACAATAAATAACCAACCTAATAAAATGCTTTAGTAAGTGAATTTAGTATTTAATAACCATAAACTATTGATATTTTGGATTTTCGCAAATACAAGAGTCTTAAAATTTGCTGTTACTGCTGCTAGGACAGTTAAGCTTAAGGAGTCGGATTGCTGTCCTGATTTCCTTTGTTCAACTTATGAATACACCTTTTTTAGAACCTTCATAAAATATTTACTCTGTATTAAAATAATTTTTTAGTATATATAAATATCCTTACTCTAAAGCAAAACACTTGCTATGTCCAAAACGGTAGCCCAGATCACAATACCATTTAAAAAAAAAAATTTAATGTTTTACTTAGTAAATACAACTATTTCTTAAAATCTACTGTGACACGTGTTTCGATGCGTTCCGCATCATTTTTAAACACCGTATACGGTGTTTGAAAATGATTTTAAGAAATAGTGGTATTTACTAAGTAAAACATGAATTGAAAATGGATAGATTTTATCACTAAGTGACTGCCGAATCAATTAATGAAACCATTTAAAAAATTAGAAACATTGTATTTTTTTTTCTTTTTTTTACATTTAATAAATATTGTATTTATCCTTTGGATTTTTTACTCAAGTAATTACCACAAATTTATTATTCTGCCTTGTGAAAAACTAATCATGGAATGTATTTCTAAAATCTGAAATGAAACAAAAATAGTACAGATGGCAGAAAAGTAATTTTTTGATTGGTTTAGTGAGATCCAGGACATCTTTCTTCACAAGATAAGTGTAACCTATGACATTATTATGGGTTAAAAAGAAAATGTTATTCGCATTTAAATAAAAAACGATTGTGACATATTCTTGCTTTTTGTTTACTGCAATCGATGGCACTTTCCTTTTTGAACTTTCAACATTTAAAGCGTTTATCCTTCTCACATAATGGTGAAGGCATTTATGTTGCTTAATAGCTCTATACTGATTGAGTGAACACCCTCATTTGCCTTTGCGAGGGAAATGCTCGATCAATCAGATTCTGCCTTGCTCAAATGAGAGTGAGGGTAGCTTACTGCATGCGGCAGCTTTATGTTTTAACTTTGAACATAGTAGTATGCAGTTGCAAGTGTGAGCAGTCCGTACACGTCTACCGACAGCATACACTTGCGACCCAAGATCGTTAGCAGAGAAAGAGACATCTTATGTATCATGTCATTTACATTTAGTGTCAAATGAGTTGTTATTTAACTATGCTGGTGATTAGTTTCTTCAATTTTCTTTCTACTCATTCAAATGTTGTTTTTCTGTATTGCATCCAGGAATACAATCGTTTGCACTTGCTGTTATTTTGTGACAATAATAAACAAGTTAACAATATATTTAGCATAGCCAAATCTCTGCATTAATACTGGATTCAACCCTCTAGGGATTTTTATTACGGTAGTATAGATATCTTGACTGACATTTCAGTTCTATTACTTTGCAAACAATTCAATATATGGCGGTAGGACCTTGGATGTGATTTGTTCCTCGTCACATAAAATATATAAATGATTAAAAATCAAAATAAAATAAAATGATAAAATGAATGTTCAACCATGAGCAGAACGGGGAAGGTTACATAGTGCATAAAGTGATCTCTTAAAGCTCGTACCCCATACTTACCATATTTCCTTCTCAGAAAAACTTGAGATTTGTTGAGATATCTAAATTGGATAAAAAATAACTTTTTCTTTTTCCAGCTTTATTTCTTACTATACTGTGCCATCTTTCTGTGTATTAACTCCATTTTATTATCATTGTTTATAAAGTTAATATTAATAAAATATATACGATTTGTAACAGCTTAATTGTTTTATTTTCCTCTAGTGTTAAAAATTCGGTGTCATGAGTAAAACTGTTTTTTTCTTTCCCTTTCTATTCTCAGCAGCACATAGGGTACTCGGCTGTCCAAACTTAAAACACAGTAAGGGACATTTTTTTGCAGTACGTGTCAAAAATGCAAAAAAAACGTACTACAAAAAAAATGTCCCTTACTGTGTTTTGAGTTTGTACAGCCGTACTGCATCGGACTTGCAATGTGATCATGCATCTCGTGAAGGTAAAGTCGTAACACCCACAATAATTTTTAACCCAGATTGTTTAGCAAAACATGGTTAATTTGAATATTAAATATTGGTATAAATATTTTATTAACACATTGTTGTCGGGCAGTTTTTCATAAAGCCCGACCCTAATATGTATACTTATTAGGGTCATATGCCAACCACAAGTAACCGCACAAACCCAATTCCGATCTGTGCAATGTTTTCTGGCGTCTTGCGCTATCAAAAGTAAGGAAATAGAACGCTTATAAGCGTTTACGGCTCCCTACCAACAGTATGTAAGAGACGCTTTTAAGCATTTCCCGCAAACAATGTGTTAATATTTCTATAAATAAATTTGAAATAAAATCACAAGTAAACATTGTGTATTTTTATTGTATAAATTCACTGTTTTTTGTCAACAAAATGATACAATTTTTGTAAAATATGATAAAATACATATGAAAATAATGAAATAAAAGTCAAGGATAATATTATAATGCAATTATTTATTAAAATTCAAATTAATTACAGTAATAATATGTATGTTAATATTTTCCGATATATTATATTTTATGTATGTATAATATATACATTATTCGCATTTTATAATTATTATTTATAATAAGGTTGTTAATCTCTCAAAACACGATGCAACTCTTACAAAAATTATAAATTTACCAATTATCATAGTTTTAAATTTAACACTCGATACATAGCAACTTCCGACGACTTTGGACTCGATTCAGACGTTCTTAGTCAGCTTATAACAAAAATGTATCGTATTATATGCCGAGATTGTTTTATAACAATATTCATTTAATTTTAGATGGACTTGTCAGTGCTGGATGTTGCTTTGCATTTTCGATACGGTGGCTTTCTTAATAATATATAATTACAATATTAACAACGCCTGTTAATTTTTACATCCGTTAAAATACTACAAAACAGTCAATTTACAAAATGTACATTTCTCAACATTCATTACAGAAACATGACATTAATCCAGACAACCCAATGGTCTCCAGATTCTTAGCTATTATGCGTTTTGTAGGAGTACATCTCCTAGTGTGAACTCGATGAATACAAGAAATGGAGCGTACTTTATTATTGTGAACAGTAATGGACCACATTTTTTTATAACTAGGTTTCTAGTTTTCGAAATCATAAAAAAGCACGTAAGATATGGACACACTTTGCGCTAAATTATTATTATTCGTTACTAAGAAAATGGCAGTTAGAATTGTGATATACATATTCTTTAAATTGACATTTTTTAAGTTGACAGATTTAAATTAAACGATACTCGAATGTTTCTCTATTTCTTCAATAAAGTTTTATTTAGGCCAAGGAGTGGCATTTCACACAAATTTACACTCTTACAAAGTTAATTGACATTTCAACTATGTACGCATGTAATATGTATAAAAACTATTTACAGACATAGTTTTCGCTCAAAGTTTAAACTGCACATTAAAATGTGTCGGTTATAACCGACATGGAAGCTAAAAGACACTTATTATAAGTAGCAGCCTAAAATTCAGGAATTTTAGTTTAAATGAAGTCACAAAACACCGATTTTATACTAAATGGTAAATCTTAACAATAGGTTTAAGAATAGTCCCTATAATAGTTTTAACCTTCATTTAGCCGCGTCATGTCGTTGTGACACTTTGCAGATAATGCGACGACAGATGCTTGGTTGGAATTTTTCCACACAACAATATTGTTAATTAACCTTCGCTACTACACCGCATAATTGAACCGATAAAAGGTTTTCAGACGATCAACACAAACGCATTACAATGAATTTTCCAGTATATCTATTTTGAAACTAATGTCAATTATTGATTGATGAATTTTCCAGTATATCTATTTTGAAACTTATGTCAATTATTGAATGATGAATTTTCCAGTATATCTATTTGAAACTAATGTCAATTATTGAATGATGAATTTTCCAGTATATCTATTTGAAACTAATGTCAATTATTGAATGATGAATTTTCCAGTATTTCTATTTTGAAACTGATGTCAATTATTGAATGATGAATTTTCCAGTATATCTATTTTGAAACTAATGTCAATTATTGAATGATGAATTTTCCAGTATATCTATTTGAAACTAATGTCAATTATCGCATCTATGGTCCTGTCATAAATTTGTTAAATTTCTGTATCTAAGTACGTTCATATAAGAGAAATCTCTCTTTTGTGTGTGGTTTGGCACTTGATCTGACCGTGACTAAATAAAGGTTTAACGACTCTCTCATTTCAACCAAACTTAAAGAATCGTCGGTAAAGAATTACGTTTTTAATTGTATGAAAATACCATTTATCTAGAGCTATACGGAGAACCACAAACTAATGACTTCAGCCAATAAATGTACATTCAGGAACAGTAACAGTTAACGATAGCGGTATTTATCTATTGAAGAATGAATCATTGAAATCAATAAGTGCCTAAGTTCACCACAGTAAAAACATTTTACAAATAAACTGCATGGTGGATTCAGAGAAGGAAGAATTTTACAATAATAATGACACAACGTGTTATATGCGTACATATTTTAATTTCAATTGGAGGCATTTAGTACTTCATAGGGTTCATTTTTTTCTCATTAGCTATCAACACACATTGGACAGGGAAGAGCGCATGTGAAGAGGAGGATGAGACTGCTGATCACATATTATTTAACTGCCCCTTACTCCCTAACCTTGAGTTCATTCAGGACATTCGCTCGGAGGGTTTCTCCTTCCCGCTGAATGTCCAGCACCTCTTATCAATGAACTCCCAAAATGTCAATAGTGCGGTCATAAAGCACTTTAAAAAGTGTGGCAAAATGGTTCAAGTAACTTCAAGTAAAATCATTATTATGTAATGAAAGGTGGCGTGTATCACTCAAATTTGGGTGCTTTGCCAATTAAAAAAATATATATTTATATCAGCATAAAGTCTATAATCCCTTTACCTTGCCAGTTGCTAGGTTCATTGAGTAATTGACACCGTAAATAGAATTGCCTGGATCCATAACCAATTAATTTAATTATCTCCAGTCATTTTATTTTTATTTTGATCCACAAAAGCAAATGTTGCATGTACTATTTTACCTTCTTTGTATATTTTATTAGTGATAATATTAAACTCCCTTTTGTTTTATTTTATTTTTACATCTTAGATATATTCATTTTTAAATGTGTCAATAATCTTATCATCGTGTCATTTGATTCTTGTTTTTTGTATTATGCCATGTAAGCAATTCTCAAAGCAGGTTAAAAAACAACTTCAGTACAAATAAATAAATAATATATCCAACCTCAAATCGAAGTAACATTATATTAAAACTTTACACATATTATGGAACATTTTTAACGAACAAATTTGTTTTGTTTTTCAATCAAATATGTTTTTTTTAAGTCTTCAATAATACACAATAAGGTAATTTTATTTATTATTTTGTGCGTTATGCACTTTTGGCTAATTTATTAGTTTGTTCACCTACTTTCTTCCTTCTCTCTGAATCCACAATAGGTAAATAACATTTATTAGCTGCAATAATGACATAATATAAAATTTAAATTTCTTCAAAAGAGACATTCAAAGTTTGCAATGTAAAATAGGCTCTCCGGCAAAGAAATTTTTATGTAACAATATGTCATTTTTGCAGTTAAAAATACACTGAATTGTTGTTGAAAGTAAAATAAAATAAATTATTTTGAATCACAATATCATAATAATAGTTCAAAAATTTCTGAATTCCGGACATAAGACACTTTTGATTCCTGTAATTCAATGATTGTTAGGGAATGTTAGATTTGTCCATACGAACGGAACTAATGAAATCTACTAGCTACCTTTTAATTATATATTTTTTTAAAATATAAAAAATGTCATCAATTGGTTTTGATTTTGTGAAAAGAAGTATTTTATTACGAATGATAACAAGTCATCACACATGAATACATGTGTAGTCACACAGGGAGTCTTCATTTGATGACTACGTGTACACCTGTTGACATTAGGCAAAACCTATGCACCATCAAATCTCTGCATCATTATTATATTAGACGGAAAGAACTAAATGTTTTAACCCTTAGCACTGGAGTGCCGCCATAGAGGTGGCATGCATAGTGTGCCGTACTACTTGAGAGCCGTTATGGCACCAAGAAAATAAGGACTTAATACATTGTTTGCGGGAAACGCTTAAAAGCGTCTTTTACATACTGTTGGTAGATAACAGGAAACGCTTATAAGCGTTCTATTTGCTTACTTTTGGTAGAGCGCGAGAGACGCCAAGAAACATTGTACAGATCGGAATTGGATTTGCAGTTACTTATGATTAGTATACGACCCTAATTAGTGTGCTAATTAGGGTCGGGGTTGATGAAAAAACCGCCTGACAACAATGTCTTAATCAATATTTTCAATGTATTAGCTTTTTACTTTTCAATATAATCAAACCGGAATCATATAAGTACAATTAAATAGTAATAAGTCTCGAAGTGGGATTGAGTCGACCGAAAAACTTTCCATTGGAAAGGGTTAAGGTAAGTCTTAGTACCGAGTGACCTTCCTTCCAAGTAGTACTGCATATTTTTGCTATATACGGTGTTAAATATACCAACCAAATTTGGTTGGAATTCATCTGAAATATGCAGTATGGCCTCATTTAACCTTTTAACACCGACAACCACGTAAGACGTCTTATGTAGGAACATAGCAAGAGCGGGAGCTCTTGAGAAGCCGGAAATACAAAAAAAAACACTACATGTATACTTTCTTGCTCATTTTACTAGCTAAGATAAAGCGTTTCTGACTGGCGATCTTTAAACATGCAAAGACATCTCTCGCGATAATTATGACATACAAGATGACAAAATATGCTCCGTTGCAGACACCACAACACTAATGACGGGCACTAATGCCCGTCAGTTAAAAGGGTAAACACCTCTGTTAATGATGCCAGGGAGATGATGTGAAATGTTACGACAAGGTTGATGGAAAAGATCATGGTTATTTTATTTTTAAGTTTGAGACGTATTCTTTTTTTACCTTGCTTGTATTAAACAAGGTCATTGAGTGAAAACTGTATCATAACAGATGAATATAATCGATATAACATCAACTCAGAAATCGTTCATAAGACATACCGATAGTCTATTGATTTTCAGAGTGAGAAAAATTGCTTTTTAATATATTGCTTTTAAACAAATTGCTTTTCAATATACAAGAGACAATGCCAGGAAATTTCTCACAAGTGAAACGGCTACCATTAAAATGAATTCAATGATAGAACTATATCGTCCATTTCTTCATCAATTTATATCCTAAAACTTTTGTATTAAAAATTCACAAAGTTCTTTTTCACCGTTTTTTTTTTTATATATATATATATTATTTTCACTAATGCAATTATAAACATTTTAAAAAATAATTTTTTACAATTACAGAATTCTTTTAAAAAAGTGGATTCAGGTACTATAAAGATAATTATGGATTTTGTTCATCTGAATATTAAAATTTTAATATTTTATACTATAGCCATGAGAGAAAATGAATGTACAATAGATTTCGAATGATTCAGTAATCTCTAAGGCACGATAACAGCTAAGGAAAGGGCGCATTTCTCTACAATTATTCCGTGATAATAAAAATAAAATAAAATACAAAATAAACCGTTTCAATAAATAAAATATTTTGCTAATAAAATGTGATTTTAAAAAATAAATCATTTTGTTTTGGAAATGGATGCAGTGACTGTAAAAAAATCAAAATTAACCGCTTCATGCTTGTTTTTTTTTTACAAAAACATTTAATTAGAAGTTGTCCTTTTGTCGGCTTGTGGTCCCGTGGTTAGTGTCGCGAACTCTTGAGTCAGAGTTTCTCGGTTCGAACCCACTCTACCACAATTTGATACCTATTTCTAATAAGAAGCCACTCAGGCTCACAGAAATAGTGTGGAATTGAAATATTTGTGTAAATAATAAAAAACACAAATATTTATCTTTTGTTTTAAAAAAGTTTGCATAATTTAAAAGCTGTCCTGTTCAAAAAAACAAAACAGAAGCAATAAAAAATGTACAGAAACTTAACCTAATAAAAAATATATATAAATAAATAAAAAAATAAGAAAATATGAAAAAACAGTTAAAAAATTTAAATAAAAATTGACATTTATCGAAAAATTCCAATAAAAAGCGTTAAATGGCAACTGGTGTGCTCAGTTTGATTGTTTTCTTATGTAACGCAAACAAGCGGAAACATGTGAGCAGTTCTCGGGTAGGCGCGATAACACATACGGCGTACGCAAACACTGCCGCTTCAAAAGCATGAAGTGGTTAATTTTTCTCTTAGCAATAAACCCATTCAATAGATGTTATTACTTTCAGAACATACTTGTTCAATAAACCCAATTTCAATCAAATTTACAAAAAATGCTCATATTGAAGCAATATACATATATATTTTTCAAACTGTCATAAGTTGTCACATTTCGTAATCGTAAAAAATAAATAAAAAAATATTGTAAGTGTGCTACATATTACGCACAAGGTCGCTTTGAAAGTAATGACCTCACTTTTAGATAATTACAACACCGTGCGAGTACTAATAAATGATTGGGTTAGGTTGAAAATGATCCCGTAAGCGGAAAAATAGCACTATTGCAACATGCCTTTCGATTATAAAATAATTTTGGACTTAAAAAAAATTATTAACTGTGTTTTTACCAAACTACCTTCTTCATTATATACATTACATATATTTCAACGAAAATGTGGCACAACAAATAATATAACATAAAATATGATTTTGAAAAAACAACCTTTTAAAAATAAAAAAAAAACAACCAAGAAAATTGTTTCAAGATTTTTTTATTGATCTCTCAATATATAGATGAAGAATATGGAATTCTGGGTATTTACAGGGCTTACCGCGTGTCATTGGCTGGTTTAAATTATCATTTTATACGCTGTATAACATTCACCATTGACAACCACACTTCAAATTTCGAAAGTGGTATTTATGATTGACTTAAAAAGGTCAACTATACATGATACTACATCGATGACCTATGTTTAAAATTGATTTGAAGTTTTTTATTAGTAAAACTTAAATGAAATGTATGTATGTAATGTACATAAATAATAATAATAATAAAACCCTTATACGCACCCCAATGGTGCATAGGGCACTGTGTCATATAAACGCAGTGTTATCTTGATCGTTTTACACATGAAGGAAAGGTGATCAGCCCTCCGCTTCAGGTACCAGTCCACGGTAATATTGAATAAATATTACAGTGAAAAAATCACTTATATTTATTTTACCCCCCTTGGGAATCGAACCCGGGACCTCCAGAACGGTAGCCGAGCGTGCTGACCATTACACTACGGAGGCGAACATAAATAATCCTTCCCAAATTATTTCACGTACCGTAGAACGGGCCACTTGAACTTTGATGTTACTTGAGCCCAGTACAAAAAAATATTTAGATCTGTATTCGGTCTAGAACAATGAATGTATCAACAGGCTTCATTGTTTCCCTGACAGGTGACACTTATTGTCACCATACGCTCATTATTGTAGACCAAATACAGATTGAAATCTCTTTTGTACTGGGCTCAAGTAACACATCAAAGTTCAAAAAGCCCCGTTCTATGGTACTAGAACACACTTAGAAATATCATTTTCAATTGATATTAAACTTATTCTTTTAGACCAGGTAGTAAGGCCTCGAATTCCCTAGATTTCTACATTCGTCATCCATGTTGAGTTATCAATTTAAAAAATCATGATATAAATAACTACTAAGTAGAGCAAATTAAGAATTTGCAAACTAAAATTTGGATACCATAAAAATAAAAAATAAAAATAGTTTATTTAAAAACTTAAATACTGCTCAGTTTTTAAGCGAATTCCATTTTATAAACCCACAATCCAAAACATAGTATGTATATTAAATTGTATTTACGTCATCTAATAAAATGAATGTCTTCCATAAAAAAAAAACAATCATACGTCACTTGTACATACAGCTAATAGTAAAATAATTTAAAACATCGGATCCTAATAAAATAATAACTTTTTCCATTTAAATTTACCTTAAAGATTTACATTAAATAATGAATTGACATTTTGAATTTGCGGATAGTGGAATTTATATTTGCATACCGGGACCTTTCCAGGCAAAATATTGCAAATGGTGGTTAAGTAAAGACCATTTTATTTAGTTAACCCTATATTACGGGACATTTGTTAAATTTACGATGGACGTCCAATCTGTGGGGAGTACCGAGGCAACACATGTAGAGAATGTAGTGACAAGTAGCATGTATCTTAGTTTTTTTACCCATATTTTATGTTCATATTTTATACATAAAAAAAAACACTACATTTTTTTTATTTAAATCTATTGTATCATTTATAAGTATAAACAATGAACAATGAGTGTAACCCCTCTCCAAACACAAGAGCTTAGTTTCTTTTTTGGAGAGGAACAGCCTAACTAGTATTAAGACATCGCTCACTCCTTTCAAGAACGTCATAAATAAAAAATTGTCAATTTTCAGTTGTGAATGTTTTCGGAATGCCCATATTGTGTGGCATATTTTTAACTTAATATTTACCCGCTACAGGGCAGAAAGTGTAAACATACTTAAAAAAACCTTCAGGTTTTACCTAAAAAGATATGTTGCACAGTAAAAAGTTTAATAAGTGACTTGATATTAATTTTTAATACATTGAATTATATTTTTAAACTTTAAAAACGTTCTCCTGAAAAATCAAGTTTTTTTATTAATGACGTTCTTGAAAGGAGTGAGCGACATGTCAAAAGCAGAAATGTCTAGCAAATTAATTAAATTATAATGTTGAGTTGGAACTACCACCCTACCTTCGGGTTATTTTCAGGCATATTTTTGAAACAAACAAAAAAATCACAACATTTATTGTCACAAAATATTGTCAGGTATGAAACCTGATAATATTTTACAGTACTATCTGTAGACAAGTCTAAAAAAATAGAGATTTTTCTTTCTGCTGTTAACAAATAAATTAAGCGGTCTTGGAAAACATGTGTTTATTTTTTTTCCATAGATTAAATAAAACAAAAATATATTTACCCAACTGGTGTTTTCAATGTTATGCCCGGAAAAGGTCACGGATATTTAAAAAAAAAAAACTAAGCACAATTTAAAGTAATGGGTAGACTAGTGGCACGTATATAAAATGAAAGATAAAAAAAAGTAAGATTATGCGCTTATGTGTAAAATAATAAAATAGAAAAAAATAATATAAAATATATAAAAATCAATTATTTCAAATGCAAAATATTCATGGGACGAGTTAACCTTCAATTAGTCGGACGACATTACTGTTTACAGTAATTATAGGATTCTTTTCGGTTGGTGAATTTTGATTTTTCAACAATTGTGTGGCCTACTTTCAAAATCCGCCAGATCCAATTTTATAATATTTTAAAATATATACTCTATTGGAATGCCAATTGTTGGTTTTACTGTTTAAAATTATTACATACTTGAAAACCCTGTTAAAAAATACTTGAAAACAGCGTTGAATTTCAAATTCCTTGCCTTCTGACCCATATCGGCCAATCAGAGAGCGGGGATAGGTCAAAAATTAAGATGACATCATTATCGGTTTGTGACTTTGGTTTTTTTTTTAATACTGAATAATTTTCTAAAAAAATGGGAAAATTCTCTATTTCATAATATTTTACATTAAGTTAGACAAATCTTTTAAACATAAATGTTACCGGGAGAATTTTGCATTTTTTGTAAAATCGACTTGCATGGATCTGGCGGATTTTGAAAGTAGGCGACACAATTCAAGTAATTACACAATCTCACTTTTCAAAAAATAATTAAGTATATACATTTCAAAATATACATACATTTTTAGTTACTATAGTAAAAAATTGGCAAATAAATAATAATAATAAAATAACAATAATAATTTTAGACCATTGCTTTAAATATGTATTTTTTTATGGAAATGAAGGATGGAAGTTGAGTAAGTACCTTGGTACTTGACTTCTACTGTGGTACTTGAAAAACTCTTAAGTTTGCCAGTATTTTTCTTTCTCCAACTAAATTTGATTGAAATAGTTCTATTATAATTTTTAATTACATCTCTCAATTCTCTTATTCGAATCCAGTGGTGTATAGGGCGTCAGAATAAATGAAAGTAAATTTAATCATTCCGGTAATATATATTTGTGGGAACAAACCAATGAGAATATGTATTTTAAAAAAATTGCTGGTTAAGAAAATTGTAGCTACGTATGATCAAAATGCAACGATTATTATGTTCATGCAATGCACCAAGGTGTTAACACGTCAAACGCCATGTGGGGCAACGGTGACCTCGCCTGTGTTTGACCGCAGCGCCATGGGGGCACCAGTGACCTCAATGGTGGTTCAAAATGGTGTCAAAAATTAAATACGTTAAAACTAAATACATTGTATAATTAAAATCTATGATGATGATCGATAATCCTGAAATTATCCGGAACATTGGTCTGTATGTTCCCGATAGTTACCTAAGACAGCGTCGACATAGATTGTTTCACATTCCTATACACAGGACCAACCTGCCGATGGCTATGCCTGTAGGAAGAGCTACCGCTATGTTGAACAATATCTCATTGGATATTGATCTGTTCCATGTGTCTGAAGGAGCTTTCCGAAGCGGGATTCTTCTACACCTTTAGCAATAGTATGCTTGCTTATTTTCTGTTTTTGTTAATGTATACAATTTAAATTTAAGTTTGTAATGTGTATGTTAACTATAAATAAATAAATTGAAATTGAAATTGAAAAATACGTAAATTACCGAAAAGTTTTTTTATGAATTAAAAAATTGATAAATTTTAGTGTTGGCGTTTAACGTGTTAAGCGTGTTTGGCTACCGTGCTGGAGGATCGTGCAGTGCCCTATGCACCATTGTGTGCGGATAAGTGTTATAAGAAGAAAAAGTTGAGCAAATGGCACTTATATATTTGTTTCTTTGCCCCTACTATGCATTGAAAATGAATCATGAAATAATTAATATATATTATACGATCACATTTTCTGTGATATTAAAAAATAAGTCAAATACGTTACTGTGGTGTTTGATCTATTTATGATATGTGGATTTTGTTTTGCGTACAATACGGTTAACATCCAAAATAATATTGAATAAATTTTATTGAACTTGGAACTTGTTGTGTATTTTATATAACAAATAAATAAGAATATTTTACAAAGTTTTCCTTTTGAGATGTGACTCCCATAATACTGGTTTAGGATTTTATCTAAAGCATGCATAAATTATTTTTACTCGAGAACAATGTATTACCAAACAGGTGTGCAACTTTATTTAATAAATTTCCAGATGTGCTATGGGCAAACCTTTCGCACATTTTTTACTGTCAGTATTCAGAGTGTTTAAAAAAAATATTTGATCAAACAATTTTTACAAAAATTATAAAAATTTATGCGTGCAGTGTGGAAAAATATATTGGAATGTTTTCCTATAACATATCGATCACTCCTTTCAACGTCATATTTAAAAAATTGACAGTTTTCAGTTGTGGACGTTTTCAGAATGCCCAGAAAATGTACTATATCCCAGCAAAAGCGGCATATTTTTAACTTAATATTTACCCGCCACAGGGCAGAAAGTGTTGTTTTTGCATTTTGATGAAAAGTTTTTTTTTTTTTTAATATACTAAATATTTTTCAAATGGAGAAAAAACCTTCAGGTTTTACCTAAAAAGATCTGTTGCAAAGTGCATAGTAAAAAGTTCAAAAAGTGGCTTGATATTTATTTTTAATACATTTCATTATATTCTTATGTATACATACATATCTATGTTATTCTATTCAATACCATTAAAAAAAAAAGTTCATTCAGGATTTTTGATGTCGCTAACTTTTGATAGCTTTCTGTGATTTACTTTGATTTTAATCCACTATTTAAAAATCTTTTTTTACCAACCGGATTAAGTCTTTATTTTTGGTTGTCACACAGTCTGTGCCACCTTCGATAATGCCCATTTGGCACACAATATGTGCCAGTATGGTGATCAAGATTTAAACTTGCATTTAAATTGTATATAAATCATTGAAATATAACGGGATTTGGCTTTAATATTAGATTGTAAATGATAACACTTGTTTCTTACCACTTCAGTTAAATTTATTTTAACGACTAGTTTCGGAAGCTACAGATGCTTCCATCTTCGGGTCTGAATATAAACTGATTATATTTATATTCAGTCAGTTTATATTGAGACCTGAAGTTGGAAGTATCAGTACTAGATAGTACTTAAACTAGTCGTTAAAGTAAATATAACTCAAGTGGTAAAAAAACGTGTTCTCATTTACAATTTCATCATGTCGTACGACAAAATGAATGCCGAAACAATAAATGAAATGTTACTGGATATTGAAAAAAAGTACAATATGTCAGCAAAATAAAAGTTGTCATAATCAGATCAAAGACCACAGATTTAAAAAAATGTATCTTTGTAAAGGAATTATTGCTTGAAAAACCTGCACCGAATACGGTAATAAAAATTCTACAAGCACCGAACACACCGATACCCATGAAATGGATCACATATACATACATATATACAGACATTAGCACACACTATACTATATACTGCCAATGGTCTCCTACTGGCAGAGATGATAAATGGCCATCTGTATGACATCGCAGATACTTTATTGCCAGCCTCGATACAAATACATTTATTATGGATATTTATTTATAAAAAAAAATTGAAAATATCCGATTGCCTCGCAAATAATTAGACCTGACACTGTAAGAGAATGGAACCTTTCCACATTCTTTTTTAAACCAAAGAGAAAAATATTAATTTTTAAACCATAGAGAAAAATAAACATTTTGAAACCAGAGAAAAATATACATTTTTAAACAATAGAGAAAAATCACTTTCTCTATCACACATATTAGACAAACAAAATTTTGTATTTTTTTTATAATAATAATAATAATAATAAAACCCTTATCCGCACCCCAATGGTGCATAGGGCACTGCGTCATATAAACGCAGTGTTTTCTTGATCGTTTACACATGAAGGAAAGGTGATCAGCCCTCAGCTTCAGGTACCAGTCCAGGGTAATATTGAATAAATATGACAGTGAAAAAATCACTTATATTTATTTTACCCCCCTTGGGAATCGAACCCGGGACCTCCAGAACGGTAGCCGAGCGTGCTGACCATTACACTACGGAGGCGGATATTTTTTATATATAGAAATAAATCAAACCAGCTCCAATACAGAATAATTTGTACCTGAAGAGAAAGAGTAATATAATGTAATTGATATATTTTTATTCTCGCTCTTGCAAGACTTTTACAATGATAGTAACCAAAAATTATTATCTTATGATTATGAATGATGCGTGTAAAAAAAAAATTTAAATAATAAAAACATAATAAGTGGAATACTATTTACTCACTATTTCGGAATTGTGGAATGGTTCCGTTCTGTATAAAGGAATTGAATTCTCAAGTGATAACAATGCCTCATCGCGCATGACCGCCCATTTGAAGTAAATGACTAAGGAAACCGATGCGAACCCCTATGACTATCACAACGCGCACGCATATCGTCAAAATAACATATGTTGTCTCAATACCCCATCGAGGACACAAATTTCTAGAATTATGAGCAGGGAAGAAATTTGTTGACAACTATTTCAACTCATAATTGGCCAAACTCTAACCTAACAAATGGAAAAATAATAAAAAAAAAACTCACTGATGAATTAACAACAAATAATCAATTGATGAAAAAAATCTTAATATAAAATTAATATCAACTGATTAGTTATGCTGCAATAAATCATGGTTATTATTATTTATGTAAATTAATATCCGTTAACTTTATCGCCATTGTATGAATTATAAATAAACATATATATATATATATATATAAATAGTGACAGTTTGCTAATCAGAACGCTCCGTAATCCGTAACACGTTACAATCCGAACAATTTTGCGGTTCTGCCTTTTACCCTCCTTTCTTTACATTACCACTCAGCCGCAGATAGGGAATTTGGTCCCAGTTAAGAAAACATTCAACCAGAAAACCAACATCATCCTTAGTCTACTCATCCAGCTGGAGACGCATTGCAAGAGCCTGGGTGAGGACCGGTTCGACATCAGATCCGCGATAGTTCATAAGACTGTCACGAGAGGTGGTATCATATATCGCTCACTCCTTTCAAGAACGTCATAAATCAAAAATTGACAATTTTCAATTGTGCATGTTTTTGGAATGCCCAGAAAATGCACTATATCCCAGCAAAAGCGGCATACTTTAAACTTAATATTTACCTGCTACAGGGCAGAAAGTGTTGTTTTTGCATTTTGAAGAAAAGGTATTGTTTAATTATTTTTTTAAATATACACTACATATTTTTCAAATGGAGAAATAACCTTCAGGTTTTACCTAAAAAGATTTGTTGCACAGTAAAAAGTTCAATAAGTGGCTTGATATTAATTTTTAATCTATTGTATTATATTTTTGAACTTTAAAAACATTCTCCTGAAAAATCAAGTTTTTTTATTTATGACGTTCTTGAAAGGAGTGAGCGATATATGATAAAAATAGTGAAGGACATGGATGCTATAAACCAAGCTAGGATACAAAATGCCGAACCCTTTTCTAGTAGAACGGAAGGTCTTTTTACGACATTCAATAGTCCGGCTTTTCCTGAGGAGTGCAACGTGTTTTCCTCCCAGTAATGACCAAATGCTGAAAAGTTCCTGATTGCCCCACACTAGTTTATCCTGTTCCCGACACATTAAAATAAAACATGTTTTTAGCTAGAAGGAACAGAAATTGACTTAATGGTCTATAAATCTTGGAAATAACCTTGTACAAGGTTAATTAATAAATGCAACTCCCATATAAAAAATTTAAAAAGTTCAATTGTTACCCGATTGTCTCCAAACAACAAGATGACTGAAGATGAGGTTGGAGTTTGGGAATCGGGTGGCTTCGGTGAGGGGATCCGAACGATTCCCTAATCCGAAAGACCCACTGCACGATTTACATTCAGATTAGCAAGCTGGCAACATATAAAAGTGAAACCACAACTCAACATTTTTCGAGAAAGAGGATAAATAGCACTGCATTAGTTGTTCGCATTTTTGTTTGTAATAAAATATTGCAATATAAAAAATAGTATTTAAAATAAATTGTAAAACAATATTTTTGACATTGTATCGAATTTCGAAGTTTACTAAATTGGGTTTATGTTTGTAAGAAGAAAAATACAAATATCAAATGCGATAGTGAATTGTTTTTATGTTAAATGAAGGTTTCACAGTATATATAAATATTTGTTGCTCAGATAATTTGGATACAAAAACACAATGGTAAAATTTGTGAAGACACCGTTGCCCATCAAAATAATCACATATTGGACAATTTTTACGGAAAATGTTCAAAGAATCACTAGAAAATTGTTATCTAACAATAAAATTCTGGCAAAAATGTAATTCAACAAAAAATACATGAACATATATATGTGAATACAAGATTATGACATTTCAAATAATATAAAATGAGTTTTTTTTTGTTTACTTGCAAACAAATACTGGGCAAGATAAAAAATAAATAACTTCTGTCTCTTTCTCATACTTCTACGTCCCAAAGAAACAGCTTTCAAATTTAGTCCAAGTGATAATGTTGTTGAATACGCATGTCGCAAAAGATTTTGATAAATAGTGGTATTTACCAAGTAAAATTTAAATTTAAAACTTTATCGGAACTAATTGAATCTTGTCATTTTTAACTTGAATTCCCAATGCGATATCTTCAAAGTAAATAAATTTAAAAAAAAAACAGATTGACATGGCATTTTCACAGTTCCTACACATGTTGGAAAAGTATCTGGTTTGTAATAATATATATCCGCACATAGAATGATTTAGTAAAATGTCCATCCATACATACATAAAACATAAAAATATAGACTTACGACTAATTAAAAAACCATATGGTAAAATAGTTCAATAAATAATAGTATTTTCCAAAGTTAAAAAGACAATATAAAACAGAAAAAATAGTATGTAAACATCGATACATAAGTACAATTTAAATAATATGTGTCTTTTGTAAGAAAAGGAAGCCGAAGTATTTCTTAGATAAATGCGCGGTAATGTCCGGTAGAGGAAACGTCTACCACCGCGGTCCACTATATTAGCACTATATGTACAGTCGTAATAATTATCGTATTGTACAAAACGATTTCATAATAAAATCTTCAACAATATCAAACATTTAGATCGGATACAAAAATAGCAACAGAAACAATCCAACATTACGAAGCGCACTTTCACACGTTCTACCGGATCCTTAACCTCTATGCGTAGTCCCGCGGGGGTATATGCTAGCGCTAAATTATCCTAGTCATTCTCTAGTCAGACTTATGGGCGAAGGGGCTCAGTCCACGCCGGGCCCGTTGATGGGGTCCCGGTAGGCGCGGAAGGCGGGCGGCTCCGCGCAGTAGGTGGTGGTGCTCACGGGCTCCCGCGGCGGCAGCGGGCCCGGCGCGCCGCCCTCCGCGCGCGCCATGGGGCTGAAGCGGTTCAGGTTCCACTGCTTGCCCGAGGAGCTCACCACGCCCGCGTCCGGGCTGGCCAGCGCGCCGCACGCCCACGCGCCCGCCGCCGGCCCGTACTGCTCCAGGCTCCACGGGCTCTGCACCGAGTAGGGGCTCGCCTGCGAGGAGGGCGTGTCCTTGCGCAGCGGGCTGTAGCGCTCCAGGCTCCAGGGCCGCGCGTCCTGCCGCGAGTCCGCGTCCAGGTTGGAGCCGCTCACCGGCCCTGCCGGACTGAACTCCTGGCGCGGCGTGGAGATGGCGCTGGTGCTGGGCTGGGGGGAGAAGGCCTCGTGCGCGGACAGCGCGCTCCGGGGCGCCGGACTCGAGTTGTGCGCGGCGATGGTTTGAGGCGAGTAGTCCTGCTCGGCAGACCTCACGGAGGCCGTTGCGTCGCTTTCGCTAGCCTTCATTCCGGGACTGGCTCGGACGGCCGCGGGGCTGCTCATAGCGGAATCCGGGCTCTTGATGTCTCCTTTTACATCGTCTCTATCGGGTTCCGACACTAAACTACTGTTATCCGGACTTTTGATCTGTTCGTCTTTAATAGGGGTGTTCTTTCCTTCCTCTTTCAGTTTAGTCCCCTCTTCTTTGCTTCTCTTTGCGTCTTCTAGTTTCTGTTTGGCATCATCTTGAGCTTTCTTCTTCTTCTCTTTGGCTAGCCTCTCCTGCTCCTCTTTTTCCTTCTTCTTGACAGGATCGAAGCTATCCCTGAGGTCCTGCAGTTCCTGTCCGGTGTAGAGTCTCTTGATGCCCCGAGGCAGAGCCCTACACGACGCCAGGTTAACAGAGTCTAAGTTTGGACACTTTAAAAGTATATTTTTCACAGGATCAAAGGAAACGCACGAACCGCGGAGATTTAATATCCTGCCAAAGAAAGAAACACTTTATAGATTATGATATTACAAATAGATTACTTCTCTCCATATATTTAATAATGACTTCAGTTAAAACTTCCTAATCTTAACAATTATGATTAAAATTTTGCCATAATTTGAAAAAGTATTAAAAAAATAATATTCTGGCCGAATTTTTGGTAAAAATATGATTTTTTTTGTTCAATGTAAAATCGTAGTGAAATTGTTAACACATTTACCCCTTAAAAAAATGCTCATAATTTACAAAACAATTCTAAATATTCAAATCACTGTTTTCATTAACTGCTTTTATTATTTTGTCAACAAAAATCACAAATTACCATCGAAAAACTGTCTCAGTATATGCATAAAAGGAGTTTTTTAGCTATAAACGTTTTTATTTTTCAATGCCGCAATGGTACCTTGATCTATTGGCTTAGTTACCAATGTGATACAATTGTGGTGATAGCAAAATCATTTTAGTATCACTCATTATCATACTGCCAGGTTCCATTTTGGGACAATTGGGATCATAGTCCGACACACCATGCAACCTATATCGCTCACTCCTTTCAAGAACGTCATAAATCAAAAAAACTTGATTTTTCAGGAGAACGTTTTTAAAGTTTAAAAATAAAACACAATGTATTAAAAATAAATATCAAGCCACTTATTGAACTTTTTACTGAAAAACAGATCTTTTTAGGTAAAACCTGGAGGTTTTTTCTCCATTTGAAAAATATTTAGTATATTTAAAAAAATAATTAAACAATACTTTTTCTTTAAAATGCAAAACAACATTTTCTGCCCTGTTATTACTTATAACCCTTATCCGCACCCAAAGGTGCATAGGGCACTGCATCGAATTGACGCAGTGTTATCTTGATCATTACTTACATGAAGGCAAGGTGATCACTCTTGTGCTTCAGGAACCAGTCCAGGGTAATATTAAATAAAAATTACAGTGTAAAATCACTAACATTTATTTTCACCCCCCCTGGGAATCGAACCCTGCCCTGTAGCAGTAAATATTAAGTTAAAAATATGCCGCTTTTGCTGGGATTGATGATATCACAACTCAAAATTGACGATTTTTGATTTATGACATCGTAGAAAGGAGTGAGCGATATGTATGTGCAAAACTAAATTACCGCAGTTTGCTGTCCTTCCCTTTGTCGGCCAGAGCATCCACGGCGGCATCCAGAGGCTGCTTGGCGGTGGACCAGGCCAGGTCCACCTCCAGGAGGCTGTGCGACCACTTCTCGCAGATTAGCTCCAGACATGAACTCGACTGCCGCGTCACACAACAACCTGGAAAGTTGCGATGGAATAAAATCAGAAGTTAGACAAAATCTCAACAATGTATGATAGATGTTCGAATAGTGAAATAAGGAAGGAATGCAAACCTGAGATAAGCATTATCGATAAAATTACGAAAGGTGTGTTGAGATGGTTTGGAATATCTTATAATATTATAACCTTTACTGTTTTACCAATAAATATGGTACATATAACTATTATGCACGTATTTTATCGAGTGTCTAGATCAGAAAAGTGATAAATTAACAAGAAAACTAGAAAAAAAAAACTCTATAAAAAACTATACCTGGGATGTAAAGTTTTGATTTCTAACTGATTTTATTTGAAATTTCAATCAAAATGATAATTCTATCTTTACAGGGACATCTTTGATCAAGTGTCAATAAATTTGAAAAAAAATTATAAGAAATAATGCATTATTACAAAAAGCTTTCCTTACTGATTTGTAGATATGTATCACACTTAGTATCTTTATAATACATATAAACTACCACGGATGGAGGCGTGGTTTAAAAAAGATGATTATTATGGTGAGACTCAGAAACAAATAAACAAGGCTGCAGTTTTATCAGGATGCCTCAGAAACTCGGTGTGGAGGAACAAACACATGAGAATAGAAAGTAAAATGAAAATATACAAAACATGTGTTCGACCAATAGGCACTTATGGGATTGAGGCAAGAGCAGATACTTCCAGAACAAAATCTCGGCTTCGAACCTCC
Organism: Brachycentrus maculatus; assembly: GCF_059751285.1. NCBI lineage: Eukaryota > Metazoa > Arthropoda > Insecta > Trichoptera > Brachycentridae > Brachycentrus > Brachycentrus maculatus. Next base: position 782,957 of record NW_028280892.1, read on the forward strand.
GAGATGAAGACTCTCCGATCCATAACCGGAAACACATTGCGAGACCGAGTAAGGAATACCGACATACGGAGCATGTGTAAGACGGAGGATATTGTGAGGTGGGGATGACAACGAAGGCGATATTGGAAGGAACATATAAACATAATGTCAGAAGACAGACTTCCACGTATCGCCCTCCAAGGAAACCCTGAAGGACGCAGACGCCCAGGCAGACCTCCGAAAAGATGGAAAGACAGCTGGGAGTCAACATCCCGAGAGCGACATGCGGAGGCACAAACAGATCCTTAGGATCTACAAAAAGAAGAAGTAGAAGATTATTGTGATAGTTACCGCTGAGGAAGAGGTGCTGCAGGTCCCAGGCGGGCACCTTGATGAGGCCCGAGTCGGTGATGCGGATGCAGCCGCGCACGTCCAGCAGGCGCAGGCACGTGGAGGCCTTCAGGATGCGGCCCAGCGCCTCGTCGTCCACCAGCTTGTAGTTGGTGGAGGGGCACGCCACCGACAGCTCCTCCAGCAGCGGGAACCCGGGCGACTCCATCTGGTAGTGACGCACACCGTATCATCAAAATGTATGCACATTTTAAAGGGAAACACTTAAAAGCGTCTTTGCATACTGTTGGTAGGGAGCGGGAGATGCTTATTATTTTTTGAACAAATTATTTATTTCCGTCGCTGCTAATGAATAGCTTTATATTACAATAATGGTGGGGACTGACCAGAGCCACTTCGTCATAACATAACACGTTACGATGCGAGCATTCGTATAGTCAGTACAGTGAGCCGAGCTCTCCATCCGTAGTCGGAGCGCGAGCGACGTTACACTACGACGAAATGCTCTGGTCAGTCCCCACCTTTATGCTAGGCTAGGAATACAAGAATTCTGAGCCTGAATCTATTATATTTCATATTGATATTCTCTTTTTAAAGTCGAGTTGTAGTAAATATGTCACCGGGAGGGAAAGGTTAATTAATATATGAGTAAAAAGCCCAGCACACTCGGCTACCGTACTGAAGGTCCCGGGTTCGATTCCCAGGGGGGTCAAATAAATATAAGTGATTTTTTCACTCTAATATTTATTCAATATTACCCTGGACTGGTACCTGAAGCGGAGGGCTGATCACCTTTCCTTCATGTGTTAGCGATCAAGATAACACTACGTTTATATGATGCAGTGCCCTATGCATCATTGGGGTGCGGATAAGGGTTAAAAAATATAAAAAAAGGCCAGTGGGGGAGGTACCTGTTCCTGCGTGGTGACCCCGGCGAGCACGACCTGCGAGTTGGTGATGCGGAGCACGCGCAGCAGCGGGCAGCCCCTCTGCAGGCGCTCCAGGGGCACCATGGCCGGGTGCGACACGGCCCACAGGTTGGACAGGTCCAGCAGCTGCAGCGCGGGGCAGTTGGCCGCGATGGAGTTCAGGATCACGGGCAGCGCCGCCAGCTTGTTGTTGGCCAGCGTGAGGTGCGTCAGCCGCCCGCCCATGCACTGCGTCATCTGCGTGAGGCTCGCCTGCGACAGACACCCGCCCGACGACCCCGAGTCCGACTGGAATCAAAACATTAACGGGGCGTTATCTCTACTTCATTTTGTGGCCGGATTGGCAACCCTGCTCATATCCTCGCTTTGTCTGTTCTTAAGTTTCCCTTACACACGGCAAGGAGCGGTCACGGCAATTTGCATAATGATTTATGCACGATTCTGAATGACTCAGGTGAGCACCAATAAATTGTCCGCCTCCGTAGTGGTGGGCATGCTTGACTACCGTACTGGAGGTCCCGGTCAAATTTCACTTTAATATTTATTCAATATTACCCTGGACTGGTACCTGAAGCAGATAGCTGATCACCTTTCCTTCATGTGTTGACATAATTTTCTTTGCATTAACAAAAATCAATAATTTCCTGGCAACAATTTTATTTATTTTTTTTACAATTTTTTTTTTACAAAAATATTCTATTATATTAATACAAAAAAGATCTTGCAAAGGCATGGCCTGTGTGTGGGCATACATTTTGTTATAGTAGAGGGTGCTGGAAAGAATACAATAGATAATAATACAATACAAAAATATAAATAAATTAAAAGTGCCAATATAAACTATGTACCGTAGAACGGAGCTACTTGAACTTTGATGTGTTACTTGAGCCCAGTACAAAAAAAAAATTTAGATCTGTATTTGGTCTACAATAATGAACGTATCGGCATGATTCATTGTTTCCCTGACAGGTGACACTTATTGTCACGATACTTCGATCGATACCACAATCTAAATAAAAAAAATTGTACTGGGCTCAAGTAACACATCAATGTTCAAGGTAGCCCCGTTCTACGGTACATTCATAAAAGTGCCAAAATACAGTTCATTTAGCAAATAATAGCGGCATAATTTATATAGTCATTTAAGTACGGAAATATCATCCTTGGGTAGATAGATGGAATAAGCGGGTGGTATTTACCGTGCTGCTGAGGTCTAGTCGGGCTAATTTGGGGAGGCCTTGGGAGATTTCGCGCAGCTGGTCAATGGTGAGCCTGTTCCAGCCCGTCAGGTTGAGCTCCTCCAGGAGCGGACTACACTCCACGAGACTGCTGATCACCCACGGGAAATCCGACACTTTCCAGTTACCTGATGATGGAAAATAAACATATCACAAATGCAACGTGTACATGAGAACGCAATGGATCTTCCTCGAAAGATATCTAGAGGAAGACCAAAAATACATGGATGTTGCATGGTTCAAAGACATGGCCTAGGTGACGTTGTCCATGACAGAAGGACCTACAACCTGAGCACGAGGAGAGCCAACCCCAGCAGTCTACAAAGATGATCCTTCTCCTCCCTGCAATATTTTTTTTCTATACCATACCCTTTTTTTTAAATCTCTGAATGTTTTTTAATAGTTATTATAACATAAATGTGGAATTGTTTAATTGGCTTTTTTTTAAACTTAACTATTTTTGTTAATGTAATGTAATGTTTATTATTGTTAATGCAACTATTGTTTATTATATCATTTTTTATATGTAAAGCTGTACAATTCCCAAACAAATAAAATAAAATAAATAAATGATAAGTTGGAATGTAGCCAGGAAGAAGATGGAAAGTAAAAATGTCACAAATGCAAAATGTATATGAGAATTTACAAATTTACCTCCCACAATTTCAACTCAAATTTAACTCCAATTTGTACGCAAGCGAAAGCGGAAAATCTCAGAAAAACCATCATGTCGGATCACGTAAGGACGGCAAAATGGGGTATAAAAGCGAAGTCCTGTTTGAACCGTGCTAGTCTGGGAATTGGAAGTTGGCCATCCACATTGACGAGGAGCTCAACAAGCTGCTCTCCAGCGTGACCGTCGCTCAGGGAGGCGTCCTGCCCAATATCTTGGCCATTCTCCAGCCCGTGAACATCGAGAGAAAGGCATTACAATTTGTCAGCTCATCTTTTGCAAGCTCCAGACTCGGCCCACTCAACGTCCCGAGACCGATTGACAACATTTTATTATTATTTTTTGTCTATCATTATCATCATCATCCTATTATTATCCAAGTTTTTATAAGCGCCCTTGAGGTAGAATTATTTTTATTTTTATTATTATCTGATGATGGAAAATAAAATGCAACATGTACAATGGAACCTCTCATAACAGCATAATTTGGTCCAGAATCTTACTCGTTATGCGAAACATTTTTTGTTTTGACTGGCGTGGAAGTCCCGGCTCACAAGTGAGTACCGTGAAAAGGGGACTTGCCCTTTTTTCTGTAACTCGTTATGCAAAGCATCACTCATAATTTAATATTACAACAATAATTTAGTATTACACAGATGTAGAACAACAGCAGCATTAAACCATTATACTTACGCAGTTAAATTTTTTTTTTATAAATTTCCGGAAAACTTAAAATCTATTAATAATTATTAAATATTTAAAACCAAAATAAAAAAACATATAAGACTCACCCCTACCTAGACTCCATACCAAAGAATACATTTAAAAAAAATTTACTTTGTTTAAAACAAAAATAATTGTAAAACGAACTCCCTCTCTAAACACAAATATCTACTTTATTAGAGAGGTAGAAACGTTATATATGAAATGTATTGTATATTTACCAACTACAGTGAAACCTCTATCTCTCGTTTTTAAAGGGACCTATTGAAATAAACTATGAATGCGGGATAAAGAAGTCAATACATAAGGACATACGATCAAGAAAAAATATCGTCCTCCCTATCTGCATAACCATTGGTAGGTTAAAATATTAAGAATACAAGTTTTAGATGTAAATAAATGTATTTATTAAAAAAAAAAATACAAAGTTGAACAGAACCCTAAGATCTTCAGACCTCTTCTGCTGTATCCATCATACTACCTTTTGATAGTCTGTATCCCACACATAGGAATATTGTCGTCGAATGTGACAAAATTGAGAAAATTTAAAAGAATGTAAAAACAAAAAAAAAACAGAAAAATTTAATCAAATATGTAGCATAATTCAAACGATGCATGCAGTAAAATGGTGGATAGAAACGATCTTTTTGTATGAAATTAATTTGGGGTAGAAGAAATAAACGACACATCCGGGAAAACGATTATTCGAGGAACGATAGATTGAGGTTTCACTGTATTTTGTATTATTTAAATATGTATTTTGTAAAAAAAAATTCTTTCAATTCTTTCAATAACTTTTTCCACTTTTTTGCTCGTTATGAGAGGTTCCACTGTGCATGAGAATTTACAAATTAATATTTTTTATCGTTGGTATTAGAGGCAGATTGAGAAGAGGATTATTTCTTACTCAGATTAAGGTGACGGCACATGGAGAGCCTGTTCTCCAGCAGCCAGACCAGGCGGTGGTCCGTCTTCCACTTGTCCTTGGTGTTGTGCGCCAGCTCCACGCTCTCCCACAGCGCCGGCGTCACGCTCGCCGTGTGCCAGCGCTTGCACACCTCGCCCAACCTGGTCAAGCCACACATGATAAAAATAGTCAAGGACATTGCTACCGTAAACCAAGCTAGGACACAAAATGCCCAACCCTCTTCTAGTGGAACGGAAGGTCTGCTGACGACAGTCAACAGTCCAGATTCTCCTGAGGAGTTTTACGTGGCTTCCTTCCAGCAACAAGCAAATGCTGAGAAGTTCCTGATTGGCCCACATTAGATTATCCCTATTGTTCCCAACACAGATTAAAGTACAACATTTTTTTTTTAAGTTACAAGAAACAAAAATCCTTCTTCTTCAAACCCTTATCCGCCCTTATATACCCAATGGTGCATAGGGCACTGCATCATACAAACGCAGTGTTATCTTGATCGTTAAAACATGAAGGAAAGGTGATCAGCCCTCCGCTTCAGGTACAAGTCCAGGGTAATATTGAATAAATATTAGTGAAAAAATCACATGTATCTTTTTGACCTCCCCTAGGAATCGAACCCGGGACCTCCGGTACGGTAGCCCAGTGTGCTGACCATTACACTACGGAGGCGGACAAAAATCCACCTTGTATATAATAAGCAAGGTAAAGCAAGGTTTTCTTCTGCTTCTATTTCCTAAATTCACCTCATATATTTGTTTCACCGTTCTTTCTCGACATATTTGTTTCACATGCCCAAACCACCTCAACACACCTTTCTTAATTTCATCGGTGACGCCTCCTTGCATTCTCTCCTTATTTCACCGTTTTTTAATTTTTAACATTGAAGTAGATACCTGATGAGGGCAGGCAGCGTGCCCTGGTCGGAGACCACGTGCCTGAAGATGGCGACCAGCACCTCCTCGGGCATGCCGGCTCCCCACGGCCCGGCGTTCACCGGCGGCCGGGCCGGCTCCGCTGCCTGGACCTTCGGGGCTGCAACACAAACAAAACTTAAAACTCTCCCCTAAGTCGGCTGTCCAAACTTAAAACACTATATAATATATAAAACCCTTATCCGCACCCCAATGGTGCATAGGGCACTGCGTCATATAAACGCAGAGAAGATTATCTTGATCGTTTACATATGAAGGAAAGGTGATCAGCCCTCTGCTTCAGGTACCAGTCCAGGGTAATATTGAATAAATATTACAGTGAAAAAATCACATATATTTATTTGACCCCCCCTGGGAATCGAACCCAGAACCTCCAGAGGCGGAGGCGGAGGCGGACTTAAAACACTACCGTGTTTAATTCTACTTAAGAATGAAGAATCCGTTACTAGGGACATTTTTTGTAATACTTTTTTTTGCATTTTTGGATTAAGTAGAATCTACTTAGTCCAAGAGCGCAAAAAAAAAACGTTCCACAAAAAAATGTCCCTTACTGTGTTTTGAGTTTGGACAGCCGAATTATACCCATCGGACTAAATTGATCCCGAACTGTTTTAATTCTTGATCATCCCTGGGACTCCAGCTAGCCACTAGGGAGGGAGGGGATGATGTTCCTGATGTTGGAACTCAGAAAGCTAGCACCTTCATTTTTTTTTTTTTAACCCTTATAGTGCTGAGCTTATTTTCTCATATTTTGCATAAATTGCTAATTGCTTTTCATCATCACTAACTACTTGACGAATTTGACATTTTGTAGGTACAAATATAAAAACTTTTACCTAAAAAAATACAAAAATCAATATTAAATTTACAGCAAAATAATTTGAAATGATTGTTTATAAATGTTATTAACTTATTAAAAACGTTATACATGCGCGCGCTAAGACACGTCCGTACAGGTCGATACCTAAATCAAATTGCGCAATAGTCGGTATTCCGACGCTCCGCACTTTATATGCATTAATAGAGAGTCCATCTATCGACCGTTCGCACTCTAAGGGTTAAAGGAATAACCCATAATGCCTCTATTAGTCTTGTCTGCAGGTAGGATAGTAAGGATAGGGAAGGTACATGTGAAAAATACATCACAAACACCCAGACCAATTTAAAATAAATCTGTATTGAATTTATTTTGCACTTGGCGGGAATCGAATCCGCGACGCTATTTTCGCAATCAAACGTCTGCCCAACTACGCCACGGCGCCTGTCTAATTTTCCATTATTTATTTATTTATTGTAAAATGTATATAGCGACCTTGTTACGACGCTATATAAAAAAAATCACCTCAAAGTCGCTTTACAATTTACCGTAATTTAATTTTTTTTTTAAAAATTCTCTCTTCTCTTTCTAAAAAAATAAAAACATGGTAGTGTGACACAATATCACAAACAATGTATTTGTGTACAATATTTATGGGTGCTGCCGTGTAACTTGCTAAAGGCAGTATCCAGAGCTGCAAACGGCTTTCTTACCCATTTGTAGTTAGCTTTGTGTGAGATATCGCTCACTCCTTTCAGCAACGTCATATATAAAAAAACTTTTTCAGGAGATCGTTTTTACAGTTTAAGAATATAATAAAATGTATTAAAAATAAATACTAAGCCACTTATTGAACTTTTTACTGTGCAACAGATTTTTTTAGGTAAATCATGAAGGTTATTTCTCCATTTGAAAAATATTTAGTATATTTAAAAAAATAATTAAACAAAACCTTTTCTTCGAAATGCAAAAACAACACTTTCTGCCCTGTAGCGGGTAAATATTAAGTTAATATGCCGCTTTTTCTGGGATGTAGAACATTTTCTGGGCATTCCGAAAGCATGCACAACTGAAAATTGACAATTTTTGATTTATGACGCTGTTGAAAGGAGTGAGCGATATGTCACGCGAGTAAGTTAGGATCGGCACTGCTTTTCTGCCTATATGGAATGCACGCACCTGATAGAAGGGTCATGACTCTAAGATTGTCTTCTCACCTTTATTGGTAACAGTCTTGGTCTGGCGCGGCGCCCGTATCCGCACGGGCGCCACGACCGCGGGCGCCGAGCACGCCGGCTCCGGCTCTCGCTCCTCCTCCTCCTCGCCGTCCTCCTCGTCCTCCCCCCCCTCCGGCTCCTCCTCCTCCTCCTCGTCCGCCACCATCACGCGCTCCTCCCGCTCCTCCTGCTCCTCCGGCTCCTCCTCCTCCTCCTCGTCCGACTCGCTCGAGGTGGAGGGGGAGGGGGGCGCCGCAGGGCGGGACTTACTCCGCCGCGGCTTCTGCAACCAGAGAACAAGCTTACTGAGTGTGAAAGAGAGTGATAGATGTGCGAGGTTCGCAGGACGAGTGTGCTTGCATTCCTCTTCTTCTTTTATGGCTTTTCACCCTTCAAGAGTGTTGTAGACCAGGCGTTCCCAAAGTCTGCGCCGCGGCGCCCTGGTGTGCCGTGAGTCGATCCTCTATCATCCGAAACCACAAATATTCTCTTTTTTTGTTGTTCTCTATTTCAAATCTGAGTTCTTGCAAATATAATATAACTTTCATATTGTTTCATATTGTGGATGTTTTAATTTTTGCGCCTATCTACCCGACTACTTTTATTGTAGGAACCTATTTCTTTGGACTATAATATATACAGGATCTTTCATTAAGTGCTTTCTATTTTTAAATTTTAATAAAACAAAGTGTGCATCAGATGTAGCATCAACAATATGGTCGCTATTGACTGTAAAAATTCAAAATTTCTTTATTGAAAAACCCTATATATAGTCACTATATCTATTCCAAATAGCTTACTAATGTAGGCCGCCGTGACAAAATACTAAGCTTGTAAGTGCGCCGCGGGCTGAAAAAGATTGGGAACCCCTGTTGTAGACAGTGTCTAGTTATTTTGTCTGTAAAGACAAAACAAATAAAACAGTAGAAAAAACTATGTTTTTTATAGATTTGGCATTTAATTTGTAGAACTCTATTTTAATTTACATATTAAATATTAACACACTAAGGTTGGGAAAGGTATTTCTACCAATTCGGTCGATTGATTCTTAAAGACGGGAAGGGTATTTTTACCTTCTGCACCGGTCTCATTTCAATAGAAAACAAAGAATTATTCAATGTTTTTATATTAATATTATACACCAATCTCATTATTTTAGGTCTTAACTATATGGTTATTATTTTGAGAAATAAATTAAATATAATTAAATATAATAATAATAATGTAATAAATTAAACGCTGAAGAGGGCAACAGTTTGTTGCCGAAACTAGTTGGTTGTTAGTAAAAATGTGAGTGGATCAAAAAACAAAGTCTTTTTAGTAAAAGCTTTCAATGTTCAAAAAATTCAAAGCTTAACTATATGCACATAATTATCTAATCCCGTCGCAAGCGGTCTGCAGGCGTAAAAAATACCTGTCTGAAATGTGTTAAAATCAAACACTGATGTTTAGAGTCTACTAAGTTGTATTTTATTATTAAAAACACATAAAAATCAAATTTTTGACAATTTTTTCACCTTGCTATGGCATTTTCAAACTACAGTCAGACAGTAGTTTGAAATTTTCCATAACAAGGCGAAACAATTGTTTAGTTCCTATATTAAATATTAAATGACTAAGAAAATATATGTGGCGAATGTGAGAGGGAAAACAGAACGTGGACGACTGAAAAAGACTTGGCACGATCAGATCAATCAGAACCTAAAATCTGGCGGTGTCAAAAGTCTGCGTAATCGGAGGGCATGTATGACTAGATGTATGGATGTGAAGGAGGCGAGGAGTGTATGTCAGGACAGAAAAGTGTAGCGTTCCATCCTCTCTGCCTACCCCTGCGGGGAAATGGCGTGATGGTAGTAGTAGTAGTAGTAGTAGTTAAATATTAAAATGCCAACATTTTAATATTTAAAAATTAAACTATATACTTGTTGTTTTATTAAATAGTGATTTTCTGTTGAACTTATAGAAATGTGACAAAAAAATTTACACACAATTAGACCTTTTAAGAGTTCACGCAATCAGTGCTACATAATGTGATACTTTAGTGTTACAATTAATATGTATGGCTAGATTATATAAAAGACGTAATGAGGATTCACTGGGGTCAAGGGTCCGTGCAGTGTTATCAGTAAATATCTTTATCTGATTTATAAGCAATATCAATTAGTGCTTTAATAAAATGTAAACAGTGATATTTCTCTATAGACAGGCGAACATCACACTGGGTACAAATGCAAATACCGTCATATATTCGCATTTTCTCTGGGAAAAGCTACCATTCCACTTTTTTCAATCTTTGTATGAGGATTTAGAGCAAAAAAGAATCTTCTTCTTCTATTTTTCTAACCCTTATCTGCACGTAATGGTGCATAGGGTACTTTTATATAATATTTTTTTTAGTGTTTGTTATCTTAATGATTGATTGCAGGAAGGCAAGGTGGCGGGTTTATTGTACCAGTCCAGGGTAATGGATCAATATCAGAGAGAAAATAGCTTATATTTATTTTGACCCCCCCCGGGAATCGAACCCGGGGCCTTCAGCACGGTAGCCAAACGACTGCAGCAGAGGTGGACAAAAACAGCGAGATAAAACTCTCAATTTGGCAACATAAATGTTTATTTTTAACAGTTTTAAGACATGGAAATACACCCTAAAAATTAAAAAAAAAAAGCAGTATTGCTGATAACATTTTAAAGTCGAATGGTCAATATATTGCATTAGTTTTTATTGGCTTCCGATCTTATTTCTTTATATTGAGCAGTGCACTCCCCTCTTTATCGACATAATTAATATTAACTGCTTTCATTAAAGGTTATTTTAGTTAGTTTATTTATTTTAGTTATTTTTTAAGCGACCGTGAAAATAAATTTACGGCTTAAAGTAATCTAGATAGGAAATCATGTGATTCTCAAAGTCAATGATTAAAAGAAACATAAATATGTTGATACTGACAAAATTTACATAATTTATCTTCAAATGCAAATGTACCAACAAATCATTCTCCACAAGGGCGGGCGGAGAATTTATTTTAATAATTATTATTATTGTTGAATTAAGTTACTTAGCGCATTGTTATAGGGCAGTTTTGCAAGGGTTTTCGAAAATACCCGCGTGCTGAGAACTCTTTACAACTCCTTGGTGCGAAGTAGATTCGAGAGTGGCTTGATGATTTGGGGGCCACACGAGCTTAAGTACTCTCTTATGGTAGAAAAGTCCAAAAGAAGTTTCTGAGGTATCTCTACATGAGAGTATGGCTATTATCCTTGGCTCTACCCAACCCAGTTTCTCCAGGGTATTCTTGGCTAAAATAGTTTAGAGACTAGAAGGAATGTGTATTTGATTTTGCATTTTTATAGATTGTTGCGCGGTACGATCGATAATCCTGAAATAATCCGGAACATTGGTCTGTATGTTCCCGATAGTTACCTAAGACAGCGTCGTCATAGATCGTTTCACATTCCTATACACAGGACCAACCTGCCGATGGTTATGCCTGTAGGAAGAGATACCGCTATGTTGAACAATATCTCATTGGATATTGATCTGTTCTATGTGTCTGAAGGAGTTTTCCGAAGCGGGATTCTTCTACACCTTTAGCAATAGTTCTTGTATATTTTAGATTTTTGTATGTATTTAATGTATACGCTTTAAAGTTTTTAGTTTGCAATGTATATGTTAGTTGAAAATAAATAAATTAAATTGAATTGAATTGAATTTTTTCATCAACCCTGACCCTAATTATATTCAGTCTGACTCCGAGTATACTTCATTATATCATATAACAAGTAACTGAAAACCCGATTCCGATCTGTATAATGTTTTATGGCGAGTCTCGGCCTCTATCAAAAGTAAGCAGATAGAACGCTTATAAGCGTCTCCCACTCTCTAATAAAATGCAATAAAATACTTAAATAATTCAAACATTTATCTTCTGGACGCTGCAAAGAGAAAAGATGTTTTGAAGACATGGCCTAGGTGACCAGAAGGACCTAAAACCTGAGGACGAGGAGAGCTGACCCCAGCAGCCTACAAAGACGATAAGTTGGGATGTAGACAGGAAGAAGAGATCTTTTGTCTTTCTTTCATGTCATACTTTCTGTCATCTCGCAACATATTTTTAACTCTTTCTACAGTAAGCAAAGTATATTTCGTAAAATACATAACTGCCTAAGTAAGTTATCTAGATGTGGATCTATAGAATGCTCGGGATATCCTGGGGAGACCACATCTCCAACGACGAGGTACTACGATTAATCAAAGAAAGGAAGCAGCTACTCGCGACTATCTCCAAAAGAGGCCACGTGCTAAGACAAGACAGTTACTTGCACAAAATAATAGAGGGGACGATCGAAGGAATAAACGCCAGAGGACGCCCACGCTGCGAATACCTAAGCGACTTATACGAAGACATGGGCTGCTCGATGTAGGAGGAGCTGAAGAGGGCTTCCGAAAATAGATGAGAATGGCGAAGGAGATGTCATCTGTCGCTGCAGACCAATCCGCAGGATTAAGAATAGAGAAAGAGAGAAGTAAGTTATCATCATGCCAAATTACTTTGGTGTTTACAGATTCTTCACTTTTCCACATCCATGCATCTTCTCATATCAAGCATGCTGATTATTCTGACTTCCGGCCTGTCCCTTCAGAGGGTTTAGTGTACCAGATTCTCCCATGCCTTCTTTATCTTCTACTTCCAGCTACCTTGGCATAGTAAATTTGTTCCACAGCTCGTTCATGCCCAAACCATGCCAACACTCCTTTCTTTACTTTATCGATAATGCTTATCTCAACCTTGCATTCTTTCCGCGTTTCAATATTTGTCCATCAATCGTAAAAAAAATTTACTACAGACACATCTTAAACATTGTATTTTTTTGTCCGGATTCGTGGTGTAATGGTTAGCGTATTTGTCTACCGTGCTGGAGGTCCCAGGTACGATTCCCAGGGGTGAGTGAAAATAAATATTAATGACACTGTAATATTTATTTAATATTACCCCGGACTAGTCCCTGAAGCGCAGGAGTGCCCTATGCACCATTGGGTGCAGATAAGGGTTAGAATATACATCTTATGGTATTGGTGGTATGGACATGGTGGAATATACATCTTATGGTATTGGTAGTATGGACATGTGGAGCGAATGGATAACGAGAGAATGACTAAGAAAATATATATGGCAAATGTGAGAGGGAAAACAGAACGTGGACGACCGAAAAAGACTTGGTACGATCAGATTAATCAGAACCTAAAATCTGGCGGTGTCAAAAGTCTGTGTAATCGGAGGGCATGTATGACTAGATGTATGGATGTGAAGGAGGCGAGGAGTGTATGTCAGGACAGAAGAGTGTGGCGTTCCATCCTCTCTGCCTACCCCTGCGGGAGAAACGGTGTGATGATGGTAGTAGTAGTAGTAGTAGTAGTATTAAACATTGTATTTCTACTACATTCATTCTTTTTTCCATACTTAAATTTTATACATTGGGGTTGGTACATTGACTCTTCTCAATGGGTAAGTGTGTTTTCTAGGGATAAAAAGAATGAGAAACATATTGAAAGGAATGCGTATTCCAGCAACATAGGAAATGTTAGATCACTTTACCCATGGCGGTTGCTATTGCCAATCGAAGCGTGAGAAGTCTATCACCCAATTCGACTGGAATGCACGGCTCTTTTAGATGCTCTGGAGCCGTAATAACGTATAGATTTATACATAAGCAGGCATAGTTTACACTCCACCCTTTCGGGAAAGCGTAACCAGTGCAGTTGGTGAAGTAGTAGTGATATATTCCTTTCATATAATATACTAGATTTATTGGATAAATGAATGTATAGTATGTTGTATAATTTTTCACAATATTTGATATATTCCTTTCATATAATATACTAGATTTATTGGATAAATGAATGTATCGTATGTCGTATCATTTTTCATAATATTTGATATATTCCTTTCATATAATATACTAGATTTATTGGATAAATGAATGTATCGTATGTTGTATCATTTTTCATAATATTTGGTACATTCCTTTCATATAATATACTAGATTTATTGGATAAATGAATGTATCGTATGTCGTATCATTTTTCATAATATTTGGTATATTCCTTTCATATAATATACTATCTATCTGACCCACCGAACCCCTGAGGTTCCATCGAACCCAGGTTAAGAACCACTGCCTTAGAGTGTCCTTGCATTGTTCCATACTGTACATTTTTTAGATCAGGCCAGATGATGATACCAGAGGGGTGAGATGACTGTTTTAAGAAGGGATACTGGCCTGAATGTGCCGGGCGATGTTGGGATGGATGATGGAACAAAACAAAATTCACATTTAACACACAACAATAGTGATAAGACCGTGTTCATATTTACTAATGAACCAAGTGGATATTGGAGTATATGCACATTACAAAGGGCCAAATATGCACATTACAAAAATTGAAAAATTTCTTGGGAGCCAAAACTGTTTGCAATTCTAGTACACCTTAATTATAATTTTAGATCTGTATTAAATCATGGGTACACTCGATAAAACTTAATTTTACGCACAATAACGATTTTTTTCATTGATAAAAAATTGTTTGAAAGTAAGGTATCCATAAGAATACTACTTATTGCGAATAATGTCCTTGCATCTCCTTTGAAAGTTTGATCAAGTTAGTTTTGTATGTCATTATTTTTAGCACATTTCCAGGTTCTCGCCAATAAGACGATTTATCAGTTTGCTTTTAATAAGGTTCATGCTTGAAAAAGATTATTGGCATGAATACGTAGAGTCAAAGAGCCTTCCCGCGGATATTTGTCCGGAGCCGCACTTAAAAGGTCAAAGAGCCACACTTTGCTGATGAATAGACGATATGAACAGTGTTATAAGAGTCGTTTGTCGAATGATCGGCAAGGTAAATCACAAACTCTCAATATGTAGGTCGCATATATCAAAAGTATATAGAACAAACTACTAATATTGTGAACATATCGCTCACTCCTTTCAAGAATATCATAAATAAAAAATCGTCAATTTTCAGTTGTGCATGTTTTCGGAATGCCCAGAAAATGTACTATATCCCAGCAAAAGAGGCATATTTTTAACTTAATATTTACCCGCTACAGGGCAGAAAGTGTTGTTTTTGCATTTTGAAGAAAAAGTCTTGTTTAATTATTTTTTTAAATATGCTAAATATTTTTCAAATGGAGAAAAAACCTTTAGGTTTTAACTAAAAAGGTCTGTTGCGCAGTAAAAAGTTCAATAAGTGGCTTGATATTTATTTTTAACACATTGCATTATTTTTTTAAACTTAAAAAACGTTCTCCTGAAAAATCAAGTTTTTTGATTAATGACGTTCTTGAAAGGAGTGAGCGATACGTTTTATCTTCTAACTTTTAATTCTTATCTGCGCGGCATCACATCGACGTAGTGTTACATTGATTGTTAATTACATGGATGCAAGATGATCAGCCCTGCGCTTCACGTACCAGTCCAGGGTGATATTAACACATTATTGATGGACGGTTTTTTCATCAACCCCAACCCAAATTGTACTCAGACAGTCTGCCCCACGATCCTCAGTATACTAATCGTAAGTAACCGCAAATCCTGTTTCGATTTGTACAGTATTTTTTGGCATCTCACACGCTCTACAAAAAGTAAGCAAATATAACGCTTTTACGCATCTCCCGCTCTCTACCAACCATATACTACCTTGATCAAAAAGTTCCCGGAATGTGTTTAGAAAATTAAAAATACAAGATTATTCATCAAAATCGCTATTGTCCCCTTCAAAGTAGTCCCCATCGACTTCAACGCACTAATGCCAGTGCTTGATCAATCCTCGAAACAATTTTTATAATCGGTTTTCGGTATGGCCATCAGAGCTATCTTCGATTTTTCCATGACCTCATATCGGATGCTGTAATGCATTCCGGGAGCAGTTTCTTGAGTTGACCCAATAGGAATATCGTTGTCGAATGCACTTTTCTAGCATTTTCAGTGTCATCGCACCACTAAAGCTGCAAAATTTAATAAAAACTCGCTGCAGCAAATTCCATTACATTACATTTTTCCACACAAAATTGTAAAAAATCGAAAACACGCCCAATCGCAGAAGTACTCAATACGGCATCACTTTTACAAATGTCAAGTTATTAAGCTGAAAATTTCATAGAATACCAATGACAGATGTAGCAACCTAAGGAAAAAAAGAAAATTCAAATCGGGTGACTGAGAATGCCGATGAGAACACGGTGGTGATTCCGGGAACTTTTTGATCAAGGTAGTATAAAAGACGCTTTCAAGCGTTTCCATTGTTACTAATAATTTTGGATAATTTTACAGTGCCATTTTCGTAAAATACTACCTCAAGGGTGCTTCAAATTTATACAATATTACGGTGAAAAATCACTTATATATTTTGACGCCCCTTGGGTATCGAACCCGGGATCTCCGGCACAGTGGCCAAATGCTTTACCACAACATTAAAGAGAAATCTGAAGCACATACCGATCCCTTTGCCTTCATGAAATTGATGATTAAGTTAAGACTGTGTCGATCCGAAGAGATGCCCAATGCACCATTTCAAAGTGAATAGGGATGAAAGAAGATATATCAAGTATTTCATTAGTCACAGAGAAGCAGCCTTGATGTAGTATTTTACGAAAATGGTGCTATATTAATTGTACAACAATATTCCAATGTGTGGGATAGAAATTATCGAAAGCTTGTGTGATGCAAGGTTGACGGAGACAGCGGAAAAGGTTGATATTGATTGGTTGGAGCCGCTGCCTGTACCTTGATTTTCAGAAGCATAGAATTTGATTTTCAGAATTGAAAGATTGAAAACTTCCTACTACGCACATTCAATAACTGATGCCAAAAAAATATCATTTGCAAACCCGAAAATATACTGTTGGCTTATGGACTCAAAACAGTAAAATAAAAGAACAAATCGCTCACTCTTTTCAAGAACGTCATAAATCAAATATCATCAATTTTCAGTTGTGCATGTTTTCGAAATGCCCAGAAAATGTACTATATCCCAGCAAAAGCGGCATATTTTTAACTTAATATTTACCCGCTACAGGGCAGAAAATGTTGTTTTTGCATTTTTAAGAAAAGGTATTGTTTAATTATTTTTTTAAATATACTAAATATTTTTCAAATGGAGAAAAAATATTCAGGTTTAACCTAAAAAGATCTATTGCACAGTAAAATGTTAAATAAGTGGTTTAATATTTATTTTTAATACATTGTATTTTATGTTTGACCTTTAAAAACGTTCTCCTGAAAAATCAAGTTTTTTGATATATGACGTTCTTGAAAGGAGTGAGCGAAATGTCGATCACAATGGTTATGCAGATTGGGAGGACAGTATCTTTACTCGAACGTATCTCCTTGTGTATTAACCTCTTAATCCCGCATTCATAGTTTATTTTAATAGGTCCCTTTAAAAACGATAGATAGAGGTTTCACTGTATGAGGAAGAACGCAGTTATTTACTTCGTGAGACCACAACCCGACTTCCCCGAATGCATTTTACAATCTCTCACAATTTTAATGGTGGTAATACAAGTATTTTGCAATGAACCGAACAAATGAACACATTCCTTCTTATCTGCCATGTGTTCAGTTTATTGTTTACTATTTACATAAGAATATTGAATAGTGAATAATGAAACTAGGAAAAGTTTCATAAATTGATTCGACAGTAGCTTTGTGGTATCTATCCATATTGAATTTGAGTTTTACTTGGTAAATACCACTATTTCTTCAAATCTATAATGATACGTGTTTGGAAGTATTCCGCATCATTTTCAAACACAAAGAAATAGTAATATTTACCCAGTAAAAGTTGCAAGGAGCTACGATGGATTGTTGGAACGAAGGTTTATCAGGGCGGAGGCAGATAAGAAAAGCGCGCAGATAAGCCGGGACACGCACCTGCAGCTGGGAGCTGGCCTTGCGGATGCGGATCTTGATAGCGTTGGCGTCCTCGGAGATCTGGCTGTGGTAGGTGACGGGCGCGCGCCGCTCGCGCCGCGCCGACAGCGCCATCATGGAGCGCGGCTTGCCGGCGGGCGGCGGGCGGCGCGGCAGCTGGCTCATCTGGTGGCTGAAGGGCTTGCCGCCCTTGGGCGCGGGCGGCGCGCGCCGCTTGGCCGCGCGCCGCGCGTAGCCGTTGCTGGCCGAGTGCTCCGACTCCTCGGACGCGCTGTCGTCCCGGTAGTCGGGGTCGCGGTGCGAGCGCCGCTTGCGCGGCTCGGGCCGCCCGTTCACGCGCAGCCGCTGGCTGGCGATCTCGTCGATGCTCTGCTCGAAGTCCGTCTCCAGCTTGACGCAGGCGGCGGGGGGCTCGGCCCGCAGGCGCGGCAGGCGCACGGCGGGGCACGGCCGCTCCTCCCTGGCGCCCTCCATGCCGAGCGAGCGGCTGCCGCTGTGTACAAACAATCGCCCGCCGATCACGTAAACAACCCGGTTGACACATCACATTGTACCCGTCTCGGCGCACTACCGCACTTCACGCCAGATGACCCCGAAGGGAAGCGCGCGTATTCCGAATAGTTATTTCGCACCGATAATTCCGGTTTTGACTCTTTACGGCGGAACGGATGACTTTTTTTCTCGTCGCACTCGTATTTTAGGTCATCCATATTCGAGTAACGTTTTCATCGTTGACTCGACGGGAGCGCTCATCGCCGCCGCGACACCGCTTCGGAAGACTATTATCGCGCACTTTTACACCGCCTTTGTCGGAAAACAGCCGATAGAACCGAAAATAATTAATTATTTTCATCGACATCCGAGTTTACGAAGACTGTTGACCTTGTTTAGAAGCTAATTGTGTTTCAAATTTTAATCAACAGAGTGCAGAAGTTTCGTGACACAAGTGAACATACACTCTCACTCGAGTTGTCGTCAAAAAGTATAACATTGTACTGGCGTACTAGCGCAATTAGAAAGTGTTTGCCCACTTTTTATATTTCGATAACATATTTTATTACAAAAAAATACCAAATTGTATGCAGGTATCATAAGAGATGCGTTTATTTTTTTCTTTTCAGGATGATGAAATTTGAAATCCATTGATGAAATTTGATAAAATTTGTACCTACATATTACTAATTCTGAAGCAAAATTATGTTTATATGAATATCTAAACTGTGGTATTGTATGTTTTTATACCATTTATACAATATTTTCGTGTGTGTAATAAAATTATTTCTTAATTTTTCTCTCATTCATACACAATTGTTCATAGTACAGTAGATTGCATCGACGCTGTATAGTAATCTTGATCGTTAATTATGTGAAGGCAAGGTAATTAGTTCTGCGCTTTAGAAGTTATTCAGGATGATATTTTTAAAAAATAGGAGTGAAAATTCACTCCATTTGTTTTAACTCCCCCTGGAAATTGAATCCGTGACCTCCAGCACGATAAGCGAACGCGCTTACCAATACAACACGGAGGCGAGCATAAAATAATTTGCAATAATTTTGTAAATCTAAGCGAAAATCTTTCATAGCTATTAAAGAGTGCCCTTATTTTTTTCCTTTTTTAAATCTTGGTTTTTATCGAATTCTTTATTCAAACGGTATTTTATATGAGCATGTTATTTCGCATCTGAATCAAGTTATTATTTCAAATGTATAATATGTTTATATTTTCAGTGAGAAATTCGCGATGTTTGATTTGCAGGAAAAAAGAATCAAATGTTTTTGCGTTTTTTAGTTTGGTTAGAAAGGTGCTTTTACTGAACTATTTTGCTGCAATTATAATGAGAAGTATTTTTTTCTTAGATTGCAAGAATAAACTATTTCTTGTAATCCTCCTAATATTATAATATGTGGAACAACTTATAACGCCTTTTTGTATCGACGCAAAATGATTAATTTATGATAACTTCATGGAACTCAAGAAAGAAGAGAGCTTAGCCACGAAAAAAATCGTACACAATTTTAATACATTAATATTTATTTATAAATGCGATGGGGCAGCTGTTTTCATTTCATGTTTGATAATCATTTTTTTGTGGGATAAAATTTAGCGTAAATTTTGACGAAATGCCAATGTTGTATCCGTAGTCCTAAAGTGTTTTTGTGAAGATTTCACAAAGTTACAAGGTGTGGTCGCTAGATGGCAGCACTATGTAATTTACAGAAATTCAATAACCTTTCTATCCATATGCTTTTTCGCTCGCACCAATGAATAACGGAGATTCTCGGGATCAAAAAATGAAATAACAGTATTATGCGTATGTATCGCTTATGCGGAACGATAATTTCATATGTCATTTTTCAGTGCCATCTCAAAAAATCCAGCGTGTTTTTCAAAATTCCCACACGGTCGCTATGTGTTTATATTTTCGACCTTTTGTGACTGTAGATTCCTCGGTAGTGAATTTAAAATGATAGCGTTTTGACGATGCTTTATCACTGAGTGGCTGATACTATCAACATTTTTGAGTGATTTGTGTAATAATTCTGTGTTGATTTAATATCGCGGTGGAAATTAAATTTCTGTGCAGCGGTGAGTCATGGTTATATTTATTTTGTTTGTTCAATCGATGAACGCGGTACGTCGCGTCGTAGAGAAAGATTAAAAATATGTTTGACGTTACAGATGTAGACATCTAAAATCGGATCACTGACTGTCAAAGTCAATTTCAACAAGAAATACTGCGAGTTTTATTACAGCCCTTTATAATATTCCCATAATAATTCCACTCAATGTTTTTATTTGCTTTCACATGTTTTATCACATTTTTATGCATATTATGTGCGTACCAAAATACAATACATAGAATTATTTATGGCTATAATAAGAAGTTTAAACATTACAATCGCTATCTGTCAAAAACAGCTGCTTTCAGCAAAGCGTTGTTTTGTTTTTTTTTGTTTACATTTTTTTCAATATTGTTTTAACTTTTGATAACACAATCCCTTATTTACTTTTTTGATATATTTTGTTTTCATTATTCTCGTCTTGTATTTTCCCTGGTATTTTTGCTGAATTACTAGCTAAATTTTCAGCTATACGGTTCTATAGGTACCTAACTACATATTTATTTTTATTTTTTTTAAATAAAGCATGTACAGTAAATATTTTCACTATTTGCCAAATCCACCCTTCCAAAATTACTCCCAAAAGAGTGGAAACATGTGTAAAATCCAAAATAAATAATAATAACTCCATTCTTGATAAATTTCGACGACAGGTTTAAAATTAAAAAATAAGTAAATACAAGAAAAAGTTTTGGAAATGTTTCTAAAATTATTTACTTTTTTTTCTTTCTTATATCTCATCCCTTAGTTTTTCCCTCTATCTTCGTTCGCAATACTTCCTTTTTCCTTTGCCTTCCATATTATCATCAATTTGAAATTTTCATAAATATTTAATAATAATAATAAAACCCTTATCCGCACCCCAATGGTGCATAGGGCACTGTGTCATATAAACGCAGTGTTATCTTGATCGTTTACACATGAAGGAAAGGTGATCAGCCCTCCGCTTCAGGTACCAGTCCATGGTAATATTGAATAAATATTACAGTGAAAAAATCACTCATATTTATTTTACCCCCCTTGGGAATCGAACCCGGGACCTCCAGAACGGTAGCTGAGCGTGCTGACCATTACACTACGGAGGCGGACATAAATATTTAATAAAATATAAAGTAGTTACTAATTAATACAGCAGTAATTTGTATTTTTTTTATGTTCAAGTACTATACACCCTGATTGCAAACATCTATATAAGGTATCAAACGTTTTGACCAATTTCACTAATTTGTTTTTAGTTGGTTGGAAGATATTAGCCCGCCAATGTACCTACATATTTAATTTCTGTACATGAAGTTTAAATAAATAAGTCCACTTCGTACTTTTCATTGCTTTTTTTTTTTTAATTAATGACCATAAACTATTGTGGATGTAGAGTTGGCAGATTTTGAAGATGTAATAGTATTTACGCTCCAAAAATTAATATCCATAATTGCGATCGCTTATCTGCGTCCCTTTCTCGCTTTATTATTTCGCCTTAAACATTTTTTTATTGGCCTTTTCTATTATTTTAAATAAATAAAATGCAAATGAAATCGAAATATTTATTGGCAACGGAATATTTATTTTTTACAACAGTAGAAAAAAAACTATACTATACTTCTGTATAATATTTCGTCGGCTTAGAATACAAAACGGACAACTCCTAATTTTGAAAAATGCATTATTTTAATAAAACGTTATATTTTTTATTTGAATATTATACCTACATATTGGATATTTGAGAGTTGTATTTTTTTTGTTATACCTATTAAACGGATATTTTGGAGTCGGTTTTTAATTTGGCGTTGTCGAGTAATATTTGTGTAGTTTTTTCTTGTTGTTTTTTTTTTGTTTATTCAATATAGATAAGATAAAACCCTTACCGCACCCCAATGGTGCATAGGGCACTGCTTCATATAAACGCAGTGTTATCTCGATCGTTTACACATGAAGGAAAGGTGATCAGCCCTCCACTTCAGGTACCAGTCCAGTGTAATATTTAATAAATATTGGAGTGAAAAAATCACTTATATTTATTAAACCCCCCTGGGAATCGAACCCGGGACCTCCAGAACGGTAGCCGAGCGTGCTGACCATTACACTACGGAGGCGGACTTTCAATATAGAATAAGAATTTTTATAATTTAATTAATTTGCTAGACATTTCTACTTTTGACAATCTTAAAATTACCTACGCTGTTCTCTCCAATAAAGAGACTAAGCTCTTGTGCTTGGAGAGGGACTTACTTTCATTGTTTTTATTTATGCTTGTGAGTGACATAATTTATTTTTCTTATAATTTTTTAATTTAATTTGTGCGTGTATTTTTCCGACTGACATGTCGCTCACTCCTTTCAACAACGTCACATATCAAAAATCGTCAATTTTCAGTTGTGCATGTTTTCGGAATGCCCAGTAAATGTACTATATCCCAGCAAAAAGCCGCATATTTTTAACATAATATTTACCCACTACAGGGCAAAAAGTGTTGTTTTTGCAGTTTGGAGAAACGGTATTGTTTAATTATTTTTTCAAATTGACTAAATATTTTTCAAATGCACAAAAAACATTCAGGTTTTACCTTAAAAGATTTGTTGCACAGTAAAAAGTTCAATAAGTGGCTTGATATTTATTTTAAATATATTTTATTTTATTTTTAAACTTTAAAAACAATCTCATGAAAAATAAAGTTTTTTGATATATGACGTTGTTGAAAGGAGTGAGCATCATTTCACGCAGTTCATGATATTTTTTTTATTATCTTGATGTTATCAATTAAAAATCTATAAGCAAGGATCGCTTTTGGCAAAAGTATTGTTTTAGCCCTCTGTTGTAGACTATACTGCACGATGTAATCCTGAATTCACAATATATTTTATACAATTTATGTATTAAATGTTAAGTAAAAAACACATTTTTTGACTTGTATTTTACTGTTCAAAAAAAGACTAGTTTGAAAATGCCGCCATAACTAGACGAGACAATTGTCACAATATTGATTTTTATGTGGTTTTTTTAAACAATAAAATACAACTTAGTAGACTCAAAAAATCTGTATTCAACATTTAATACTACTACTACTACTACCATCACGCCGTTTCCCCGCAGGGGTAGGCAGAGAGGATGGAACGCCACACTTTTCTGTCCTGACATACACTCCTCGACTCCTTCACATCCATACATCTAGTCATACATGCCCTCCGATTACGCAGACTACAACATTTAATACATAAATTAAAATGGAGTTCTACAGATTAAACGCCAAATCAATAAATAAATATATTTTAGACAATACTGTCCTCTGCAGTTGAGTAGTCACATACTTGTGTTTTCAGGCATCCATCTGTATTTTTTAATTTTTTTTGGAATCTGAGCCCACCATCCACCCGCAGCAGTTATAGAGTCCTGAGGGACTCTCTGTCAGCTGCACATAGAGGAAAATCTTCAAAATATTTCTGAAGAAATAAATATTGCTCTATTCAATTAATGAGGGGGGAGGAGGATGTACGGACAGAGGCCGACAACAAAAAAAAACAAAATACAATTTAAGACGAACACAAACAATGACTTAAAGACTAAAGTAATAGAGAACTAGTATCTGTATCATCCATCTGTATTGTGTTGAAGTTTTCTGATAATGATGTATTGTGCAGAGGGCGGAGGCGCAGCGAGGGGCCGCCCTCCCCTAGCGCCCCCGCCCCCGCCCCCCGCCGGGGGATGACCGCCCTCGAGCTGGTGCCGCCCCTCCACAGGTAGGACTCACTTTACCTTCTCAATCTCTTTACTCTTCTTATCGTAACGTCCTTTAGCAGCTGCCTACTGAGGTGTAGAACTGTCACGAGAGGTGTTATCATACACCGCTCACTGAAAGAACGCCATAAATCAAAAATCGACAATTTTCAGTTGTGCATGTTTTCGGAATGCCCATAAAATATACTATATCCCAGAAAAAGGGTCATATTTTTAACTTAATATTTACCCGCTACAGGGCAGAAAGTGTTGTTTTAACATTTTGAAGAAAAGATATGTTTAATTATTTTTTTAAATGTACTAAATATTTTTCAAATAGAGAAAAAACCTTCAGGTTTTACCTAAGAATATTTGTTGCACAGTAAAAAGTTCAATAAGTGGCTCGATATTTATTTTTAATACATTGTATTATATTTTTAAACTTTAAAAACGTTCTCCTGAAAAATCAAGTTTTTTTGATTTATGACGTTCTTGAAAGGAGTGAGCAACATGATAAAAGGTCATTGGTAACATAAACCAAGCTAGGACACAAAATGCCGGACCCTCTTCTAGTGGAACGGAAGGTCTGCTGATGACAGTCAACAGTCCGCCTTCTCCTGAGGAGTGCAACGTGGTTTCCCCCCAGCAATTAGCAAATGCTGACAAGTTCCTGATTGTCCCACACCAGATTCTAATCTATACTCGTAAATCTGTCCATGGTATGCGAAGCATTCTCCTGTACAAGCACATCTCGACTGCTTCCAACCGGTTCATAGTGTGAACTTTCAGAGTCACTCTATCATAAAAGGCAAAATAGTCGACGAGGTGTAGGCAGAAGACAGATCTCCTGGCTCCGAAATATTCTAAAGGATCGTTTTTGACAATAGAACTGGGTCAAAATCTTGTTGTGCGCCTAGACCAGTGCTCCGCAACCGGTGTGCCGTGGCACACTGGGTGTGCCGCGATCGAAATCATGTATTTGACATTTGACATTTTTTTCAGTACCGTAGAACGGGGCTGCTTGAACTTTGATGTGTTACTTGAGCCCAGTACAAAAAATATTTAGATCTGTATTTGGTCTACAATAATGAACATATCGACATGATTCATTGTTTCCCTAACATATTGTCACGATACGTTCATTTTTGTAGACCAAATACAGATTTATTTATTTTTTTGTACTGGGCTCAAGTAACACATCAAAGTTCAAGTAGCCCCGTTCTACGGTATGTATTTCATATAAAACACATAATACACAATTTATATAATACACGATGACGATTTTTTAAAAATAATTTTATCTTTTTTTGAAAATGTAGAATAAACATAATAATTATTAGGTATAATTTTTTTTAATGGCCCGTATGTTAGTTTTTGGTGTGCCGCGGAATTCTAGGAAGAATTTTAGTGGGTCGTAGGTGAGAAAAGGTAGCAGAGCACTGCCCTAGACATTCAATTGCAGTCTCTAATCCTTGACATTGGTACCATAAACCAAGCTAAGACACAAAATGCCGAACCCTCTTCTAGTGGAACGGAAGGCTTGTTGACATCTAGTCTTCCAGCGGAGCAGTCCGGCTTCTCCTGAAGACTTTTACGTGGTTTTCTCCATGCAAGGAGCAAGTGCTGAGAAGTACTGATCGGCCCACACTAGATTATCCCTCCTTTCCCCAACACAGATTAAAATAAAACATAATATTTTTTGACATCTCATCAAAGATGAAGAAGAATATGGAAGTCTGGGCATTTACGGGGCTGAAAACCGTCATAGGCTGGTTTAAGTGATAACTTTACACACGTGTAACATTCACCAATTATCCCCATTATTGACAACCACACTACTCAAATTCTTGGAAGTTCTATATTTATATATGAACCGATTTTGAAACATTATTCTTGAATCACTAGAACTTCACTAGAAACATCTCGGCTGTCCAAATTTAAAACACAGTAAGGGATGTTTTTTGTAGTAGGTTTTTTTTTGCATTTAAGGACTAAGTAGACTCTACTTAGTCCAAAAATGCAACAACAAAAAAACTGCTACAAAAAAATGTCCCTTACTGTGTTTTAAATTTGGACAGCCGATCTATTGGTGAGATGAAAAGAAGCTTTTTATTGAGCAGAAACTCTTTTATGAGACTTCCATATTCTTCTTCATCTTTGATGAGAAGTCAAAAAATAATATGAAAATAACTCCCGTAATTGGAGATAATCCAGATTTTGTGAACAAGTATTTGGATACACTAAAAATTATGTAAAATAAAACATGTTTCATCCAGAAGAAACTAAAATTCACTTAATGATTTAAAAACCTTGTACATAATAAGCAAGGCATATGATAAATGCAACTCCCATCTAAATAAAAAATGCAGCGCGCGGTGATAAGAGCGTCTGACGTCACAATATGCAATACGGTGCGGGGGCAATCCTCGTTCGGAGTCGGAGACGATCGGTACCTAGAAATAGCGTCGGTTTTCCACGAACTGTTTATCTGTCTCGGCGTACTCCGTCACTAACGTCGTACGTACAGAGGCGTACTGAAAAAAGGATTTATTTAAATAAATAAAAATAATTATTTATTTTTTATTTTTTTGAGAAACAAAATCTTCAGGGTTTAATTTATAACCCTGAAAAAGGCAGAAGGTTGTTGCCGAAACTAGTTGGTTAATAAAAATGTGAGTGAATCAAAACACTAAGTCTTTTTATTTCTCAAAATAATATATCAATATGATCCACAAAGTTGATGCTTTCAATATTCAAAACAAAAAATATAAAAAATGTCTGCAGTACTAATGTACTTTTGTCCGCCTCCGCGGCGTAATGGTTAGCGTGTTTAGCTACCGTGCTAGAGGTCGCAGGCTCGATCCCCAGAGGGGGGGGGTTAAAAATAAATAAAAGTGATTATTCACTAAAATATTTATTCAATATTACCCTGGATTTTACACTCCAGTATTTATTTAATATTACCCTGGACTTGTTCCTGAAGCGCAGGAGTCATCACCTTGCCTTCATGCAAGTAACGATCAAGATAACGCTGCGTAAATACGATGCAGTGCCCTACGCACCATTGGGTGCGGATAAGGGTGAGAAGACTTATGTATTAAAAGAAAAAATGAATGAAAATAAATATTTTCAATTTAAGTTTTACTTAGTAAATACCATTATTTCTTAAAATCTATTGTGACATCGCTCACTCCTTTCAACAACGTCATAAGCATATAAAAAAACTTGATTTTTGAGGAGATTGTTTTGAAAGTTGAAAAATATAATCAAATGTATGGTATTAAAAATAAATATCAAGCCACTTATTGAACTTTTTACTATGCAACAGATCTTTTAGGTAAAACCTGAATGTTTTTTCTCCATTTGAAAAATATTTAGTATATTTAAAAAATAATTAAACAATACCTTTTCTTGAAAATGCAAGCAACACTTTCTACCTGTAGCGGGTAAATATTAAGTAAAAAAATGCTTTTGCTATGATATAGTACGTTTTCCGGACATTCCGAAAACATGCACAACTGAAAATTGACGATTTTTTTTTATATATGACGTTGTTTAAAGGATTGAGCGATATGGGATCGAAAGCGGAGTGGACACCTTAGTCACAAAAAACACGCTAAATCAGTAGTCAATCGATAGTCATACTGAATGCAGCTCTGGTTCGAAACTGGGTGAAAATATATCATGTCGCAAATTGAAGATGCCGCTGAAATAGTTTCTCATCATCTCATGCGGGTGCATTTTTGTGTGTCACATTTGTCGACAAAGTGCCGTTTAGTTTATAGGATTCTCGACCCAGATCATCCCATTATTGTTTTGTCAATGAATCTCGCATAAATTAGTGCTGGTCAGTTCTGAAAGTAGGACACACTACAATATACAATGGTTCGATATTTTAATACTTTAACCGTTTTGGTCTCGGCATTTACTGCTCTTTTTTACATTTATCTATTTTTTTTATTTTTTTTTATTTTATTGGTAGGAAAAACAACAGTTACAATATATGATAAATCAGAATACAAAAAAAAATCATGAGTACCAATTACAGTTCTTCACACCTATGCATAAGAAAAGTCTATATATAAGAAGAGACATGAGACAAGGATGGGATAAAGAGAAAAGGAGATGACAGTGAAAGGAGAAGAAGAAGAGGAAAGGACTGGGAATAGAATTACCCTTTTATGTTTATAAGATTTCGAACAATTTAGCTTTAAAGTTTGAAAGATCGGAGTAAAACATATCAAGGTGGGTACAACATTCATGGAATTTCCTACAACTTCGATAAATAAAGGAATTTTTCAAATAGTTGTTTAATGGTGCTGGATTATGGATTTTTGGATCAATGATTTATTTACAGCATTTTCAGTGTATCCAAACACTTGTACACAAATCTGGATAATCTCCAATTAGGAGTTATTTTTCATATTATTTTTTGACATCTCAGCTTGAAGTGACGACCGGCTCTCAGCGCAACCGGACGCTTAATGAATTCCATTAGTGCGAGTAAGGCCTTAAGGAAAAATTGTACGTTTTTCCAGTAACAAAACGAGACAAGTTTTGAATACGAAACCAACGTGTTGAAATAAGATAAATGAATTGAGATAAAGCTAATTGACGTATTTTTTATTACATGGTAACAAGCACTTTTTCTCATATCGCTCACTCCTTTCAAGATCGTCATAAATCAAAAATTGTCAATTTTTACTTGTGTATGTTTTCGGAATTCCCTGAAAATGTACTATATCCCAGCAAAAGAGGCATATTTTTTACTTAATATTTACCCGCTACAGGGCAGAAAATGTTGTTTTTGCATTTTGAAGAAAAGGTATTGTTTAAATTTTTTTTATAAATATGCTAAATATTTTTCAAATGGAAAAAAAAACCTTCAGGTTTTACCTAAAAAGATCTGTTGCACACTAAAAAGTTCAATAAGTGGCTTGATATTTATTTTTAATACATTGTTATATTTTTAAACTTTAAAAACGATCTCCTGAAAAATCAATTTGATTTATGATGTTCTTGAAAGGAGTAAGCGATATGTAATAATATTATAATTAACATGTATAATTGGAATAAAAACATATTTTAAAAAAATATTCAAAACTGAGCTGATCCAATTTTGCAAAAGTTGATTTATTTACTATACTTGTATACGGAGGCATATCTTAACGCCTTTTATTTGTATCTCGGTAAAAACAATGTTCGTTGTTTTCACTATCATCCATATACCAACACGCTTCTTCATCCGCAGGGGTAGGCAGAGAGAATATAACGCACACCAATGTGTCTTTGCAAACAATTTTAGTTTTTTGTATATTAAAAGCATTGTTAACTTTTTTAAATCTTAGCCTATACCTTATTCATGCATACAAGTCTAGGTGAATTAGACATTTATCTAAAAAAAATACTTTTGTTTTTTCCTTAGATAAGTATATAAAATTTATAGTAAATGAATAAATCAATTTACCGTCGAGATAACGCAAGATCAAGCGCACCAATCCGAAGAAAGACGGCCAAAAGGACAAGCCAATCCAAGCCAATCATCCGTTTTATCATGCTAACCGGACTGCCGGACGGTAAAATTCCTGTAGTGGACAAACGCCCATAGGGCGCTTGTGCACTACAGGAATTTTACCGTCCGGCACGTCAGTTAGCGTTTAGCGACGATTGGCTTGGATTGGCTTGTGCTTTTGTCCATCTTTTTTCGGATCGGTGCTCTTGATCGGTGCGTGATCACGGTGCGCGTAAATTCGATCACGCTAAACTGTCGTCGCTTTTATTTTTCAAAACCGGACTGCCGGACGGTGAAATTCCATGTGGTGCACAAGCGGCTTATGAGCGCTTGTCCACTACCCGGAATTTTACCGTCCGGTTTTGAAAATGAAAGCGACTACAACAGTTTAGTGTGATCGAATTTACACGCAACGTGTTCACGCACCGATCAAGAGCTCCGATCCGAAGAAAGATGGACAAAAGCACTAGCCAATCATCGTTTTAAAACGCTAACTGACGTGCTGGACTGTAAAATTCCGTGTCATTCCGTGTAGTGGACAAACGCCCTATGGATACCATGTTACGGCAATCTTTCTTGATAACTAAACGAGCATTGCTTGAAAAGAGAGGTTTGGGAAATGAAGGTTTGTGTCAATAATCATGGTTTCCTTATTATTATTGCTCAAACAAGAAGATGGCAGTGCAAATAGGAGTATTTGCACGGGTAAATTACTTAGTCGCTTGCACTTTATGTGCTTTATATTACCGTAAAGTCTGTTTATTTACAGGAGGATTTATTCGGTGACGAGATGGCAAATATAACTTCGTATTTTATATTAAAATTTACTCAGCCAATCTTAATCCGAAGTAGTAAACTAAAAATTTGCTTATCATTTTTTTCTTTCTTGTTATTTTCTTGTACGAGGGTCGCTATCATCGTAACTAGAAGTGTTAGGCTGTCCAAACTTAAAACACAGTAAGAGATTTTTTTTGTAGTACGTTTTCTTGCGTTTTTGGACTAAGTAGAATCTACTTATATTATTTCGGGAAATAAAAAATACTTTGTGTTCTGATCCACTCACATTTTTATTAACCAACTAGTTTCGGCAACAACCTGTTGCCCTCTTCAGGGTTTATTTATTACTGAAACCCTGAAGAGGGCAACAGGTTGTTGCCGAAACTAGTTGGTTAATAAAAATGTGAGTGGATCAGCACACACAGTTTTTTATTTCTCGAAATAATATATCAATATGATCCACAAAGTTAATGCTTTCAATATTCAAAACAGGATCTACTTAGTCCAAAAAATGCAAAAAAACGTACTACAAAAAATGTCCCTTACTGTGTTTTGAGTTTGGACAGCCGTGTTCCTAGTATATCAGTCACAGGTACAAATACTATGATACGTCAAGGGATCATTATATCATAATATTTGTATGGAGCTGTAATACGTACAATACACTAACCACTAGCCACTAGTCAAATCTCACAAATCTGTTTCAAACGAATATAACCAGCGATAACATTGTCACTCATAAAACATAAAACTAAATTTAGCTTATCAATGACTTGCTGTTCAGTCGTTTTGCATTGTATATTGTAAAACTATCTCTTTCTTAGTCTATTGGATCATTAGATACATATGATGAAAATATACAAATATACATCGCTCACTCCTTTCAAGAACGTTTGTCCGCGGGCCGCGGGTTGGCCACCATTGTTCTAGAGCAGGCCTTGCCAGCCCAAATTGCACCCCGGGCCGCATCGTGACCTAATTTTTTCCTAAGGGCTGCATACAGACAGTAATATATATATATATATATATATATATATATATATATATATATATATATATATATATATATATATATATATATATATATATATATATATATATATATATATATATATATATATATATATATATATATATATATATATATATATATATATATATATATATATATATATATATATATATATATATATATATATATATATATATATATATATATATATATATATATATATATATATATATATATATATATATATATATATATATATATATATATATATATATATATATATATATATATATATATATATATATATATATATATATATATATATATATATATATATATTTATATATATATATATATATATTTTTTTTAAATACACTGATTTTCATACTTATTGTTTTTTTTTGTATTATGAATAATGCGAATGCAGAGGTTATTAGAAAGTACAATCAGGGTAATTGTGAAAAAGAAACATTACTACGACCAGATATATGGAGAAAATACACATTGAACCAACAAAAATCTATCTATAAACATTGCTATCGATTTTAACAATCAAAATTATTAATTTATATAATATATATAAAACCCTTATCCCCACCCCAATGGTGCATAGGGCACTATGTCATATAAACGCAGTGTTATCTTGATCGTTAACACATGAAGGAAAGGTGATCAGCCCTCCGCTTCAGGTATCGGTCCAGGGTAATATTGAATAAATATTAGAGTGAAAAAATTACTTATATTTATTTTACCCCCCCTGGGAATCGAACCCGGGACCTCCAGAACGGTAGCCGAGCGTGCTGACTATTACACTACGGAGGCGGACAATTTAATCAATTAATTTAGACACATAAATCAAACAATATTACCAATTTTATTTAAATAAAACCAATTTATCAATGGCCACTCAGTGCGAGATTTGAGTTTGTTTTCACCAGAATATATTCATTCCATGTAATTACAGAAACTTGATTGGTTTTAATAACTTTTTTTTTAAACCCTTATCCGCACCCCAATGGTACATAGGGCACTGCTTCATATAAACGCAGTGTTATCTCGATCGTTTATACATGAAGGAAAGGTGATCAGCCCTCCACTTCAGGTACCAGTCCAGTGTAATATTGAATAAATATTAGAGTGAAAAAATCACTTATATTTATTACACCCCCCTGGGAATCGAACCCGGGACCTCCAGAACGGTAGCCGAGCGTGCTGACCATTACACTATGGAGGCGGACAATTTAATCAATTAATTTAGACACATAAATCAAACAATTTTTCCAATTTTATTTGAAATAAAACCAATTTATCAATGGCCACTCAGTGCGAGATTTGAGTTTGTTTTCACCGGAATATATGCATTCCATGTAATTACAGAAACTTGATTGGTTTTAATAACTTAATATGATTTAAAATACGTTTTGTAGGACCCAATATTTACGAAAAATATTCGCCATACATGACCGCGGGCCGCACCTAAGGGCGCCGCAGGTTGGCCACCCGTGTCCTAGACTCTAGAACACGGGTTCTAGAATCTAGAGTATCGTGTCTTCTGCCAATTTTAACTGGTACAAGTTTCCCATAACCTTACTTCTTTCCTCCTTACTTCTAAAAGTTTACCAAGTTGTGACGCTAGATGTGACATCATTCAAAAGGTAAATGAAACGAAGAAATGTATGTCATGCCTGAAGCAATAAATTACTTAAAAGTTTGCCATGATCATATTATCATGTGATAGCATGACTTATAGCGTTTCCTGTGCACGAATAACAATACGATTGACGTCATTAGTTTCTAAGATGACACGTGGATGTTCTCGGAATCTATTTCTCATTCACTCATATCATTCCACAACATCCTGAGAGATCTGCTCCTGATTTGCTTGTACAATTGACATAGGTTGCGTTTTCATTCGTGCTCGTATGTACATATATCGCTCACTCCTTTCAAGAACGTCATAAATCAAAAATTGTCAATTTTCAGTTGTGCATGTTTTCGAAATGCCCAGAAAATGTACTATATCCCATCAAAAGAGGCATATTTTTAACGTAATATTTACCCGCTACGGGCAGAAAGTGTTGTTTTTGCATTTTGAAGAAAAGGTATTTTTTTTTTTTTTTAAATATACTAAATATTTTCCAAATGGAGAAAAAACCTTCAGGTTTTACCTAAAAAGATCTGTTGCACAGTAAAAAGTGCAATAAGTGGCTTGATATTTATTTTTAATACATTGTATTCTATTTTTAAACTTTTATAACATTCTCCTGAAAAATCAAGTTTTTTGATTTATGACGTTCTTGAAAGGAGTGAGCGATATGTACATACTTCAAGCAAATTCAACTGTTAACTTTATAAAATAAAACAACTTTGTTTTAACCACTTTTTATTGGTACACATTTTTCAACCGGTTTCGATACGAACCTTTTCATCCTCAGGGTTTATGTACTAATTCTAAAACATTGAAATGCTCATAGTTAGGTTATAATTAATTACCCTTCCCTTACGATATATGACGATTTTGAGATATATGACGATTTTGAAAGAAGTGAGCGATATATTTCAATCAGAATGTAATTCCACAAAGTTAATGTAAATCAATGAATGAAATCAAACCAGAAATGTATAAATCTCTCAAAAATGATTGGATAACGAAATAACTCGTCGAGTGTACGTTTAAAAATGACACCGGCACTCGTGTAATGTTTTATTGCTTGTTTGCTGATGTGGGAGCATCGTGGTCAAACAGTTCAATTACCACTCTGGGAGAGTATTTACGTGGGTTCCCGACCCAAACCGGTCGCGGTGTAAACTATTATAATTAGACCACTAAGCTAAGAGGTAGACACCCACAAATATTAATAATTTACAGGCGTGAATCTAGAGCTGCGATATGTAATCTTTCAATAATATTTATGTAACACGCGCTTAGGAATTATCTGACAATTTTTTGAGAACAAATGACTGAATCAGTTAAGGTATCGGACCTTATATCGTGTGTATGCTGGCAAAATACGTTAACTTTAAAATCCCTGCTTGAATAATCCCTGTTCTTTAAATCTTTTAGCCTGTATAAAATATCCGCTATTAAACAAAGTTGAATTTACTTTTAAAACCACATAACTATGACATTTTATACTACGTAGTGTATTTTTTCAGTTTATTGAGCGTTGAAAACTTTATAATATGCATCATTAAGTCAAAATTGCATATTTTCGAGTTAAAGTTTTTCGCCAGTACACCCATGATATAATGTAGGACCATGCAATAGTATTAATGCCAATATTTTGAGTCCGCCTCCGTGGTGTAATGGTTACCGTGTTTAGCTACCGTTCTGGAGGTCCCGGGTCCGATTCCCTGGGGGGGTCAAATAAATATAAGTAATTTTTCACTCTAATATTTATTCAATATAACCCTGGACTGGTACCCGAAGCGGAGGGCTGATCACCTTTCCTTCATTAGTTATTTTTTCTTTCATGTGTTAACGATCAAGATAAGACTACATGTATATCATGCAGGGCCCTATGCACCACCGGGTGCGTATGAGGGCTTGAAGTAGAAGAAGAATATTTTTAACAATCCCTTGATTTTATATATATATATATTATATATATATATATATATATATATATATATATATATATATATATATATATATATATGTATATATATATATATATATATATATATATATATATATATATATATATATATATATATATATATATATATATTTATATATATATTCTTTTTTTTTTTTTTTATTGTTTTGACATTTACTTTGTGGTAAAATACGATAAAATTGTAAATGAAAACACTTTTTTTTTATCACTTGAGTTATATTTAATATAAACTGATATACAATATATTTAGACCCGATGATGGACGCATTTGCAGTTTCCGAAACTAGTCGTTAAAATAAATATAACTCAAGTGGTAAAAAACAAAACATTTAAAATATTCATAGCGTATTTCTTATGGTGTGACCGTGTTGTTCCTTCATTGATTTAAATGAGGTCGCAATTCAATCTCCGTTTGACCCCTAGTTGAAATTTGAATGAAACATTTTCAAAATGTTCTGGGATTTTTACATACCTGATGCAGATCTGCGAATCGCCTCATTCAGCCACAAGGGGGACAAAAAAGTATTGACGTAATCAATATTTCCAGCTGATTACATGTGTGCTCGCTACTTGACTATATGGTAAACCCCCCTATAACGTTAGATAGGAACAGCGTTATCGGAGGAAACGTTGTAGGAGGTTAACCACTTACCATTCGAACTTTGGCGAGAAAATTCGTTGGTACAGGAAATCGTCACCAACAAGTCGAAACAAGACTGCCCGAACACTGCTCGGGTTTGGTAACAAAAAAAAATACATAAATATATTTCACTCGGGCAAATCAATATCCCTAAGTTGGAATACGAAATGACGAGCAGCACTCGGACTCATCATTGAAGAGTCCGAGTGCTGCTCGGCTAACTCCTTGCCCGAGTCACGCTCGGGCTAAACTGGGAACTGGTTAATATATTTATAGGATAAATTTGATTGTAATTTTAAATGACTCATTTCATTCATTTTCGCTAATTGAAATGTATAAATATATTTTTTTAAAGTCCTTTCCCCTCCTTAGTGTTATAACACCCTTTAACATGTCCTCCGATAACGCGGTTCCTATCTCCACGTTATAATGAGTCATCATCATCAGTTTAGCTCGAGTCACGCTCGGGATAAACTGGGAACTGGTTAATATATTTATATTATATGACAAATTGTATTGTAATATTAAATGACTCATTTCAATGATTTTCGCTGATTGAAATGTATAAATATATATATTTTAAAGGTCCTTTCCCCTCTTTAGTGTTAACACCCTTTACGTTTCCTCCGATAACGCGGTTCCTATCTCCACGTTATAGGGGGGTTTACTGTACGTATATCGTGTATTCTCACCTGAGGCGAGGATGCGTGGGCGAATGGCCAACAGCTCCTCTTGTCACTTTTTGGTGGTAAATCAAATTGAAACGCTTTTGTTATACAGAATTTTAATGATCAATTACAATTCCCCCAAAAAAATATATCATATACAGCCTTGGCCAAATGTATTAGGCACCCCCTACAGAATTGGTTTATATCTTTAAATACTGCGACTCTTGGAATTGTTGCAATCTTTTTGGATTGTATCGTATTTTGATGGATTTTACCTACTACTTATTACCTGCTAACCCGAAGTACGACAGTTGGGGCGTTGTTTATTTAAAATTACTCTTTTTACTAATTTCAAGGGTCAGTTTTATGTCGGGATAGCAGGTAAAAGTAGTAGGTAAAATCCATCAAAATACGAAACAATCTAAAAAAACATGCAAGAATTCCAAGAATCGCAGTATTCAAAGACATAAACCAATTCCGTAGGGGGTGCCTAATACATATCGCTCACTCATTTCAACAACGTCATATATAAAAAAATCGTCAATCTTCGTTGTGCGTGTTTTCAGAATGCCCAGAAAATGTACTATATCCCAGCAGAAGCGGCATATTTTTGACTTAATATTTACCCGCTACAGGGCAGAGTGTTATTTTGCATTTGGAAGAAATGGTATTGATTAATTATTTTTTCAAATATACTAAATATTTTTCAAATGGAGAAAAAACCCTCAGATTTTACCTAAAAATATCTGTTGCACAGTAAAAAGTTCAATAAGTGGCTAGATACTCATTTTAATACATCGTATTATATTTTTCAACTTCAAAAACGTTCTCCTAAAAAATCAAGTTTTTTTTATTTATGACGTTCTTGAAAGGAGTGAGTGACATATATATATATATATATATATATATATATATATATATATATATATATATATATATATATATATATATATATATATATATATATATATATATATTTCTTTGTTCTTTTAACCCTTATCCGCACCCGATGGCTCAGTGCCATTTGCATCATTGGGTGCGTATTAATGTTATAAGAATATATGCCACACGTCCTTAGCGAGAAAATCCATTTTTTTGTTAGATTAAATTAAAACAATCAGTAGTGACATTTTTTTGAACAATCCCTTGACTTTATTTTAACGTATCAATACCATATTTCTCATGGTGTGATCGAGTCGTTCCTTCATTGATTTTAATGAGGTTGCAATTCAATCTTCTCCGTTTGACCCCTCGATCACAGATTTAATGCGCACATCGTTTTGTCACCACGACCGCAGGGTCGTGACGTCTGTCATGTTCATTGAAGTTCACTTGTTTGACATTGTGACTTGCAAACTGCGAATATACGCGTACGAGTACAAGACATTGAGTACATCATGTTTATTATTTTTAAAATCTTTATTCATACACCTAGAGGTGAATTAAGCAAACCTCTAAGGTTTATATGGCATATCGCTCACTCCTTTCAAGAACGTCATAAATCAAAAATCGTCAGCTTTCAGTTGTGCATGTTTTCGTAATGCTCAGAAAATGTACTATATCCCAACAAAAGAGGCATATTTTAACTTAATATTTAGCCGCTACAGGGCAGAAAGTGTTGTTTTTGCATTTAGAAGAAAAGGTATTGTTTAATTATTTTTTAAATATACTAAATAATTTTCAAATGGAGAAAACACCTTCAGGTTTTACCGAAAAAGATCTGTTGCACAGTAAAAAGTTCAATAATTGTATTGATATTTATTTTTAATACATTGTATTATATTTTTTAACTTTAAAAACGTTCATGACGTTCTTGAAAGGAGTGAGCGATATGTATAAGTATTTGAATACATACATATACACACACATATAAAACAAGTGTAAACTGGAACATTTTGAAACAACGTAGTTCATAAAAATATAAACAGTAATAAGCTCATAATTAACAATATGATAATTAATTAATTCTATGTTCCCGCTGTTAAAAAAAATACAAATAACAGCTCCTAACCCCTCTTCACCCTTCAATACTCCATTACCTATTTTGGGATAGTGAATTTCTCTTCTAAAAATTGTTTTGGTGTTGCTGTGAGTCGTTTTAAACATTATTTGAAGCGTTGTATTTGTAATCTCATATGTTGGAAGAATGCCAAAAGGTAGTATGTTAGTGCTCAAATAAATGTGTTTTTAATTGATGTAACTATTCTGTAAAATACCCAAATAAAGTTACAGAATCAAATTATGTTCCTTCACCCTTCGAATGACTCTTGTCACCCACCGCGTCGTGCCGGGGAATCCAATAACATCACTTTATGTCTCCAATAATATTTGCTGGTGTGGGGAGTCCAATAATATAACTTTATGTCTCCTGTACATCATTATTTGCTGCTGTAATTTCCTTGATTGGTCGATTCCAGCCGGGCCGTGCTAATGCTATTACTTCGGGCCATACGAGCTGAATCTCTGCCACACTTAACGCAATCGCTCATTTCAGCGGCGCGGTCGTAAAAATGATCCTTGTTATTACTGTGACGAGAGTTGTATGTGACGAATGCACATAGCACGGCTGTCCAAAATCAAAACACAGTAAGGGACACGAGACACTTACTGCGTTTCAATTTTGACGATGCGACTTACTTGGTTTTTATATTGTATTTAAGTAGACTTTTGATCACCAAAGTGTACTTACTGCGTTTTTTTAAATTGCTTTCTTAGGATTTAGCTGTATTTTAAAGAATTTTTGTAGTAGGTTATGGGTGTACGTCTACTTAGTCCAAAAATGCAAAAAAAAACTTTTTTTCTTTTATTTTTAATTCTTTCAGGCTCTTTTCATTCTTCATACATTCAGGCATCTCATCATACATTTTCAAACCCTTATACTTTAAACAATTTTGCGACTGTTTTTTTTTCAAAAATGGCTCATTTTATCCTTATTTCTACTACTATGTTTATGATTTTTTTATTTTAAACTGCTTTATCCTTAAAAATATTTAGGTAATTTATCGTTAAAATATTTAGGTAATTTATCGTTAAAATATTTAATTATAAAAATAAGCATACTATGTATTAATCTTTATTTTACAGGTAACTAATTCGGCTGTACAAACTTAAAACACAATAAGCGTCATTTTTTTAGTATGTTTTTTTGCGTTTTTGGACTAAGTAGAATCTAGTTAGTCTAAAAATGCAAAAAAAACGTACTATAAAAAAATATCTGTGAAAAAAAAAAATCTCTAACGTACTATAAATAAATATACTGTGTTTTGAGTTTGGACAGCCGAGTTTAGTTCTCTCATTTTTTCTACATTCTTCTTATATCTATTTTTTAAGTACTATTCTTACAGCTTTTTTTTTAAGAATATCCAATTTATTTAAATTTCCTTCATTTGCCAAAAATAATACTGTGGATTAGTAATCTACATGTGGAATAATTATTGTATATGATGTATGACGAAAAATAAATTAATAAAATATATAATTATTGCGTATCAACTACTACTGTTATTAAGTACTAATAATATTATTTCGAATGAGTATCAGGGATTCAGGATGTCTAAAAGGTTAACTTCGTGTGCTGCAATGACTTCATCTATGGAAGGCAATAAAACATTAGGCATATGCAGGTACTATATGAAATATATAAATACAGTTTGAAAACTTGGCTTGATCATTGTTTTTTTTCTTCAAATTGATTCTCCGTTGAAGAATTAACCAACTTATAATGGATAAATATCACGATGTGTGATTATTGGCTAATGAATTAATATGAAAAATCACAAGACTATCGGTGACATTCTTATTGAAATCTGTAGAGAACTAAGGGAGATATGAAG
The DNA here is from genome assembly GCF_059751285.1 of Brachycentrus maculatus. Taxonomy (NCBI): domain Eukaryota; kingdom Metazoa; phylum Arthropoda; class Insecta; order Trichoptera; family Brachycentridae; genus Brachycentrus; species Brachycentrus maculatus. Next base: position 823,072 of record NW_028280892.1, read on the forward strand.
GTTTAAACTTTAGATATTTGAAAAAAAAACGCAAAACGTGCGTTCGCATACGTCATCAAATTTCCGTCATCGAACGTTTTATGACTTCATATGGTTTATTGTCTGGTTTATAGAACTGTAATAGTAGTAGTGTGGCTTGTTTGTTTACCACTACACTGCCATTTGTGTTATACAAATATGAAGGGAGGGTGGAGTGGGATGATGGACCATAGACATCAACAAATAGAGACGCCAATAATTTAGCAATGACACCAACGTTAAAATAATTCCATCGTTTCTGTGACGTCATTCATTGCCAACTTACGAAAATAACGTTTTTTCGAAGGCGAATTTTCCAAAAGAAAATGATGAATGAAAATATTAATTATATCGGCTTTTATAAACACAAAACGAGTCTAATACAATCCTTAAAGGTTGAGTATCTTAAATTAGATATTCCTCCCGTCTGACAAAGATCCATTATGCATAGATTAGAGATTGTTGTTGATAAGATGAAGAAAAAATATGGGATACGAAAAATTAAATTGTTTTTTGACATCTCAGCATAGATGAAGAAGAATATGGAAGTCTGGGCATTTGCGGGGCTTACGACCGCCATAGGCTGGTTTAAATGATCACTTTACACACGTGTAACATTCACCAATTCTACTCATGATTGACAACCACACTACTTAAATTCTTGGAACTTGTATACATATTGTTCAAATTCGAAACATAGTTCTCGAATTCATTAGAGACATCTATGGTGAGATCTTCTTCATCTATGTTGAGACTTAAAAAAATAATATAAAAAATAACTCCTAATCGTAAGGAATAACTTATTTTTACAATACAAAAACGGCGTTTTAAGTAAAAAAAAACACATACTTCAAATGTCACCTGGGTTTAAAGAAAATAAAGCGATTTATCACACACCATATTGGGCCTAAAGTAAAAATTTGTTCTCATCAATCCTCGCAGGTGTGGTATTTTCGTCGATATCTAGAATTGTGCCCTAGGATTTGAACCAAGGTGTGTGGGTCTCACGCGCCTACTCACGAATCGCTTTTCACTTTTCACACCCAAGCACGAACCGTGCGATCGACCCCGGTGATCGACGTTAAACGTCTAATTTTTTGACATCTCAACATAGTGATAACTTCACATACGCGTAACATTCACCAATTCTACCAATGATTGACAACCACACTACTCAAATTCTTGGAACTTCTAAATATATGATGCAATTTCGAAACATTGTGCTTGAAATTGGATCATATTTATGTATAACTTCCAAGTGATCACTGAAACCAGTCTATGACGGTCGTAAGCCCCGTAAATGCCCAGACTTCCATATTCTTCTTCATCTATATTAAGATGTCAAAAAATAATATGAAAAATAACTCTTATACTTGTAGATAATCCAGATTTGTGAACAAGTACTTGGACACACTCAAAATGTTACCTAATTTTTTTCAATTTGTTTTTTTTGGCTACCCTATTACGTAAACGGTCAGTAGCTACTTTGCTATTATACTTACTATTACTTCAGCCTTCTTCTTCCGTCCAGTATTGAACAAAGGCCTCCCTTTTGGACTTCCACAGGTTTCTGTTGGACTCTTTTCCAGTGCTAAATATATAGCAAAAAAATTACTGCTGGAGAATAATTATTTTTCGTCGTGGTAAGTAAGGTTAAGTTTTATTTTCTCGCATTGTTTTAGCGTTTGAACAAATTTTACAAAATATCGTTTTTTTGTGTGTTTTAGTTGTCATTTCCATTAATTTAACTGTTTTTTTTTATAAATAATTATTTTGTATTCATTTTTAGTAAATAATAAAAAGGGTCATTTAATTTTATATTGATTTAGTTATTATTTTAGAAAAAAACTGTTTTTGCTTAATCCATTATTCTTCTCCCTATGTGGGGCTGGTTTAAGTGATCAATTTATAAACGTGTAATATTCACCGTGTTTGACAAACACAGTACTCAATTTTTTGGATACACAGTACTAAAAAACACAAACATATATTCTTCTTCATGGCTCCATCCCAACTTGTCGTCTTTTTAGGTTGTTGGGGTCAGCTCTCCTCGTCCTCAGGTTGTAGATTATTCTATTACGAACTACTCCACCTAGGCCATGCCTTCGAATCATGTTATCTTTCAGTAGCATCCATGAATTCTTTGGTCTTCTTCCAGATGTCTTTCGAGAAAGATCCATGGCGATTGCCTGGTTCACAATATGATCAGGTTCTCTGCGTCCTATGTGCCCATACCATCTCAATTGCCTTTCCTCTACCTTACTATTGATGTCTGTTACATCCAGGCTCCCACGAATCCGTGAAATGTTTGTTTTGTCTCTAAGGGACACTCTAGCTGATCATCTAATCATTCGCATTTCAGCAGTTTCTAGTTGCCTAGAGTAGGTGTTTTACATCGTCCAGCATTCGGAGCCATAGAGGAGTGCTGTCTGACAATTGTTTGGTAGACTTTTCCCTTTAGCTTGGCTGGCACTTATTGAACTTTTTACTGTGCAACAGATCTTTTTAGGTAAAACCTGAAGGTTTTTTCTCCATTTGAAAAATATTTAAAAAATATTAAACAATACCTTTTCTTCAAAATGCAAAAACAACACTTTCTGCTTTGTAGCGGGTAAATATTAGGTTAAAAATATCCCTTTTGCTGGGATATAGTACCTTTTCTGGGCATTCCGAAAACATGCACAACTGAAAATTGACAATTTATGATTTATGACGTTCTTGAAAGGACTGAGTGATATATCCAATACATCTGCTGCCTTCAATCCATCTTTACGACCATAGATTTTTACAAGAGTTACAATTCCGTATTGTATCTCGATTTAACTGTATTTTCAGATGTATATGTATAAGAAAATAATCGTTCTTGTGCCACCGTCTTCGCACCGCTGTTTCCCCGGTCGCGCATTCTGACAGAGTCGCTATAAACTAACCGCACTGAACGGCCGCGTTATAATCTGCGGTAGAGTATAAACAGTGTAGATAAAAATAACGTCTCGGCTGTAAAATGGTGATAAGTTATACGGAATAAGCCATCGAGTCTCGGTCGTAATTCTCTCGCACGTTTTATATTTCCCTCCCAGTCACCCACGGCGAACCGTGGTGTTTGGTTGTGTGTGTGTGGAGTGGATTTCGTCCGTTTGTTGATGAAAATTAATACGCGCGTCTTCCATCTGTGAACGTTTGATAAAATGTATTGTTTAGTGAACTTTTTACATTGAAATCGGACATGTTTTGAACTGTCGAAGGTAGATATTTCATTGGTTTTTGCGTGACTCGATTTAAATTCAGTTTTTTCTCCGTTCGAACAGACCTTCAATTTTATCATTGCATTGATTGTATATGTTCGTTCTGTTTTGTATGAAAATAAGATTTTTTAAGAATTTTGTCTTAATAAACCAATTATTTGGAAATCCGTGTATTTTCATCTTTATCAGTGACATAATACTACACAAAAGCGCATGAAAAAATATTGTTGAATAAATAAAACCAGGTTTTTTATATTGTTAGCTTGCTTGACCGGCATCGAACTACATGGGTAAATATTGTATTGTACATAATTATTTTACTTAAAAAATGCCACTAAATTTATAACGGCCACTGCACTTTTGATAATAATATTTTTGACCCTAATGATGACAAGGTTCTTGTCGAAATCGATTGGAAAAAATATGTACCCATAAAAAGTTTTTTTTATATTTGAAGCACTAACTTAGTGATTTTCCATTTTATAATTAAAATGTAACTTTGTTTAAAAATTATTATAAATATTTTATTATAACTTAATTATAATGTCTACCGGTTTCGAAGCTAACCGCTTCTTTATCAAAACTGATTAATATTGTTTTAATAGTGTTAATAGTGTTTTAGTATTAATCAGTCTTGATAAAGAAGCGGTTAGCTTCGAAGCCGGTAGACATTATAATTAAGTTATAATAAAATATTTATAGGGATTTTATAACAAAGTTACATTTTAATTATAAAATGGAAAATCACCAAGTTAATGCTTCAAATATAAATTATAAATATTATTGATTTCACACTCTAATTTTTATTTAATATCACCCTGGACCGGTACAAAAGGCGCAGGGCTGATCACCTTGCCTTCATGCAATTTACGATCAAGATAACACTGCGTCGCTACGATGCAGTGCCATATGCACCGTTGGGTGTGAATAAGGGTTAGAATAATTATTATAACATCCAGCCAACTACAGGAGAAAATCAAAGTGGAAAAATAAAATATATAATTAAAAAATTGTTACAATTTTTATAAAGCTAAGCTAAGCTTTATTCGACAATACTAGTAAATAAAATCGGATCTACAGAAAAGACCAAATATAATGTCACAAAGTATTCCTAACGCCATCAATGTTGATCCAACAAACAAATACTTGGTATTTTTATATTGATATCTTACCTATATGAAAAAGAATATGGAGGTCTGGGTATTCACAGGGATTACGATCTGGTATAGGCTGATTTAAGTGATCACTTTATACAGGTGTAAGATCCGATCACCATGGTTGTCAATCATTGGTAGAATGGTGAATATTACACGTGGGTAAAGTGGTCACTTAACCAGCCTATAACAACCTTTAACATTCCACCCATAATTCACAACCACAATACTGAAAATTTGGAAGTTGTATATATGTCTATCCTTCAATTGACATTTTCACAAGCTATAGTTCTCGGGACCATCTATGGGTGAGTTGAGTAAGTGTTTGTTTTTATTTAGCAGAGACCTTCATGAAATCAATGTAAGATTCTTCCCTTATTATTTTACTTTGTCCGCCTCCGTAGTGTAATGGTCAGCACGCTCGGCTACCGTTCTGGAGGTCCCAGGTTCGATTCCCAAGGGGGGTAAAATAAATATAAGTGATTTTTTCACTGTCATATTTATTCAATATTAACCCTGGACTGGTACCTGAAGCGGAGGGCTGATCACCTTTCCTTCGTGTAAACGATCAAGATACCACTGCGTTTATATGACGCAGTGTCCTATGCACCATTGGGGTGCGGATAAGGGTTTGAATAGTTGTCGGGACCATCTATGGGTGAGTTGAATAAGTTTTTGTTTTTATTTCGGAGACACTATCATAAAAATAAATGTACGATTTTCTTCTTATTATTCTACATAAACGTTGCGTCTTTGTTAAGGCCCAGTATTCGTTTAGTCGCAACTTAATTTTCTCTAAATCCAAGTTACATTTTACGTAATTGTTTTTTTTTTAAACACCGTTTTTGCATTGAAAAATTACGTTTTTCTTCGAAATAATTATGTATATGGTTTTGAAATGAAAAGAGTTTTTGAAAGGTAAGGAGGTAAAAAATGTATAATTACAATTTTTTTATTAGATTAAAACCAATATTTTTAGCTTTTCCACTTTATTTTAATTTGACCAGCGACCGGGTTTCGTCGTTACCGACATCATCAGACTGGTGGGAGGCTATACAAATTGTTATGTTATATATAAAACAAGGCAGGAGTTGATAACCATGATTTGATATAATTTTATTGAGAAATTAATTTGATTTGAGTGAATTTAAGTATTGTATGATATTAAAAATATTTTTATGGTCAAATTAAAATAAAGTGGAAAAGCTAAAAATATTGGTTTTAATCTAATAATATATTAAAAATGCAATTCCATCACGAAGTGTCAGTGGATAATGTAAATATATATTCTAAAAAAAAAACAAAAAAAATCGGACGTGAAACGATATGTGACTTCTCCGGTGATCTCTGTTGGAATGAATTCTGTGTTAGCGAATATTCCCTTAATTAAATATACCAAGCAAAGAAATAATGCGTCCGACAAAAAACTTTTGAAAAAATACTGAAAAAACGCTGAAAAATCCAAGGGGGTTCACATTCTTGTGATTTAAAAAAAAATGTTTCGTGAAATAAATACTATCAGAATCTTTTATCAGAAGATCAATCGCACTATCATTTTTTTGCACTTAAACTAATGTACGTAATAAGTGACGTGATCATCTAATCAATGATGCCCAAATCGAATATTCTGATGTTGTAATTGATAAAAAAACATCGTCAAAGACCACAGGAAATTGTTTTAAGTACAAGGTAGTGAAATTTCTAGAAGCTCATCACAGAAAGTCATGAGATATTCTTATTTTTCTTCTTGGTGTAAGCCTTGTGGCCTGTTTTTAAGAGGGTTTATCCTCCTGCGATGACTCCCAGCTGTCAATCCATCTCTTTGGTGGTCTGCCAGGGATAACATTGGGGTCAACCATGCAGTGGAATGTGGGGGAGTCTAGATGGTTCCATCCTCCTCACATGCCCATACCATTGTCTTCTTCGTTGCCTCTCCACCTAACGACATCTTCGATCTCACATTTCTCTTACGCTGTTCCTTATTCTATCTCGTAGTCTCTTGCCAGATATGCTGCTTAGAGTCTTCATTTCTGACATTGAGCGTGTTTTTTTCCACAACGTATAATACACATCCTATGGGTATGTCTAAATTTATACTAAATTATCACTGCCTTAACAACAATACACTGATAGAATGTGTGTACTATGCGTATGCCAAATAAATCCTGTAGAAGGCTATAGTGATTTATTTTAGCGCGTTTTTGTTACTGCAGTGTCTGTTTTGCATTCGATCCCATATGTCATGATGGGTTACAGGGCACAAAGGTTATATATATTTTAATTTTGCCGTGTCAGGGTTTTCCGTATAGAATTTTTCAGGCATCCTGAGATGACTGCAGCCTTGTTTACTTGCCCCATCACTTCACATCGCAGATCCGTTTGACCACCCGGCTCCACACCCAAATATTTGTGTGTGTTATTCATCAAATATTTAAAATAAAATAAGTGTTAAAATAAACTATCACAGCTAAAAATTACCACTCACACTAGGATAAAAACCTGGAATCTTCAAATATCGAGTTCGCTGCTCTACCGATTGAGCTAAAATAGCTGTTACCTTAGTCGGCTGATTGGAAATTCATGGAAATTTTTATTAAATTTTTAAAGCGACAAATAATATCCAAAATTATTATCCTTATAGGTATAAATTTTCATTCATTCACCGAACTCAATATCATAAATAAAACCATCATATCTTTACGTGGAAGGCAGCATCGTTTTTTCATTTCATATTAATTCATTTATTATTTTAATTTAATAATAAACATATGTATACGCGTGGGAATTTGTTAAAAAAAACTTAAGGATTATCTGATGTTTTGATCACTGCAATTAATTAAAAATACATTTTGATTTTTCAATTAAAATACCGGTTTTTTCTACTTGGCGGTTGGAAGATATGTAGGTATTATAGATTAAGGAATTCGAATAAAATATTTATTGTAATATTTATCATTTTGGTGCCTTTCGAGAAAACTTTTTTTCTGGTTTTGACGTCGACTACGTCTTTCGCGGCACTACATATGACTTTTAATTCGTCGTCATCAGACTTCAATGGCCGCCCGGGAATGCACATACGAGAATGCTGATGAATATTTACGAATCCAATTGGAAAAATTAAATATTGGCGAGAATCGAACCCGCCCGCGAGGCCATTTTGCAGTCAAATGTGTATTTATTTTGTTTCCATGTATTTGTAATTCAAGTTTTACTCGGTAAAAAAAAAGGAAAATTAATAATGAAAAATCATAATTGAAATGCATTTAGCTTTATCTTTTTAGAGATTACGCAATTCTAGAATTAGGTTCTGAAAGAAGGGCGGATACTTGGGTGGGGAGTTGAATTTCTGCCTGTATGAAGCTGTTTAAGAAGTTCTTCGTCTGTATTGTGAGCAATATCAACTGGAATAAAGTGTGATTCCCACCCCCTATATCTTTTTTATATAGATGGCAGTTGTATTTATTATTTACCTCACTTATTATGTACAAGGTTTATAGATCTCTGTTTCTAGAAGAAACAAAGGTGGATTTTTGTTTCTTCTAGCCCGCTGTCTCTGGTCTCAATCCTGCGGATTGGTCTGCAGCAAAAGATGACATCTCCTTCGCCATTCTAGTCTGTTTTCCGAAACCCTCTTCAGTTCCTCGTACTTCGAGCAGTCCATGTCCTTATATAAGTCACTTAGGTATTCGCGGCGCTATACTAGCCAAGAGCATATTTCATATCTTATCGTTGCTTTAAACATTAAAAAAAGGTTAAATTTATCTACAACATTTTGAGTGTGTCTCAATACTGGTTCACAAATCTGGATTATCTCCAATTATAGGAGTTATTTATCGTATTATTTTTTGACATCTCATCAAAGATGAAGAAGAATATGGAAGTCTAGGTATTTACGTGGCTGACGATATTTTCTGGCGTTTCTCACGTGTGTGATTATAATCTAGGATTCGGACCTCACATACTAATAAAAGAGTTTCTGCTCAATAAAAAGCTTCTTTTCGTCTCACCAATAGATGACTCTAGTGAAGTTCTAGTGATTCATGAACAATGTTTCAAAATTGGTTCATAAATAAGTATAGATGTTTTGAATATTGAAAGCATTAACTTTGTGGATCATATTGATATATTATTTCAAGAAATAAAAATACTTTGTGTTTTGATCCACTTACATTTTTATTAACCAACTAGTTTCGGCAACAACCTGTTGCCCTCTTCAGGGTTTAAGTCATAAATTAAACCCTGAAGAGGGCAACAGGTTGCTGCCGAAACTAGTTGGTTAATAAAAATGTGAGTGGATCAAAATACAAAGTATTTTAAAAAATGTATTTTTTTATTTTATTTCTCGAAATAATACATAAATATAGAACTTCCAAGAATGTGAGTTGGTTGTAATTAATGGGTAGAATTGGTGAATGTTACACTTGTCAGCCCCGTAAATGAGTTCATTTTTGATGAGATGTCAAAAAATAATAGATTAAAATAATTTATCTGGCTGCACAGTTAGTGCGTTTTTTTCACTGTCATCAGCCCATAAAGGCACACAAAGTTTTCAACAAAATATTTTGATGCATCGGTGTTGTGGTGAATGCTACAAAGTAGAGAGATGTTCTCGCAGGTTTACGCGCTGATTGGAACGAAGCCATGAATGAAATGTGTTGTTGATTTAAATATTGTACGAGACGTTATCATGTTATGTAAAGTGGAGTAATGTTTCTAAAATGTAAGTATGTTTGAGTCAACTTCCGTTTGGCGATCTGTATTCTGTAATATCACTCGGATGATGATGATATAATTTTCTTTGTCTGATAAAACGAGCTTCAATCCTTTGGATATTGATGTCAGCATTTTATCAAAAAGCCTACGCGACTATTACAATGGACGACTATATTAGCGTAATGGACGAATATAAACGCGTAATGGACGAATATAAACGTGTAAAAAAATATATTTTATATTGTATATTATTAATATATTAATATTGATGCATTAGTTATAAATGTATATATCGTCATACAGGAGAAAGTGACCAAGTGCATTGTTTTACAAAAACGTGATCATTGACTATTTGATATCTTACTAGCTTAATATTGCCCTGAAAAAATCCCAAAGGATTTTAAACTTGGAAGTATAATATATATTGACTTGGTAAAAATGACTAACTGCATTGATGTTTATTTTATTGCCAAGCAAAAGTGACTCAAATGGCTCTCCTGAACATTTTACGTTTTGGTAGTTGGTCACTTTCTCCTGTACGACTACGATATGAATGTGGAAATCTGATCGTTTACAAGACTTACGATCTGTCATAGACTGATACACTGTAATAAGCACCATCCTACCATTCTTTATATACCGTAGAACGGGGATACTTGATCTTTGATGTATTACTTGAGCCCACTACAAAAAAAATCTGTATTTGGTCTACAATAATGAACGTATCGACATGATTCATTGTTTCCCTCACAGGTGGCACTTATTGTCACGATACTTCGATCGAAACCACGATCTAAATATTTTTTGTACTGGGCTCAAGTAACACATCAAAGTTCAAGTAGCCCCGTTCTACGGTACTTAAGCCTAAGCAGCTCATGATTAAAAATAGACATCAAATTGTTGTAAGTGGGTTCGAACCCAGAAACTCTGAATCAAGAGTCTGCGACACTAACCACGGGACCGACCCGACACTGGTGTTACTCGTACTCAAGTTGTTTTGACGAATATTTACCAATTCTACATACTTACTTACTTATATTGCGACTCGCGTTCTTTGAAAGTGATTGTTTTTCTGCGGAAAAATAGTGTAAAGTGACCCATCCACGATATTTAGTGAAAGAATCTAGGATAGGTCCTTATATTGCGACTCGCGTTCTTTGAAAGTGATTGTTTTTCAGCGGAAAAATAGTGTAAAGTGACCCATCCACGATATTTAGTGAAAGAATCTAGGAAAGGTCCTTATATTGCGACTCGCGTTCTTTGAAAGTGATTGTTTTTCAGCGGAAAAATAGTGTAAAGTGACCCATCCACGATATTTAGTGAAAAAATCTAGGATAGGTCATGACATCACCCATCCATGAGCTGTTAACGCCGTACTATCGGCCGTTATCATCTTTTTGTAACTGATATCAAAATTAATAACGTAAACTTAATATATTTTTTAATTTTTTTTTATTGGAAAACTAACAGAATATTTAACAAAAATAACATAATATAATAAAATCAAAAAAATAACATTCCAATTAGAGGTTTTCACTTGAGTAATCTAAAAATGAAAATAAATAAACTTACATAACATATTTTTATCAAATAATAGAAATTTTCTTTATCAACTAGTCAAATAGACATCAATATTTTTATTTTTATTTTTGTATGTTAACCTTTATCCTAAAACGAGTAATGGAAATTACTCATCGGGAATGTTATATATGCTACTCTTATGTATGTAATTTTATTTTTAATTAGGTAGATCGTCGATATCTTATGTATGTAATTTTATTTTTAATTAGGTAGATCGTCGATAATTATCTTCAAAACATAATTCGTTTGCTATATTAATAATATACTATATTAATAAGTATGAATAAATTTTACTAACAACAAAAACTTTCAATTTAAAATTGAAAATGTGTATCAAAATCCTATAATTTTCTTAAAATTTTAAATGCATCTTTAACTTTTTTTTACACTTCCTAAAACGTTTATACGTTCACTATACATATATTTTTTTGTAATTTATTATGGCCAGTATGAATAAATTTTTCCACCAACAAAAACTTTCTTTTTGTAACAAAAACTTTCTATTTTAAACTGAAAACGTTACCAATTTTCTTAAAATTCTAAATGCTGTATTACATTTTTTACACTTCCTACAATATTGATTCGTTCACTATACATAATTTAAAAATACAAATATATTTCATTCACAATTAGTATGTAAACTTTTTTCATGATATTATGCCTTTAAAAAAACCAATATAGCTGGATTTAGAATTAACCTCGCATGTGTATTTAAATTTTCTTTATTATTTGTTGATAAATTCCGATTTTAAATTTGCATCAGAGTTGAATAGGAATGCCCCGCCATGATTTGCGCCGATCGGTCGAAAATAGAGATGAGGCGGCTTGACCTATCGGCAGCCGATTCTTTCGCATCCGCAACCTACCTACGTACTAGGTACCTACTTGAAAAAAATAACCAAATATCGACATCATTAGGATGTTGACGACATAATTCGAAGACAGAGCGTGGGCGTCGGAGATCCTCTCTAGTGATGTCACCGTATTTCTAATTGCAAACAGCACGCTCGCCTCTCTATCACACTATTCTAATTTGTGACTAGTTTTAACAAAATAAAGCCACGCTGAACCCGTTTCTTATAAAAATATTGGGAGATTTATGCCGAATGTGCCAAAAGACGAAATGCTTTCCGCGTGGCATTTACACTCGGCTCTTGTCAATTTCAAAAACGGTTAAGTCCATAAAATACGAAAATTGTGTTATCTTTATTAATGTCATCGATAGAGAGCTTCAAGCTGAATTCAAAACTGTACTCAACAAAGTACCACTATTTCTAATTTAGTCTAAAATTTAGATCTTGCTTCACATACGGTGTTTGAAAATGATGCTGAATGCATCGAAACACGACACAATACATTTTTAGAAATAGTGGTATTTACTAAGTAAAACTTAAATTGAAAATGGATAGATTTTTACCACAAAGTGACCGCCGAATCGACTAATGAATGCTTCAAGCTTAATTTAAAAGCTTCTTGAAATTTTTACTTTATTCATTATAAAAAAAAACACCCTTTTAATGAAATGGAAGGTTTTCATAACTTTTTGAACCCATAGATAATTACTTCATCTATTTTTTTCATGCTCTCCCCTTCTCCTCTTCATTTCTTACCTATTTTATATGAAATTTCCTAATTATATCTCCCAATTCATTCATTTACTTTTGTTGAATAATACTATAATATTTGCCAGTTCAAATAGTAAAAAAAACTAATTTACTGGAAAACTTAATGGAGTTTTCTCCAGTAAGTTTGATTTTTTAAATTGATTCTCTCTGCTAGAGTGGATGATGTATTGAACTTGGTCACTTGCATACCATAAATATTTAAAAGAAAACTGATATTTACAATAATCATTGAATATTTAGCAACTAAAAAATCGTTATTCATCACTGTTGTCCAGTTCCTGCGCGAACCAAAAGCCATAATGTGAATTGCCGGTAGTTTTTTCACGCCTGTTAAATCTATTATTTTATATCATACCCTTTTTTTAAAATCTCTGAATGTTTTTGAATAGTTTTATAACATAAATGTGGAATTGTTTAATTGGCTTCTAACGTTACTATTTTTTGTTAATGTAATGTTTACTATTGTTAATGTAACTATTGTTTATTACACATTTTTTTAGGTTGTAAGCTGTACAATTCCCGAATAAATAAAAATAAAAAATAATATAAAAAAAATATTTGCATAGAAATATATTATAGGCACCTACCTAAAGAAAAATTAATAATCATAAATAAGTAATACGGATTCTATCATGCCAAAATGTTGATATTTAAAACACTTTTAAAAAATCATTGAATTTTTATATAATTTTCCCAATTAAAGTACATCTCTTTGTGCAAAAATATTTTTTTAACGATATTATCGACGAGTAGCAATTAAGACCGCATACCTATATATTACATATTACATTATATATATATTTCGATTGGCAAAAATACATCATCTATAAAAATATACTTATATCTTAGGTACATATCTTATGATAAGATTAATTTAAAACACACGATATACGTATATAAGCCAAATAACAACACGAGATTGTGCTGATAACTCACTGATAATTAAGGATATATATATATATATATATATATATATATATATATATATATATATATATATATATATATATATATATATATATATATATATATATATATATATATATATATATATATATATATATATATATATATATATATATATATATATATATATATATATATATATATCTACGTACATATTCGAGTGATTTCGGGGGTCAGCAAACGAGATTGAAGTTTGAACCTTTTGAGGGTTGAGTGACTCCCCTGAAAATGACCTTTTTTGACAGTGATCGTATAAATAGCCCTTTTTATTGAAAATATAAATGCGATAGTAAATATAACATGAAATGGTTCATTTAATTTATTACTGATATTTCCAATTTCCGTAATGGGCACTTTTAATTTCAATGTATGCTAATGAATTTTAGTACCTAATAAATTTTTAGTTTTACTTGGTAAATACCACTCTTTCTGAAAACCTTTTGTGACATGTGTTTAGATGCATTCCGCATCACTTTCAAATGACGTATTTGAAGCTAACATGAGTCTAAATTTTAGACTTGTGTTGTTGGGACGTTGAAGGATGAAGAAGGGGTATATCTTAATATTTTTTTCATTTACTGAAATAAAAAAAAGATAGATATTACCAAGCGACGAATCATTAATGAAATTGATCAATTTTAATTTGAAGCTTTAGTATTTCCCTCTGTAAGACAATTATTGACGAGTTTTCATATATTTTTTATTGTTTGGATTTATTATTTATTTATTGCCAAATGTGTTATAAAATTTATTATTTATTTATATTAAATTGCTAAATGTGTAATAAACCATATGACTTTTCATTAAATTGACTCGCATATATGTATTGTTAAAAACAAAATATACAATATAACAACAGGTCTTGGACTCTCTAGACAATTTCCCGGTGAAACACCGTAAGGGCGTTTGTCCACTACACGAATTACACGGAATTTTACCGTCCGGCACGTCAGTTAGCTTTTAGTTAGTTTTTAAAACGATGATTGGCTCGGATTGGCTTGTGCTTTTGTCCATCTTTCTTCGGACCGGTTCGTGAACACGTTGCGCGTAAATTCCCGGACTGCCGGACGGTCAAATTCCGGTAGTGGACAATCGCCCTAAGTAAGGTAAACCTAGCTTTTTTTCAATAAGCATTATCCGGAAAATATAGAAATAAACATTAATTTTAAGTATTTTATTTATTGTTTCGGCATTAACTTTGTGGTAAGACATGTTACACTGATTAAAGAAAACACTTAGTTTTTTACCACTTGAGTTTTATTATAGACTACATGTTTCAGAAGTTAAACTTCCATCATTCAGGTCTGTATAGTAACTAAAATATATATATTTATATTTATATTTTATATTTTAGTTATTATACAGATCTGAATGATGGAAGTTTAACTTCTGAAACATGTAGTCTATAATAAAACTCAAGTGGTAAAAAACGAAGTGTTTTCTTTAAACATTAATTTTAAGGACACTCGTGAGGATCGCTCCAAAGTGTATAATTTTTCCAGATCATTAGTAGATTTAATAAAACAACGTTATTTACCCAACTGGTGTTTACAATGGTTTGCCGGGACAAAGTTTATATGTAAAGAAAAAATATGTAACAAGTTGGTTTGCGGTCTTGTAAAATTGTAATAAATAATGGAAGTGTAATACAGCGACGCCGGTCAGGTAACATGAAAGGACTTCTCCGCTTTAGTCCTCATTACTGTCATTACTGAGGGTTGTGACCCTTGTGGAAGCAATGACTCTTCTCCAGCTATCCCTTGACTGCGCTGCACGTAGCGCTCCAACCACCGAGGTTCCTGCTGCTGCCTTTACTTGATTGGTCCATCGTGTGGCGATCTTCCTAGTTGTGACGATGCTGTTTGATATCGAATTGAGCATGCATTATATTAACAGGAAGTTTTTAATTTTTAATTTATTAAAAAAATATGTTATTATTTTTTATTAAATATATTATATGAAGTTACATTTTTTAATACAATTTCCATACATTTCTACTTAATACAAAACAAAAACTAAGCTCTTGAGCTTGGAGAGGGACTTTCTTCTTCTTTTTATAGTGACTTGTTATACATTAAAACAAATATAAATATATATATATATATATATATATATATATATATATATATATATATATATATATATATATATATATATATATATATATATATATATATATATATATATATATATATATATATAAATATATATATATATATATATATATATATATATATATATATATATATATATATATATATATATATATATATATATATATATATATTTATATAAATATATATATATATATATATATATATATATATATATATATATATATATATATATATATATATATATATATATATATATATATATATATATATATATATATATATATATATATATATATATATATATATATATATATATATATATATATATATATATATATATATATATATATATATATATATATACATATATAACTGTTATATGTTTTATTGTTGTTTTACATTTGATTGGTATTTTGTCCGTCATATCCGAAGTTCTTTAATTAGAGGTCCGTTATTTCGAGGTTTTACTTTATTAGCCACAAAAAACGCGCTTAGAGTGTCAGAAATGAAGACTCTGAGAAGCATAACAGGCAAGAGTCTTCGAGATAGAATCAGAAATGCCAAGATCAGGGAAATATGCGAGATCGAAGATGTCGTTAGGTGGGGAAGGCAACGAAGAAGACAATGGTATGCACATGTGACGAGAATGGAACCATCCAGACTCCCCCACATCGCACTGTACGGCCAACCCCATGGTAGACGACTCCCGGGCAGACCACCAAAGAGATGGGCCGATAGCTGGGAATCGACGTCGCAGGAGGCTAATCCCTCTTTAAAACAGGCCGCAAGGCCTATAATAATAATAATAAGAAGAAGAAGACTTTATTAGTCTTTGTCTTCTGTTGACTGATTGTGACGTCATTATCAAATAATTCAAGCGCGCCCTTCCGCCGAAAAATCATGAATTATTTATAACGGCTAATAAACAACAATAAAATTAAATAACCATTTAAAAAAAAAACGGTTGGCCGTCGATATCGGTTCGACAGAGTATAATTTATACGAAACGTGCGCGTGACGTAGCGCTGGCGTTCCTCGCTCGCGATTGGCCGGCCGTGTCGTCACTTGCGGCCAATCGGGGGGCGGCAAAGTGTTGTCATCGGCAGGAAACGGTAAAGGCATTGCGAAAGCCGCGGATGGACGCGGATTATGACATTCAGAAATTACAATACGTACATATGTATGTATTATTCAAAGAGATTAACTATTATTACTCTTGTCGGCAGGAAGATGAATGTCGAATTCGGCTGCCGCTGTTCGACCGCTCCTAATTAGTAATTACAATATCGTTAGATAACTAAACTAACTTTATATTTGTAGATACAATGCCATTTGTGGATCGCACAATATTGACATATCGCCCACTCCTTTCAAGAACGTCATAAATCAAAAATCGTCAATTTTCAGTTGTGCATGTTTTCGGAATGCCCAGAAAATGTACTATATCCCAGCAAAAGAGGCATATTTTTAACTTAATATTTACCCGCTACAGGGCAGAAAGAGATGTTTTTTGCATTTTGAAGAAAAGGTATTGTGTAATCATTTTTTTAAATATATTAAATATTTTTCAAACAGAGAAAAAACCTGCAGGTTTTACCTAAAAATATCTGTTGTACAGTAATAAGTTCAATAAGTGGCTTGATATTTATTTTAGGCAGAGAGGATGGAACGCCACACTCTTCTGTCCTGACATACACTCCTCGCCTTCTTCACATCCATACATCTAGTCATACATGCCCTCCGATTACGCAGACTTTTGACACCGCCAGATTTTAGGTTCTGATTGATCTGATCGTGCCAAGTCTTAACGTACGATTTAACATTTGTACAAAAAATGCATTTTTACGCATAATCTAAAAAGTTGCCATATTAGTTTTTACAGTAGTTAAATTAACATTTAAAAATAAATAATACGCAAATTTGAAGCGATAAATTTTACAAGGAAATAGCCAAATCGTGTCATACTTACATTTATAAGTATTTCAGAAAGGTCACACTAGAAACGTTTTCATCTGCCTATGAATATTTAGCTAATTTGACTTTCTCCTGACCACCATGTATATATGGGAATAAGTGTATTTTTTTTCCTAAATCGTGAAGAATGTTTATAAATAGACTTTTAATCTAAATACTTGAAAGTGGTCGAGCCAGGTGTCGGATAATCGGCTGGTATATATGAGGATATATGGGGGTATGTTTGCAAAGACTGACAGGGAAGCGGCGTGTTGGTTAGTTAGTTAATCTAAATTATTTATTCAAAATAAAAATAAAAATACTACAACAGCCCAGATAATGCAGCAATAGTTACTAATTTGACTTCAATTTATTTGACTAAAATATATATAGGGTTTTTGGCACTCAACTTTGGTTTTCCATGCAAACAATGAGAATTTTTATGAGAATTACATCTTTCAAGTATACGATATTGTAAATGTGAAAATTTGCCACGTTTCAGTTAAATTTTGAATTTATACGGTATTTTCCAAAAATATACGAGATTACATTTCAAAACATCTTTAGCATCCAAATAAATGGTAAATAAAATCATTTCTGCTCAATAAAACGCTTCTTTCATTTTACTATAGATGTCTCTAGTGAAATAGCAGTGATTCAAGCACTATGTTTCGAATTTGAGCAATATACATTTAAAGAAGTTCCAAGAATGTGGGCAGTGTAGTTGTCAATCATGGATAGAATTGGTGAATGTTAACCAGCCTTTGATGGTCTCAAGCCCTGCAAATGCTCAGACTTCCATATTTTTCATCTTTGTTGAAATGGAAAAAATAAGATTACATTTCGTTTTGGTTTTCTTTTCTTTAAACAACTGAAGACAAACTATTTTTGATTATAGCTTGATTTATTGTGTAAATATTACCTGTGTCTTGTTTGCTTACTAATGAAAGTAAATCCGTTTCTATTATTTATTTTTATCTGTATCAGACTGCTTACTACAGGTTTTTACAATAATAATGTGTGAAAAAAAGCTCCGATGGCAAATGTCAATGAACTTGCATGGGTAAAATGTGAACAGTGAAGAAAATCAAATATTTTAAACAGTAGACTATTTGTATAATGTATAAAAAATAATACGTAAGATATTAATATAAATTGCTTACTCGATATAAATCCTATAGCTAAAATTTTATATTTAGCTAAGTGATTCTGAACCTTTTTGAAGTCAGTGAGCACTTTTGATCATAAGGAAAAGTATGCGGTACACCAAAACAAGAGATTCTTTAAACATACATAGATAACATTTATTAAATATTAAACTGATTATTTTATTACAGACAAGTTAAAAATTATACTATTTTTTTTTAAAATACAAAAATCCTAAATACTTCAAAAAAATGTTTGCAGCGAAAATTATTTTATGTGACACCTGAGCTTGTCGACTTTTACAAATTTTAGAGATATAAGGTCTAATATTTGATAAAGCTACTCTTATTTCTTCATACAAATTGCTCTAATTCTTTCGCGATTCTTCATTTTAATATTGGTTAATGTCACACATGTGAGGTCGAAAACTGTACTAAAATTTACAGTGCCCTAGTGGGTAGAGCTGGGTATTCGTCTTGAGCAAAAATACAAAATTCATCCAGAGTTATTCCTCAGAATTTTTTTTTTAGAAATCTATTGATAGTTAAAAATAAAATTGCCATGTCAATAAATTATTCCTTTTCCAGAAAATGAATATAAGGGTACGTACCTACTGTTGTCTCCATTAGCTACTGTTGTCTCCCTGTTCTCCATTTGAAAAATATTTAGTTTATTTAAAAATATAATTAAACAATACCTTTTCTTAAAAATGCAAAAACAACACTTTCTGCCCTGTAGCGGGTAAATATTAAATTAAAAATATGCCGCTTTTGCTGGGATATAGTACATTTTCTGGGCATTCCGAAAACATGCACAACTGAAAATTGACGAATTTTGATTTATGACGTTCTGAAAGGAGTGAGCGATGTGTTTTTGTTAATAAAATACAATTTAGTAGACTCTAAAAATCTGTGTTTGATTTAAAAATTAATACATAAATTTATTGATAGAGTAATTAATTGTTATTCTTCTCGATATTTGGAACTCAAATCGCACAGTAAATAAGCCAACATTAAAATTCAGTTTTCATCATTTCGCGGGGGACATACAACAAGCTCGCGGAGAACCAGTTGAGAACCACTGTTCTAGCTCATATAAGTAATGAAGATTTTAATGAAAATTGTTTTTAATATAATGTGACTTAAATTTTATGAAGAACCTAACCTAACCAACGTTGGTTTTTAACTGAAAATGACCGTGCTCGTTAAATTTTCTTATTTCTTTTGTACACAAAAAATGTACCGTCTCGCGATAAATCTTTTTTTTAAACTATTAAGTTTAAATATTAAGATCTCTATATATTTAAGGCTAATATATGATACATCGCAACTTTATTTTCTCTAAACCCAGGTAACATTTGACGCAATGGAATTTATTTAATATAAGAGTTTCTGCTTAATAAAAAGCTTCTTTACATCTCACCAATAGATGTCTCTAGTGAAGTTCTAGTGATTCAAGAACAAGGTTTCTAAATTGGTTCATATATATAGAACTTCCAAGAATTTGAGTAGTGTGGTTGTCAATAATGGGTAGAATTGGTGAATGTTACACGTGTGTAAAGTGATCACTTAAACCAGCCTATGACGGTCGTCAGCCCCGTAAATGCCCAGACTTCCATATTCTTCTTCATCTTTGATGAGATGTCAAAAGATAATATGAAAATTACTCCTATAATTGGAGATTATCTAGATTTTGTGAACAAGTATTTGGACACACTCAAAATGTTGTGAATTTATTGTTAGAACACCGTTTTTGCAATTGAACAAGTTTTTCTTCGATATAATTATATGGTTTTGAAAAGAAAAGAGTCATTGAAAGGTAAGGAGTTATTTTTTTTATACTAATACTTACATTCTAAAAATCAAAATATATCCAATGTACATTCTTTAAAAAAAATCGGCCGTGAATAGACGTGTGACCTCTTCGGTGCTCAGCTGGTGAATGAACTTTGCGAATATCCCCGTAATGAAATAATAATAATAATAATCAATGGTTGACTATAAATCATTCTGTTTTTTTCTTGAATGTTTCTGCGGATACTTGGTGACAAATTTTATATATTTTTTTAAATAAAACAACTTTGTTTTGAACCACTTTTTATTGGTGCATTTTTTCTCCAACTGGTTTCTACAAGATCCTTATCATCATGTGTATGTATATGTTTAACCCTAATGATGACAAGGTTTTTGTCGAAATCGATTGGAAAAAATATATACCAATAAACGTTTTTTTTTATATTGAAACACTAACTTTGTGATTTTCCATTTTATAATTAAAATGTTACTTTGTTTTAAAATCACTATAAATATTTTATTTTAACTTAATTTTAATGTCTACCGGTTTCGAAGCTAACCGCTTCTTTATCAAGACTGATTAATACTAAAGCACTGTTAACACTATTAAAACAATATTAATCAGTCTCGATAAAAAAGCGGTTAGCTTCGAAACCGGTAGACATTATAATTAAGTTCTAATAAAATATTTATAGTGATTTTAAAACAGAGTTACATTTAATTAAACAATAAAAAATTGAAAACAAAGTTGTTTTATTTTATAACGTTCATTCTGTTTTATTTTCAATATTGTTTTTTTATGTAGAAGTAAAAGTAAAATCTAAGTAAAGTCGAGATCAGAAGCAATATTCCGTGTGTTTTAAAATCAAAAATATAAAATAATCTTTTAGGTAACGTTTTTTATCGGGAAGATAACATTTACTCTTGATCAAATAGTAGCGTGTAGAAATGCCACATACATAGTGAACATGAACAGTGTGGCACACATACTCCGCCTTGCGGAACACTCCACGTCCGAGCTAAGTGTTCGGATAAACGTACATATCGCTCACTCCTTTCAACAACGTCATACCATATATAAAAAAACTCAATTTTTCAGGACATCGTTTTTAAAGTTTAAAAATATAATGAAATGTATTGAAAATAAATATCAAGCCACTTATTGAACTTTTTACTGTGCAACAGATCTTTTCAGGTAAAACCTGAAGGTTTTTTCTCCATTGAAAATATTTTGTAAATTTAAAAAATAATTAAACAATACCTTTTCTTAAAATGCAAAAACAACACTTTCTGCCTTGTAACGGGTAAATATTAAGTTAACAATATCCCGCTTTTGCTGAGATATAGTACATTTTCTGGGCATTCCGAAAACATGCACAACTGAAAATTGTCGATTTTTGAAATATGACGTTATCGAAGAGTGAGCGATGTGTGTCGCCTACTTTCAAAATCCGACAGATTAAATTTTATAAGATTTTAAAATATGTACTCTATCGGAATGCCGATTGTGGGTTTTATTGTTTAAAATAATTATATACTTGAAACCCCTGCTAAAAAAATACTTAAAAACAGCGTTGTATTTCAAACTCCGCTATATTCATGGAACTTGCCTTATGACCCATATCGGCTAATCAGAGAGCGGGGATAGGTCAAAAATTAAGATGACGTCATTATCGGTTTGTGTCTTTTGTTTTTTTTTAAATACTGTTAATTTTCTTAAAAAATGAGAAAATTCTCTATTTCGTAATATTTCATCTAAATGTTACCCGGAGAATTTTCATTTTTTTTTGTAAAATCGAGTTCATCAAAATGCACTTACGGTAAAGTAATAAAACATGTTTTACAATAGGTACATACTCACATACAATGCAGTGAACTAAGAAACTAAAGCTTGGGTAAAAAAGTCCGTGATTGTCTTTTGTTTACCCGCTGTTTGTTGTTGGGGCATTGCTCCAGTAGGTCGGATAACCGAAGGTCGGATAACCGAGACTCTACTGTACTGGTATTTACCGAGTAAAACTTAAAGCGGGAACTTTAACCGCTCCCAAGGATCAGCTATCGGTGGTCATTTCGTCGGCCTTTGTCGTATTGTCATTGCAAATATTCAAGTTAAGACTTATTCATACCCTACTCACGTTCCACCAACCACTAAACGACTCTATATTGCTATTTGGGACTATCCGCAGCTTCTCAAACTGTCCAAATCCTTCTTAGTTTGCGGCGCATAAAAATACCACAGGATTATCATCGAAGAGCCGTTTGTTGAGGGGGTACAAGGTGTACATTAAAACATCAAATATGCTTAAATGTCATATTCCATGTCTTGAATTTTAAATTAGATTTTTTATGTTCTTTTCGTTGTTTTTTTACTGTCAAGGTTATGAAAATCATGTTTTTTAAGCGGCTGAATTTGACAGCAAAATTTATTGCGCAGATTTTTAAGAAAGTGGATTTTGCTTTCGACTCCTATTAATACCAGTTTTAACAAAATCGGTATGGTATTTTTTTATGCGAATATTATGCTCAATAATGTCCACCTCCGTGCCGTAGCGGTAAGTGCGTTTGGGTACCGTACCGGAGATTCCGGGTTCGATTCTCAATGGGATTAAAATAATATGGGTGATTATTATCACCCTGGACTGGTACAAGAAGCACTGGACGGGTAATTTTGCTGTCATACAATCAACGATCAAGATACCCCTGCTTCAATATTATGCAGTGCCCTATACACCATTTAAATTTGCGGATAAGAGTTAGGCGAAGGTAAAAATATTTCCTTATGTGTAAATAATAATTTTCATATGAAAATTAACATTTTTTAAGGAAGTAATAACAGATAAGAAGGCATCTCGGCTGTCCAAATTTAAAACACAGTAAGGGACATTTTTTTGTAGTACGTTTTTTTTTGCATTTATGGACTAAGTAGACTCAACTTAGTCCAAAAATGCATAAAAAACGTACTACAAAAATGTCCCTTACTGTGTTTTAAATTTGGACAGCCGAGATGCCTTCTTATCTGTTATTATTTCCTTAAAAAATGTTTTCATATGAAAATTATTATTTACACATAAGGAAATATTTTTACCTTCGCCTAACTCTTATCCGTAAATTTAAATGGTGTATAGGGCACTGCATAATATTGAAAACACAGTTTTAAATTTGGACAGCCGATCTGTTTCGGATTTAGAGGAGAGGAAAATCAATTTTCCATATACGAAGAACATTTAAATAATCCTGAAGGTCCAATGTATTTACGGTGTTAATATGATTTTGGCTTTACTCATTACAAACTTGTACAGAATTTCTCTACTGTAAAAACATTATTAATTCAAAAAACATTATTACATTATTACAAAAATATATATACATATATGGCAGTCACTCAGTGAGAGGACGTTTCTCCCAGTGTCAAGTGTTAATTTTATTTGCAAACAAAATACTAATGATAAATAATTAAAATTTCATAGTTTAAATGCGTTAAGCTTTATAATTTTAGAAATTATGACTAGGCTAGAATTGGGTTCAGAAAGAACGGATTTTGTATTATCTATAAAAATGAGAAACATTCAGTGTTTCATTTAAAACCGTTTAAAAAATATAAAGTTATCGTAAGACCACTAGATACTATTAGCAATTTTGGCAATAAAAATAAATTTTTATTAGCAATAAAAATTAAGTTCATTCTTAATTTTTGTGCCTGTATTTTGGTCGTTTGCTGAGAGCCCTTCAGGATGCGTAAATATGTGTGTAAAAATAGTGACCACGCCACAGTTTTACGTTCAGCGTTTGATAGGCCGAGATTATTTTTTGATTCGCAATATCAATTGTATTTTTTATAGTCTGATTTCACACCACGTAACTTCAAAACACGTGACCACGTATTTAACAGCCTATTCCATTGGTGGTTAAAAATAGACTTAACTTCGAAAATCACACTGTCAATGTCAACTGAAAAGGAGATTCATATGTATATGTATATTATGTATATATATATATATATATTTATATATATATATATATATATATATATATATATATATATATATATATATATATATATATATATATATGTATATATATATATGTATATATATATATATATATATATATATATATATATATATATATATATATATATATATATATATATATATATATATATATATATATATATATATGTATGTATATTCTTCTTCTTCTTCAGCACGCTCGGCTACCGTACCTGGAGGTCCCGGGATCGATTTCCAGGGGGGGTGAAAATAAACATTGGTGATTTTACACTCTAATATTTATTTCATATTACCCTTAAGCGCAAGATTACCTTGCCTTCATGTAAGTAACGATCAAGAAAACACTGCGTCATTACGATACAGTGCCTTATGCACCATTGGGTACAGATAAGTTTTAAAATGACATTTGACGTAATTAATTTTATTTCTTAATACACCGTTTTTGTATTGGAAAAATAAGTTCTTCGGAATAAATTTATGTTTTTGAAAAAAAAGGAATTTTAAAAAATGTCTGAAATTTTTATTTTTTAATATATTATAAGGAAATGTCAAATTCCAATATAATTATTATTCTTTTCAAAAAATGCGCTCATGAATACGTCCGACACCTAGCGCGGCCGTTCGTTTTCTTAATTTAAATGTTCGAGATCTCAGCCCTAAACATGCTTGATTAGTAGAATGTGTATCTGTACCATTATGCAGATAAAATTTGTGTAAAGTTATCTTTTCCGGGTAATTGAAATGATTGCGCGCACTTTTTACGCTTTTTATTATTATGTAATTACAAAATAATCTGTGGTTGCGGTCAATGGTGGCCGTATTAGTGTATTATGGTAGCGAGGCAGTTCTAGGAAATTAGTGGAACGATTACACTAAAACAAAACCGCAAAGAGTCATAAGAGAATCTCCCGACGGAACGTTACGGCTACAATAATATCTTCTACGCTGCCAAAGCCGACTTACAATATCGTAGGTGTACTGGCAAAAAACGTTAACTCGAAAATATGCAATTTTGACTTAATGATATATACTATAATTATTTATATTATAAGTGATCACTTTATATAGAATACACTTTATACATTGGTAGAATGGTGAATATTACATTTTATTAAAATTAAACACTTGAATATACCACTTTATCGAGTTTTATTTTTATTTACGACTAGTTTCGAAAACGACAAATGTTTTCATCTTCTGGTACAAATTAAAACATATTATTACACGTGTGTAAGGTCACTTAACCAGCCTATAACAACCTATACCATTATACCCATGATTCACAACCACAACACTCAAATTTTGGAATTTGTATATATATTGCTCACTACTTTCAACAACATCATATATCAATAATCGTCAATTTTCAGTTGTGCATGTTTTCAGAATGTCCAGAAAATGTACTATATCCCAACAAAAGCGGCATATTTCAAACTTAATATTATCACTTGGCCAGTCTGTAGTAAAAATAATAATAATACTTTGGATAATTTGTATAGCGCCATTTTCATAAAATACTACCTCAAATGCGCTTATAAAGTCTTGGATAATAATAGGATGGTGATGATAATCATAGATAAAAATAAAAATAAAAATAAAACGTCGTCAATCGGTCTCGGGACGTCGAGTGGGCCGAGTCTGGAGCGGGGAAAAGATGAGCCGACAAATTGTAACGCCTTCTTGATCCTCAATGGCCAAGATGTTGGGCAGGACGCCTCCCTGAGCGATGTCACGCTGGAGAGCAGCTTGTTGAGCTCCTCGTCATTGTGGATGGTCAACATCTAACTTCCATGTTTTGAATATTGAAAGCATTAACTTTGTGGATCATATTGATATATTATTTCGAGAAGTAAAAAGACTTCGTGTTTTGATCCACTCACATTTTTATTAACCAACTAGTTTCGGCAACAACCTGTTGTCCTCTTCAGGGTTTAATTTATGACTAAATTAAGTAATCTGGTCTAATCTAATTTCCAGACTAGCACAGTTAAAACGGGACATTATTATTAGTTTATTATACGTTTTTATCCTCTTGGAGTAAATATCCAGGCTTCCATACTGTACTTCAGTGTTCCGCAAACTTTTTTATTTTTTCTATCAAATCAAGAAATTACAATATATGCATATTTTTATAATTAGGTGCATATTTACCATATTATGGTAACATATTTAACATATTATGTTTAATGCGAAATGTGAGCATACTTCACTGAGCACAGGCTCAATCAAAATTTGGAGCAATTATGATATTTTTTACAAAACCAGATTTTTTTCAGCGGCACACCAACTAAACACCAAGGTACACCAGTGTGCCGCGGCACATACTTAGCGGAACAATGCTCTACTTCATCTATATTGAGATGTCAGAATGTAATTTTATTTTTATGTATTTAAATAGTTAATTAATCTCTCAAGCTTTAAGAGGTTTACAGAATACATCCATGGTGTCAGTGGTCTCGAATTTGACTTATTTAAAGACCTGAGTCCATTTGTTCGTACAGCTGATTGAATTGATCGTCTTGATGAAATAATTCAATAATACTCCAACAACCGTCCGCCCGTTTGTTGAGCGAACAAATGAATGCAGGAACTATAAAGTCATCAATAT